>NW_018742881.1:1419181-2162312 GCF_001683475.1 Chenopodium quinoa
TAAATAAAATACTCTTAAAGGCTTAATAATACATCATTACTGCCTATTATAAGACTCCCCATATCTAAGCCATAAATGTTCCACTAAATCTGACTTCAAGGCTCTATGGGTAACTTCATCACGAACTCGCCATGTAAGTCTCCAAATTAGCTGGTCGGTTACTATTGTTGCTAAATTGAAATGGTCCTTGAGAGTTTCTTCTACTTGAAGACGGGGGTTCAGCTTGCTCATATTCATTTGGATCATCATACCTTGGATCATAATATCTTGCGTATGTATCTCGCTCATCCTCGACGATCATGTTGTGTAAGATGATGCAAGCTATCATAATTTTTCCAAGCATTGATACATCACGAGCCAGAGCAGGATGCCGCACAATGGAAAAACGAGCTTGTAGTACTCCAAATGCACGTTCGACATCCTTTCGCTGACCTTCTTGCTTTTTGGCGAAAAGACCCTCTTTTTCAATTTAGGGGAGAGATATTGTGGGAATGAATGCCGCCCATGTAGGATATATACCATCAGTGAGATAATATCCCATATTGTATTGGTGGCCATTAACGATATAGTTAACCGAAGGTGCACGACCTTCGAATATATCATTAAATAATGGAGACCTGTCAAGAACATTTATATCATTACATCTACCTGGCGTCCTGAAAAAAGCATGCCAGATCCAAAGGTCTTGTGATGCCACAACTTCTAAAATCATAGTGGGCTTATTAGCTCTCCCGAAAAACATGCCCTTCAATATTAAAGGACAATTCTTCCATCGCCAATGCATACAATCAATGGACCCCATCATCCCTGGAAAGCCTCGACGTTCTCCATCTCGTAGGAGTCTGGCCATATCCTCTTCATCAGGTCTTCTCAGATAGTCGTCACTAAAATAAGAGACAACTCCTTCAACAAAATGTTGTAAGGAGTCTTGCGCAAGAGATGCACTAATCCGTAAGTAGTCGTCAACGAAATCAGCAGCAGTTCCATATGCAAGTAATCTTAAAGCCACGGTGCATTTCTGCAATGCTGATGCTCCAAATCTACCAGTAGCATCTTGCCGTTGTTGAAAGAACTGATGACGTTCTTCTAAAGTATGCACAATACGGAGAAAGACTTGCTTTCTCATGCAAAATCTCCGACGGAACAAGTTTGGAGGGAACACCGGAGGATCAGCAAAATAGTCATTCCATAAACGTTTGTGTCCGTCTTCACGATCCCTTTCGACCAGCGTCCTTGGTGCCCTTGGAACTTGATTAACCATTTGAAAGAATTCAACTGGATTGGTCATTATGAATTCATCCATCATTCGATCAACAAGACGATTTGCTTGCCTCCGTCTCTCATAACGTCGGTTGTAGTCATCATCGAAATTTTGATTTGTGTTGGCAGATGAATTGGAAGAGTTAGAAGATGAGTTGGACGAATTAGAACTCTCAGACATTTTCAAAGCTAAGGAAGCTTCTTTGATGAGAGAGCTAATAGATTATTGGTTGAGTGAAACCAAATTAAAACATATAGCAATATATAGAACAATGTACGAACTTTAATAATAGTGTGTTGTTGTAATGCTATCATTCACCATAAAAAATAATGTACTGAAAAGAAGCTTCAATGTGATTTCATATCAATAGGTTGTGTGGTCATTTTTATGACTTATCAAAATCAATAATTGCTTCACTTTTTCAGAAGAGTAAGTCTTTGGTTTTTCCAGTGAACAATCACATCAAATTATACACCATCATTTATCAGAAAAATACAAATACGTAAGTTCATGTGAGCAATGCACAATTTTTGTTATTGTTACATCACATCAATGTCAGTAATGCCATTAATGCACAACTTTTTAAGAATAGTAAACTATTTAAATATGACAGTCATACATCACATAATAGTACAACTATATTAGAGCTATTTAAAAACAGCATAATGACTACACATTAATTGATAATAAATAACAACTTAAACAACATGATTATAACTTCAAGTACAAAAGCGGTTACTAAACAACAAACTAATCATTCTAGAATATAACACTACTACATTTTGAAGAAATAATTTAATTGGATGGGAATAATATCTTCACTAAATTGTTCCTTCCTTCTTGATCCTCTTCTGATAAGTATGGCTTTGCTTCAAGTAACTTGAACAATTCCAAGTTGATTTTCCTTTGCTTTCGTGCTTCTCTCTCCCTTTCTAGCTGGGCATTTTCAGCTTCTTTCTCTCTCTCGAACCTCAACTTCATCATCTCCATCTCAGTTTCAGATTGCCTTGTTATGTTCATGTTTTGAATAGTAAGCAACCATTGCTGAGAATTTTCCGTCGCCATGTTCATAACTTTGTTCTTACCTTTATTTTTGGTACAATCATCAATAGAGGGGAAGCCTGAACACCCAGCATCACCACTGGTCGGTGTATCTGGGTTTGTTGAAGACGAGTAATTACCAGCTTCATTAATTCAAGATCTCTTTGAAACACTGGACTGGGTTGCTGTCTTCTGCTTACTTGTCTCGACTGGATCTTCATTTTCGCCCATATTTGTTCATTTTTCAGAATATCCCAAGCATGCATATCTTGGAAAACTTTACTGGTATTTTTCCTAGTTTTGTCATCTCTATAAATTCTACGCGCAATCTTAATAACATCGTTGTCAGAGTGACCACTTCCTCTCCTTGATGCAGCATGTGCATACGCACCAGAAAATTTTGAACAATTAGCACTTAGCCTTTTCCACCGACATCTAAGTGGCTCCAAAGCCCTTACACTTAGCAAATCATCCTTCTTAATCTCTTCAGTACCTTGTTCAAATTGCCTCTCTCTAAATAATCTAACATTATTAAACATTGCCTCAACTTTTGCCCAGAATTTATTCCCCTTTTGGTTGGTATTTGTTTTTTTTTTATCTTTACTTACCTCAAGCCAAGCTCTCACAAGGACCTCATCTTCAGCGTGCGACCAAAAATTCCTTCGATCCGTATTGCCTCTACCTCCGCCTCCTACATCCCCACCTTCATTTTCTTCAGCTTCATCATCATTATCGTCATCAGAGTCAGCAGTTGATCTATATGACCAATTAAAGTTTGAATTTGCACCTTCACCTTCTGACATGTTAAAATGTTGCGACATAGGGAAGGATGTTTCATTTTCAGCAAATTGACGATTTTGAAAAGGTGAGTGTCCTTCAGATGGAAGAACATTTTGAGAATATGAGAAGTTAAGAACTTGTTGTGGTCGTAAAGGGAATTGTGATATAGAACTTGGATTTGTGAAATTGATGTTATTCATTCCATAATTTGGAAACTGTGGAAAAATTTGTGAGTTTGGTTCTACTTGAGAGTTGAGATCTATTTGATAATCAGAAAATGAAGGTTGAGTATTTGAATTTTTTTTCGATTTTGAAGGATTTTTTTTCCGATTGGATTTATCCATATTCAATAGTTTTTTGGATTTTGTAGATAAAAAAAAATTAATTTAAAAGGAATGAATTGAGCTAAATGAAGAAAATGAGCGAAATGAAGAAATTGAGCTAAATGAAGGAATTGAGCTTAATGAGAAGTTGTTCAAAATACCTCAATATTGGTCTCTTTTTATAGAGAAAAAAAAATAAAGACGTTGGTAAATTTTTTTTTATTTGTATTTTTTTTATTTATTACCGTTGCAAAAATTTGCAATGATAATAATCTAGCCGTTGTATGCATGTGTGGTGTCATCCAACAATATTGCCGTTGGTGTCATATGTTGCAAGTACATGCAACTTTTCCTTTTTCTTCCTCCAATTATAACATGCCACTTGTCATTTACATTTTCATAAGCACATTTCTAGTTTGGTCATCTTTAAGACCTGGTCATCACTTTTTTCCATCAATTTTTTCTTTGTTTCGTTTTTTTAATATAAAAACTCTACTATCTCTCCTCATGACCAAAGACTTGGTCATCCATTGGCCTCACTCTTATATCCAATATCCATTACTTCATCCGTCCCCGAAAGAACGACCCTTTTGGATTGATTTCGCAGTCTTAGACATATGAGATATCTGTCTAACACGCAGATTTTAAGAAAGTTAAATAAAAAGAAGTAAAAGTATATTGGAAGAATAAATTTATATGGGGTTTGTAAAAAAGTAGAGAGAGAAAGTATTAAAAGTACATGAAAATACAAAATTTTATATGAGAAAGCTAATTTTACGCAAATATTGCTGTAAATTGCTGGGTATTTAAATGCAAATGGGTCGATAATTTTGAGACTAAAATCAGGCCAAAAGACTGTTGGGGACGGAGGGAGTACTAATTAAATAAACTATTCCATCCGTCCCATAATTACAGGCAAATATATCATTTTGGGTATCCTAAAATGTTCGTCTGATTACTAAAAATAACACCCAATCATTACTTACTTTTTACCTTTTCTATACAAAATAAACACATACCTAAAAATCATTAATTACCTTTTTTTTTCATACAAAATACACACATACCTAAAAAATCATTACACGTACTTAATTTTTAACTTTTCCATATAATATTCTCTACTTTTTATTATCCCTATACAAGATTCTTTACTTTTTATCTTTTCAATACAATATTCCTCTACTTTTCCATCCTCTTTAAAACTGTATTTTTTTAGAGTTATTTGCATGTAATTATGGGATAGAGGGAGTACTCCGTACATACTTTGTACTCTATATATATTAACCACAATCTCTCTCTCTCATTATTTTTTTAATTGATTTATAATATGTAATTCCTTAACAAATCAACACAGTATTCTACTACCTCCGTTACATATGATTTGCAACGATACTACCTCCGTTACATATTATTTGCAACGGAGGTAGTAAAATGTTTATCTCAACAACCTAAATTCCGCATGTGTGAAATTGTTGCAATGTTAAAAAATAGAGACGTATAATATATTAATATGTATGCATGACTAATAAGGAACATGAAGAGAGAAAAGTTCAAATAAAGGTACATGGCGCCAAAGGAAAGAGAAATACTACCTCCGTTAATTGTTATCTGCAATTTTGGGGTATTATTTGAGAGATATAAAATATTCCAAAGTTGCAGATAACAATTAACGGGGGTAGAATAATTAAATATATATCATTAAATGTTTTTTTTTTTTTTTTTTTGACAGATCATTAAATGTTTTTAAAAAGAAAAATGCATCACTTTTAAAAGTTGGCCTACCATAGAAAGTGTGAGTAATTTTACTACAAAAGCTAAGTTGCCTAGCTAGCTTTTGCTACAATTCATGTCCAAACTTATAATTTCTCTCCTCTCTTTTGAGATTGAGCTCATACATGTTTGGGATTGAGCTCATACATGTAGTATCATTTTGTTTAGTTACACAATATCTAATCACGTATAAAATGTGGAGGTTGAAGATAGCACAAGGGACAAATGAGCCATACTTGTACAGTACCAACAACTTTATGGGGCGCCAAACTTGGGAGTTTGATCCCAACTATGGCACCCCCGAAGAGAGAGAGGAGGTTGAAAAAATTCGCAGTAACTTCTATGAAAAACGCTTTCAAATTAAGGCTTGTGGTGATCTCATTTGGCGCCATCAGGTTTGATTTTTTACTAATGAACATTATTGCAAAATATTAGGCCACATATATGTATATAACATTAATTGAATAACATTTAATTCCTACGTGAGAAAAACTTCAAGCAAACAATACCTCAAGTGAAGGTGGAGGATGGGGAGGAGATCACACTCGAAGCCGCCTCAACGACGATGAAGAGAGCTGCGCGTTACCTTATAGCTTTGCAAGCTGAGGATGGCCATTGGCCTGCTGATACTGCTTTTCCTCTATTTCACATCCCTCCTTTGGTTAGTTGTACATACGTCTTTCTTTAATAATTTTTGAAAAATTCTAACCTTTAAAAGTTTGATTATTCTTAGAACTCTAATAAAGTTTGTTCGTATTAAACTAAAAGAATTTATTCTTGCATACACGTAAGTATATAATTAACCATGAGAGAATATTTGTTGTGTGTTTTTCATTGATTAAATGTTGATATATATATATATATAAAGTATTCTAGGTTACCCTAGGTTAAAATATGAAGATATACACTAAATAATATACAAATTAAAAAATTATTTACATAATCTTTCAAATTCTTTAACATACTTAACTTTATTTTGCTATAGGTATTTTGCTTATACGTAACAGGACATCTAAATTCTATTATCTCAGCTCAACACCGAACAGAAATTTTTCGTACCATTTACAATCATCAGGTGATCATTCTTGACTTATATTCATGATCAAACTTATACGGCCAAGCGTGCTAGCTAGTCAAAGAGTTAGCTAGAATTGTTATAGAACATTTATTGGAAATGTTGGAACAAGAAAAATATATGCTCATATTATATAACAAGATTATTGTTGTTATGGCAGAATGAAGATGGAGGTTGGGGATTTCATTGTGAAGGACCTAGCACAATGTTTTGTACCGTGCTCAATTACATTTGTTTGCGGATGCTTGGTGTAGGACCTGATGAAGGTGATCACAACGCGTGCCCTAGAGCTCGCAAATGGATCCTTGACCATGGCAGCGCTACACTTATTCCTTCCTGGGGGAAAACTTGGCTCTGTGTAAGTCCTGATGGAAAAATGCGTTTTAGAGACCATAAAATTAGATTTAACAGTATATTATTATATGCTGAAATTCATTATAGAGGCTAAGCCGTGAAGGGAACTCAAGGTTATTAAAATCGGGATTCTACATTGAATTGGAAGGGCCTCTAAAATTAAATCGTAGAAGGTCATTAAAGTCGTAAGATTCTATGGATATGCAATATCAAGATGTCACATCCAAATTTAATTGAAAATATTTAAATTTAAGTTTAAAATCTAATTATTAATATAAAATAGTTGTTTATCCACGTACAAAGGAACCAATAATTGACAATAAATAATGTTGTAGGCATGTTTTGAACTTGTAAGGTGTTCGCTAGTTAAGAGAAATATGTAGAATCGTAAATCAAATCGTATGATATACGTAAATCGTAAGATTCTAAGATTTAAATCGGAATTTTAATGACAATGAGGGAACTTATTTAACTTTAGAATTATAATCCTACTAAATGATCAAGATTAAGAATATTTAATTTCTCTTAGATTTGTGTATTCTTTCAGATACTTGGTCTATATGATTGGTCCGGATGTAACCCAATGCAACCCGAGTTATTTCTTCTTCCAACCTTTCTTCCAATGCATATCGGTCGGTATACATACAGTAATTTTTTATTTTATTTATTTACTGATATTTATTTTTTCTGAAATTAATGAATCGCTTATATAACACTTTCAAATTACACATACTTAAGACTATAATATGATTTAAATGTAGGTAAAAATGTGGTGCTACACTCGAATGGTGCTAATGCCAATGTCATACTTATATGGAAAAAGGTTTGTGGGTCCAATAACACCACTAATTAAGCAACTTAAAAAAGAACTCTACAACGAACCCTTTGACCAAATTAGTTGGAGGAAAGCTCGTCATTCCTGTGCTGCGGTAAGATCCTCCTATATTTTAATTAAAGTATTTATGTGCCCTATTTATTTGCAACAATGTGGCTTACCTACTCTTTAATCAAAGGGGTGATTCATAGCTCGTGTTTATAACGAAGTAAAAAATTTACAATTTGGGTAAGAAAAATATAAGCTTAGAGAAGAACCCTTTCTACTAAACACAAACCTAAATAATATGTCGCGTAAGATCTTGTTTCATTTATTCTTATGCTTTGTTTTAATGCACACATTTAAGTACATTTATCTTTATCACGTGGCATACTCCGTATTAACTAGTATTAATGAATATGCTAGCTTGTAGCCTTGTATGCGATTGATGACAATCAACGATAATAAAGAGCGAAAACAAGTAAACAACAAAGACAAGGAAGATGAGTTATCGTGAGAACTCAGTGTCAGGAGTAAACCCATCAATCCACTATAAAGTAATTTGATGATGATGATTACAAGCTCTCAAACAACCATGAAAGTTCACACCTCTTCTAATTCTCTCTCTTAAACCCTAAGAAGATGAACTAATACAAGTTGCTTTTCTTTCTCTATAATTATCATATCATACCCTAATTAATGATATAACATGAAGTCATGAATATATATATTGTGCAAGGCATATTAAATAATCCTACGCTCATTAAGCATCCATGTCCTTTAATCGCGAATCAGGTAAAACATGGCCAAGTGGATTTGGGCGAACCCACCCTGCTTTGTGCGGGCCCTCATCTTTATTTGTATTTTCAATTTTTAACTTCTTATACATAACCCTCACTTACGAAGTAATATTCTATATTGATTGGATCCAAAAAACTAGTTCAAAATTTTAATACTACCTCCGGTTCAAATTACTCGCAACTTTGGGGTATTATTTAAGAGATATAAAATATTCCAAAGTTGCGAATAATTTTGACCGGAAGTAGTAATACTCGTACAGATTACTTCGTACGGAGTAATATTAGTTATAATTCCAAGGCCAGTAGCTATTCAGTAGTGATATAAAACCTTGATATATAATTAGGAAAAAGATATATGCAGCCCTAAGGGCTGCATATAAGAAGCTAAAAATAGAAAGGAAAAACAATAAATAACCATTTATTACACCAACTCGTGAATTGTCGATAAATTCCCAACTTAATACTAAAAAAGGAAGTATATTAAATACTTATATGCAGCCCTAAGGGCTGCATATAGCATTACCCATATAATTAATATATCCTTTGTTTATTTTTAATTGCATCGTTTTGTATGCTAAAGTATTTACATGCACCCTATATTGACTAACCTTTGGAAATTCATAATTAATATTAACACGTGGGATTTTGTTACATTATTTGTTTAAATTTGTGCTTTAATTTCATAATGAGTAACAACATTTAACTAATGGTCTGAATTTATTCATTGACAAGAATGAAAATAAAATAATTGCAATTATATAAACGTGGAAGTAAAATTAGTTTATTGCGGTACCAATTAGATATTTAATTAAATGATGATCAGTGGCGGAGCTAGGGTGGGTTCATTGAACTCACTGATTTTTTGATAAAAATTAAAAACTTTTTTTTAAAAAAAAAAAAAATCAAAATAGGTTTAAATAGAATATTTGTGTATTATATGACAACAAGTAAAGTTGTAGCCCAGTGGTTATTTTTACCTCCCATCACACAAGAGTTTGTGGGTTCAAAACCCATAACTCACACTTTTTTTTTTAATTTTGTTTCCTGAGCTTTCCCTGCTTCCAGCTTTCCTCTTCCTCATTCCCCCAAATTGCAAAACCCTAACTTCTTCCTCCTTCTCTTAATCTCTTCCCGTTCTTCCTCCTTCAGTCCTTCTCTTCCCGTTCTTCCTCCTTCTCTTCCCGGCGCAACACGGCAGCAGTCAGCAGAACGCCAGAACACGATGGCAGCGGCAGCGCACCAGCCACTCACCCAGCAGGCCAGCAGACCCACCGTCGTCCGTCACAGCACTGACAGCCTCACAGCCGTGTATCGGTGTATGTAGGTAAGTGAATTTGGGGATTTTTTTTTTGCAAATGTAATTTACTTCTCAATTTGGGGATTTTTTTTTGCTAAATCATTGAATACTTGAAATTCATATGCTAAATTGCTAATATACATTACGAATTGCCAATTTTTTGTAAATTGCTGAAGTTTGGTTATAATTATCTAATTTACTTCTCAAGTTCTCAATTTGGGGATTTTTTTTTGTTACATTGTTGAATTTCATATGCTATTTTCTGTATTTCGTTTTCTGCCTTCTAGTTTTCATAATTTCATATGCTATTTCGTTTTCTGCCGTCTAGATTTCGTTTACTAATTGAGTAATTGACTGTAATCTTTAATTACGATAGTTTTAATTTGGGTAGAAATGTTTATAAGTGTCATTGATTTACAACTCCAAGAGCTCAATAGTAGATTTGATGAAGAAAATATGGAGTTACTTATTGTGTGTCATGCTTAAACCCGATCAATTCATTTGCGGCATTTGATATGCAAAAGTTGTTGAGACTTGCTGAGTTATATCCCAAAGAGTTTCCAACTAATGATATGTCGATGACTGCACTTCGTCATGAGCTTCAATTTTATATTAATGATGTGCGCCAAGATGCAAGGTTTGGAGACTTGAAGGGTATTTCATGAGCTTTCTATGATGCTTGTTGAAACAAATAAGCATACTACTTACAACTTAGTTTACTTGCTTATAAGACTAGCATTGATCCTTCCGGTTGCAACTGCAAGCGTGGAACGAGTGTTTTCCTCAATGACATACGTAAAAAATAAGTTGCGAAATAGTATGGGTGATCAACTATTGAATGATAATTTAGTCACTTTTCTTGAAAATAAGTTTATTTTCAAGAGTTAGTGATGATGATGTATTGGAACGCTTCCAAAGTATGAAGACTCGAAGAATGCTTCTGTAGTCTTTTTTCTTTTTTTTCATTTTTCTATGTGTAATCTATTTG
This sequence comes from Chenopodium quinoa, assembly GCF_001683475.1. Lineage (NCBI taxonomy): Eukaryota > Viridiplantae > Streptophyta > Magnoliopsida > Caryophyllales > Amaranthaceae > Chenopodium > Chenopodium quinoa. The sequence continues at coordinate 1,429,685 of NW_018742881.1, forward strand.
TAATCCATAGTTTGAACTTATTTATGTACTGAATATTTAATTATTGTATTTTTATTCCTTTGTTAATTATGATTTCAAATTTCGGAAGTTTCGAACCCACACTTCGAAAATCCTGGTGACGCCACTGATGATGATGACCATACGCAGGAAGATCTCTTTTACCCTCACCAGTTGATTCAAGATTTGATTTGGGACACATTACATTACTTTGTGGAGCCTTTCTTTACTCGGTGGCCCCTAAACCAGTTAGTTCGAAAGAGAGCTTTGGAGGTTACTATGAAGCACATTCATTACGAAGACGAAGACAGTAATTACATAACACTTGCATGTGTGGAAAAGGTAATACTAGTATTTTAAAAAATTTGCTATTGTAGAAGTGTCAATTCAGGTCATCATCAAGACATCAATTGGGTTAGGTTTAAGTTAGGTTTAGTTGGATGCGTGCCTGGGTGGAGTAATTTTGAATTTTAGTACATCTTGTTAAATGGTTGTACTTATCCAGATCATATTATATTCCAGATTGGGATATTTCGTCATTTCTTGTTTGGTAGGTTTGTTTGACTTGTTTTAAAATTAGTCAGTTTTTAAAACCTTTGCTCTAAGCTATATATATATACTTCTTCCATCCGTTTTTTTTTTTCGTTGGTACGTTTCTTTTATCGCATTCGCCTATACACAAGTTAAATGATTAAAATATCTAATTATCAACAAGTAAAATTATTTTTAAAAAAAAAGTTGATGTTAATAATATACTCTGTATATTGAGCCAGGTGGAATAATTCATTTAACCTAGGTTGGTAGATTTGAACAAGATCACGTATAACAATGTTTCATCATAGTTATAAATCACAAATGTTAGGCAAAGAAAAATTTATGAATAATTTCTTAAGATAAAGCGTGTCAACTAAAAAAGAACGAGTATTGTTTTTCAATTTCTTCGGTCTATAGAAACACTCTTAGATTTTCAAAAAGTGACATTAACAGGATTCATCATCAATTGCTCCGTATTTGTTCTTGATTTATAGTCAAACATGTCTAGCTTGGAATGAGATATAGCACGCACAAGCCACGTGCCTACGTACCCATAAGGCGAAATTTTTTGAAAATTCTTTTACTTAAAGGCAAAAGCTAATGAGCGCTCTCGGGACGTTAGATAAGAGAATTGAAGTGTAAATATTAGAGTAAAATTAACATTAATTACACTGAACGACCCGTAATTTTGCCATAAATTCCTAACTTAATACAATTTTAACCAATACAATTTATCCTTATCTAACGCCCCGGGACGGTCGTTAGCAAGATCCATACTTAAATTGCATGTACGGAGTATTTTGTACTACTTTTTCTGTCCCATAATTTCGTGCCGGTATTTTTTTAGGTGTCCCAAGATGTTGTGTCCATTTCTAAAAATTGCGCATAATTATAACTCCATTTACTTTTTATCTTTCCTATACAAAATATACGTATACCAAAAAAATATTACTTATTTTTTATATTTTTCATACAATATTCTCTATTTATCTTTCCAATAGAAATATTCCTCTATTTCCACCATTTTTCTTAATTACCATATTTCTTGAGAAATAGGCAATAAATAATGGAACGAAGGAAGTACTCCGTACCTAAGAGTGATTTTTGTACAGGTGCTATGTATGTTGGCATGTTGGGTGGAAAATCCCGAAGGAGATGATTTCAAGAAACATCTTGCTAGAATTTCGGATTATATATGGATATCCGAGGATGGATTAAAAGTGCAGGGTATTGGGAGCCAACAATGGGATTGTGGACTATCTGTCCAAGCATTGTTAGCTTCAAATCTGGGCCTTGATGAAATTGGACCTGCTTTAAACAAAGCTCACTTCTACATCAAAGAGTCACAGGTACGGTGTTACACATTTTCTTAAACGTGACTAATGATAGTTTTTCTTCACCTTATTCTTACATATTTATCTAATTACCTTATTTATATTCACATGATGCGTACGTTCAGTTCAATTTAGTTCAGCCCCAATCAATTTCGTTCAATTCAGTTATTTTCAATAAATCGGAACAAGCTCTTAGTCTCTAACGTATATTTTAATGCATGGTGTAAATTATCAAACCAAAATAGTGCTTTATTTATTAATTTATGAAAAATTAGTGGTCAACATAAATATAACACGAGTATGTTGGAAAGTAAAAAATAAAAACAATGTATCTATTGTGATTTGTGAAACATATTGTAATTTGTGATTTATATGTTGGGCCTTGTTAGATTCAATTTGATTAAGTTTATCAATATGATTAACAAAATTTGTTTATCAAATGGAAAAATTGTAAATAAATCAACAACTTTTTATTAAATATGGGTCCCACTGTTATTGATATATTTACAAAAATGTCTGGTTGACTGGGTAATTATGTTGTTTTATTTACCATTTTGCCATTTGATAAATAAATTTTGTTTATCAAATTGATTAAGTGGGGCTTCCTCGATCATAATATCAACTTTTATACTTCCTCCGTTCTATTAATATTGCAACAAGGAGGAAATTACGTATCCCAAAGCACATTTTATATGCTAAATATCTATAATTGTGTAAGAGTAAAAAATATAAAAAATTGATATTGTGAAAGTATTTTATGAGACGAATCCAATAAGATCCTACATGACTATATTTTACTTAATGTATAAATCTATATTATAAATTCAAACAAGAGTGATGAGTAGTGCAAAAAGTCCATTATTGCAATATTAATAGAACAGAGAAAGTATATTTTACTAAAATAAAATTATACTCCGTAATATAAATATTAATGGTACAATATCTGCATTGACAAGCGTGGAAATCAAATTATTATAATAATTTATTTTATTTTTTTTAAAAAAGGGGTATGTGCTCTATACTGAACAATCTTAAATTGTAGATAAAGAAAAATCCATCTGGAGACTTCAAAAGTATGTATCGTCACATCTCGAAGGGAGCTTGGGGATTCTCTGCTCCAGATCATGGTTGGCAAGTTTCTGATTGCACTGCTGAAGCTCTTAAGGTAGTCCTTTATCTTTTCATTAATGCAATTGTACCTTTTTAATTTGTTAATTATATAGTTTCCTCTAATTTTCTACTTGTATTTGTTATATCAAGTGTTGCTTAATCTTATCAACGATGCCCCCTGAAATTGTTGGAGAAAAGATGGACACTAAGCATATTTTTGATTCCGTCAATTTCTTGCTTTCTTTACAGGTACGCTATATGTAGTGTTCACATGCATGTACTCTTTTCGTGTTTGAACAAGTGTTTAATAAGTGTTACACATACTAAATGTGACCGTGTTTTAATAAGTGTTACACTATTTTTTTTAGCAAAAAAAACTACATTTTAATATTATATTTCTCTCATTTCATGGTTCCCACATAAATTCGTTACTAATTTTTTTTTTAATTTTATTATTATTATTTATTTTCTCTCACATTCATTACTTTTCAATAAATCATTAATCCTACTATCTGAAGGTGTTACTTACACAAATACACTTTATACATGAACACGGAAATACTCATACTAGTATAATACTACATATTTAACAATATTCTTAATTACCACTCCTTGATTTTATTATTGCAGAGTAAAAATGGAGGGCTTACTGCCTGGGAGCCAGCAAGAGGTTACAAATGGTTAGAAGTGAGTAAATAATTTCCATATTGTTAACAAAATTATATTAGATAGGTTAGAATTATCTTGAAAACAAAATGATTATTATTTTATACGGAGTATAAGATAAAACGACTACTACAAATGATATTTTAGACGATTGGAGTATGTTTTTAACGCAATCTCTAAATATGAACTTATGTTCTTTTGTACCATTTCAGGTTATTAACTCAACAGATTTCTTTGCCAATGTTATCGTTGAGCACGAGTGAGTGTTCAAATTTAAGTGTAAATTAACGTTAGGAAATTCAACATTTGTTATTATTTTTTTGAATGGCTAGCAATATGTACATATATAAGAAGATTGTCCCGTGATGCACATTATATATTTTAGGTACGTAGAGTGTACGAGTTCGGTAATACAAGCTCTAGTATTGTTCAAGAAGTTATATCCAAGCCATAGGAAGAAAGAGATTGAAACTCTAATCACAAAAGCTGTTGAATACCTTGAGAACTCTCAATTTTCTGATGGATCTTGGTATGTAGCTACATTTATATTATTATGTGTATTACATAAAATTGATTAATGTAGTCAATTATAATTTGAATGTTGACAAGGCAAAAATAAAAGGGTTGTGTATACCTCCTAGTTCCTACCAAGATAAAATGCACCCTTACTAAATCTAAACCAAATTACCTATATTTAGATAACGAAATTATTATTTATATAAGATATAACATTACATTGATCGATATAATACTGGGTGTAGGTACGGAAATTGGGGAATTTGCTTCACGTATGGGACATTTTTTGCTCTTAAAGGGCTAGCCGTGACAGGAAAGACATACGATAATTGTGCAGCCATTAGAAAGGGTGTTGAATTTCTTCTCGCAACACAAATGGAGGATGGTGGCTGGGGTGAGAGCTACCTTTCATGTCACAAGGAGGTAATTTAGTTCATAACTTCTTGTTATGAGAAACAAAAACTTATCATGAATTATTAACAAGAGAAAACATTACATGTTTTAGTGAGATTATTTATCCTAACTTTCTTTTTCTTTAAATTCAGTATTTTTCTAAATTTTAGTCCTTTAGCATTTTGCATACTTGTTGAAGTATAATATTTATACAATTATACTTATGTATGTATTGCTCTCATGGATATAACAAAAGAAACTTGTGCCACTTCCAAAATCCAATTTGGTCCAAACTGCGTGGGCTTTGATGGGTCTACTCCATGGTGGGCAGGTACATTCTAACTTATAGAATTATAATTCCTTTGCTTTTTTGAAGTGCTCCACTTTGAAGTTTGAACAATCTACATATCAATGCAAGATTTTTATCAGTAAGATCTTTAATAATCAATAACTATAAATTATGAAATGTAAATATTTGAAGCCATAGTTTGAAAAGATTCTAACAAATATTCACATACCATGTTTAATTAATCTTATATATAAAGCACAAATATTAGTCAAAGAGGGGAAAGTTCACATTTTGTTCTCGTTTTCTTACAAATTTTGATCTTTTTATGATTTTAAAAAATAAATAATTAAAGATTAAAGGTCTTCAATTGATAAACACCTTGTTAAAGTGATTAGAGTAAAATAAGATTAAAAAAGGAGTATTTAAAAATAAGTAAATTTACTAATGGGCCCTTGATATTACAAATATTAATGGGTTTTTATCTGTTTATCTTTGAGTGGAAGAACCATTATTATTTATTGAAATTTCAACTCTTAAAAAATCTATATACACTAAGTGGTGCAAGGTGTACCCAAGTTTTTTTTTTTTTTTTTTTTTCTTACTCGACGATTCATTGAGCAATATTCATCAAAATGAGCAAAATATAGTCTTAGATACACTTTGTATCCGAATGTATATAAAATTGTCCTAGACTCTTACTAAATTTTATATATTTATTAATCTTAATCAGGCAAATAGGGACCTTAGTCCTCTACACCGTGCAGCAAAACACACACACACACACACACACACATATATATATATATATTGATGTTTAGAGAGCCACAAGGGCGATCCCAGGACCTCCTAAGATCGGGAGGGAAGCTCTGACCACTTGAGCTATCCCTCACTCTCCCAAAACATATATATTTAATTGCTCATACTAATTAATTTATCCCACTAATTTATTTACCAATAAGTTTCAATTAGGTGACTTTATTCTCTTTTAATCAACATAATTTGTCAAATCCCACCATATTTTCTCTAATTTCATCAATTTATGATAACAAACTATTTTCACTATTTTCGTGTGAATGGTGTTCAACTTTAATCAACAATAATACCTCTACTAAACATGCTTGTCCATGAAAAATGACTTACGTAGTTTTTGGATATAAAAAAAGTAATATTCCCTCTTTATTATGTGAGGAATAAATGCTCAAAAGAGGCATTGTATTAAGGGACAGAGGGATACGGTATGTAATTTCAATCTAATATATATATATATATATATATATATATATATATATATATATATATATATATAAAGGGGAGTTTTTCCCCAAGTTTTTAGAGAGCCACGTAGGATTTAATTTTCTTAGCGCCATGTAGGATTATAAATTTAAGTGGTAGCCAATTAAATAAGAAATTATTAATTTCTTTTACAATTAAATAATTCAAATGCCACGTAAGCAAAATTGGCGAATGAGATTTTAAAGTTTAAATTAATTAAGTACAAAATATTATCTTTTGAGGTTAGGATTTTTTTTTTTTTTTTTTTTTTTTTTTTTTTTTTTGAGGAAATTAGGAATTTTATCTAATATTTTAAAACTAATATAATAACAATTTTAATCACATATATATGATTTTATTTTTTTTTAAAAAAAAATACTAACAAACCGTGCATCGCACGGGCTTCATAAGTATATATATATAAAGGGGAGTTTTTTCCCGAGTTTTTAGAGAGCCATATAGGATTTAATATTTTTTAGCGCGCCACGTAAGATAAACAGTTTTAGTGGTAGCCAATTAAATACGAGATTATTAATTTCTTTTAGAATTAAATAATTTAAATGACACGTAAGCAAAATTGGCGAATGAGGTTTTCCAGTTTAAATTAATTAAATATAAAATATTATCTTTTGATATCAGGAATTTTATCTAAATATATAAGAAATTTTAGCACATAAATATATTTATAATTTTTTTTAAAATAAAATTTAAACAAACCGTGCATCGCACGGGCTTCATCTAGTGACTTCTATTTTGAAAGTTAAATTAATTTTGTTTTTCATATGTTGTGTATCGTCAAAAATAGGAAATTACGGGAACGTCCTTGAAGACGTGCATATTAAATTATCCATTGTACAGGAATTATTTCTCATTGTGGGCACTTGCTGAATATATCAAGATTGTTCCATTACCTTCAACCAACTCTGTTTAATTATATTTTTATTTATTTCCAAGAATGCCCTTCTTTATTAATTTATGTACCTATTGTTTCAATTAATTTTTCGGGATGAAGAATATATGTAATATTCACTTCTAAATATGAAATAAAACGGCAGAGAGTTTTTCAATTGACATTATTACTTGATGCAATGTATAACATAGTTTCTCCTATCTTATGATCAAATATGTAAGACAAATAGTTTTATGAATTGATACACGTTGTTTGGGTGTCAAAATGGCTTTTATTTTGGTCCTAAAAGACTTTGGCGTCATTGGGCTTTTGATGGTTTAACTATCAGGGCCTTAATCAAATCAGCTTACCAATGCCCAATATGGCCCACGTATTATCTATTAGCTCAATGCTTTAGGCCCATCATTTGTACCTATGCCAAAGGTGTTTTTTTCGGAAAATTTGTCAAGAATAAGCCAATCTTTGCCCGGTTCGCTTAAAATAAGTCAATCTTTCGATTAATTCAGAATAATCCAACCTTTATAGGGTGTCCACTTTAAATGAGTCAAAACTTGTTGTAACCGGTTATTAAGGTTAATTGTGACACGTGTCAGAATGTGATTCGTCATTTTTCTAATAATAGTTAATTAGGAATTATCATATGATTAATTATAAAAAATCTAATAATTATAAATTTCAAAAAAAAAAAGGAAAAAAAAAACCCCAACCCCCCTCCCCTGCCAGACCGCTGCCCACGATGCCCCCCACCCAACCCCCACTTCTTCCTGTTCCCCTTTCCCACCCCGACCCCCCTGCCGGAGTCGATCCCTTCCCCATCGTCAATCGACACCCCAAAACACTTAAACCCCAATTCTGATTTTGTTAGGATTTCGTTAGGGTGGGTTTAAGGGTTTGGGGGGTGGACTGACGGTGGAGAAGGGGAGGGAGGGGTTGACTTCGGCAGGGAGACGGGGGAGGGGGGTCGTTTTCGGCAGGGGGTAAAGGGGAGTGGTGTCGTGTCGGGGTGGGGAAAGGAATGGGGAAAGGGGAAGGGGTTGGGTGGGAGCGTCGTGGGTGGGGGGAGAGGCCGTCGGTGTCGGCGCCGGGGAATTTTTTGGTCGCCGGCCACCGGCGGTCTGGCAGGGAAGGGGGGTGAGCTGGCAGGGGAGGGTGAGGGGGGTTGGGTTAAGGGATGGCAATGTGGGTCGGATGCGGATGATGGTACCTCCATACCCATACCCGCCTAAAAATCTTATACCCATCCCCGCCCCACCACCCATGGCGGGTACAATATCCACATCCATACCCGCCCCACCGGGTACAAGATAGGATCCATCCTCGCCCCATCCCACTTGGATATTCATACCCACCTTATACCCGCCCCAAAATCGTCCCGAATCCGTTGCCATGATGCTCTATTGTATCATATTAATGACGATTATATCAAATTAGGTTAAGAAAATTGGAACTTTCACTATTCAAGCTTATTGGGTCTTAGGGGTATCAAGTTTCATAAATTTTCAACTCTTCAAAAAGAAATATGATGCAGGTATAAGGTGGGTACGGGGCGAGGCGGATATGGGGCGGGTCTACTCTAAAATCCATACCCGCCCCATCACCCATGGCGGGTACACATTTTATACTCATCCCCGACCCATCACCCGCCAAACCTCCCTCCATCCCCCCCCCCCACTTGGGCGGGTCTCCCATTTAACCCGACCCAGTGCCATCCCTAGTTGGGTTGGTTTTTTTTTTTTTTTTTTTTTTTTTTTATAATTAATAGATTTTTTTAATAATTAATCATATAATAATTCCTAATTAATTATTATTAGAAAAATGACGAACCACATTCTGACACGTGTCACAATTAACATTAATAACCAGTTAATAACCGGTTGCAGGTCACTTGACTCATTTAAAGTGGATACCCTATAAAGGTTGGATTATTTTGGGTTAATTGAAAGGTTGGCTTATTTTGAGTGAATCGGACAAAGGTTGACTTATTCTTGACAAATTTTCCTTTTTTTTTATGGTTGAAAACCCTAAAGGATTATAAATTATAATCATATACGAGTACGAAGTATAAATTAGGCATTCAAAGACACCCCACAAAGAAATCTAATTCTATTACCCCGTAGCATTTATCGTATTTCCCTCTGTTCGAAGCCTATTCCTCTTTATTATATGAGTAATAAATTTTAGAAATAGACTTCTAACAAAAGGATGGAGGGAATATCTCTCATATTTTGTCCCTGAGCTAAATTAAGCATCAAGGGGGTTTTATTGAACACACCCCCGAGGTCAGCTAACTTGCTTATTTGTGTAGGTGCTCTGCCCATCAAACACAAGCCTACTAATCAAGGTTTTTTTTTTCCCACTCTAGCTAGAACCTTATTCAAGGTGATCATTTTCACATATAAACACATATACTTTTATATTGGTGGCCGATCAACTGCCAATGTATCACGCAATTTTTTTTTTTTTTTTTTTTTTTTTTTTTTTTTTTTTTTTTTTGAAACACGCCATCTCAATTTTGGAACTACCTCTCTCACCCAAACCGTTTATCATAGATTATGTTGCTCCTATATACTTCTATGATATGTTTCGCTCTGGCCAAACCTTTAAACTACTCCCTCCTTCACTTTATTAGAAGGTCAGTTTCTAATATTTATTACTCACATAATAAAGAGAAATAACTTTTAATTTAGAGACGTAAGGAGTATAATATAGGGTAATACGAAGGGCAATACTAAACATACAAAGGATACTTGTTAAATTAAATTAAATTTATACTTTATTTAGATCAAGAGTTTAAAAATAGTATGAGGAGAATCCCCGAATCCTAATCAAATTAAGCAACCGTGGTTTGAGGATGTGGGAAAAGGCGGACGGGAAGGCCGTGCTCCGGAATAGGCATGGGATTAACAATAACTTTCTCACTAGGAAGCACTTTTTCCCATTTAAACCTCTTGACAATATGGTACATGAACACCAATATCTCTAGTCTTGCATACTCTTTTCCTGGGCACATTCTTGGTCCCCCTCCAAAGGGTACGAATGTGTATGGTGCTGGCCCGGACCCATCGAACCTCGATGGGTCGAATTTCGTCGGTTCAGGGAAAAATTCTGGGTTCAAATGTGTTGTATTTGCACTCCAATATAGCTGCAAATATGTACATTTATACGTGTTAAATAACCTTTAGTTTAGTACAAGGGTCAAAACTGTGAAACATGCATGATTTAAAGTTAAACCTGGTCAAACTGACCTGACTTGTATAGAACTCGAAATAAATAATAAGAAGTCATAGTGAAATTACCTTCCAGCCCTTGGGAATTTGGAACCCGTTGTACATAAAGTCGGAAATGGCTTCTCTAAAACCACCTTGGAGTGGAGGAGCCAAACGCATCACTTCACATGCCACATTCCATGAGTATTTCATCTTTTGTATGTCCTCCCAATTTAGAAGCTCCCCTGGTTTTTTTGAATTTGCTATCTCCATTTGCTCTGCATAGTAAAATTCCAACCACCATTAGATAATAATCAAATCATTAATCTTCTACAAGATCCTCTAAATTTTACGTTTGTTCATTGACTCGTTGTTTAATTAAGGATGCATGCAACAACTTGATATGTAAATAGGGTCTGTTCTCATCAGATTATTTTCAAATTAATTCAGTTCAGTTCACTTTAGTTCAGTTCAACTGTAATAGTGTTTCTTACTATTCCTTCCGAATCTATCCTTTTTATTGTTACATTTTTACTTTGATGATCAATGTTTAAGAACTTTAATATAGTAATAATAGTGCAATACTATAAAAATCAAAATCATATTATATAGGATTTTGATAAAATCTTTAACGAAAATACACTACTTTTGTTGCCGACTGACCATAATGACATGTTGCATTATTAAAATTTCCATATAAAGATTATACTATTATAGCATGATGTCATTATCGTCCCTAGACAACACAAGTAGTACCAAGACTACCAACTACCGAGTGTGTGCGAGTTTAACGAGCGTTGAGAGTAATACGAGTAATGAAGAAAGGACAAAATCAATATTATTACTATAAGAGTATAAGTTGATAAGACCATAAATCATCAACGAGGAGTAAATGCCACAATTATCAAGAAATATTTTAATATACCTCTAGTCAACTAAATTATTGGTTTTGGTTTAGCTAGATGGCCAAGATCCATGTAATTTGGTTTCTTGATTAATTTATTAAAAAATTATTAAATTTATGATTCATACCAACTAAAAAATAAACCTATCAATCCAAAAAAACCAATATGTTTGGTAAAAAGGTGAAAACTAAAACTGATTGTGTTAGCTAATTTTAACTAATTCATAGTTATTTTGATTAACTGATTGCATCGTATTAACTGATTGTATAGAGTGTTTAGTAAATAACTTATTTTCGAAAACCTTGTTATTTAAAACAATTTCTAAAAACTTTTTTAGTATGCAGAATGAAACATTGACATATTTCATCATTATGGTAAATTCTTGAGTTAAATGAGGGTATAATTGTCATCTCACCTTAAATACTTGGATAAACTAATGAATAAGCTCTTGCATACATCTTACTAAAAATGAGCTTATTTGGTTAATTAGGCTCTTTCAATCATCTAATTTTAGTCAAATAAACTATTTCTGTTGTTTAAAAAAAAAAAAAAGCTAATTTTGTCATAGTATTACTTATGGATTTAAGACTTACCATTGTTTAGTCATAGTATTACTTAAGAATGGAGAAATGATTAGCCTTTTTATAACTTTCTATTTTCTTTTTATTCAGTCACACATTCATTAGTCTTTTACTCTTTTATATTTTTCTTTATATCTTTGTAAAAATTATTTCCTTATATAAAAAATTAAAATAAATAGATTTTTCACTCCAAAAATTAATTTTGGCATTTTCATCATAAAACACTGACTCTAACCTTCAATCATAGGAGATATGCCTGGAGTGAAAAAATCATTTCATCTAATTTAATATGGGAAAATCGAATTTATTAACTAGCAAAACGACGAATTTATAACAAGTTACTATACATTAATCCTAGAACTAATTCATGTTTAAGCAAATTAAAGTACAAGTAAAAAATAAAACCATGCACATAATTAAATCAATTAAGGTTATTAATTAGTTACCTTTGTAAACACCTTCATAGATGTGAGGAAGTTCAGCAAGAAACTTGACAATAAAGGTACAAGAAGCACTAGCAGTATCATGTCCACCAATAAGAAGTCCCAAAATTTTATTAGCAATATCCATTTCATTCATAAACTTCCCATCATCAGTAGAAGTTAACAACATATGAGATAGAATATCTTGTGTAGGTGAAGCTTTGCCATCTGCTAAGTCTAATTTCCTTTGCTTGATAATTGCACTCAACTCTTTCCTTACGATTTCAGAAGATTTGATCCCTTTGTGGAACGGTGTCCCTGGGAGATCTATTGGGATGGATATGATCCCTGCGGCTATCTCATTGAAGGGGTCCGCGAACTTGGCTACATGGACCGGGTCCTCAATGCTCAAGAAGAGCCTACAAGCCACCCAAAAGGTGTATCGCTTAGCTAATGGGAACACTTCTACCTTGTCCTTGCCCTCCCACCCGGACTCCATGTGCCTGGTGGCTATGGTGTCCATGATGGGTATGTACCTATACAAGGTAATAAAATCATACATCAGGTAAATATGTACAGTTTTAAACTTTTAATTGAGATGGTTCATTTTAAAAAGTTTGAAGATCGACTTTAAATGTTGTTACCTCACTTCCACCAAAAATAATAAAACATATCAAAGAAATAGAATTTTCACTATGCACGTATATTACTATATCTATGTACATACATATCATATTGTTAAACCATTGATCTAATTAGGTTGATTTAATCCATCATTATGAAAAAATCACATTTAGATGAGGTTGAAAATAATTGAAGTCATACATAGTAATAAATACACATAATGGTACGTATATGCATCACGTACCTTTGTAAAGATTCGGGCTTAAGGAAAAGAGGGATAAGCTTCCGCATAGTCCTAGCTTCTTCTATGGAGGAATGTTGGGTGGCAGCAGGAAAGATCTTGTCAACTGATTTAGGCCACCAAGCTTGTACTAACTTGTTCTCGTTCGAGTACAAGAATTTGTTACCTGTCGCGCCACATAAAATTGCAACCTTTTCACCAAAGATGGAAGTCTTGAACACTTGGCTAGGTTTGTACTTTTTAAGTCTATCAAAGATGAACTTCTCCGGGTATCCCTTCCAACCGGTAGAGAAAAACTCTAGGGATTCGCCCACCACGGGCCATCCCATCGATCCTGGGGGTAGCTTGTACCCCCAGGTCGAATAATGCCTATAGAATAGATAGAGAAAAGGTAGAGATAAGGAGGAAATAAGGGCTATGCTAGCCAAGAAGAAGAGCTCCATGGTTTTTTTTTTTTGGTGGTGGATGCTAATTTAGAGTTAATTTTCACTAATACTTTGAAGGTTGTGTCTATTTATATATTGATAGAGTGTGTGGTTGGATGATATGGGATTTGGGAAAAATACAATATTATAAAACCATATTACAATTAATATCATGTGCCTACATGTATGCTGATTTTATTTTATTATATATATATGTATATATATATTTTGGGTACAAAAGTAAGATAGTGAAAATTTTACTCTATTTAATACGAAGTGTATCTTTCCATGTTGCCCGCTTAATCTTTGTCTAAAAAAAACAAGCAAAAAACACGTAGTAAGTGTAAGATCTGATAAATCATTCAACGGTTAATCAGATAAATCAATGTTTTATCTAATGTTATTTTTTATCATTCAACGGTTAATCAGATAAATCAATGTTTTATCTAATGTTATTGTTGATCATTCAACGGTTAATCAGATAAATCAATTCCTTTCGAAATCATTATGTGTAAAATCTGTTTACATCACGATAACTACATCCAATTTTCTATGTAGTTAATAAAAAATGAGTTGTCTTATCTCAAATTAAAAAAATAAAGGTTGTTAATAAAGATTAATGACCTACTAGACAAATATACCGATATTCATCAAGTAAGAATTTACGCAACCTAAGTTAAATTAATAATAACAAAATAGCCAAGGTTACGGAAAGTAGTGGTAGTAATAAATTAAAGAGAAAGATCCATAAAAATATTCGTTAGTATTGAAAAACATAAATTCAATTATAAATGTTTGATTGATTGCATATAATATTCTCAAATTAAAATATTAGTTATTTGATGAATAAATGAAAAATAAGGCAAAGCAGATTTGATGACCCCAGACTTCCCACGAGGTGCTCGTGGTTAGTAGCTTGAGCAAACATTTATTTTGTCTAGTTGCAAAATTGAGTGATGAACGTCATTGTTATTAGTATTATTTTTCACACAGTAGCATTAGCAAACATATTTGTTCTCGTGGTTAGTACTTGGTAACAATAGCATTATTAGAAAACATTTTTCAAAAGGTTTCGAATGTTGCAATTAAAAAAATGGAGGAAGTAATATGGTGTGTTGTTCTCTGTCATTTTTAATTAGTTGACACATTTTAACAAATTTTAATTATTTTCACTATCTTTTGTGATTCAAAATTATGGTGAACCATATAGACAAGTGAGATCTTGTAAGAATCTTGTCAATGTATACTTTTATAAATATATATACCATTTTTTTTTTTAACAAATGCTGGTATTAGAGATATGAATGTTGAACTTGTGAATTGATAAACAGAATAAAAGAAATGTGTTAACTAAAAAATATTGGAAAAACCTAGTATAGTACTCCATATAAAGTAATACAATACTTTTATAATACCAATTTTTATTTTTAAGGACTGGTTGGTATTTTACGAACATTTTAAAATATGCTTCCCTTTTTTTTTTTTTTTTTTTTTTTTTGTAAAATCATCAATTTGATAAAACACTTAATTAGTTTTAGGACCCTCCCTTAAAAAAAAAATGGAAGGTGGGTTAAATGAACTAAATTATTATGTAAGTGGGATTTGTTGGAAAATTACAATTTAAAAGAAAAAAAATAGTGGGATAATAGTTTTTTTTACTTTCTTCAGTTTCTTAACATCTGCTCACTTTTCGATTTTATATGTTTTTGTAAATTCTACACCGTACATACTTTTACTTTGTATTATGAAAATATTTTATTCATTTTTTTTAATCAATAGCAGGTTTACAACTCTATTTTGTGTGACCTTATCATATTAAATACTTCGTAAATATCTTACTCTCTATTTATTTCCTCTTTAAAGCAAAAGTAGTCACATGCTTTCTACTTTTCCTTGCTTTCAATAGCAATGGTAAATAAGAGTCTCTTCTAATTTATTGAAGTGAGTTGAACTGAATTGTTTATGAGAGAAGCAAATTAGGAACAGAATTGAACTGAATTGAATTGAACTGAATTGAATTGAATTGAATGTAAGAAAAGAAATAAAAATCAATTTAGAAAAATGATGCATTAAAAACTTAAAAAATAAAATATGTAAGTTTGAATAAGAAAATAAAATAGTTGTCATAAATAAATAAATAAGAAAAAAAAAATAATATGAAAAAGGAGGGGTGTGAAAATGCAAAATGTTCCACGTGAGCCTCGAGCACAACTCTGCACAAGAGTCTATAATGGAAATTTTGGTCAATGAAGAGAAGTCAGTGAACATCTTAAAATACTCCGTACTGATTAAGAGCATCATATTAGTTTGAGACTAATTAAGCAATTAGCTATCAATCCAATCATTGACTTCTTTTTTTTTGTTTTTTCAAACGCAAAATCTCGTGTACACCCGATTCTAGAATCTTATGAGCATCCGATCACAAACCAAACCTACTTTGTAAAAATGTTACATTAGTATGTATAATCAACTAGCTTTTAGCCTTTTATCCCAGACGATGCCTTGATTTTTGTAGTATAATAAAAAAAAATGATAAAATAAAGTGAAATGTATTGGTGGTTTTATAGAAAAAAAATTACGGAGTATTTGTTAATCTTTGCAAATATTATTGAACATTAAAATTATTTATTTAATAATTAGTTTTGCTTTATTTGTTAAAAGAATTTTTATTCTTTAGTTGTCATAAAAAAATTAAAATTTTAAAAAAAAAATCCTTCAAATAAACATATATTGTGGTTAAAACTTAAAAGAAAAAAAAAAAATTACGGAGTATTTGTTAATCTTTGCAAATTTTACTATGTATTTTTGGATCACATATTTTAAATACGTAGTAACATAACCAATATAAATTATAAATGAGTAACTTGTCAAAAAAAAAATTATAAATGAGTAATTGAAAGTATTATAATTAATTTTGTAATTGTATTGTTGCATGTTAAAATATACACATATATGTTATAACTAGCAAACATTAGTGATCGGTAAACGCATGACATGACGCCACATGATTTGTCAAGCGATGGAGACACGTGGCGAGATTACAATTCTTGCCATTAAATTTTAATAATATTCTAGGTTTTGGGCCCGGATAATGCCCCAGGTTATTACATGGGGTGGATCATTAATATACGTTGTAATTTATGTCTCAATTTTCTTGTAATTAAATTTATTGCTCAAATTGTCACTTGCTACATATAAATATTTTGCATTCAAATAATAGCATAAAAATCACATAACTTGGTGGTAAGTGAGTTAGTTCTAAAATTAGAGGTTTTGTGTTCAAATCTTGTGGAAATATTTTTTTTTATAATTATAAGTGCAATGAAAAACAAATAAAAGGGAGAGTCGCGTGCCGTAATGAGTAGTTGAGTTGGTGACGTGACGTAGTAAGAGGGTTTACGTGACACATAGACGTTTTTAAGAACGCCTTTTAGTGTATAGATTAGCATAGATATTGATTTTGATACGGATTATTTTAATTAGGAAAAAGCTGATGAGCGCCCCCGGGGCGTTAGATAAGAGAATTAAAGTGCAAATATTAGAGTAAAATTAACATCAATTACACCGAATGACGCGCGTAATTTTGTCATGAATTCCTAACTTTATACCATTTCAACCAATATAATTTATCCTTATCTAACGCGTCGGGACACTCGTTAGCAAGATCGTTTTAATTATACAGTATTTACTTTGTGTAAATAAATCTGAATTTGAGTGAACTTTTTTTTTTCTGACGGCCCATAGGAAGGTCAAACCATCTAATGGATTTTTCTAATTTCATGGCAATAATTCCAAGGTTTTATTTATGGATCTTGCTAACGAACGTTTCTAGAGCGTTGGAAAAACATATAAAATCTTACCTAAAGTATTATTAATTTGGGAAAGCATGACAAAATTACGCGTTGATCGGTGTAATTAATGTTAGTATTAATTTAATCTTTCTACTTTTAACTAGTTTATCCAACGCCCCCGAACATTATTAGCATTTTCCTTTTATTTGTAAAAAATTGAAAATTAATTAGCTTCATTTAGACATTCGACATTCATATGAAGGAAAACTCAATCACTTAAATTGATACCCGAGCAGGCAAGAATCTTACTTTGATGCAAACAATCACATAAACAAATAATATTCGATTAGCAGTAGAAATTGAACATCCAACCATATTATTAAAAGCGAGATTTTCACACTTCGATTGTGTTTGGCTAAAAGATAAACATTGTTTTTTCTTCTAATTTAATGAAAATCAATGAAGGACACTGGAACCCCAAAGAGGAGAGGGAGGATTTGGGTGAGAAGGAAAGACAAGGATGTTGGATAAGGCATAGGCATTTCTTATTTACAAAGGAAAACATTTTGTATTTACGAAACTCATTTTTCAACTTTTTACAAACCAAACAAAGGAAAAATACAAAATTATCTTCATGTAAAATGATTTTCTTCCCATTTCATTATATTATGAGAAGGCCAGACAATACGAATATCACCGAGAAAAACACAATTCCACATACGTTTTCGTTTTTTTTTATCTTCGATAATGCAAGTTAAAATTACATTTAAAAAAAAAAAATAAAAATAAACACCTTACAGTATAGTTACAGAGGCTGAAATTCAACTTCTTTTAGACATGAATCCTCATGCAAAAATTTTACAAAACTCTTATTTCGTAGAAGTTGGCAAAACTATTAATAGAATGCAAAAAGAAAGGAAAACTGTGGTCTTTTTATTCAAAGGTTGGCCATTCTTCTCGGCCTCAATATAGCTCATATCCCAGATTCTTCTCCTCCCAACATACCAAAACCCGAAATGCACAGCTCATATCCCAGTTTCTTCTTCCACAACGCCCCAAAACCCGAAATCAACCGCCAAGTTCACACTTCGTAAAGCCAACAGAGACATCACCACCCTATCTCTCCCCTCTAAACACCTCCATAAACCCTCCAAAACCTCCCCTATTATAATTTTATTTTCGTTACGTTTATCAACCTTCTTAAATTTCGAAACCACCCCTCCTATTTTTGGCATTATATTTGTGTATCCTCTGCGTAATCTCCATGAAAGACGAAGGGGAAAGAGATTGAAGATGAAGATACAACATGAAAGACGATAAAACTAACGAATAAAAACCAAATTTAGCCGTCAACCTTTCAACCTCTGGCGTGAAAGGAAATAAATTACAAACGGCATTACTATCTATCTACCTTCACGTAAAATACATAAATATATATTCCTAAAACTGCTGATGGGCGCGCATGCATTTGCTCCGCTTGTGCGCCCACCATCCTCGTGTTCCTACCTCTTCCATATTCTATCTCTTTTAGCAATAACGGGCATAGGAACACCGGTATCAGGACTCACAGAGGATGAAGCCCTGCTAAAGTTTAAGACATCTCTCACGAATATGGATGCTATTTCCAACTGGAACCCTTCAAATGCTCCATGCTCAGATAAAAAATGGATGGGTGTCATCTGTGAACATGGCAAAATTTGGGGATTAAAGCTGGAAAATATGGGTCTAGGCGGCACCATTGATATTGATGCGATTTCTCAATTGCCTGAGCTAAGGACCCTGAGCTTTAAAAATAACAAGTTTGAGGGTCCAATCCCAGATTTTCGTCGTTTGCCTAAACTGAGATCCGTTTACCTGTCTAACAATAAATTTTCTGGTGAAATTCCTGATGATGCCTTTACTGGAATGGATGCTTTGAGGAGGATAATCCTGGCAAACAATGCCTTCACCGGCAGGATACCATCATCTCTCACCTCATTACCCATCCTCGTTGAGCTGAAACTGGATGGCAACCAATTCCAAGGCACCATCCCGGATTTTCATCAAAAAAACTTGCCAAGCATCAATATGGCTAACAACCAATTGGAGGGTCCAATACCTGCAAGACTCATGCACCTCAATCCAAAACTCTTTTCAGGTAAAACATGTACATCATAGAATTAGGCTGTAATGACAGCACAGATAATGGTAATATGTTAGTGTATAATTATATATCTCATGCTAAAGTCCATGGTAATGCAATTCTACACTCATGCAAATGTTTTTCTTCATAAATTCGCAACAAAAGAAAAGGTATTGCCATGGACATTGGAATTAAACTTTCTTAAAATACCTCCTACAAACTCATTACCACTGCGACATATATTACCACCTACCAATGGACCAATGTTTGTTGCGATACTTGGAAATGTTAAATTTATACTTTTCCTTACAAATCAATGCAGGCAACAAGGGACTGTGTGGGGCCCCTCTTAAGCCATGCAAAGGTAATACAGGGGGTGCAGTATTAAAAGACCTAACCAATTCATCAAGTAAATCCACTGTAATTGTGCTAGTTGTACTACTTGCACTAGTGATCTTGGCAGCAACAATTCTAATAGTATATAAGAAGAAACGCAAGACAAAGCTAAAGAAACTAGATAGTTTTTCATCTCAAGATGGAAACCATTTTGGGGATACACACATGACACCAAACGAGGAGCGCCCAAGGACTGTAAAGAAGCAGTCAGAACCAGGGAAGCTAGATTTCGTGAGAGATGACAGGAAAAAGTTTGATCTCTCTGAACTGTTAACTGCATCAGCAGAAGTGTTGGAGAGCGGAAATTTTGAGTCTTCCTACAAGGTGGAGGTATTTGCAGGAGAGCTCTTGGTGGTGAAGAGGTTTAGGCAGATGAGCAGAGTGGGAAGGGATGAATTTCATGAGCACATTTGGAAAATGGGCAAATTAAGACATCCAAATGTGCTGTCTTTAGTTGCATGTTACTATAGAAAAGAAGAGAAGCTTCTTATCTTTGATTTTGTTGACAATGGAAGCTTGGCTAGTCATCTTCATGGTAAGTAACCTCTCTATTTCTTTGAGAGACATAAATTCAACTGTTATATGGAGTATTGTTAAAACAAATCCCAAATGGTCAATATATATTGCTTCTTCTAGAGCCTGAATTGCTTCCTTTCATTACTATTCCAAGAAGAGGAAACATTAATGCATAAAGAAGATTTTTTAAACATAATGTAGTGAGACTTAATCTGTTTCAGGTAAACATAGTACGAAGGATGAAATTTTTGATTGGCCAATGCGGTTGAAGATTATCAAAGGGATAGCAAGAGGGTTGGCTTACCTTTACAGTGAGCTCCCAAGCTTAATAGTGCCCCATGGATATCTCAAATCATCGAACGTACTTCTTGATTATTCTTATGAACCCCTTCTCATGGACTATGCCTTGAAACCATTGATCAACACAGAGCATGCTAAACAGCTCATGGTTGCCTACAAGTCGCCAGAATATGCTCACCTTGGCCGTCTTACAAAGAAAACTGATGTTTGGAGCCTTGGCATTCTCATACTGGAAGTGCTAACTGGGAAATTCCCGACCAACTTCCTTGCTGTCGGAAATGTCAAGGGTGAAAATCTAGTGGCCTGGGTAAATGATATAGTTAATGAAGAGGAAAAGGGAGAAGATGTGTTTGATAAAGGGATGGGAGGTACTCATTACAGCAAGGTTGAAATGAACAAACTTTTGAAGGTTGGGTTTGGTTGTTGCCATGAGAATATAGATGTAAGATGGAGTATAAGAGAGGCTGTTGAAAAGATTGAAGAGATCAAAGAGACAGACGAGCTCATTTAAAATCCTAATAATTTAGCTTTCCCGTCAATTTTCAATTAGAGAATGTATCAAAGGTCACTTTTTTTTTAACTAGGCATTTTAAACTTAGACAATCATAAAACTTCTATAAATTCTTGCACTTGTTTCTAAATTCTTTTTTTGATTTACTCTTCAAATTTATTTCAGTATTTCACCAAAGAGATTTTTTAAACACCCCCCCCCCCTTTCATCTTACTTTAGGAAGGAACCTCATTAGAGATATTGAAAGTTTTCAAAATTATGGCACGATAACCACCCCATAAAACCAGGAGAAAAAACGATAGAGAATAATGAGACACCTACTAAATATATAGGGTAGCAATCAAATCAAAAGGAAAAAAAGTTCTCACGGCAAGACTATCAATGAGCAATTCATTCTGCCTTTCAATTGTAGCAAACTAGACCCAAAACCTCATGGAATTACACCACCTTCAATATATGATCAAATGTCCACCAACGAAAGGGCCCTACATTGGTAATTCATATTCATTATACCTGTGAAAAATTTATATCTAGCCTCTATGCATAATTCCACACACCTCGTACAGATTTACAATTTATCAATTTCCTTGAAGTTTGATAGTCATCATAATTCATAATTGTCTCTGCTCATATCAAGGCTGGACAATATTTGTATTTAAATTTAAAAAAAAAATAAAAAAAAAAATTCAAATTACCAGTCATTTTCCATGATCCGGATAAGATTTGGATAAAAAATCGATATTGCAGTTAATTAGTTACACAATCAATACAAGTCCCAGACCAATTTGCTAGTATTTTTTTAGCATGGCAAGACTTTCTTTTCTCATTAATATTGTTTGACCTCAAAAGACAAAAAATACAAGTAATATGCAGCTTCAGCCATTCTTTATAGCTTGCAACAATTTCACGCTTGTCAATGCACAAATTTGAAAATTAGTATATGACGTTATGTTTTGAAATAAATTGGAAACCTATACTAACCAATTCTTCCAACTTAGCCAACTATTTATTATTAAAAAAATAGATTCATTGCAATATTAGACAATGAAAATACATTTTAACTAAATTAACTAACTATTCATAATAAAATAATCCTTGTATTTTCTCTTCCTCTAAACAAATTCTTGTATATAAATGCATGTAGAATAGTCCTTATGAATAATAAAAAATCAATCTTTAACATGTACCGGAATACAAACATTAATAACATGGAAAATAATATCAGAGTTTACAATAATATTACTAAATATTTTCAAATTTCTCTTCTTATGTTTGACTTTTTGGAATTACCCCCTTTTATCATGGGATAAAGTAGATTTTAGCTAAATATAAGCACAACATATATGGGTGGGAAAAATTGGATGCCCAAGAAAGCAAAAAAATAAAAGAAATAAGGGAAAAGAAAAAGATGAAGCACATTGACTCGAGGAAATTAAGGTGGATAATTTTCTCTTTCATTTCTTTCTCAAAAATAATGTAGAGAATTAGAAAACAACCAGGAATAACATGAGGCCAAATTTGAGTTTAGATCATTATGCATGCATTTGCATGCATAAGATTAATTAACAGAGAAAGAAAAGGAGGTGAAAAGGGGGAAAAAAAAAAAAAAAAAAAAAAAAGATATAGAAAGGAGGAACGTTTTGCAATGTGGGGATCAAAAGTGAATGCTGGAAAGAAAGCAGAGGACCGCGGGCTGGTGGCTGTGGCAATAGACAAGGATAAAGGCAGCCAATATGCCATCAGATGGGCCACTGACCACCTTCTTGGTCGAGGTCGGCCGGTTGTCCTGATACACGTTTCCGCTGATTCTTCTTATGCAGGTTCCATCCCCAACCCCTTCTCTTCATTTCCATTTACTTGTATTATGACATATATAACTAATGATAATTATTTCAAGATTAGGCCATGGAATTCTGCCTTTTAGCTTGTGCTTAAGATAAGGAGTCAAATCATTGTAGATAATTTGAAGAATTTACACGAAGTTAAATTTGTTAATTTTTAAAAATCTTTTTATACTTGTGAAATAACAATAAGCCAACCAAAAATTACTCTCCGTCCATTCATTTGAAAATTTTAAGCTTTTCTCCAGTATTTCAAGATAGATTATATTGATGACTATGTTTTAATCAAAGAGAGTTTTTTTTTTAAAAAAAAATAATATTCTTGTACAATTTTTATAAATCTTTTTAGCTAGTCAGCTAGTGGGAATTTTTTCTTAAATGAATTAAATAGTTACATAAATTTTCAGCAAAATTTTCAAAACTCAGATCATATTAAATTCAAATGCAACTGTGCATCCATACCAAAGTGTAAATAAAAGAAAAACTATGTCCAAGTAACAATATGTCTTGGTATAACATGCAATGTTGATTACGTTAACATAATAAAAATAAGGCTTTGCACACTTTTATTTTCATGACCATCTGATCCAGATACAATATCCTTCCAAAAATAAATAAATAAAACTACTATATGTATGCAGAATTATTCACCGGATTTTCATAAGCAGCAAGAATTTTATTATTATGAGTATGAACCTTCAGCCTGATATTATATAAATAACAACCAATTACAGCATGAACAAATTGGTAGTAAGCTTACCATTAATCTATAGTAAAGTCCTTCTGATGATAAGCTAGCTCTCTCAATGGTTGGAAATGGGGTGATAAGTGGCAGAGTCATGTGATGAGCCATTCAGCCACACCTTTTGAATAGATGATATAAGTTCCTGTAAGCTTCAATAGAAAAATGAGAAAAGGTTAAACAAAGTAATGAGCCACTAGAAGGCAAACGATACAGGAGAAAATGGCAACAAACATAGGCCATAAAACTAAGTTGTAGTAGATCATAGAAATTATCACCAAAATGATCATAAGTTACACTTTGCTGTATTTTGAATTAAAAGACAGAACCCTACGCAAATAGGCCTTTTCTCATTTGCAATTGCAAACAATAAATATCACCAAGATGTAATCATAATTTCTTTGTTGCTTGCAGCGGGCAGTTCTGCTATTGTATCAACATCAAGTCCAGGCACATCACCAAACTATCAACAAGTTGACAGGAAGACTAAGGACCTGTTCCTCACATTTCGCTGCTTTTGTACTCGCAAGGATGTATGTTTTCTTAACCATACTATTACCATGTAACACTTAATTACACTAGCTAGAATTAACCACACTAGATAAGTCAGCAAGATCTAGACAAAAGAAGTGTAAAGATCAATTATCTAGGTGGTGGAGCAATATCAGCTAACAAGTACAAGTTGATCTCTTACATCTTGACAGGATCTATGAACAAAACCTGAAAACACATAAGCTAGTTGTCATAATTATATCATTATTAGTCTTTTTGCCTTTTGGTATTTGTTAAAGTGCTTACTAATCTGGCTTCTTTTCTGCACTTGGTCAGATACGCTGCATAGATGTCACACTCAAAGATAACGATGTAGGCAGGGCTCTAATAGAATACACAAATTATGCTGCAATTGAGAATTTGGTTCTTGGTGCTTCAAAAGGTGGATTTATCAGGTGATAGCTCCAGACAATGCCCTTTGATAAGTACCAATTCACATTAGCTTATCTATTCACTTATCACAAACAAGAATGGATCAGATGTAAGTATGTATGACAGCTAACTTCACAGATATTGCAGTAAATAGTGCTCTATGAGAACCACTCAGTAAAATGTTTCAGGCAGATGACAATATGACATGTCAAAATGGAATAAATTGTATAGACAAAAAGAGCAATTCCCTGATCTTGTTGACTTTTACCCACCAGTAATAGAAATATAGTTGAAACCTTTTTAATTTGTCATCACATATAATCAAAGCAAGCATTAAGAATTATTTGAAGAAAAATATTTGTCTGATAGACATTGATTACTAAACATTTATTTTATGATGACACAGAAAATTCAAGAGTGCAGATATACCAACAATGGTGTCAAGAGGAGCACCTGATTTCTGCACTGTTTATGTAATCTCCAAGGCAAAGATGTCAAGTGTACGCAATGCATCACGACCAGTTCCACACATGTCCCCTCTTCAGAGCTACATAGAAAACATAGTCAAAGACAAACCTAATGTCTCCACACCTGTTTCAACACCGCCACGACGTAGTATGAGCATTAGAGGTTTCTTTATTTCCATTGTCTTGATATATTACTTAACGCTTCTTCAACTCAAAATAATAATACCTGAATTCTGTAGCAGGGGATAGGCCTTCATTCACACGTACACCTCCAAGAGAAGAAAAAGACTTGAGGTACATCCACTAGCAGGGGAAGCTCAATTTCTATTTGTCAACAGTAGTGTCAATAATCTCAATAATCCTTAATTACTAGATACTGGTATTTTCTTTAAATAAAAGCTTATATATGATGAAACATGAGGCAAAAAAATCATGTTTCACAGACTTCAAAGGTAGAATATAAGCATACAAAAATGCGATCAGGTTTCTAATACTAATTAAATCTCAGTATCCGTATCCAATATTCTCATCCATTCAACAGTACAGAATTATTTTGATGATATTAATTCATGTTTAACAAATATTGTATCAGGTTAGACAGATGGAATGAAAGGCTGATGTTGAGTGAATTTCCAGAAAGTGAAACAGATATATCCTTCGTGAGCTCTGACAGAACAAGTGTTGACCGCCTTTCTATGCAATACGACTACATGGATATAACACGTACACCAAGATTTTCTTCTACTTTAGATTACAGTTATGGGTCTTCTAGGGGTGGACAAAGGATATATGATACTAACCTAAGGCCTGAAATTTCATACACATCACAAGACAGTGGATGGACTTCAGTTTCTTCACAGCATAGTGTAAGTATTTTTTTACTTCAATTGACATATCAATGGACAGCGTCTCCAATTGCAGCAAAACATGAAGTACTTTCACTTAATATCAAATAGTGTATTATCATAAATATATTTTACACAAATAGCGAATATTACCATATATACCTATGCGTTAATCTCCAACAGCTGCCCACCAGGGAACCTAGAAATATTGTCAATAGTATTTGTGAAAAGAAAATATGTATAAAGTAATCTGCCAACAAAGTTTTTTTGTTTTTTTGAAAGGTGAATCTTTTGGTAGAAAAAAGAGCATGTGCAAAAATGCAACTGATAAAATAACAAGGTTGTTTTGTTCTAAAATATCCTTCCATATTCTTTTTCTAACAGAGGCAGCAGACTTTTATGTATCTTGCAAGTATTGTTAACCGGTTTCTCCACTCATGTAGAGAATACAAACCATGTGCCAATGACTTCTATAGTTCTATGCTTATTTGCTTTTTTTTTTTTTGGAAAATCATGTTTGCAATAATATGAATTCTGTTCACGTAAACACAGGAAGATACAGATGCTGAGATGAGGAGGTTAAAGCTTGAGCTAAAGCAAACCATGCAGATGTATGGTGAAGCCTGCAAAGAAGCAGTTTTTGCGAAAGAGAGAGAAAGACAACAAGTACGTTTTATACTAACACACAGACCCCCATCCCCTTTGTCCCAAAATAAAGTTATGTTCTCAAGGATCATTTTACAAATATTTCCACATATCTGGCATTTGATAGTTAGAATGTCAAACAAGTGCAGGCAATGGAGCTCCACCGATGGAGGCTAGAAGAAGACAAAAAATTGAAAGAAGCAGGAACTCCTGAGGAAGTTGCAATGGTGCTTGCTGAGAGAAAAAGAGCAGAAAGGGCAGCAGCACTGCAGGAAGAAAGAAAACTAAGTGCAGGAAACACAGAATACAGACCAACTCATAGTGCCTTAAGTTACAAGAGGTACAACATTGAAGAAATTGAAACAGCAACGGATAATTTCTCTGCATCCCTTAAGGTTGGAGAAGGAGGCTATGGACCTGTATTTAAGTGTTATCTTGATCATACAAGAGTTGCAGTGAAAGTTCTACGTCCAGATGCCTCTCAAGGAAGATCGCAATTCCAGCAGGAGGTAATACATATAGAAGTATTTGTTACTTCAGTAAAATATGAGTCCCTATATCAGAGGCTAGTGTTGTGCAATCTTCCATTTAGTGTTGTAGACAAAAAAAATTAGAATCACCTGTGACAACCTAATCGCACTTGCACCAGATCGATTTCAACCAATGCTGGGGAGAAAATCATGGATAACCATCTTAGTACACTTTATCACCTGAGAATGACTTAATTTGTTTACTGATAATTGTGGAAAAGGATTATGATGACAATGATGCTTGCTTCCTTTACTTCAAAAATAAGCCTCAACTCCAACTGAAATTGATATTATTTTATCTAAGACAAATGTTTTTAAAGAACTGGGTGTACAGTAATTTACTGTGTGGCATTCTAAAGAAAATAAATATGGGTAACTTTTGATAGTTTAAGGGTAATTTTGTTAGAATAAAAGTAAATGGGCAATATGAGTAACTTTTGACAGTTTAAGGGTAATTTTGTTAGAATAAAAAGTAAATGGGTAATGTGGGTAACTTTTGATAGTTTAAGGGTAATTATGTGAGAAAAAAAGTAACTGAGTAATAAGGGTAACTTTTATGGAATTAAGGGTAAATATGGGTAACTTTTGGTATACAATAACCGGATGTAAATTAAATTTACTGTACACCTGATGCATGCAAAAACTTATGTTTATCTAAACGTTTTCCTTCTTTGGATGTCCAACTGATATACCATCAGTACATGTCAAGAGAGTCAAAAGAGTCATTTTTTTGACAATTTTTAGCATTTATACATCAACTTCTACACCTAACATATCATTGCCCCAATGCCTTATTTGGGCATGTAAAAGGGTGAGATAATGTATATAATATATATTCTGGCCCCCCTAAAGTAACTAATAAATAGCAAATATTAACCCTATATATCAAGTTGTTAGTGATAGCCTAGTTAGTTGTTGGAGCTTTTCATGGTGAGGGAGGTCTCAAGTTCGACTCCCCACTATGAGATTTTTTTTTTTTTTTTGGGTTAACTTAATCGTTTTTTGGCCCCCTTAGATTTTTATTCCTGGCTTTGCCCCTGCATGGTCTCATCATAGAAATGAGTAATGTTACTGCTTTAAAGGCTTCATAATATCATAGATGTCTAGAATGAAAAGATGAGAAAAATGTAGCTTGCAAAGACTTTTACAAGGCAGAGACAAAACATTTTGTGCTTAAGAGAAATTATGATCAGAAGCTGAAAAGATGTTGATAGATTTGTGTTTTAGTTTTTAAACTACATATAATGTGGAACATTATAAATTTGTCAAAGGAAAAAACCGCCCTTGAATAGAACATTTAAATATAATTTCAATCGCATGGGAAAAAAAAATTACTAAAGCCTTAAAAAAAACACTAGTTCTCTTCTGTCTACTAAATTCAGTGGAACGCATTTCCCTATCTCACAAGCACATGAAGAGTTCAGTTATCCAAACCAAACTTAAATTGAACTTTTGTAACACCAAATGCAAGAGTTTTAAAATTTATAAACCCATTTAAATGTTAAATCCAGCACATCATTTTTATTTACCTTGAATACGTTGCAGGTTGAAGTACTGAGCTGCATCAGGCACCCCAATATGGTTCTTCTCCTAGGTGCATGCCCAGAATATGGTTGCATTGTTTATGAATACATGGCCAACGGTAGTTTAGATGACCGTCTGTTTCGTCGAGGGAAAACCCAACCCCTTACTTGGCAAGTTAGGTTCCGAATTGCAGCAGACATTGCAACAGGACTGAATTTCCTCCATCAGACAAAGCCAGAACCGCTAGTTCATCGTGACCTAAAACCAGGGAATATACTTCTGGATAGGTATTATGTTGCTAAGATTGGAGATGTTGGATTGGCAAGGCTGGTGCCCCCGTCCGTTGCTGATCACATAACACAATATTGCAAGACATCAGCTGCTGGGACTTTCTGCTACATCGATCCAGAGTATCAGCAAAGTGGCATGCTTGGCGTTAAATCTGACGTCTATTCACTAGGGATTGTGCTTCTCCAACTACTAACTGCTAAGCCACCAATGGGTTTGGCTCACCAAGTGGAACATTACATTGAGAAGGGAACATTTGCTGATATACTGGATCAGTCGGTACCTGATTGGCCGGTGGAGGAAGCCTTAAGTCTGGCAAAGGTTGCTATTCAATGTGCTGAGTTGAGGAGGAAAGATCGACCAGATCTTGAGAGAGTTGTCTTGCCAGAGTTAGAGAGGTTGAGAGACTTTGCTGACGAAAGAACACATCATTTCATGTTTGTTGCCACACCAGAACCTTCCCCTGTCCACAGCCAGACATCCATGTCACAGGTCAGCATTAAGGAAACTTTTTCAGTTTTAATAGCATGAATGCCGAAAGCCTGAAACAATTACATAAATAATATGGCTTCTAGAAGTAAAACTGTCAAGGCCTTCCTAGAAGCTACAACATGATCAGAAAAGGAATAATAGTTCCCCCCCCCCCCCAAACAAAATGCAGTAATAGTAAGCACGCAACTGAGTAAATTTGACTGAGAAAACCAAAATATTAATGATACAAATTGAACTATATACATTCTTCCACAAATTCTCTCAGAGAAACTTGTTCAGTGGAGACAAGCCTCAGAGCATATTACAGTCGTTTATATTTGAAATGTTCATTTTATAGATAGCATATGTTTCATTGTCCATCTCTATTTAACTAGCTGCAAATTGAAACTAGAATTTTAGATAGGACATCACCCCAATATTATGTGTCAGGTGAACTGAGTAAATATATATGTCCCACTTACTACTTACCACATCATAGCTTCTCAATGCCTCTTAAACCCACCCTTGGCAGAATAATATGATCAGATATACACACGTAACCCTTAGACAATCAAGAAGCTAAATATCATCTTCCTTTTATCTGAAATTTAATGGTTGTGTGCTACTTTAAAATCACTTGGACATACATGCAGTTTAAAAACCTATTTTATTTAGTCTTTCATACTCCTTCCAATTTTCTGAGTTCTACTTAGCTA
The DNA here is from genome assembly GCF_001683475.1 of Chenopodium quinoa. Lineage (NCBI taxonomy): Eukaryota > Viridiplantae > Streptophyta > Magnoliopsida > Caryophyllales > Amaranthaceae > Chenopodium > Chenopodium quinoa. The sequence continues at coordinate 1,459,739 of NW_018742881.1, forward strand.
CCGCAGGTCCGTAGCTACAAAGACCAGGGAAAAGTAAAAATGGAGACCATGCATGTTGGTACTTTTGCTTTAATGAGAAGTGAGATATAGAGTAAGGGATTTACTAAATACAATTGGGTCCCACAAAGTAGGGTTGTAGATATTAAAAAACTAATAAAAGATTACCATATTAGGAATAAAGTAAAGAGTAGAGATTAGAAAACAGGGTGAAAATGGAAAATGAGTAGAACTTGGGACAACGGTGAAAGTAATTCAAAACTCAAAAGTCTTATATGTTGAATCCTCCACAGGAAAGGGACATTTTATAAGTGCTATTGACTTATGTTCTTGTGAATGTGATGTTAACAAATATTCTAACAAAAAAAAGTTAAAAAATTGCAGAGCGAAGCCTCTAATTCAATTCCGAGCAGCACAAAGGCCCCCTCATCTACAACATCATCAAGAGGTAGATAATAAAAAACATATGTTCTTCAAATCTTGCAACAGCAACAAATTCATTATTTTAAGGTGTTCTCCTCTAAACCTTTACCTTCTTTTATTAACAGCAAATGCAGATGAAACAGAATAAAGAAAAGAGATGACTTACAAGTTTTTGACAACATGTTGAGCTACCCCCAATCAGTTTAGCCAACTTATCTCATACAACATGTCAAAACTGTCAATTGCTGAAGCCTGTTAATAAGCGTAACTAAAGAGCTGATGTTTAGCATGTGCTATAGTTACCTGGAAACATAGATTTAAAGGGAAAAAAAGGAGGGGGGGGGGGATAAACGAAGGATGGATCTCAAGCAATGAAATGTGGCCATTCTGTAATGGATTTTGAAGCTACCATTCTGCAAAATCCTGTTCCAAATACCATGGTAATAATTTCATATATCTTGTGGTGTCAACTGATACATAACAGTAACTCACCATGTTAGAACATATTTCCCGTGATGTATGTTCTTTTGTCAAAAATATTTTATAAATAAATTGTACAGTTCATCAAACAAGCTGTTTTACATAATTATTCTTACATTAGATTAAGAAGGAAAAAAAAAACCACACATACATTGGTATAGGTTTATTTTTATCCTGGTTGGTAAAGGAATGTTTCTAAAACTAAAAAATTGTAAATGAAGCTAAAACCCATTGATGTAACTATTTTGAAAAACTTCACGCCACTTTGACGGTGATCAGTTCAATTCATCTGCCATAAGCCGCTTCTGCGGCAACCCGATCATTACTGCGATTAGTTTTCCATGGTCTCAAGCCCTTAGAGAGCTAAAGACTTCCTTCGAAGTGATTGCAGCTTTAAAAGTATTGAAAGGCATCTAAATGATGACCTAGATTAGTTTTCACCGCTGAGGCTAACAGTGTATCGTGTAATATCATTAACTAGATAGCATTATTTACAAGCCTGTAATGATGTAAATTTCCAAAAGAAGACGAAGCATCTAACCCTATTCCAGTGCTTGTAGATGTGTGTACATAATTCCCCAATATAAAGACAAGAAAGTGTACTCTTTTCCTTGCAATTAATATAACACAATGCTGATCAATATTCATCCCTCTCTGTAAGAAAACCTCCACTACTGCTAACATCGTTCCAAATCTTATTTGCAACTTCTACTCTTGAAATCTTAACAATCTTTATCCCGACCAACCAGATTTCACAATATCAACCGCTACCCACCGAAAATGGTTTAGAAATTTTCGTCATTCTACTCACCTAAAATTATATTTGGTGGACCACAACACCACACATAGGAAAGGTGTAGTCAGAATTTAGAGCTAGGGCAAGGCTAGGTTTGTTATAGCCATAGTTCCCATCAACCCAATTGCAAGAAGACAATTATACTCTAAATAGATATTACTACTAATGCAACAACCAAGCAACCAAGGTTGCTCAATTGAGACTTAGGGAACACCCTCAGTGCCAAGGATCTCGGCCCGGATTCGATACCTAATTACCTACCCCCTCCCCAGTTGCTATAGTGCAGGATTGTATGCTATTGCTTATCTATAAAAACAATACGGTATACTAATAATAGTAATACAAGAACAACATAACCCAGTTTGGATACAAGTAGTACTGGGGTTTGAGAAGATCAACACTTTCTCACTCTAACTACTATGAAATTAAGTGGTACCTAGAAAACAAATTTAGTGGACTAATTCAAAGTAAAAAAAAAATAGCAAAATTGTGGGTAAATTCACATGCAAATTCGATGTTTGTGTTAAAAAATTTAGCAGCATCATATAAAAATTATCTACTAAAAATTGATTAAATTGGGGTGTAATTAATAAATTAAATTTTGCAAAATTTAAAAAAATGAAGGAAGTATTTTGCTAAACTAACAGGCATGAAGAATCTGGGCAAACACAAGAATGCATTGATAGTTGCAATAATTTTGCAATTTACAGTAAAATCAGTTAAATTCATAGCATATGATTGCTAACTGTTATGCATGCAATCCCAATCAAACTTTAATTAAGAACTGGGTTACCTGCAAATTTCCCAATTTCTGAGTTGAACAGTCGAAGTTGAATCCTAATTTTCTCAGTTTTGAAAGATGAACATTGTTTCAGGATTTTGGTGATTTTTCTAAGGGCGGGAGTTCTTTTTTTTTTTTTTTTTTTTTTTTTTTTTTTTTTTTTTTTGTGCAGAGTTGACGAGGTTGAGACTTTCAGTACTCCGTTTTTTTTTTTAATTAAGGGCCTCTTTGGTGGTAGCGTTTTGAGTAGCGGGTAGCGTTTTGAGTAGCGGGTAGCGTTTTGACTAGGTCAAAACACTAGTAGGTATAATTAGTAGTGTTTGGCAACGCAGCGGTGTAAGTAGCGGGTAGCGGTAGAGGTAGTGGTTGGATAGATTTTCACAAACGTTAGGATAACAAGCGTTTTATCCCACAAAAGTAGCGGTGTAGGCAAATTTCTGACTTTTTCTTATTTATCACGTCAAACAACTTTTTGAATTTATCATCCAAATTCCTCCATCATCAAAGTTCCATCTCCTATCAAATTCCTCCATCATCAAAGTTCTCTTGATCACCAATTATCAATTTATCATTGTTCAAGTAAGAGTTCTCTCCTTAAATATATCCCTTTTTTTTTGGATTTTTTTTTTATTCTGATTTTTTTTTTTTTTTGAATTGATGATATGATTTTGTATTCTTTAATTCATCTTTTGGGTATCTAATTGTTATTCTGTGATCACTAATTGAAATTGGTTAAGTGTTCGTTGATGGTTTTCATACTATGCTTATGAATCAAACTGAAACCATGGTGTAAACTGATGTTTACGTTCTTTTTATATATTTTTATTATCAATTATCAATATACATTGTTGTCAACATAATTAAATTGATTGAGCGCATGTAAGTGTAGTTACGTTGACTATGATTCATACATTAGTATTTCGTATTTTAATACGAGTAATTAAGAGCATTTCTTAAATAATTGCGTGTATGTGTGTGTTTTACACAAGATGATAAATTAGAGCCTTTGGTGAAATTTTGATAGAATTTATTCCCGTAGTTTCGAGTGTTATAATTATTACTTCGTATTAGATTTGTTTTTGCCACTACCAATTATTCAAGATTATGCTAATTTTTTTTTTCAATATATGGTCTTTGTAATTATTGATTTGTCAGTCATAGCTCTTTAAGGTTTTAGAAGTGATTATACTAATGGTTGATTTACTCCTATGTTCTGACCTTAGCTTGTATCTTATAATTTATGGTCAAACAAGGCAAGCTTGTAATGTCTATTATTCTTATATGCTAGGCCTTACCTATAAATTGAAATCAGAGTTGCAAAAATCAGAAAGTATTAAATATTTGTTATTGAACTTAAAATATGTGGTGTATGTGCTATTTTGTTAATACTTTGTTGAATTGATGATTTTATGTGCTTGGTGGTTAGATGGCCTCATCATCGAGTAAAAAAAAATAACAAAGGAAACACGGGGCGGTGAAACACGAGGCAGTGGCGGTAGTTTTAAGTGGAGTGACGAGGATTCAATCACCCTATGTGATGTTTGTCTTGCATTTATAAAGGAAAATGGGAAGGCACAATTTTTTAGGTGGAAGGAAATTCAAACGGATGTCGAACAAAAAATTGGTCGTGAATTAAGTAATTCAAATACTTGCAAGAACAAATATGACACAATGAGAAAAGATTGGCGTCTTTGGAAAAACTTAAAACAATCAGAGACGGGTATAGGATGGGATCCAAAGTCGGGAAAAATTGACGCTACAAATGAATGGTGGCAAAGAAAAATCAAGGTGTGTAAAATTCACAATTTAATCTATTATATAATCTTCATTTTAACAATTATAGTATGAAATTATTTTTAATAAAATTTTAATTTTTATAATAATTTAATGTAGGAAAATTCAGATTTCCAAAGGTTTCGACTAAGGGGTGTAAACTTGGAGCTTGAACAAAAGTGGGAACAATTGTTTGGAGATTCTTATGCAACAGGAGAGAATGTTTATGTGCCCTCAATAGACCCCATTGAAGATCTTACTATACAAAATGAAAATTTAGAGGAAGAGAATATTGATAATGATGGTGGTGATAACTATTTTCCAAGTGACCAATATGCTCAAGATTTACTTAATGATGAGGGGAATTTTTTTCAACATTTTATAGAGCAAGCACGTAATGATGCTAACTTAGGTAGTTCGGGAAGTAGGTCATCACAAGTGACTAGTGAAGCTGTAAACAATGACACTCGTCCTTCTAATAAGATTCAAAAGCATCTTCCATTAAAGTCTAATAGTGGTCAAGTGAAACGTACAAGAAGACAATCAGCGGGATCTGCAATGATATCTAAGGGAATTATTGAAATGACAGAATGTGTTAAACGAATTAGTCAAAGCAGTACATCAAATGTGTCCACGATTTCCACAGCAATGAATACCATATGTCGTATGGTGGAAAATGAGTATTTGGAGAAACATAGTGAGTTTTGGTGCTTTGCTACTACTGTCATTGGAGATGCAACTAAAAGAGAGATTTTTTTGAGTATGGAGGATGATGATAGCAGAGCTAAGTGGTTAGCATATCTATATATTAAGGGTAATAACTAGTATTAGTTTAGAAAAAAAAATGTTTTTTTGTTTTCTCTAGTGGTAAAATAAAAATTTAGATTTGTTCTATGTGAAATACTTGGATTATTTGTGTTATGTATGTTTTTCCTAGAGAAATTTTTCAGTACTTTTTATGATAGTTTTATTCATGACTTATTTTTATAATTGGCAGGTTTGTTATTAATATGGATATTGATGAGGAAAGAATGCGCAAACTTTGGATTGCAATTGCATTTACAATATATTTGATGTCTACATATTTTTATAAATACATATATAAAGAACCATGCATGACTTCAATTCTAACAGGAGAGATGTGGGTAAAAGAAATGTTGATTGGCAATCCTATTCGATGTGTCAATGCATTTAGAATGGAGCCACAATTATTTTTAAGATTGTGTAATGATCTATCATCTAAATATGGACTGAAATCTAGTTGTAATATGTCTATTCACGAGAAAGTTGGCATTTTTTTATATGCAGTTGCTCAAGGTGCCTCAAATAGAGTTCTTGGTGAGCGCTTTCAACGTTCCGGTGAAACTATAAGTAGGGCATTTCATGATGTCCTCAATTCAATTTCTTGTCGAAAATCCAAGGGGCTTGCATATGATATTATAAGACCATATGATCCAACTTTTACACAAGTGCCGGCAAAAATAACAACAGATGCAAGGTATATGCCTTATTTTAAGGTAATCTTTTTCCTTTTTTTTTTTGTAGTGTTGTCATTAGATTATGTCATTAGATTATAGTTTTGATATGAAAGACTAATATTGATTGTATTTCAGGATTGTATTGGATGTATTGATGGTACACATATAGAGGCATGTATACCGGAGGCTCTACAAATGCCTTATAGAGGAAGAAAAAGGAATTCCTACATTTAATGTATTAGCTGCATGTGATTTTGATACGTGTTTCACGTTTGTATCAGCGGGTTGGGAAGGTTCCGCGCATGATACTCGTGTATTTCTTCATGCAATTGAATCTCCAGCTTTTAAGTTTCCTAAACCGCCTGAAGGTTATGTTAATATCATTTATATTGTGAATTTGTGATAGGTAAGTACTATTTGGCCGACAAAGGGTATCCAGATCGAAAAGGTTATCTTGTACCATATCCGAAGACAAGATACCATAAGTCACAATTTGAAAACGAGCCTCCAAAAAATGAGCGTGAAACTTTTAATCGTTGGCACTCATCTCTTCGAAGTTGCATTGAGAGATGTTTCGGAGTTTTGAAGCAAAGGTGGAAGATACTAAGAAGTATGCCACAATTTAGCATTGAGACACAAATACGGATTGTGGTTGCAACATTTGCACTACATAACTACATTCGAATAAATTCTCCAAAAGATCCCCTTTTTCGAGTGTTAGAGGATTATCCTAATTTTATACCATCATGTGAGCTTCCTGATGTCCGTGTTACTCCCCAAGGTCAAAATTGCACAGAAAGTTGCACTGAAATGAAAATCATTCGTGACAAAATAGCAGCTGCTTTATGGAAGGCGAGAAATGAGAGATGCGATTATTATAAGAAACACCAGTAGTCTCTTTTATCGAATTGCTTTGTTTATTATTATTATTATTATTATTATTATTATTATTATTATTTATTATTATTATTATTGTTGTTGTTGTTATTATTAGTATTGTTTTTTTATGAGGATAAATGTATTTTTTTTATACTAGTACCTATGTAATTATTATAATTATTATTATTATTATTATTATTATTATTATTATTAGGGCCTTTATTATTTATGACTTTTATTTACCGATTTTATAATATAGTAACTATTTAATTTGTAAATTTTATTATTTTTACATAATCCAACCGCTAAATTTACCAAACACTCATACTATCAACAACTACTTTGACAGCTAACCTTCACCCGCTACTTGTTGACAGCTACCCGCTACTCAACAGCTACCCGCTACCCTCTACAGCTACTTTTGCCAAACATGACCTAAGTACTCCGTAAAAATTAGGTACATTTTATGAATTTTCAAAAATTAAATATGGAGTAAAGAGTCACCAATTTACCATGCCATTGAGAATTTTTCTTAATTAATTACTCTATTTATGAATATAATTAAAGTTAGAATGTGTATTAAAATGAATCTGATCATAGTTTATACCTTATCATTAATCATTATAGACATCCTTGTAAAAAAAATATCATTAGAGACATTCTATGATTTATGTACTTGACCAATATAAACTTGGTTCAGTGGCAAAGTTTGGGATCAAACCCTACTAGTGTTACTTTGAGGTAGGGATTATCTTACCATCCCCCCCCCCTCCACTTTTAAAGTGTCTAGGCTGTTAACCCGTATCGGGAGGACTTGTGAGAGATTTTGACCTGATAGGGCCCTTCTCCTTACCAACAAAAAAACAATAATGGGCACTTGAGGAGTTGAGGGTAAGTTTGTCACTAGTCTTGAAAAAAATCTTTGATAATTGAACAAAGTATTAAGCTGAGTTTTGCTCTGGTAAGACCCTCGTCAAATGGGGAAAGTAAAAAGTGGGAAAAACAAATAATTCAAGATAAAGTTTAAAATTAGAGACGGTTGTAGGGTTCGAATAATAAAAAGTGGGTTAAAGTTAGAAGAAAACTAATACGGAGTATTGTCGAGTCCAAAGTAATGCTCGTCAAAAGGGTTCAAACCCAGCTCTATGCATGTCCAACATGGAACACAGGAGAGGGTCCTCTAAAAAATGGGGGATCCAAATTAAATGCTTGATATCTAATAAGGGATAATTGGTGTAGTATTGTAACATGTTTCCGGTAGAGCCCTAGCGGTTGGCACACGTGAAATCAAAGACTATATGGTTAGGCTTGGGTTGAGCTTTGTTACTGCTTCGATTTCATGGAGTACAAAAAATTACGGCAAAATCTTGAATAATTAATGGCTGTCTACAGCTACTATCACCTAACTAAAAAAACACTACCTTAACTCCTACACTGGACTCTAACTTTCATCTCCCAGCACAGATGGAACTAGAGCGAAATACCCTGTACAAATAGGCTGCATTTGTCAACAATTTTGTCTCCTTCACACCATTACAGTCCCAACTTCCTGCTTACTGAGGAAAAAACGAAGGAGCCTACGTGTACATTAAAGAAATCGATTATCTATAATAATCATCGGAAACCTCATCTACAGATACAGATACACCAATATCTTCATCAACTACAACTTTATCTTTGGGTTTCAATGCTTTAGCTGAAGGCTTTGCCTTCTTCACAGGTTTCTTCACCATCTCTGCCTGTGACTCCAAGACCTTCTCAGAGGGTTTCCGCTTCCTTTTCAAACGTCCACTTGTGTCTTCTGCAGGAGAATTGTCTATACCTGCAAAACAAAATGGCATTCATATCAAAATCATTGACAAGTAATTCTTATAGCATGAACTAGCATTAATATACTTGGCAGTGTCATCGCACTTTCAAGTCACGAGTTCAGCCAGGTCAGTAACGAGTTCAGCAAAAATCGGTTTTAGATACAGTTTTGATCTTACATTTTAAAGTTGGTTGCAGGTTATCTCAGATTAAGTTCTGATCAGGCTTTTTTGGGTCGAGTAAATTTATGCCAGCCCAGCCAAATAGACAGCTCAGAATTGCTATTGATTGATCTATCACATAGTAACATATTAGATGTCATTTAAGTCCTTGCATGCAATTTTAGCATAATATACTTAAATTATCAAGAATTTCAAGTCAATTAGAAAAAATAAACAGATGAATCTAGCGCATTTTGGACTTCATAGTCTTCATTTGTAATCAGTGAATCAGTGATACTCCATATTGTAATTGGGTCTACAATCTCTACATTAAGAAAAAACCTTAAACTGCTGGCTAGTAATTGTTGTGGACTTGTGGGATAGGATAACTTATTTAGTTCCATTGTGAGCTAGGGTGGAAGGAGAATTTAAGAGTTACTAAGATTTGTTCATCAAAATTGGGCTAATATTAAATCTGTTTTTGACTGTTACGAGGGCAACTTGTCCTCTCTTTCTGTTCTTACTGCTATTTGCTCATTCATACAGAGTAATATATGTTCTTTTTTGTTTTTGTTTTTTTCAAAGTAATTGAACACATAGGCTAAACACATCCATTTAAGTTGTATTCCCTCAGTCCCTTTTTGATTTCTCCACAGGGCAAAGTTCACTTGATGAAAAAGTGAGGCAAATTTGAGCGTATGGGTTTGCAAATGGGGTTGGTGTGTGTGTGCGTGTGTTTGTGAGAGAGAGAGAGAAAGAGAGAGAGAGAGAGGAGAGAGAGAGAGAGAGAGAGCAAGTGGGAAAGTTACCAAGGCAATGGAGCAATCTCAAAGGGACACCCCAAAGAGGAACACGGAGCACCAAAAAGGGACGGAGGAATACTTAAGAATTTGAACTGAAACAATACAACAGCATTTTTCAGTAAGTTTGTTTAGTTGCATAAATGCATGAAGTACTTTCAGGTTACTTATAGTAATTCCCACCAAAAGGAGATAATCTAACATAAGTAAGACGCATCAGGCCTTCCAGTCACTTTTAAGTTTTAACCATGAAATACGGCTGCATTGTTTCAGTTCGGCGATATTGTTAAACCAAAAGTCTATTTCAGTATAGGGTGTTTCAAAAACCCGTGATCTCATCCAAATCAAGCAATTCAAAACCCTGATTAGCCCAGCATTGGATGCTGAATCATTTGTTACTTGCTACCCCGTACTTAGAGATGCAATGAAAAGATTCCCCGTCTCCCCAATAATAGATCTACGCCTCTAACAATTTACTCTAACTAATCTAATAGTATAATGTGTACGACTATTATAGAATCCTAAAAAGACTTTGAATTCAAATTATCATGACAGCCACAATTGTTCCTACAATCGCAACCAAAACTGTATTTTCAAACTTTTAGAGCATACTTTTGGCACCTCAATTTTTTCTGTACATGAGCTTTGCCATCAGTCTTAAACTCTTACTTCACTCTCCATGATTCTATTGCAAAAAGGAAGACTAACCCAAAAAGACTGGGAGGCGTATACCTATATAGATATCCTTTTTTCTTTTTTCTTTTAATAGAGGTATATAGATATCTAAACATTTACACTGCTAATTGAAATTAAATAAATCATCATTGGACACATTTCCCATAAATCTGTACATAATGGATTTTTGTTTGGGCCAATAAGCGCAGACCAGTCCATAGCCAGTGCGTTCTATCTATCACACAATTTACCTACATAAGCAAACTCAAACATAAAATCCTCAGATTATGTGAGTGAAACCTGATTAAAGGTAGGTTAGTTTTATTGGTAATTGAAAGGTTAAAACTAAGTCAAGAGTCCAGCTTAAGCAGCAAAGCTTAACAATGAACTTCACTTACTTTCAACATCTAACATGGGGAACATGATTTTAGAACTTTTCACACATATCTAACAATCACTCATCTTTCGGCCTGCTCCTTGAAGTTTCTGAAGATTTTATTTTTATTTTTGCCAAAAAGAAAGTTCTGATGAGCCACAAACAGCTACTTGTCCTTCAAATCAAGTCCCTCTTGACTAGCATGTGGTTATGTCTTTGCCATGAGAAAGTCTGGTCTAGTTAATATTGATAAGGATATGCTGATCTTTGAGTATCCCATAATTAAAGGTTTCTTTTCACCTGTAAAGACCAAAACCCTAACCTATATAGCAATACATATAAACCTAAGTAATACTAAAAATGCTTCAAAAATAAGTATTCTTTGGTCATATTAATTACTAGTCTTTCTGATTTAGCTGCTATATTGTAGCTTTAGTAAGTAAGCCAACATTATTAGTGGCATGACTGGCATCAACTAGTAGCATGATTCAGTTAGCGTGATATATGATTCCTTTGTTTATGGCACTAAGTACTCCAAGATTATTAGTTGGTTTCTTTAGGAAGTTGATTTATTTGGTAACCTATTTAAAGGCACTTTCTTCTAATTTCATTTGAGTAAGAATGCAGCAATATTTCCTCAGTTAATTTCAATCTTTTGCTTTCAAATTTCCAACGCGTAACAAATTTTGAATTACATGCATCTCCAACTTTTCATAGCACCTACTGAGAGCATTTGACAAGAGAAATCTTAACATGATTCAGACAAAATGGTTGATCAAGCATTTACCTTCAACATGACCTGACTCGTGGTTCATAGCTAGCCCATTTTGTGCTGCATCTGCTGATAAAGGAGACGCTGAGAGACTATTTTCTACCAATTTCAGTGAATTTCCAACACCTTTATCCTGTTGCTCAGGAGCGTCAGGACAAGGGGTTGCAGGCAAGAAGCAAAGTTCTTCCTGCGACAAATCCGAATCACTGAAAGTTGAATCATGCTCCACTGTTATAATATCAACCTCTTCGTCCTGGTTAGCCTCTGATTCTTTAACCTATCAATATAACACAAATTAACAACGAGCAAATCAAGAAAAGCAACATAACAAGAACACACAGAAATGGCCATCAGACCTTTTCAGTTTCAGGCATGATATCAAATTCATCTTCTCTTTCTACATATTCTTCATTTTCTTCAAGCTCTTTAAAATCAGGGGCAAAAGCGCTCCAGTTCTCAGTGTAGTCTTTAGCCCATATGAAGATTGAGCCAGTGTAGGACACTGAGACAACAATAGGGTGAACCGGATGCCAAGCCAAATCAATCAAAGCTTCTTTTGGACCTTCAAGGAATTTCACAAGATGTCCTGCCCGGTCCCATATGTATATCTTATGCTCTCCTTTGCTAGCAGAGCCACCAATAACCCATTCACCATCACCACTAAAACCGGGAGCCTTCCAGTGGATTCTGGTTACAGAGTCTTGAAACTCTCGGTATAGGACTAAACTCTTAGATCCAATTGCCTTCAACTTCTCAACCCAACCAAGATCATTCAAAGTTTCATCCATCTCATCAAGTGCTTTCAGACCATCCTTTGTAGGTAGCATATTTTCATAAACCCTAATAATCCGATCACTAGAATTCGTGAGAAGATATTGTCCATTCCTACTAAATACAATGTTCTTGATCACAGCACCCACAGCTGGAGGAATAAGGGCACGTACTTGAGCCTTATCGTGAGCAACTATGAGGATCTCCCCCTTAGAATTTCCCAAATAAACGAGATCCCCATGCTTGTTAAAGCACGCAGGAATGTGAGGAGTAGTTTCATCAAAGACTTTGTTTCGGGAAGGAACAGAAAGCCCATCTCCCCCATCTGAAACTGATGCAGGCAAAGCAGTGATTATTCCAGCTTTCATTTCAATAATCAAAGGAGGCGAATAGACAGGGCACACCAAGCACTTAGATGGAGTAGAAGATCCAGGATAAAGACGGGCTTGCAAAGGAGCTTTTTCCAATGCTGTTTGGGCAACTTTCTCTCCAGTAGCTACATCCCAGAGAATCAATGTTCTGTTAGCAGAAGAAGCTAATATGCGATGGCCACACTTTGACCAACTGACACTTGTAATGGCAGCATTACAATCTTTATCTTGGAGCTCTTTCGCAATCCCCCGAGTTTCAAAGTCCCATATGACACAGCTTCCATTGGAGCAGCCAGCTAAGTAAATAGAAAAGAGTCAAAAGTTATACAGATATATTGGGGTAACAACAAATAGAATAATGACCATAACTCCATAAATGAAATCCCAGCTTGACAGCTTGAAGCATTTTTCAGTTTTGATGAATGCTACTAACCATAAGATACAATTTGGGATACTGGGAGCCACTAAGAAATTAGGATGCAAATGGAGTGTCCACCTAAGTAAATGAGCAATTGAGAACAGTTTCGAAATAAAATACCCTAGATTTCTGATGCAAAAACAAGTCAATAATCGAATGAATCTCTCATACATCTTTACCCATGACAGTACATGAACAAAAGCAGTATTTCAGTGTTCATTCCTATATAGCACTGCAAGGATGAAGAATTTTCAGAGGACGAGATGAGATATTTTTCTTCGTTTTTACTCTTGAATATCAGAATTAGTTCTGGATAGATCAATTAATCATTATAGACAGTAGCTGAACTCCTTCCCAACCTAAATGGCAGTAACATTTAATACATCAAATTGCAGCTATAACCTACTAAGCAGTTACAACAGAAACAAAACAATACCAATATCAATGACTTTGTCCCAAAAGTCCAAGCATTCATCATCAATTCTACGATGCTAACTCCTTAATACCTAATAGCACTACAAACAAGGCAATGCAGGGCCCGAAAGTCGGAGCAACAAATTTCAACTCTAGGATAGAAACATGATAAACCCACATACATTCTCCACCATTTAACCAAAGCTACAAATAAACCGAGTATTTGAGATGCTGGCCTAATATTACGATGTAGTAACAACAAATTTCGGAATTTCAAATCCATAAATCAACCAGATAACCCCACAAATATGTTCTACCACTAAATCAAAGCCAAATTACACTATATTCTAAAATTCAGCAAAGCTATATTCTTTCTTCAGACAAAAAATGCCAATTAAATTAAAGCTCATAACTTCACTATTTTTTTTTTTACAATAATAATTAAACATAGTAAAAGAGGGAAAATTATACCAGCAAGAAGGGTGCCTCGACGATTGAAGGCAATGCATTTCATAACACCATGTTCCAAATACTCTTCTATCACTTCTGGGAAATCCCCTTGCAATGGATCTTCAAACCAACAAAAAAAAAATTTAATTAAATTTAAAAATATTGAAAGAAAAAAAAAAACGAAAGAGAGAAATTGATTACCAATAATTGGGTTATTCATGTTGCATTACTTGAAACAAAACCCTGATAACAAAAATAGCAATTTTATCAATTACCCACTTCAATTTTTGAATTCTTTTGCCCAAATTATAAAAAGAAATAATAAAGTAAAGAAATTTGGAGATGAATTAATGTCGAAGAAACGAAAAACCCAGGAAAAAAGACTAAAAAAAGGAGGAGAGAGAGTAAATTACAGGCGGAAGAGAAGAATGTTGAAATTGAGGAACTCGAATTTGGGGTTGTTTTCTGAAACAACCAAATAATTGATGTTATTTGCAGAGAAAATCGAGGAGGAAATTAAATCTAGTCAAATTTGATAACCGAAATAAGGGGGAAATATTGAAGCTCGTTCTAATTGAGTGATGAAAACCCCAGAAAAATTGGAGATTGAAAGAAAGGAGGAAAGGAACCTGGATTTAGGAGGGAAGCACTAGCAGAGTGAACCTAACCGAAAGAGAACGTCTATGGAAAATACGAGTAGTGGTATGAATAAACTCGGCTATAGATTTAAGGGTCTGTTCTCGTGATCTTCCGTTGAAGTTCAGTTCAGCTCTTAATCTACGTCTAATGATATTGCTAATAATATAAAGCCAAATTTCATTATTTTAAGCTCTTATTACAACGACGCAACCACAACAACAACAACAACAATAATAATAATAATCAATAATTAATTAATAATAATCAATAAATAATAATAATAATAACAATAATAATAATAATAATTGAAATAATAATACTAATAATAATAATCAATAAATAATAATAATAATCATCAATAAATAATAATAATAATAACAATAATAATAATAATAATAATAATAATCAATAATTAATAATAATAATAATAATAATATTATTATTATTAATATGTACATTTGTATATACACATATGTATAGTAATAAATAATCAATAAATAATCAAAGATCACTAATCCGTAGTTAAAAATCACTAATTAATAAGTTCAGTTCAGTTCAGCTCAGCTCAGTTCAGTTCAGTTCAGTTCAGTTCAGCTAAGTTCGGTCAATTGGAACAGGCCCTAAGTGGACCATCGTTAGGAATGGCAACGGATGGGATTCGGGTCGGATGGAGCTCCACCCGCATCCACCCGAATTATCCATCCGCTCCACCTGATCCACCCGTCACCCGCAAAACCCATCACCCACATCCGATCCATCCGTCATCTGCGGATGAAACGGGTGGATCGGATGCTTAGCGGGTGATAATTATAATCCTACTCTAATTATAAAATCTAATACGTTATTATATATATAAAAAAAATGTTAGCCAATTTTAAACTTAAAAAGTAAACCATTGATTAAATTTTTATTCCAAACTACAACAATAATAATAATAATAATAAAATAATAATCATGAACTTACTTTTTTTTTTTTGAACGAAATCATGAACTTATTTCGGTACTACATAATTGGGAATTGAGGGAGGTTTTATATTTTTTTTAAATAAAATTAAAGAATTTTTAGAAAGATTTATTTTTTTAGAAATGTACAGTACATACATAGTGTAGTATACTAGTATATAAGACAATTGGGAATTATTTTTTTTTATATAATACGGATGGACTGCGGATCGGGTGATAAACGGATGACGGATCGGGTGACGGATGAAACGGAGCCCCACCCGAATCCGACCCGATCCGTCACCCGCTTCATCCGTCACCGCCCTTCATCCATTTAATGCGGATTTTCGTCCAGCTATTTATTTTGGGTGGATCGGATTTGCGGATATCCATTTAGAATTGCCATCCCTAACCATCGTTATACGACTTGCGAACCATATGGTTCAAGTGTTCAACTTTATGGATATGGGCTCGAGCTCGAAAAGAAGTTATTGATACAATCCTATTAGGACCGATTGTGTAAAAAAAACTTAGTAGGATCGAAGTTTAATTTCAACTAAATGTATTCGTGTGAATTTGAGAATGAAGATTAGTCTAGTTGGTTGAAGGTTCTCCTTCCACCCCTCATCCCAAACAAGTAGGTTTTTCAATCTCCCCCTACTTGTCAGGAAATTCTCCTTACCTACCAAAAAAAAAAAAAGTGAATAGAACATATTCAAAGTTTTACTAACCGATTAATGTTATGTTTGGTTTACTTGATGAAAATTGAGTGATGATACTCAAGTTTCAAGTAGGGTTAGTAACATATATACAGTCACATTGGTAGAGGTGCAAAACTTTCGTGGCGGTGTTTAGCAAAACTTAACTTTGAAATACTCCCGAACCGACCCGAACTCATCAAACCCAACTTGGGTACTAGAATTGACACATCTAAGGTGATTTTGTGATGATGGTTTTGACGTCAACGTTAGCGGAAGTGATCGATAATGGCAGCTACTTAGAGGTGGTGGTGTATGTGGTGATTAATTTTTAAACAAAAAGGTGGCAAGGTTAATAAATAGAGCTGGAAAAAAGTCATGTCGTGTCGTGTTCGTGTTTGGTCTCGTGTCAATGTCGTGTTGTTCATAAAATTTATCAAAAATTATGTAAAATGTAAGATAAATGCATGATTTGACCACTTTATCTAAACGGTTTGTGTTCGAGTTGATTTTGTGTCATCATGTCGTGTCGACTTTGTGTTTTCTCTCAGTAACTTCGTGTTCGTGTCTTGCAGGCTTTGATCGTGTTGTCGAGTCATGACAGAGATTCTCAGCTCTATTAATATAGGTGACAATGTTATTGAGTTTCGTCTAATACTTCGTGTGTGTTAATGGATATATGCTTTACTGTCAAATTTGATGACACACCTTTTATAAAATGAAAGTAAATACTGGTAAAAAAAATTATATATAATTTAAGAATCGTTTTAATGAGAAGCCTCCAAAACCCCCATGCTAAACTCTTCTAGCATTTTACTTTGTTCCTTTATCAACAATTTACCATAGCACTCAAAATCCCCAACCATTCAATTATATGCATTTTTTTAATAGACTATCCTCCAAACAACTTCCATTTCTCTAATCATTAAAACAAAAAAATGTACAACCACGTTTTTTACGCGACTGGTTTCACTGAATAACTGCTAGCAAAAGAACAAAGTAACTCCTAGAGTACTGATGGAATAACCCCTATGATACTAACCAAGTAAGTAACCAAATACTGAACGAATAACCTTTACAGCTTGACAAATTAAAGTAAACCCTAAAATAACTGGCCACATTGCATGACCACCCACAAGAGTAAGACATTGTTCTTCGAGCTTCTGAGCACAGTAAAAACATCATATTTCAGTGGCTAGGTATTACGAGTAGGACTCTAGAATTAACACATGAACGATGAACAAGTGAGTAACACGGTCAAGTTTCATCGGTTCAAACTTTAAGATCGTGGTCGTGGCATACCCAAACTCTACTAACGTGGCGGTGACATTCATCAGAAGAAGGACAGGTGTCCTTTTATTTAACCAGAATATTCAGTTGAACATATCACCTTTTATAGGACGACCATACTATATCTCTAGTTAACCGTTTCATTTCCAAGTTTAGCAACATCTGAATTTGAAGCAACCGCATGCAAAAAATGGGACAAGGTGAAGAAGTTAAAACTACAAATGATCCTCAAGTTGAAATTCAGGTCTTCTATTTTATCTCTTGTCTCATCTTAATTCATCCATATGGACCATATGTTATTTTTGTTACGTATGTATTTTTTTTCTCCATTACATACTCGAGTGTAAGTTGACGTATATGTATGTGTCATATTCTAAGTTCGAGTAACATAATATTCTAAGTATTTGTTATAATCTACGGAGTATAATGTTAGTATTTGTTGATTGTCAATTTTTTCAGTATGTTACGTGGACAAAACTGTGAGATGTTGTGAATAATGTAATTTTAATTTGTTTGGGTAAGAAGGTTTATACTAGAATTGAAGGGAATGTACGGAAATTTCTATTAATACGAGTTTAGTGAGATTCGAACTCTAACCTTATATCTATAAGTCGGGGAGTTGGCCTCCTAGGCTCCTATAGTTCTATATTCTATCTCATAGGGAGTATTGGTAATTCTAGGACAAATGCATGTTGGATTGATACTACTTGGGTCTATTCTAGTATAATTGTCGCAGCAATGATGTGCATTATCCCTTTATTTATATGTTATTTATCTAATTTGAAGATGATTTATTTGTAAAAACATATAATTTGAACTTAAAACCAGAGTTCTTCCCCTACTACATTCACATTATTAGGAAAATATGATAAAACTGTAAGCTGAAATTGGTGCTATTGCATCCTCTAGAGTCTAAAATGCAGGATCTTTAGTGTTCCTACTTGGAATGTGAGAGTAGAATATGAAATTGAAATGTGATTTCGCGTTGCAGGAAAGAGGGGAGATATTTTTCTTCTACAGGCCCAAGGTAAACAGAGAAGAAGTTCATAGTGTTGATGATGTTCAAAGAATGTACATAGTTTTACGACCTGAATCCGGTGAACGGACAGTGGAGGAAAAACAAGCCCCTGATTCTGGCAAAGAAGGTACCAAGGCAGGGCTTAATCCTAGTTCGAGTCATCATGAGGATGAAGGTGAAAATGATGATGAGAATCGTCGATTTGAAAAGCATCCTGAAGGCGGGCATGGAAAAAAGGTGATTAGTCATATTAGCTGCATCCATAGGCAACAAATGTTATGTATGCTCTGTTATTTGGTACTACCTCCGTTACAGGTTATGTGTAACGATTTGACATAAAGCAGAGAGGGAAAATGTCTAATTGTTACACATAACCTGTAACGGAGGTCGTATTATAAATTTGTGAAACCTGGTATATGCTTCATATTGGACATGGTTATGTAGGAAGTTAACATAGAGAAACAACCACTTCTTCCATTTATTGTAACTGGACGAAAGAGTCTTCCTGATCCTGGTAAGAAGAGCAGGCCTTTTTGGGGATTTGTTGAATTGGTCACCACAAAGATTGATGATGTCAAGGATGCTCTTCGAGGAGGTATGCCAATCCTGTTTCTAATCTTGCTCCAACAATGTTGTTGACAAGAGTACGCTTTGGAATTCTTTTTTAATCTGATTTTTGGTACATTGTGATATGCAGGAGAATATGATACTGCTACAAGGGGACATCGGCACAACCCCAATGCAAGAGCCCTAGGAGAAGGTGTATACCGCATTCTAAGGCACAAGTACTCTGAAAGAAAGATGCACACTCATTTGGTATACAAGCTAGAACTACCTACTGAAGACAAGAATAATGAACCTCAAGAAGAGCTCAACATAGAGCGAGAAGGCTCTTTTATCATCCAGATAAAGAGTCCAGAACAAGGTGGCGCGAGATCTGAATTCCAAGGGGTTGGAAACAAACGCAAAGCTGTGTTTCCAGCACACTTACAAGGGCAGTTTGGGGGTAAGCGCTATGTGCCAGCTGATCCTCCTGATTTTCTGAACTATGAAGGGTGTGAGTTCCTCCTTCTATCAGCATCAGATAACATAGAGGAAGAACTGGGTTTGGAGCTTCACACCGAAACAGAAGTTCCAGACCCCAAGTGCTCAGATTTGGTCAAGACTTTTGGAGCAGATGTTACTCCAACCACTCCGCTTTTTGAAGGTGCTTGGTGTTGATGACTCTCAGGCATCTTGGTGTTTCTCTCTCTCGTATCATAAGACATGTAGTTAAAAGAAGCAACAAATGTAGAATAATAAATTAGGATGTCATCACAGATTTGCAACTGGTGTAAAGTTTATATGTATGCTCTACTGCTCTAGTTTATCAACGAGGTTTTGTCACTCACCATGTTGAGTGCAGCAGGATTATCAAGGAGAATCGGCAAGTGTTATGTGCTTTGTACTCTGTAATTGTGTGCAGCAGGATTATCAAGGAGAATTGGCAAGTGTTATGTGCTTTGTACTCGGTAATTGTTATCGCCTGATTAGATCTATTTCAAACGCAACGCTGTATTAATTTCCTATATTAATACCTTGGGTTGTTCATCACCACTCACCAGTAAGCTTTAAGTTATGACCAAATCAAAGTTCCAAGACTGTATAATGATCATAACCAAATTCCAAGACTGTATAACCAAATTCCAACAGCAATTCAAGTTTTTATTGATTTTTCGAGCTTTTTGAATGTTCAACAGCAACTGAACTAAGATAGAAACAAAGATTATTCGAGCTTTTATCGATTATTCGAGCTTTTTGATTTTTCGAATGCAACTGAACTAGTATAAAGTGAACCGAATAATTACAACACCAAAGTTCATCATTCTAGCAATTTCAACAGCAACAGAACAATTATAGCACCAATTTCATCAATCTACCGATTTTTCCAACCAACAAGAAGGAATTTTTCCAACCTAAATTTATCTAATTCGTCTAAAATCTAACCATCTTAATCAACAAAATTCATCATCTTGCTCAGAAATTTGCCATTACCCTAAATCTAACAATCGCAATCGCCAATATAAAATTCAACGACTAACAAATAAACATCAAAACACGTTAAAAAACACAAAAATCAGCAACAAATTACAGAGTTTCACCAAAAAAAAACTTCTAAAAACTCATCATAAATTTCTCAAAGTTTGAACAATCAATAGTTCAATACTCATAATAAGTAGCATTAATAACATCATAAAATCTCGATAAATCAAAATACAAAAGATTACATAATAAATTAAAAAGGAGAGAGAAGCTGAGAAAGAGTAGGCTTAGGCTCAGAGTTCATCCCAATATAGATAATCAAAGGAATTAATCCATAGTGAGTGACGACTTTAGCCTTCTTCAAGCTCCAATTAGTCCACTCTTGCAAACACTTCATGGTCTTGCAGGCTTCTTCCTCTGCTCGCGCTTTTCTTCCCTTTCCTTTTGGTATCGCCATTTTTCTCTCTCCTCAAGATCTGATCACCGATTTCTTCTCTTTTCCTTAAACCCTAGAATTCGTCTAACCCCTTGATTTTTTTTTTAATTTCTGAGGGTATTTAAATTTGGATTTTGGATATTTTTGGTGTTTTATGGGTTTGGGCTTTCCTCTTTTCTTAGGGTCGTTGATTTTGGGCCTTTTGGCCCAAATTACATTAAAACTTCTTCAGCCAAAAAATAATTTAATAAAAAAAAAACTGTAGTAAGTTAATAACTGCTCTTCGTATTTGGATATGTCATTAAACCTTTCTCTCCTCCATTAAAAGCAAAATGTATGTTTATTTGTTGTTAAAGTTATCAGTATGTTATTAGTATAGTCAATTCAGGTTTATTCTAAGGAGGATTAATTTGGTAGTTTAATTTATTAATCAAATCCTACTCTATGATGAGCGATTTTTAGATGAACGAAAAAAAATGTCATAGATGGGCCTAATGTGAGTTTTGATATAGAACAACAAATGGGAGCCTCTACAAGCAAAGTTCTTAATGATATTGGTGCTGTGATCGGTAACATTGTTGCGACTCCATTCAAATCAATCTTTGGTCGATCATGCCAGTAAGTTTTAATTTCTCTCATTTCTGGCAATTTTCTTGTTATAATCTCAACCGTTTCCATGTGAATTGGACTATATAATACACGAAATTATTTTATTTTAATGAATTTATGTTTTGTAGTCGATACCATAGCGTTAAACTCATACTCATGATTACATATACGTAGTAAATGGTTTTTTCATCGTTCGTTGATGCATAGTGTTTGAATTAAAAATTGTGACACGGTACAGTTTGATTTTACAGGGATGTATGTGATGGAAAATGGGACGTCGTTTGTTTTGTTGAGCACATTTGCATAGCTGACTTGGTCAAATTTCTGCTGGCTTGTTGTCTCTTGTACATATGTAAGACCCTTTTTACTCGACATTCTAGAGTACCAATAATGAATATTTGCACGTGAAATATAATAGTTTTGGTGTTAATTAATAGTTGCATATACTTATAATGTAAGTTTTAATTTGTTGTTAATTGCAGGCCTAGTTTTCTTGTACTTGTTATATAAGTTGGGGTTATGCCAATGTATAGCAAAATCACTATGCAAGATGTGTTGGGCTGCTTGTGAAACTTCATGGTTGACATTAGACTATGTTTGTTGTTTCTGTTGGCATAAGATCCGGTACACCAAACGAGTTTATCGTGGTAGACGACGTCGTTTAAGGCGACAACTAAGTAGGGATGTTGAGTTGGGCTACATTAGTACATTGTCTACTTCAGATGGTGATGAGAGGGGGGATTTTAATAACTATGGTTCAAGTGTTGGTCGAAAGAGAAAGTCGTGTAGAGAACAAGTAAGAAGGAGACGAACGAGCCGTTGCAAGAGTGTTAGGTTGAAGAGAGGAGGGCAAGTGTCTGTTCGTATGAAAGGATGCAAGTCACATAGGAGGAGGAGAAGAAGAAGAAGAAGGGATCAACTCAATGAAGTTCAGATGTCAAGTTTGAGAAAGAGTAGAAGAAGTAACTCAATGAAGTTTAAAAAGCAAAGGACAAGATGATCCTTGGATTTATTAATTATTTTCAAATGTTTTTGCAAAGACTTTGTAATGTGGGGGAGAATCTTGTCATATTATTGTTGTCATTGTAATTTGTGAATATTAATTGTAATTTGTGAATATTAAGTATGCAAGTATTTTTTACATACACTTCAATTATTAGGGATCCTACTTATTTGGAACGAGAATCGAACCTTTCTTATAGTGGTGGAAGGAGGTCCTCCAACCACTAAACCAACCTTGTTTCTCAATTGATGTTGCATTGTGTTAGTTGTAGGCCTATATATGGCCTATATATATAAATATGATCATACAGGTATATGTTGTGTACTTGTGTATAAGTGTAGATTTAGATTGCACATATATCTATTTATATCTTAAAATGAGAAAGCATGGCTCATAACCTCAAATATGGCCTTATGAATTGAAGTGTGTAGAATTTAGTTAAGAGCGCATAATTAGGAAATAATTTTGACACAACTAATGTGTGTCAAATTAATTTTCCATGCCTGTTGGTATGATAAACAATATATATTTTTGGTGTAGGTTTTGTTGTAAACCTAACATAAGGATCGATCCCAATTCTCAAATTTATACGGTTGACTTTGTCCAACTAAACTGAATAGTATCCAATAAGCAAAATGTGTAGGTTAATGCTAGTTGAACCAAATGTTTACACTTAAAATTAATTACCTTCTATTCTTCTAACACCTATCTAGAATGGCAATTAAACACAACAACTAAGAAGGGTAAGAACTAATCTCTACTACAATTCAATAGCTAAATTTTGTTGAAACCTGTAATATATAAAGTATGGCCCTTACCTTGCCTTTATATTCTATTAACAATTCCACAAAAGTTTTTTTCTTTTTTACGCGACCGTCAGAGATTGAATAATACTTATAATTATTTATTTATTTATTTATTTTTTAACTTACTATACAAGGATTGATAACTCATTATCAAATTTGGTCTTATATGATTAAAATTGTTCGATCCATAAGATCAACTTTATCATGCATTTCATGTTTTAATGTTTATGTTAATCATTATTCAACCTAGCTTTGTAACACTAAAACTTTGTACAACTAATAGTTAGAGCATTTGCTTTTCAGTGGGGACATCTTCTGTAATTGAACAAGTTTTTTTTTTTCCTTCATATATTTAGGTGACGATCTCATGTTTACCAACTCAGTCTTATGGAAGACTAATCCCATTATTTCAAACATTGTTATTGATCTCAATAATTTTGATAGTTGAGTAATTTTTGACAAGTATATTGTGAAACAAAAAAAAAAAAAAAAAAGTAATTATCTAATGCATTGCTTCATAAGTCATAACTCATAAACCATTAAATTACGCAAAGTCAAATGTCAACACTATTTTAAGATGAGTATTACTCCGTACAATACGGCAAAACGGGAAAAAATTCTACGTTTTTTTTAAGAGAAAAAAGACAAATTCTACGCTCACAGACTTATCATCAGACACCAAAAATTCTCCCTTTTCTCACTCTCATTTTCTCTCTCCTCCTTTCTCTCTCCTTCAGGAGTTGCACAAGTGACCCACAGAGAAGCCATTGATAATAGCTGCAAAAAGCTTCAACATTATCCTAAGATCTCATCTCACATTTCAATCTTCATCTTCTTGTAAGTTTTAATTTCACTTTTTTTTTGATCAATTTTGGATCTCTTTAGCATTTGACTGGTTTGATCATTGATCGATTCGCATTTATGAAATGTTTGGATTTTGATTTGTAATTTTGTTTGATTTTGTTCGTTGATTTGATTGTTTAAGATGATTTTGTTTTTTATTGCGGAATTTTTGGTGCTATAATCGAATTTCTAGGGCTTTGATGCTGATTGAAATTGTTGTGTTATGAGGTTTGATTTTTTTTTTTCCTTTTAATTCTCATTTGAATTAGTGTTCGTAATGTGCTAAATTTGTGAAGCGTAGTTCGTTTTTTCGGTTCGCAATGGATCCGAAAATAGTATGTGGAGAACGGTTTTTTTTAGAAATAATTCCATTAAAATGATTAATTATAATTGAAGGAAAGTTTTCCATGTAATTTCGGGGTAGAACATTTGATTTTTTTAGTGTGAATGACTATATATGAGGTATATAAGCTAATTTTTGTATATAAATTAAAATGTAGATTGTTTTTCTAAGAGAAAGAGCAATGCTCATATTGTTGTTAGTGTACTGGACTTATTAAATTTATTTGAGTGATTTATATGCACAGAGGTGTCGGTATACGAGAAAAAAAAAAGAGTGGAATTCTTGTTTGAAGTTAGAATACCTGCTTGTAAGTGAGAAGAAGCTGGACAGAAGGATTTGCTAAGGTTTCGTAAGCAGGTTGTTTTGGAGATTTGTATCTGAGAGAGGTGAAGTCCCTTGTAATCAGACTCTCTGGGAGGAGCTCAGGGGTGTGATAAACAGCGTTTCAAGATACAGCGACCAAGTTCAGGGGGTGAGTTCCCCCAAAGTGGCGAGTTCAGTCCATTTCCTGTGGCCAGGAGGGTAAATTCTACTCATTCCATCATGATGGATGATATGGAGAGTGGTTCTATGGGGTCTTACCAAGACCGAGCCCGCACTTTCCCCGACATGCGATCCAAACCTTACACCCCTTTGGTAAGACTTTTTTTTCTCTAGCTTGGCAAGTTTGTTGGGCGGAGATGTTTTGATGTGTCAGTTTAGTTTGCTTGTTTGGTACTTATTGGGGAAAAAAAAAATCAGTTTTAGGGTTGACTAACCTTTTTATTATCTTTTGCTAAGAAAAGACAACAATTTCACGGTCATGAAAACACTGAGCCAATGTTTCTCAAATGTTATACTGTGTTTTTGTGGGTTATATGTTAATGGTTGTGATAATTTTTCTGGATGTTTACGGCATTACCTTTTGCAGGTTTTGGAAAATTTGAGTTTATTTGAGTATGGAATGTTGAGGAAAGTGAGACTGATTAGATTACAGGGTAGGGAGTTTAAGACTTACTGAGATTTGAGTTCTTGTAAATACATGTTTATGGCTTTTCAACTAGAGAGAAAGGACAGAAGGGAGAATAGAAAACTGCTTACGTAGACTCATTATGTGAAACCACTGTAATATGATCGGAATGATAGTGAAATCTCAGATGACAATGGCATTTGGGAAATATAGAGTACAATATTGTGCCCTAGGGCCTAGGCATGATTGTGCTTTTGGTTTTGATTTTAACATCATTGGCAGACCTTTGTTGGTCTGTCGAGGAGCAGCTGTAGCCTGTAGCACCATTTTTTTTTGGGGACTTAGGCTTTGTTGTTGCTTTTGGGGTAATAATGCATTAAGACTTTGTTACAACTTACAAGTATGTACTATTGTACGAGTAATTATTTTGGTTGTTCTCCATTTTAAATTTTCCTGTGAGTATGCTTTTGGCATTCGAATTTACCTGAGTGTACTTCAATTCATTATCATTATCCCAACACTTTAAAGAGACTTCTGTCCAGGGATGGTCATATGTAACTAAAGCAGTGGCAGGTTTTTCCTAGTTGTATGGTTGATCCTTGATCCAATATATAATAATGCTTGCAATCTTACAGTAAATAAGTAACTTAATTAGTTTAATGTGCTATTTAATTTAGGTATATTGCATTCTAATCCAAAAGCCAAAGAATAGTAGACGGACAAAATTATTGTATTCCTAGCACAGATATATAAAGCTTTGCATGACCTATAAGTGTCAAGTACTATCTTGCATGTACATATTTATGAAAATTATTGTTTAATTTTTTGCTGTGGATAATTGAATATTATAAAGATGTGCAGGTGAGACTAAATCACCTGCACATCTTTATAATATTCATTTCCTAGTATTTAAAAAACACTTGTAAGTTGTAACTTATAATTGGCTTTAGCAGAAATTGAGCTTGTACTAAATCAAGATCAATGTGTACAAGGTTGATAGCAGTGCTTATCCCCACTGTTGAATCATTTTTTTAAAAGACAAGCAAAGGCTACTAGTTTTGAGCTTGATGCAAGGGATAAATACTTTTCACTTTACAGAGTGCATTGTGAAATATTGACGGTGAACAGAAAGATACAATCATACAAGCTTCCGGTGTTACGTTATATTTCTCTTTAAAAAAATTGCAAACTGTGAAATAAACTAAATAGGCTAATAGGGAAAGGTTAGTCTAATTTAAAGGTTTGGACAGTGGAGAAACCAGAAACAATCTGGGTGGATGACTGGATGGAATTTTGCAGTGTAGAATGTTCACAGAAACTTGATAGCCTAACTTCCAGTGATTGTTTATCATATATTACTATGTGTCAGTGTCCCTGTTCTTTTGTGAATTTATCTACTACCCTTGATGCCTTATTTAAGTGAATATTCAATATTCAATTTACAAACAGTGTAAATATCTACTTTTGCAGGTTCTCCAACTCATTATGGGGTTAAACACTCGCGTTCTTTATATTCTTATGCTTCTGACCTTCGGAGTTATCTTCTATATTGGAGCTAGCACTTCTCCAATTATTGTTTTTGTATTTTCCATCTGCATCATCAGCTTCATTGTGGCAACATATCTCACAAAGTGGGTTCTGGCAAAGGATGAGGGACCCCCAGAGATGGTCCAGGTACATTCATAGTATATTGTTAATATCTCTCACATGTATTCATTTTGTACACTTCCAGTGCATTTGGTGTTTATCCTCTCTCAATGTACAGATTGTTGGTATGGTAATTTCTGTTAATGTCATTTGTAGTCATTAAGTTACTCTCAATTTTTAAAAAGAGTACAGCAGGGGTTTTCTAATTCCTTCTGCTTGATTGTGTAATACCAAAAAGGTTTATACTTCCTCCTTTTTTTTTTTTTTTTTAATAAATCGAACCTTTTGGTAAGGGCACCAGATTTAAGAAAAAGAGAAGGCAGGGAAAGCCAATATTGCCCATGTGATACAAACACAGTTGGGTAACAATGGATGTTTTCAGATATTTGCAAGGGTAGTTAGGGTGGGGTAACAATGGTTGTTTTCAAATATTTGCAAGGGTAGTTAGGGTAATTGGTGTGTGTACACAAACAAAAATTGAATATAGCATATCATATATGGAAATGGCACAACTAATGTACAACTTCTCATAAACGCAAATGGTGCAATTAAAAAATGGAGGAATATGAATTCAAGGACATCAGTAAATATCCGAACTGTTGGGTGGGGGAAATGGGGGCACCAATGACTGCAATTTTGTGACTAGAGCATTGAAGTCAAGATTTTTTCTTCAAATTATGTTTTGTGGTTAACTTGGGAAGCAGAAAAGAATAAACTAGATAAGTTGACTGTGTAAGGACTCCATTGGCTCTTCTATTACTTTTTCGTTGCTTTAAACGTGAGTCTGAGAGGAAGTGCCCTAATTTTGTGAAAGCTGCGTAGTATTTCATAGTGTTCAGTTCTCCACTGCTTGATCACAGTGATATAAAGATAATTTGACTGCCTCTTAATATGATATTTTGTCTCTTGTTAGATATCATATGCTATACGTGATGGAGCTGAAGGCTTTTTTAGGACCCAGTATGGGACCATCTCCAAAATGGCTGTACTGCTCGCCCTAGTAATTCTCAGTATATATTTGTTGCGGGATAGAACTCCACAGCAAGAAGCTGCTGGCATTGGGAGGTATTATCTAATTTCTTTTTGGTATTACGATGCTTGTTTGGCTGACAAAGAAAACTCGGATATTGAAACTTAATAGGAAGTGGAGGAAGATGGTGTTGTTTGGTTGGCAAAAACATGGGAATTTGAACTTCCTATGAAGCCCTTCCCACAAATTGGAGAAATTTACTGACTTGGGTTCCCTAGGTAAGTGGAAATGCTTGTGGGAAGTTAAAATTTCCTATGATCAACCAAACAAAACTATGCATTTCCTAGGAAATGCTATTACAAGTGAATAAAACTTCCTAGGAATAACTATGTCCTGTATTCAACCAAACAAGCACTAAAACTAAAGACTTTAAGCCTTTGGTTTGTGCTTAATCATTTGATCATTTTCTTTCTGTGTTCTGGTGCAGGGTCTCATCTGCTTTTATTACAGTTATTTCTTTTTTGCTGGGAGCTTTGTGCTCAGGTGTAGCTGGATATGTTGGGATGTGGGTGTCTGTTCGTGCAAATGTCCGTGTTTCAAGTGCGGCGAGGCGGTCAGCCAGAGAAGCCTTACAGGTTGGTGGTGGTGTGTAACTTTTTTTATCCTATAATATATATGCATGTAATATAATGAAATGGGACAATACTTTCAGATAGCTGTTCGTGCTGGTGGTTTCTCAGCCATTATTGTCGTTGGCATGGCTGTACTTGGTGTTGCCATTCTCTATGCTGCTTTCTATGTATGGTTGGGGGTGGATTCACATGGTTCTATGAAAGTCACAGATCGTAAGTGTTCTTATTTCTTTTTCTTTCATATTTTTCTTGTATTTATCTTCGTATGTTTGAGCATGAATGATGTGTTGTTAGACCACTGAAAAGTTGTTGACTACTTGCTTCATTTAGACCACTTCTTTTAGGAGAAAGGGAGCAAAGATCTTCTTGACTATAACAGCTGGTTTAATTTTTTTTTATTTTTATCTTTATTGTGATGTGGTATCTTTATAATTGGTGCAAGATATATAGATGTATCAGTCTCTAGCCCAAAGTTTTATGAGAGCTCTACATCACCCACTAATTATGCTTCTATTACACAAATTGTTTGAGCTGAATACTTGAACATGATGCCATGATGGGTGTTTGCTTAATTTAATGGATATAGAACTTATATAATGGTATTCTTTCACTATTTAACAACAGATGTAATCATATGCTGTTCCTTCTCATATCAGAGGTGAGAAGTCTTTGGGTATGGGGTCTTTTTTGTTTTTTGACAAAAAAAAAAAGTTTACACTAGCTGTCTCTTGGCTTTGCAGAACATGCCTATTGTTATGCTATTTGCTACTAATTTTAGGCTTTAGCTGACCATGATTAGATCATTATTAAAGCCTTAACCCTATAGGCAGGACAATGGAGTTGCTACATATTCATCTCATTCTCATAAACTGGATGAAACCCTATGGCTACAACGCTCAGCGTTTCCAATGTTGGCAGTTACTTGTCACCTTAAATTCACGTTACCTATGACGACCATGAAAATTTAAAATATATACCGGATCTTCCATTGCAAACTTTACTATGTTTGGCTGTGGAAAAAAAAATTGGAGAAGACAAATCCTTTGATTAGTCTCAAACATATGACATAAATTCTGTTTTCTTTACTTTTTAAGCCCTACATGTCTCTGGATAATCATTTCTGAAATCTGAATACTTGAGAAGCTGTCTCACACTCTCACTAATAAAATTCTTCCAAATCTGGACCTGTTAGGGAAACTTGGGAATATTGTTCTCACTATAGCAATGCTACTATGCTAAGGTTAATATGATGAATGCTCATCCAATCGAATTTCCAGTGGTTGTACTGATTTGCACTATTTACATGCAATCTTAATCAACTCTCTTTGCACTTTTCACCTTTGATGTATTCTTCATACTACCTCCGTCTCATAACGTTCTTAGCTTTATTTTATTTTGGCACTATTCATAAAGTTCACTTTGACCATTATTTGTAATACTTCCTTTGCTTTTTATAAGTGCAACATGTAGGGATGTACAGTATTATTGGAGAGAAGAGAGATAGAGAGAGTTAAGGAAGTGGTCCCATGTGATTAGGAGAGAGATAGAGAGAACTCATTTCCACAAGTAGTGATGTTGCAGTTATTATGCAACTTCCAAAAAGGGGAAACGTTGCACTTGTAATGTATCGGAGGAAGTATGTACATAAGGAAATATATACTCATGTGGGATCTTGTTAGATTCATCTCAACATGTATATTTGAACCATCAACTTATTTTAAAAATTATAAATACATAATAAGAGATATACATGTTCAAATTTTCTTATTGGAAAATGTGAAAAAGTGAAATGTTAAGAACAAATTTGCCTCGGCTTGAAGGATGAAAAGTGAGACATAAATGTGATCTTGTGCTGAATTGTTGAATTTCCACACCAGTCACTTAGGTACTAGTTCATTTTTGGGTTTGGTAGTTAATGCAGTTTGGCAAGTGGGTATGTGATCATGTATTGTTCATCCATGTTCCTTGCTTTTTTCACTTAGGTACTATAGGTTATATAATCTTCTGTGTAATTGATTCCTGTATATTGTGCTAAAGTTGGCATGAAAATTGATCCTCCGTAATTTCATTATGCCAGTGCCTCTTCTACTTGTTGGTTACGGCTTTGGAGCTTCGTTTGTTGCTCTCTTTGCACAATTGGGTGGTGGTATATACACGAAAGCAGCTGATGTTGGAGCTGACCTTGTTGGAAAAGTTGAGCAGGGAATACCAGAAGACGATCCTCGTAATCCTGCTGTCATTGCTGATCTGGTAATCTATTTTTAGAAGTTTAACTTATAGTTTTTTAGTTTCTCATATACTTCCTCTGTTCTTTTTTAATTGCCATTCTATAAGGGAGTTGTGAAATAATTGCAACATTACTTTATTTCCAATGATGCTCCCTTTCTCTCTTCATTAGACGGGTCCTCTTTTTTAATCTATCTCTATCTCTCTCCTCACTTCACAAATTGTGTATCCTCTAAAGTTGCAAGTATTGTGATTAAATACTTTGTGAAATTTTTTGATGACTGACTGTGAAATTTGTACTTGGCCAGTTGTCCTGCTAATGTGAGATAATTTAAGTAAACCAATTATTAATTTATGAATTTTGTAGACATGCTAAACTTTTTTGATGGGCTATGGGAGTGAAGTCTAACCTATGTGCTCCCCTCTCTTGGTTTATCTTCTCATTATTGTGTCTAAAGTGCTTCATCTATGCATTAGTGAATATAATATCAAAAGAGAAAGATAAAAATCTTTTGACAAGTACATGAGTCTGGAGAACCAAAGACCTTCCAGTGTCCAATGAAAAAAGAAGAGCATAATCAACATCGATGTAATTAAAATCTATCAGTATGCCAGGAAAGTGGAGTTGCTCCAGCTTTATGTTTCCAAAGGAGGAGTATCCCTCTTTCTCATCTATTTTCTTTACTATGATTTTTCTGTTTGGGGTTTTGTCAAGCTTATTGTTGTCAGCTCGTGGACTTTGTTGCTGTTGGATTTTTTTTTGCAGTCACTTTATTGTTTAACATATCGAGGCTCCTTGGTTAGGGCAACTTGAAAGATGAAACTATTGAGATGTCATTTGCAGGTTGGAGACAATGTCGGCGATTGTGCTGCTCGTGGTGCAGATCTATTCGAAAGTATAGCTGCTGAGATCATAAGTGCCATGATATTGGGTGGAACAATGGCACAGCGTTGTAAAATTGAAGGTAAGTGTACCTGTAGGTTGCGTCACTCCCAATACTTATAGACATACTCACATACATAAATTCATAGCTGTATATATATTTTATATTATTTGCTATTTGAAATCAAACTTTCACCACTTTCTCTCTTATTTCAGAGCTACTTTTAGGCTACTTTTGGAGCTTCTTAATGACAAAATTGCCTCATTAAGTTCTTTTTTATATTTGCAGTTTCTTGCATCTTATAGACTGACTAGCTGCCCTTTTTCTGGTGACAGATCCAACTGGCTTTATCTTGTTCCCTTTGGTGGTTCATTCCTTTGACCTTGTCGTATCTACTGTGGGTATCTTTTCAATAAGAGGCACACGAGAGGCTGGCTTAGCTGCAGAAGATCCAATGAGAATACTTGAGAAAGGATATTCTGTTACAATAGTATTAGCGGTTTTGACCTTTGTTGCGGTAAGATCAATCTTCAATTTCTCCACCAATCCATCCATTTACTCCAGCATTGTATTTTGTTTTCTTTGGGCATAGTTTTCGATTGAGCTTTAGCTACTTACTTCCCTTAGGAAAGAGAGGGGGGGGGGGAAGAAAGGTGCTTTTTGGTTTTGATAATTATGTTCCCCAAACAATAACTTTGTATGCCTTTGTTTATCTGCAGTCAACGCGCTGGTTGCTATACACAGAGCAGGCACCTTCAGCTTGGTTAAATTTTGCATTGTGTGGGCTGGTCGGAATCATAACAGCATATGTATTTGTATGGATCACCAAGTACTACACTGATTATAAGTATGAGCCAGTACGTACATTGGCTCTTGCAAGCTCATCAGGCCATGGGACTAATATAATTGCTGGTGTCAGTTTGGGACTGGAGTCAACTGCACTCCCTGTTCTTGTTATCAGTGTAGCTATTATTTCTTCTTTCTGGTTGGGTCATACTTCTGGATTGATGGATGAAGCTGGAAACCCTACCGGTGGATTGTTTGGAACAGCAGTGGCTACAATGGGTATGCTCAGTACAGCAGCTTATGTCCTGACCATGGATATGTTTGGGCCAATAGCTGACAATGCTGGTGGAATTGTGGAGATGAGCCAACAGGTATCAATGTATTTTTGAGTCTAGATGATTTTATATGCAGTATCAGCTCATGCTAACTGATTATCATATGCTTCTCTCTAGCCTGAAAGTGTTCGAGAAATTACTGATGTCCTTGACGCAGTTGGCAACACCACCAAAGCTACCACTAAAGGTTTTGCTATTGGATCTGCTGCACTTGCATCTTTTCTTCTTTTCAGTGCTTACATGGATGAGGTGTCTTCTTTTGCTCGTGTACCGTTTAAAGAGGTTGGTATTAAGTTGCACCTTGGCTTGTTTGCTTATGTACCTGTAGTGTTTTGATCTTCCTAAATTTATAATTTTTCTATGTTTCAGGTTGACATTGCAGTCCCTGAAATTTTTGTTGGTGGCTTGCTAGGCTCTATGCTTATTTTTCTCTTCAGTGCTTGGGCATGTTCAGCAGTTGGTCGTACTGCTCAGGAGGTGGTAAATGAAGTTAGAAGACAATTTATTGAAAGGCCTGGAATCATGGTAAGTATTTATCTCATCATGTTTGTAGTCTGATTGATGATGTGTCTGGTACCGGTTAATGATTGTCATTCAACTTCAGGATTACCAAGAAAAGCCTGATTATGGTCGATGTGTGGCAATTGTAGCGTCAGCCTCATTGAAGGAAATGATCAAACCTGGTGCTTTGGCTATTATATCACCAATAGTGGTTGGTAAGTTTTTTGTTCTTGTTTTCTGGTATTATTTGTCTACAGAAGAAACTCTTATGTTATAGATTGTTATATTTCTTTCTGGAAAGCTTTGAATATTAGATACTTAATTTGCCAGTTTGCCTGATCATTATTGACATAAGTTTGTTTGTTACAGGTGTTGTTTTTCGTATACTAGGACATTATGTTGGACACCCATTACTTGGTGCTAAGGTTGTGGCTGCAATGTTGATGTTTGCCACAGTTTCTGGCATCCTTATGGCTCTTTTCTTGAATACTGCTGGTGGTGCCTGGGATAATGCAAAGAAGTATATAGAGACTGGGGCTCTTGGAGGCAAAGGAAGTGACTGTCACAAAGCGGCCATTACTGGAGACACGTAAGTTATAATAAATTTTTAATCTCCTTTACAAAGATATCTAAGCTTTTGCAGTTATTTTTTTTACTGATAAATGAGATTTGCTGGTTGGTGTGTTCTGTTCTGTCATTACCCTGTCCCTGTACATGGCAATGATGGCATGCTTATGCTTGCATGCACTTTTCATCAATTGTAGGTTTAATCAACCTTGTATTCTTAATATACTTTCAGTGATCATTATTCTGTGGTTATCAATTTATATGAATGCACACCCTATAAGCCTGCTTAGTATAGCCAGAACAACCTAAATGGGACAGTTATGTTGAATTGTAACAACCTATTGATGTATTGTATGTTTATTGGAGTGGATAGTGAGAAGTATAAACTTCAACTTGCTGTTTATTGAGGATCAGCCAAAGAAAGAGAATGCTAGTTAATGTGTATTAATCTTCAATCTTAATCCTTGTGCGATGGATCAAGTCAGTGTGTTGATCACAACTTTATTCTGTGATCAATTAAATTTCAATGAATCAATTCATTATGTTGTCCACAATTCTCGTCAAATGACAACATAGAAGTCTTAGATGAAAATACAATCGGTAAATCACTGCTTAGCCACAGCCCTTGGCATGATGGCCTGCATCCTCAAAGTGAGGTCATGGCCGCAAAGTTTGGTAGACTGGTAGTAGTGTTGCTGTGTTGGTGGAGGTGGCTGTGGAAGTGGGTATGGGGACAGATGTGGACAATGGATCTAAGTTGTTGGTACTAGAGGAGTACTGGCAGCAGTTAAATTGATGCTGGGTGGTGGTCAAGATGGTGGTGGTGTTAACAAAAAATGTAAGTGTGATATTGAGTTGTGGAGTTATGGCTATGGGAAGTTACCTGTTACTTCCTTCTTCACTCTATGAGAGCAAGTGAGCAACCATTTGGAGTGATAAATATGTCGCTAGCCACTGTAGTTGCTGGCTGTAGGGGCGAGCTCAATTGAAGTGCTAGCTTTTGTTTCAGCTTCATTATATTTTTTTTAATCGTTATAAGTCTAAGCCCTGTTCTCTTCACCTTAAAAAAATAATATTAAGTAAAATAATTTCATTTCAGTAAAAATAAGTTCAGTTAAGTAAAATTAATTTAAGTTGAGTAAAAATAATTTCAGTTCAGTAAAAATAAGTTCAGTTCAGTAAAATTCAGTTTTCTTAAAGAATAATTATAATAGAAAATCAGTAAAAATAATTTAAGTTCAGTAAAATAATTTAAGTTCAGTAAAAATAATTTCAGTTCAGTAAAATTAAGTTCAGTTCAGTAAAAATAATTTCAGTTCAGCAAAATTAAGGTGAATCAAACAGGGCCTAAGTCTTTAAAGACTCATGATCAATATTCTGTAGCAGGACTGACTAAGGTCAAACATTTGTCTTGATTGCTCAATATGTTTTTAGATTATCTATATGTGCTCGAATTTTAGTCAGTACAATGTCTTCTTTTGCTGCTGAACTCATGGAAGTTTAAATTTTGATTTTAATTGCAGTGTCGGAGACCCTTTTAAAGACACGGCTGGACCTTCAATTCACGTTCTGATAAAAATGCTTGCGACAATTACTCTGGTTATGGCGCCTGTATTCCTGTAACTTTGTTGATACGAAAGTGCAGATTTAACTGAGCAGCACCCCTTTCTCGTCCCCCTTCAATGTGGATAAGAGGGTGCCCAAATGATTTGTGGAGTTACTTAGTCACAGAGGAATTCTTTTTGTTTTTCCTAATTTTGAATAAATCTCTCTTTAGGCAGAATCTCGAATATCCTCTTGTATTGGTACTTTTCTGTATATGACAATATAAATATTAACAGTTGGCCTGAGGACAATGGTGAAAGATTTAAATGGAGAGGTTTGTTACCCCAAATGAAATTTGTCCACAAACCTTGTTTTCGAGCTGCACTTGAATATTAGCAATAGCAAAGGGGTTAGTATATAACGGAGTATTCATTTACTAATTACACATTTAAAAATGTCTGGGAGTCGAATGAAATACTTAAACTGGGGTACATGGGAATTTTTTATTTTTATTTTTATTATTTTTATGTTGGAATGTGGATTTGATTACATTTTTTCGTCAAATTTAAAAGTTCTGATGATGAATAATACTTGTGTGATAAAGGCATGTAAGATCTTGTTGAATTCATTTTTAGTGTAATATCGCAATGTTTTATTATTAACTTTTCATTATTCTTATACAGAACTGGATTAATGATTAAGGTGCACCTTGTAATGGAATAGTAAGCTCATTCCAATCTAAAATACCCTCCCCGTCCCAGAATATCAGACTTAGGGCCATTTTTGGTAAGCACAAAATATTTTTTTTTTGACAGTATATGTCATTATATCCTGCCCTTTTTTTTTTTTTTTTTTTTTTTTACAAAGTATATAATACCTCCGTTACACATTATTACGATTAGACATTTTTTCTCTCTACTTTATATCAAATCGTTGCAAATAATATGTAACGGAGGTAGGACTTGTTTTCTTACGTTGAAATTCACTTTCAGTTCAGCTCAGTTCAGTTCAACTCCTAAATCCTTCTCTTATAAAATATTCAGTTCACCTCAGCTGAGTTCAGTCAATGAGAACAGACCCTATGGTGCTTTATTATTGCTCTTAAAACTTCCAAATAAATAAAAATCTTATCTCAAAACACCCATTTACTTTCTCCCCTCTTCCCAATTCCCAAAACCCCTTATTCAATCCAATTTAGGGTTTATCTCTCTTCCATTCCCAACAATGGAGCAACCCCAAATCCCCAATTCCTCAACCTCATCTCCGCCACAACAACCACCATCAACCACCAAAGACTCCGCCACAAACTCCGGCAAAAAACAAAAGCTAAAACTCCCAACCCCACAAGAGCTAATAACCCATTACGAATCCCAAGGAATGAATTCCAATGAAGCCTCCATTAAAGTAATCGACGACCTTCAACAGATGCTTTTTAGGGTTGTTACTTCTGGAAGAGGGAAGAAAGATAAGTTCATGGCGGAAGCTTCTAGAAAGCTTGATACGGCTAATACTCGTCTTGCTATTATTGAAATGAAGCTTGATTCTAAACCTGGATACCCTGAAAGTGTCGCCATTGGTGTTACTTCTGCTGTTGTCTTTCGCGGTGTCGCCGCTGTTTGGCCTCAGCTTGTTTCTGCTGCTTCTAGTCTTTGGAATTCTGTTAGAGGCTCTACTAATACCTAGGGGGTTATGTTTTTTTTAATAATGGGCGGTGATGTAGACGGGATTTGATTTGAGGTACGACTTTTATTGAACTAAGCTAGTTGACGTCCACGAATAAGTGGGTTATATAATTGTAGTGGCTGTAGTTTTTGATTCTGTAGAGCATTGAGGAATGAGAATTATTGAATTTTGAAGTGGTCATTTTTTCTGTATTGTTTAGGTGAATTTTTTTTGCTGACTTAACTTGGTTATTGTATAATAATTCAAGCTATATGCACACAGCACACCATCAATTGAAATATAGCTACTTTACTATTATGTCACTCAAATAGCATGTCATGGTATAATAATTTTATATGATTTTGGTCCAAAATGGAGCTTTTTTGTCATTTCTGTGATTGAGTTTAGACTATTCGACAAGTTGAGTTGAAATGAAGAGTCCGAGTAAAATAGTTTTTGGGTTGATATTTAGGGAGTTAGGATACAATCCTACATACATATTAGGCACTATCTCTTAAAAGTTTGTTGATTTAACACTGATTGCTTGATTGCCATATGCAAATTGTTGACCCCCAAGGACTGAATCATGTATCGATTATTAGCAAAATAACTGCTTAATTTGGGTTTAAGCAAAGCTAGGTACCAGCATCAAGCCATCAATTCTATTGTACATCTAAGTAGCGCGCTTATGTGCCTGTATGTTGCCACACATTGGCACGCGAATGACATGCACTACGCCTAGGTTTATTATAGGCGCGCTGAAACCTGGTGCTTATTTGAGGAATATGTAGAAGGAATACGACCTTAAGATTATGACAGGCCAACTTCTGCAAGTCCCATTGGATATAATGGTGCCTTTGGAAGTTGATTAGCTAGTTTTTGGAGTGGTTGGTGAGAGTGTAAGAAGTTTATAGTATGTGCTGATAAAAAAAAGTGTCTAATCTGATTCATTCAACAGTTAAAACAGGACTACAGACATTCATTTTGTTGATGATGATCCATGATTTAGCATGGACGTCACATATAATGGCCAAGATCATTAAGTGTACCCTAGTATAGCAAAGCAAAAACATATAGGAGCTAGCAAACATTAAAACGATTTTCGTATTTTCTGCAATTAGAGATAGTGCCTTTGGAAGCTGATTACTGCCCACACCAAATTGCCTAACCCAAGCTCTGGCCACAGAGCAGAAGGACTATACAGGAGGCATCTATCGGTCTGCCAAAGAAGGAAGTTGCTGAGTCTTGTCTCTCCTGAACTTCGAACCAAAATGTCTGGCATCGGTCCTACTGCCATGTACATTTGTTTTTCTAGTTCTGCTAACTCGATTTTGAAAGTAGCAAGGTTGTTTTCCTGTTTTCTAATCGTAACATTGTAAGGAATAGATTCTTCTACAGCATGAGCAATTTCGTCTGTTGAAGTATAAGCCACACATACTAGCAGGTATGTTGTTGTATTATTGGCTGTTACTTCCATCGCCTTGTTGGTTGCAACCTGAAGGTCTTCACTTAGCTCCTCCAATTTCCCTACAAAGTATATTCTAACACCATACCTTTTGATAAAACCATCATCCTCAAGAAATGTATCGATTTTTTCTCTCATCCAATTCATCAACCTCTCAATTTCTTCAGGCTTTCTCCTGAAATTGTGTAGGCTGAAGGCGTAGATTGTTATGTATTTTACACCAAGCTCATAGCAATGCTTGATAACTGACATGAGGGCTATGAATCCTGGCCTATGACTATCCTCTGGGTCAATGTTGTTCATCTTTGCATACCTTCGATTTCCATCCATGATAAAGGCGACATGTTCTGGGATGGGACCAACTGATAGAACCTTGTAAGTGCAATTAAGGAAAAAGTTGTAGGATTTCCTCAACAACTGTTTTGCATCACCTTGTTCGTTACCCTCCGCCATTAAAACTCTAGGCACCTTCGCACCATGAACTAGTGCCGAAACAAATGATTTTAAACTAGTAAGCATGACCTGAACATGTAATATAAATTCACATCTGCTTGAAATCATGATAAACTGAATCCCAGTTAAATAGTCAGAAAAGGGAGAGACCTAAAGTGTGTTCCCAAAAGTAGCAGATTCATAGGAAATTTTGCGATGGAATGGCGCACTTAATCTTGCATGCATTTTTCATGATTCATTTACAGTTTACATATTATTCAAAGATAGTTCCTATCTTAGCTTTTGACCACGATTTCTTGCATGTAAATATTGTTAAATGTTGCAAATTTCCCACAAAGTGTAACACTTCTAATTTTCTAGCAATTATTAATTAAGAACTGAAAGGGAAATAAATACAAATATGAGTAGAAGCTTAAAACCTAATTGGAGGTTTTATTTAAATACACTCGTATCACTTGATACATGGTAAAATGATACTAGTATACCTAACACTTTAACAAAATCCCAAATTACTACACATAAAAATAAAATGATCTAATTACAACATAACATACTCGTAATCGATTGTCCGACACAATTGAAAGATAAAACCACAAATTTAGTGGAAAATTGTAAGCCAATTTGTTGGTTTAATCTCATTTGCACAATATATTTACTATGATTCTTTTTTAATGTTACTCTCTATTTTTCCGATAATCCTTTAAAAATATCGTATCAACTCTAGTTGCACATTATTTATATGTTTTCAAATAAAATCACACAAAACACAATGACACACACATAAAGTGTTACGGAATACATATAATTGACATGACCTAACTAAATTTGACCCAATAACCTTATTCGTTGCCTAACTCAAAGCTTGACCCAACTCATCTAGACACAATCGAGCTCGACTCAATAACAACCCAAATTGACACCTCTACTTTTTAAGTAAGTGGCTTTAGGCATAGCTCGTAACTGGGAATCCTGCGATACATAGGGAGACGGAAAGAGAGAGCAAAAGGGGTAAAAATGGCATTGACAAATTTCATATTGACGGTGGCCGGAGTAAGCGCCGCCATACTCATCCTCCGCAGCGACGTCAGAAATTCCTCCGCCATCTTCCGCCGCAACATCCGCCAGATTCGTAATTGGATTGAAGAAGAATCTCTCTCCTCTTCCTCCAAGTATCTCCCTTCTTCCCTCTTTTATCAATTTCTTAATTTATGAATTATTTTGCTTGATTGATCCTAAATAGAACAAGTTATGATTTTGATTTGCTTCAATACTGTTAATGTAGCTCTGTTTATAGTATTGTTAAAATTTTGCTCTGAATTTCATGTTGTGTTGTACTGTTAGTAGTATAACTGATGGATGATTGTGTGTTTGTCCATCTGTTTAATTAAATTAAATATTGTTAGAAAATAATGTTGTAACGTAGGGGTAAGGTTGCGTACATCTAATCCTCGTGTTACAGGAGCAACAGGCCAACTCGTAGTGGATCATTTTATATTTAGGCTTGGTTTATTTTATGAACAAGGTCTACTTGCTTGAACGTCTTAATCCCATTACTGCCATTAGTGGGGTTGGCTACATGAACCATCACGAAGACTTTCTTAGGAGGTCACCCATTTTAGTACTACTCTCAATTACTGTGGCTCATAGGGATGTGACAAATTATTTTATGAACAAGGTCTATGCCAATACAATCACATTACAAAAGGCCTCTAAGAAGGCTTTTGTCCATTTTGAGGGTAAGGCGAGTTGAATGTATACAAATTACAACAATGGTTACAAGGTTATTCATGGGGTAGGTTCACGTTCTTACTTATAAGAAGTTACGTCTTTGTGAATACAATTTACAATGGTTGAGATGTTGCAAGTCTAATTAATAAACGTATGGCATTCAACTTGGTGCAAGCAATTTGGCTATGGTGCTGAACAAATGTTATGGCTTGCTCTTATTGAAATCCTGTACTAATCAGGGTTGTAAGAGGTTGACTTCATTTATTCCTGTGGAATTACGAATCCAAACCAAGATTTACGAGCTTTAGGTCAATCACATGGCTTAACTTTTAAGTACTTGGGGACTGTAAATCAGTCACATTGTCTGGTTCTGCTATAAAACGGTCTTTCTGGGGTTTGATCCGGTGTCTGCTTTATTCATGGAACGTAGTGAACCATTGTGCTGATTAGCTTTTTGTTAAATGGTGAATGCCTTGTTGTGGAGAAACCCTGGTATGGTCTTTGTTTTTGATAGACGATATATTCTTGTTAGAAATTTTGTGTTTTAGGGTGCTGCTTTCTGATCAAAAGCTTCTTATTACAGCAGTCCAATTAATGACATTAAAAACATGCTTTATGCTATCTGGATGGTCTGGATCTAGGGACCATGATTAGGTATATATTTCAGTATATGGATGGAGTCAAAGGTTAGACATGGCCAAATTCATCATGCTCATCTATTATGTTATAACTTGTGTCCGAGCTTCAAGATTTTTTTTGGCTCTGAGAACTTTGGTTGGGAAAGTCCATGTGACATAGAGATGTCTGACTATAGCCTTTGCTCACTGTTTATTGACTTATGTCTAATAATTCAGTGCTATTCTCTAGCCTCCATTCATTTGTATGATTGTGTCTTAGGCACTTGTTTTTTTAAGTGTGATTTACAGAATTTTGGGTTTATTATTTCACCTGTGATTTTTTGTCTTTCCTACTATCTTCACTTTTTTTTTCCTTCTGACTGGAGTGTAACATTTCTGTAGGGCAGCAGAGAAAGTTAAACCCAAGCAAGTTGATGGACAAGTTCATCCAAAGGACACTCCTAAAGACAATTAATACTACAAAGCTGCCTGTTAGAAGAATGCAGATCTACAGAGGTTTTTTCTGGTAGTTGACCTGTACAGGCTATCACAGTTCCAGTTAATGTATGCTCGTATATACCTGTATCTGCATTGTTTCTTATAGCACGCTGAGAATTTTGATATTAAAACGTGCTACAAGTTTGAGAAACTTAAATACCTGCTGCTTATTCCAGATTTCCAGTACTGTTAGGTTGGTGCTCATCTGAAGAGTGAAAAACTTTAGTTGGCCATTGTTTTGGTAATAAGAGCCTAGAAATGTGCAAGTTGGATTGTGTTCTTTTTTCTTAATGAAGATTGAAGAATTAACCAATGCTCATTTTATTGATTATGCATTTTGACAAGGGATGACAGTCCAGGTTATGTAGCTCCCATTCTACTTTATTCTCGAACTATCTAGTCTAGATTTTAGATTTATACCTCGTCGATTTTGTGCTTCACATGTCAGCTGTACATTCTATACTGATTGTAATCTTGATGTGTAATCAAATACATAATTCAGGGACTGTCCTGTTGTTGCTATGAGCCTATGACTAGGTTAAAGTAGCTGGTTCACTTTGGCCTTTGCCCTACTCTTCTGCCTCTACAATTATTTAGGCTGATGTTAATGGTGATTTTCTATACAGCCATTATTTCAATTACCCATTTGAACCCATTATTTCAAATTGCGCTGCTCTGTTGATATACTCGTTCCATTCTATGGGCAACCAATAACTCCCAACATACCAAGGCTTGGTCTAGTTAGGTTTGAATCTTACAATTATAAGGTTGTGAGATCAAACTCCGTTGGAAGGACTCGGCCAAGTTGACGTATGAGATCTCCTAAGGGCCTAGCCCACTAACTCGGGCCAAGTTAACATGTGAAAATTCCCAAGCCCATTCACTCTGGCCAAGTTGACATAAGAGGTTCTGTCTCGGTGGGGTTTTTCTCCTTTGTCTCCTTAAGTGTGTATTGTCTGATTCAATTTAAAATCGGTTTTGTAATTTTCAACATAAAAAATAATATTGTTAGTAGCATTTCAAGAATATCATGTTGAAAAAAAAGGTACTAGTATGTTGAGATCATGTTGAAAAATCAAAATCAAGAATCAAAGATTGAAATGGTATCATCTAGACCATTCGCAATTCAGTCCCGACCGGATAGTACACACCTTTACGGCTCTAATGCCTAATGGCTCAACTCATGGGTCATGAGTCGTAAGACTCACAAGTCATAACTCACAAGTCATGAGCCATAATTGAACTGCCCCGCGAACAAGCACTCGTTAACAAGTTTCTTCTTTATCCATTTCAATCCGTTACTCTCCCTTCATAGTGAAACTGTGGAAATCTACCCAGGAAAACAGCTCTAACTACAATTCTATGGCGGTTTAGCAAGAATCAAACTTTTAAATTCCCAGTATTTTCTTCAATTTTGACCGTTGTTCATCACCCCCTCTTACTTTACTTTCTGGTATTTTTTTTCTTCTTCTGAATTTATAAATATATTAAAAAAAAAAAAAAAAAAAAAACCAAGCAGGTAAAGCCCCGAAATTTTGGTAAGAATTGATAATTGAAGCAACACCCATAAAAAATAATGTGGGTTGCAGCAACCCCATTGAATTACTCAAGCTTCTTTATAATAAAACGCTGCAATTATTCTTCATTTCGTGTTCAATGTTCTGATAATCCTCGTGGATTCGGCTCTGAAGATGATACTAAAAATGTAAACATTAATTTTCTTTTCTTTATTATTGCTTATGATGGTTACTTAATTTGTATATTTTTTTTCTATATGTTTTTTTTATTGGCTAAGTTGGGTGTTTGATCTTTTCAGACCAAAAAATGGAGCAGTTCAAAGCAGCAAAAGGGCATTCTTCCACAGCAAAGGTCCTTTTTTCAACCTCTAATTTGGGTTTTGTTTGTACTTATGTCATGGTTTTTAGTTTTATCTATTGTGAAATTTTTAATTTCTAATTGTATTTATAAAATTATAACATGAAGTATATTATTGTAGTCTTGAATTGGTTGAAATTTGGTCAAATGCATAATTAATTATGTGCAACTATTTTTTTTTAATCACTTAACTAGAATTATTTAAGAATGCTAATATACTAGATACTACAATATCAAAGCAGGAATTTTTGAGCTTTTAGATGGTTGGTAGAATGTAAAGTGTTGGCAAGGTGCCGTAGCCGAGCTGAGATCCATTAGCCTTCTCTACTCTGAAGATAAGATGAAAAGTTGTTTTGAACATAATGCTAGATTTATTTGTAGTTCTTTTTGAGTATTATTCGGTCTTGGACAGTTGGACCAAGGGAGCAATGATTGGGTAGGGTGTGATTTTAAGTTTAGAATCCACGATTTTCAGGGAATTCCAATATTCTATGGTCACTCAATTCCAATTTATGGTTTTTGTCTAGTGTCATACACTTTTATGTACCCGGGAGTTTCAAGGGTTGGACACATGTTTGAGTTTAAGTGAAGTAGATTTGTTGAAACAAAGGGAAGAAATTGTGTCTTGTATACACCAAGGTCTATTTGATATGATTGTGCATATAGCTCCCATGATTTTGTTTTCTACTTCTGTCATACTGTCAGCCCTAGATTTATTTGTCATTTTTTTCATTACTCTTTGTCTCATAGCAATTTCTAATCTTTTCTATATTGCTTGGTGCAGCAAGTCAGCAAGTACGAAATCTAGCTCCATGCCTGGTCGTAAGTGGAGCTTTCCCTCCTCTACTTGTTTTTGATAGATTCAAGCATTTTCCTATTGCTATAGAGGGTTCTGTTTTCTCGAGGTCGAATACAAAATGTTTTATAAAAACTGTAGCTTTAACTGTATGATGTTTTCATTCTGAATATTATGATGTTATTTTATTTCTCATAGTACTTCCCATTTTTGTCTGTTTACCTAATGGGAAAAGATTTGTGGACATCTTCAAGCCAATAAACATATCATATGTTTATAATAAACCAGTTCACCACTTTGTGTACTTTCTTTCTGTGTTCCTTTTTCTACAAAGCCCTCTCTAAAATTATAGACTGTATTTTTGTAGAAGCACCAGGAGTGAGTTCAAGGCCCGACAAAAAGTTTAAGCAAACTCTCTCTGATCTAGAGTTTGAGGAAAAGCTTCAAGCAGTCAAAAGGTGCAATTTTCTGGC
This sequence comes from Chenopodium quinoa, assembly GCF_001683475.1. Lineage (NCBI taxonomy): Eukaryota > Viridiplantae > Streptophyta > Magnoliopsida > Caryophyllales > Amaranthaceae > Chenopodium > Chenopodium quinoa. Next base: position 1,504,621 of record NW_018742881.1, read on the forward strand.
ATTTTCATAATCTACTGACTTTTACAATTGGTGGTTATGATAAAAAGATTCTGGATGGTTAATCAATATTAGAACTTCAACATTAATTTGTATGACCTTGTTAGCTATGATATTTGCTTTAAATTTTCAGAAAAATGTCTCACTTTGATACATCAACTAGTGGTTCTTGTAAGTCATGTACTTTCTGTTCCACAATTGTGTTGCGTACACATAATTATGATATAATTGCCAAGATATATTCTGCTATACTTTCTAAAGTCATTCACCAAATTCGGTATTGACCAAGTGCTTCTGATAATTGAACATGGTTAGTCTGTTTTGATCCATATGAAGTTGGACATTGGACAAAGATATTCGGCAGCTGAGAATGAACCTCTACTTGTCTAGTATGTGAGTGCTGTGGCCCAATAATTGAGCTGTGATTGTTTATGTTAAAGATCCACTGTTGGGATAACAGCTGTCCAAGTTTCCATTATTAACTAAACTGATGTAATGGGTTATTAGTATATCTGTTATAAAAAAATCAAATTGAGTCTAATTGTTGTTTACTTCTTAGACTTTCATTTTATGCTGCAATGTATGCAACAAAGTGCAAACACAACTTTGTTCCTCTGTTATTGATAAATTAAAACGTTGTCAACTTCTGTTGATGATTAAGCATCTTTCCTTTTTATTCTTTCTCATTTGCTCCATTCTGCTTGGTAGAATCTTAATATCTAAATTCTGATATATTCTATCAGGTCCGCTGTTGAAAAGAAGAAATCAGAGACGACGAATGAGTTTAGGGCAATAGACTATGATGCACCAATTGAACCAAAGCAGAACACAATCGGGCTTGGGACTAAGGTTTGAGTTGGAAAGTTGTCTCATGCAATTATACTAGCATATTGGTGGAGTTTCTCATGATTTGTGGCTATGCTATTTATTGAATGAAATATGAAAATGTGGTAGATCGGAGTTGGAATTGCTGTTGTGGTCTTTGGCCTTGTCTTTGCTTTGGGAGACTTTCTACCGACTGGAAGGTACTCTAGCATCATAAAATTTTCTCTTGTTAGTATAAAGTTGCATTTCATTAGGTCACACTGTTTCTTCTTTTTATTTCTAAATAATCAAAGCTAAACATATCTTCTGAGCCCAAAAAAAAAAAACCCTTCTTAAGTTAAAGGCTTACTATTGTTTTCTCTCTGTAGCTTCACTTCCACATGCTTTAGCATCTTTCACTGAAGTAAACAAGCCTTTTGTTAGAGGCTGCGTAGCAATCTTTATATTCTTCTGGACCGTGGTTTTCTGCGTATGTCTTCATTCTTAATGCTAAATGATTTCAAGATATGACAATGGACCTCTTTTGGTATTGACATCATGATGCTTATGCTTCTGTATGTTTTGGTTTCCTGAGTGATATACTCATATGTGTGATAAATGATATGTATACATGTCTTCTATAAAAAAAGTGTCAATATAATTATGTGCACATTAGTAACAATATTTAATCTTGGTGCTTGTTTTTTTTTTCTTTGGCTTGTCCCATATTTTGCAGCATAACTTCCAGTGAAGACAATGGAGCAGTCAGTAAAAAGTTGTCCAAAGAAGAGACAGCAATTCTTCAGGTAAATTTGTGGACGGTCATTTTCAGCATGCTGCCTTTTCTATAACTTCTAGTAAATTACTGCAAGGCTATAAAGCTGAATGTTCAATCACTTTGATTACACATCTTTTAAGAGAGAAAATGGTGAAGTTGAAGGTGAGAGCATGAATGTAGAATAAAAGAAAGAAAAAGGGGTTAAAGTTGTGAGAAGCTTTCTTGGTTGTATGCCTATGTGACCTAATATTATAGAAATTAGAATTGGGGTAGAACCATTAATAATAAGGTAACATCAACAGGGTCATTGCGTGTTTTAGTTAAATATTATGGAAACACCTTAAGTACCTCCAATCTAGTTTCATCACCTTTCATGTGAGATGAAATCATGGTAGGGACTGGGGATATCACGAGTGAGTGAATAAATTGCAATTACTTGCTGAATATTGTTTGGATCTTGCCACGACATTCTTATATTGATTATGTTGATAATATTTAAGAAAATTCTTCTTTAAGTGTTTCCAGAGTGGAGGAATTTATTGAATTCCCCTCCCTATTGACAAGTTTTGTTTATGTATCTTAACAGAGTAGGCTTCAGCAATATGAGGCAACTCTGAACTCTTCGCCTAAAGATCCAGTTGCTCTTGAAGTGAGTGATTTATTCTTTGAAATTTGTTCCTGCTTAAAAATATCAAATATTCATGCATTATGTTTGTCTTTGGGCATTATTCTACATATAACCGTTAACTATGGGCATCCTTATTTGGGAACGTTAATAGACTATTTATGCTACAATGGTCTATGTTTTTGTTGTACACTGGGTACCTTATACTTTGCTGTACACTCATACGTTTGTTGTTTCCTTTCAAATTTCCTTTTTGTTTTCAGTTTTACCCTATTCTTGATCAAACCTATTTTTTTAGTGGAGATCAAGATCTTTGTGTATTTTATAAGCTTGTAATGAGTCTTATGAGACTCAACCTTCAGCTTGAAATATGGACCATTCCTTACAGAGCATTGTTGTACTACGTATATTATATGATGGTGTTTGTCTGTTGGCATGTATAATATATATCTTGCCCAGCTTGGATAATGATTGTTGTGCACTGGTGGGAATGGGAATTCGATAATGACTTGAAAGCCTATACAGGGGAATGAAAATCTTATAATTTCAGCAAAATCAGTCACTTGTTATTGTATTTCAGCCATAAAGAACATCTGGCAACTTCTTTTATAATATAGAGACATCATGCAGGGAGCTGCAGTAACATCAGCAGAACTTGGAGAATATGCTCGGGCTGCTACTTATCTCGAGAACTTGGCAAAGGTTGTTTGTTACTAGATATAATCGTAACATGATTCAAATAATTTAGACAATCTGAACTTCTGAAGTATGTTGCTCTGACTTCTCAGGAAAAACCAAGTGACCCAGATGTCTTTCGCTTGTTGGGGGAGATAAAGTATGAGCTCAATGATTATGAAGGAAGCGCTGCAGCATACAAAAGTTCAGCAAAGGTCTTTATGCGTGGATTATTTCTTGCATTTTCCATTAGCTGCAGCTTGCAGTCTGTCCAATTGCTTTCACAAACTCTTTTTATCTCATTATTTGGCACTAATTTAAGGATGAATACTTATCAGCTCATCATAGGTAAAAGAGCGTTGCTATGTAGGGGTACTGGTGGAGCTGTCAATTAGGTAAACGGGTCGGGTTTGGGTTGGGTAAGAGTGGGTCGTGTCAACTCGGGTCGGGTCAATTCATATTAATTCCATAACCTATGTGGGTCGGGTTTGGGTTGGGTCATGCTTGAGTCAGGTCATACTTCTTATCGGGTTTAGGTCGGGTTTATAACAGGTCGGGTTACATTCTGGTCGGGTGAACAATAGGTCGGATTTAATTTGGGTTTTCACGGGTTAAAACGGGTTAGGGTAATTCTCGGGTTCGAGTCGGGTTCGGTTCAAGTCAATAATTTTTGGTTAGAATCAGGTCGGGTCATTCTCGAGTTTGAGTCGGGTTATTTGTGGATTATAATCAAGTCGGGTCATTTTCAAGTCGGGTCATTCTCGGGTTCAAGTCGGGTTCGGTTCAAGTCAATAATTTGCGGTATCTAATTAGGTTGGGTCATTTCCAAGTCGGGTTATTCTCGGATTCAAGTCAGGTTATGTCAAGTCAATAATTTGCAAGTTACAATCGGGTCGAGTCATTTCCAAGTCAGGTCATATTCGGATTCAACTAACTATAAATAGATAATTGGCTTGAGTTAATGAAATCGGTGCAAGTTGTAAACCGGTAAATTGGTCGTTTAAAGGCAATTTGGTTGATTCCATCCACCCAATTGGACTCTCAGGGGGTATTAGGGACCATTCCTGGCGAAAAAAAGTAAAAAAAGTTCAAAAATTGAAGGCTAATATCCATGCTTTTTGAGAATTTTGGGATGTTTCGAGGCCCGTGTCGAAATGTTTTGAGATTTTAAGAGATACATCTCGGAGTCATACAATGCCGTTTGGAACCATTTATGATCATTATATGTTGTCATAAATGTTCATGGTAGGCTTGAGTTAATGAAATCGGCGCAAGTTGTAAATCGGTAAATTAGTCGTTTAAAGGCAAATTGGATGGTTCCACCCACCCAATTGGACTCCAGAGGGTTTTAGGTACCATGAAAAATATTTCGGTAATTTTTATTTCCAGGCGAAAAAAAGTAAAAAAATTTCAAAATTGAAGGTTAATATCCATGTTTTTTGAGAAATTTGGAGGTTTCTGGCCCGGTGTCGAAAAAGATTGAGAGTTTAGGGGATACGTCTTGGAGTTATACAATGCCGTTTGGAACCGTATATGATCATTATATGTTGTCATAAATGTTCGTGATAGGCTTGAATTAATGAAATCGGTGCAAGTTGTAAATCGGTAAATTGGCCGTTTAAAAGCGAATTGGATGGTTCCACCCAACCAATTGGACTCTTAGAGGGTATTAGGGATCACGGTAAACATTTCGGCAATTTTTATTTTCGGGCAAAAAAAAGTCAAAAATTCCAAAATTGAAGGCGCTAATATCCACACTTTTTGAGAAATTTTGGAGGTGTCGGGGCCCGGTGTCGAAAAGTCTTGAAATTCTAGGGGATATATCTAGGGGTCATGTAATGCCGTTTGGAACCATATATGATCATTATTTGTTGTTATAAATGATTGTGGTAGGCTTGAGTTAATGAAATTGGTGCAAGTTGTAAACTGGTAAATTGGTCGTTTAAAGGAAAATTGGATGATTCCACCCACTCAATTGGACTCTCGGCGGGTATTAGGGACCCTAGTAAACATTTCGCCTATTTTTATTTCCAGGCGAAAAAAAGTAAAAAAAAATTATAAAATTGAAATCCACGTTTTTTGAGAAATTTAGGATGTTTCGAGGCCCGGTGTCGAAAAGTTTCGAGATTTTATTGGATACATCTCAGGGTCATACAATGCCGTTTGGAACCATATATGATGATTATATGTTGTCATAAATGTTCGTAATTGGCTTGAGTTAATTAAATCGGTGCAAGTTGTAAACCGGTAAATTGGCTGTTTAAAGGCAAATAGGATGGTTCAATCCACCCAATTGGACTCCCAGAGGGTATTAGGGATCATGGTAAACATTTCGGCAATTTTTATTTCTAGGCAAAAAAAAGAAAAAAAATTCCAAAATTGAAGGCTAATATCCACATTTTTTGAGAAATTTTGGAGGTTTTGGGCCAGGTGTCGAAAAGTCTTGAAATTCTAAGGGATATATTCAGGGGTCATAAAATGTCGTTTGGAACCATATATGATCATTATTTATTGTTATAAATGTTCGTGATAGGCTAGAGTGAATGAAATTGGTACAAGTTGTAAACCGGTAAATTGGTCGTTTAAAGGAAAATTGGATGATTCCACTCACCCAATTGGACTCCCGGCAGGTATTAGGGACTATGATAAACATTCCGGTAATTTTTATTTTCGGGCGAAAGTAAGTAAAAAAAATTCCAAAATTGAAGGCTAATATCCACACGTTTTAAGAAATTTTGGAGATTTCGTGGCCTGGTGTCGAAAAGCCTTAAGATCTTAGGGGATACATCTCGGGGTCATATGATGCCGTTTGGAACCATATATGATCATTATATTTTATCATAAATGTTCGTGGTAGGCTTGAGTTAATGAACTCAGCGCAAGTTGTAAACCGGTAAATTAGCCGTTTAAAGGAAAATTTGATGGTTCTACCCTCCCAATTGGACTCCTAGAGAGTTTTAGGGACCATGGAAAATATTTCGGCAATTTTTATTTCCGCGCGAAAAAATGTCAAAAAATTTCAAAATTGAAGGCTAATATCCATGATTTTTGAGAAATTTTGGAGGTTTCTGGCCCGGTTTCGAAAATGATTGAGAGTTTAGGTGATACATCTTGGAGTTATACAATGCCATTTGGAACCATATATGATCATTATATGTTGTCATAAATGTTCGTGATAGGCTTGAATTAATGAAATCGGTGCAAGTTGTAAATCGGTAAATTGGCCGTTTATAAACGAATTGGATGGTTCCACCCAACCAATTGGACTCCTAGGGGGTATTAGGGATCACTGTAAACATTTCGGCAATTTTTATTTTCAGGCAAAAAATAGTCAAAAATTTCAAAATTGAAGGCTAGTATCTACACTTTTTGAAAATTTTGGAGGTTAAGGGGCCCGGTGTCGAAAAGTCTTGAAATTCTGGGGTATATATCTCGGGGTCATATAATGCCGTTTGGAACCATATATGATCATTATTTGTTGTTATAAATGTTTATGGTAGGCTTGAGTTAATAAAATTGGTGCAAGTTGTAAACTGGTAAATTGGTCGTTTAAAGGATAATTAGATGATTCCACCCACCCAATTGGACTCTCGACGGGTATTAGGGACCATGGTAAACATTTCGTCAATTTTTATTTCCAGGCGAAAAAAAGTAAAAAAATTCTAAAATTAAAATCCACGCTTTTTGAGAAATTTGGGATGTTTCGAGCCCCGGTGTCGAAAAGTTTTGAGATTTTAGGGGATACATCTCAGGGTCATACAATGCCGTCATATATGATCATTATATATTGTCATAAATGTTCGTAATAGGCTTGAGTTAATTAAATCGGTGCAAGTTGTAAACCGGTAAATTGGCTGTTTAAAAGCAAATAGGATGGTTCAGCCCACCCAATTGGACTCCCTGAGAGTATTAGGGACCACGGTAAACATTTCAGCATATCCGGGCGAAAAAATGTTTTAAAATTCCAAAATTTAAGGCTAATATCCACGTTTTTTTTGAGAAATTTCAAATTGTTTTGGGGCCTGGTGTCGAAAAGCATTGAGATTTTAGGGGATACATCTCGGGGTCATATAATGCTATTTGGATCCATATATGATAATTATATGTTGTCATAAATGTTCGTGGTAAACTTGGGTTAATGAATTCGGTGTAAGTTATAAACCGATAAATTGGTCGTTTAAAGGCAAATTGGATGGTTCCACCTAGCCAATTGGACTCCCGGAGGGTATTAGGGACCATGGTAAACATTTCGGCAATTTTTATTTTCGGGTGAAAAAAAGTCAAAAACTTCCATAATTGAAGGCTAATATCTACGCTTTTGTGAAATTTTAGAGGTTTCGGGTAGAACTGTCAATTCGGGTAAACGGGTCGGGTTTGGATCGGTAAGAGTGGGTCGGGTCAACTTGGGACGGGTCAATTCGGATTAATTCCATAAACTATGTGGGTTGGGTTTGGGTTTGGGTCACGTCAGGTCATACTTCTTATCGGGTTTGGGTCGTGTTTAGGTCGGGTTAATAACATGTCGGGTTACATTCGGATCGGGTGAACAATAGGTCGGGTTTAATTCCGGTTTTCACGGGTTAAAACGGGCTAAGGTAATTCTCTGGTTCGAGTCGGGTTCGTTTCAAGTCAATAATTTGCGGGTTAGAATCAGGTCGGGTCATTTTCGGGTTTGAGTCGGGTTCGGTTCAAGTCAATAATTTGCGGGTTATAAACAGGTCGGGTCATTCTCGGGTTCAAGTCGGGTTCTGTTCAAGTCAATAATTTGCGGGTTATAATCAAGTTAGGTCATTTCCAAATCGAGTCATTCTCGGAGTCAAGTCGGGTTATGTTCAAGTCAATAATTTGCAGGTTACAATCAGGTCGGGTCATTTCTAAGTCAGGTCATATTCGGGTTCGACTAAATATAAATAGATAAATTATCATTTTTATCAAGCTAATCATTTCTTTTAACTATAATATATATGGCAATATACTAGGGAACTATAGTTTATAATTTAGGAAGATAATTATCTCCTTTGACCATACAACAAATATATACTATATTTAACTCTTAAATTTGAGAATGATGCTCCTTTCTTTTGCTGGCGTGGACCGATTTGGTCTCCTTAGACAAAATGCTTTGATCAACAATAATAAGGTGGTCTTAATTGCATTTAAGGTGATTTGAAATCGAGTTAGGAACAATTTGGGTTGAATTAAGGTCGGATCAATTACAAGTCGTGTTGGTTTCGAGTCAGTTTAGTAACAGATCGGGTTGAATTTTTGGGTCGGGTTAGTAATAGTTCTGGTAAAATTCGGGTCGTGTCAATAACAAGTCGGGTTGAATTTGGGTCAGATCAATAACAAGTCGGGTTGATTTCGGGTCGGGTTTGTCACAGGTTGGGTTAAATTCGGGTCGGGTTAGGAACGTGTCGGGTTGAATTTAGGTCAGGTTAGTAACAAGTCGAGTTAAATTCGGGTTTTGATGGGTTAAAACGGGTTTGGGTCAATTTCGGTTCAAGTCGGGTTCGGTTCAGGTCAATAAGGTCAATTCACGTTCGGGTTCGAGTCTCACATACTCGGGTCAACTCGGGTCTAGGGTTGGTTTCAGGTCGGGTTTGGGTCACCATTTTTTCTGGTTCAGATGGGTCGGTTAATAATCGGGTTTGAGTCGGTATTTTGGGTCGGAACTTTTGACAACTCTAGGTACTAGGAAAGTAGGAAGGAAAATAATTGTAATAATGCAAATCATCAGTCTAAAATATCCTATGCATACTTGCTCCTAGAACTTTTTTTAATGCAATAGAAATATCAATGGCTGTTCTCATTTATTCTTTTGTGTGCTCAGAGATGCTCCATCCTTTCTTGTAAATTTAATTTCAATGAAGATAAATAGTTGTCTAAATAGGGAATTCATATCAATTTTTTGTGTGCTGTGAGCTGTATGTATGCTGAGATTGCTGACAGTAAATAAATTTTGTTTTCTTAAAAGGTGACCAAAGGTATAGATTTTGAAGTTCTGCGTGGCCTTACAAATGCATTACTTGCTGCTAAGAAGCCTGACGAGGTTTGCCATCTGGTTCAATCATAGATTAGTTGTTTCTTTCTGTTGTGTAGAGCAACTCAATATTCAGTACTTTTGCATGCTAGTCTTACTTCAGCATCTTGAGACAATATGAATTGGGGTAAAATTGAAAAATCCCAGTTCTGTAAGATGTTTTTGCTCTGCTGTGATACACAATTTGCATCAACTTGTACACTTGAGTGCATCAATATTGGTTAGAGAGTCTTCCTTGAATTATTAGCTTTATGCTATGAGGGGTTGTAGGTGTTGGTCTACTTCAGCATGGAACATGGTAATCTAGAGTGCTTTGTTCAAGACTTTGTAGTACATTTTCTGCAGTCTTACGTTTTTCCATCATCTTGCCAGCACAAATTTTGCTGCTGCACATGCTAGTGCACTACTTGACTATTAGCTTTTCAATGTGTTGCTATCAATAATGGACATTTTGCACTGACAGGCATTGATGTGCCAATTAATTTTGCTTATTATTTCTTTTAGCCAAGAGACCACCCTTGACTTGTGCATCATGATCTAAAGTTAAATTTTAGCTCTGTGATGTTTTGTAGAATTAGTGTCTAGTTTGTTCCTAGTAGTTCAGCTGGGATTTTCAACATGTTGGTAGCATGAATCAGTCTAATTTTGATTGTTATAGCCGGCTACATGTAGGCAATTTTGCTAGAACCAAACTTGGTATTTCTGTGTACTTTGAGAAACTAAACTTTGAATTAACATTGCATAAATCATTCACTTATCTAAAAAAAAAACTAAATCTTTCATTTGGCTTTTGTTTTCTTCCTGACCTACACCTATATGTTGACTTGGATTTGTTTTATTTTCTGGTTGTAGGCTGTTCAGGTCCTTCTGGATTCCCGTGAACGTCTCAATAATGGTAAATCTAGTGATAGCACTACTAAGACAGAAAGTAGCACAGAGGAAAATGACGCCCAGAATGTGGATCCAATTCAAGTTAGTCTGAATTCATAATTCTTCAGGGACATTGAATTTTCATAAACTTCATAAATATTTCATAATTGCAAAAACTAGTTGTTCAACTGTTCTGAAAATACACTCTTTATACATAATTAAAATAAAAAAAATAAAATAAAATAAAATAACTCCTGATTTTTTCTGTAATTTGTTATTGAAAAGCTGGATTTGACGTCTTTTATACCATGAGAACTTTTTTCTATCTGAATTGGAATCTATTTGTTAAAATTGGGTCCAGGGTATTTATCAATTCATGATATTTGACTATTTGTTGTCCAGGTTGAACTGCTGCTTGGAAAAGCCTATTCAGATTGGGGTCATATCAGCGATGCATTATCAGTTTATGATCAATTGATTTCTAGTCATCCTGATGACTTCCGGGGTTACTTAGCTAAGGTGATCTTTTCAAAATCTTTCATACACTTTGAAAAAGCTGTCATTTTGAGATAGGTTTTAATTTACAGTTATGTCTGGCCAATTTTCTGATGTCTAATGCTCTAAGTTTGTTCTTTCTAAAATAACTGCTACTGGGCTGTAGGGAAGATATTGCAGCTTCCGAGTAGTGTTAGGGTCGCCAGGGTCTTAATTGACCATTTGGATTGTATGTAGCATCAAATTCGTTATCACCATAGAGAAGCCCATATAAGAAAAGGCTATACTTCCATGAGACCTTTGATTTGCGAAAGTAGGAAGGGTTTGTATCATCTGTTGGTCCAAAAAGTCATGCTATATATCTGTCCCTTAAGCTCTTCAGAGTTCTATACCTGTTTTCTTTCCCACAAGTTATTGTCTTTAGTAGTAAGCCAATAAACAGTTCATGTGTTGGCAATGCAGGGGATAATATTGAAACAAAATGGCAATGTTGGAGATGCAGAACGGATGTTTATACAAGTAAGACATTGAAGTCCTTGATTAGCTTCATGCTAGCTATTCTTTGCTTATCATGTAGAGTGTTCATGCAGCTTTCACTTGAGCAAATGCATTTGCTTGTGTGTACGTGTGTGTGTTAATTATGATGCCCTTGCATTCAATTTGCAACCATTTTAATGATCTAATCTTACACATGGGGATGGATAACAAACATCTATATCTATAACTCAGGGTAGTCTCCTAAGTTTTCTGACATATCATGCTCCATAATCTAATTTTCAATTTTTCAGTCATGTGCTCTTATTCAATTATGCTGATAAATCTGCTCTTCATGAATCAATTTAGACATGTAACTGAAAAGTGACAAGAAAGGTAGATGGAAAACCATCTTAATTTTTGTGTGTTAATTCCTATTCTCCATGCTGTCTGGAGCAGTCTTCACCTTTTGTTTCTTTTTCAAGGTATGATAGACTTTAACTATGTATACTTCGTATATAGGATGATTTGGTTGATCATAATTTGACTTTAACTTTCTATAAAAATACACTCTAATAGGATTTTCTGTCTTTTCTGTATATGGTTTGCACCATCTGCGAATATTATTAAGTTTTGTGGATACAACTAGCAGGCCTTGTTTGGGGATTTTCCTTTTCAAAAGGATTCTTATTTATCACTTCTGTCCACTCGTCCAGTCAAATTTATCTGCATGCTCTCACGAAATCTGCAATTTGGGAACATATTTTTTTTCCTTCTAAAAGACAACTTATTTTTGATGTGATGAGCGTATGAGTAACATTTTGGGTGTCATATGCAGGCACGTTTCTTTGCACCTGAGAAAGCAAAGGCATTTGTTGATCGATACTCAAAAACTTAACAGTACATGTACATGTAAGCATATAAACTGCACAAATAACTTTTTCTGTAGCTGATCAACTTAATGTTATTGTGGGTTATATTTCTGACTTTCTAATTCTTTCTTTCGAGAGTATATTTGGGTTGCGTAGTGAGAAAGAAATGAAATCAAAGAAGCTCCTATGTGTCCTATACAAGTAAAAGAAAAAACTGACGGAGAAATGGAATCGCTTCGATATGCTATTCCACAGTATGGTACATTGAACAAATCAAATATAAATATACATCAATGTGCCATGACTGTCCTGGCCAACCTCGCTCTCAGCTTGCTGTGTCGACCACCTCCTTGCTTGCAGTGCCAGCCAACCCCCCTACGCTCTTGAGTGTTGTAAATCTAACTAGTAAAATTTGTTGAGAAGCATTAGATAGTGTTCCTAATATATTGATTCTTTATCTTGAATTCTAGAATTTTGATATTTTTGAGATGTATATGTGTTCAATACTCTGCAATGGTCCATTGATATCATAACGAACGATAGCATATGTTTTTCATATGATTCCACTATTTTCTGTATTTCTTTCTTCACCTATCTTTCTTCATATACTTGAATGAAATTTTAGATTGTAAAATAACAAAATATTGGCTGTAAATATTTCTAACCTCTTGCCCATTTTCTGTTTCTTGTTATCAATGTGGCCTTATGATTTGCTAAGCATTTTGACAGGATCTCCTTGAAGTCATCCTCGTCACAGGGGATCTTCAACCCGCCCTCCTGCTTAAATCCAAATTCTTCAGCGGCTGTCTCCATTAAGCTCTCAAAATCCGGCATTGTCAGATATGCCATAGGGATGACAAACCTCTTCTCGTGTGGCCCTACATAAACAGGTAAGGATCCCCTCGGTATCTTCTCTATCTTTTCTGTCTTTTCCGTTTGTGGTTTGCACCATCTGCGAAAGGATGGTTCATCATAGCTTGTATTCGGACCCTTAATTTTTTTGTATGATACTAGTGAATTACGGTGATGATGATGAGCTCTCAATACTATCAGCCGCCGGATGTGTCTACCCTGCAAAACATTCATAAAGTTTGTCTTGCATAAGGTAGCCATGGGGGGAAGAGCAGGGGAAGGAAAAAGAACCCTCTGTTGGGGAAAGTTGATATCGGTTTATTACAAAGAGATTGACATTAGTTTAATCCTCCAGGACTTGCAAGGGGGGTGCAGGAGGGGTTCGAGTTGTTATATGTCACAAATTATACTATCACGACGAGGGTGTTGGAGAGGGTTCATTGCAATTAGATGCTAGATTATTAAAATTAAGAGACAGATTGTGAATCGCGCGATGATTACTGAATCTGGTGATTTCTATACAAAGGTTAATCTTCAACCATGCAAATCCCTTAAAAACTGGGAGCTTTATACTCTTTGTGTTTACTATTTTTGGACTCTATAAAACAGAACAAAAATATTAAGGATCTTGTCTGTAATAACTACTTTACAGACTTCAAAAACCTGTTTCATGCAATCATACCACAATACCAAGTTGTTTCTTCCGCTTATCAAAGTTGGGACTTTGATGTTATTTTGGCAAAATCGAATAATAAGCAACTTACATTTGTCCTCCGTACAAATCTTTTACAGAGTACAAATTATGTCTACGTATTTCAAAAAAAAATGACGGATTAAGTTAGTTGTTGAAAAGTGAAGACGACTTTTCTTATGGTAACAGCCCTTACAGAGGAAGTAATGCCTTCATTTAAACAAGTTAAATTATTTCATTAATATGCTCATCTTGTTTGTAGCTCCTCAAACCAATGAAATCATGGGTAGCTATAACTCTAAGCAAATGATATACTTCGTATGTCGCATAGTGTATTGCACAAGAGATAAGACGACAGGTTTACATGTTTTTTCATTACTTATATCCTACTTATTTAAATCATGTACTTGTATAATTCCATTTTATTAATAACAAAAATTATGTTAACGACGTCTACTTGATTAATAAGAAAAAAGTTCATTCTTAAGCTAGGAGCCTAGCATGCATTAAATTTCGTATGATGTTGTGACTCATGGACTCGTATTCAATAATACCTGTTTTTTTTTTGAAAAATATCATTAATATCTTTAATTAAGTACTCCGTATAAGAAAATTTATGACATATTGATATATTTAACATATCTACATATGTATTTATATGCTGACAAATATGTATAATATAATCTTACCTAATTTGAGAGTGAGGGATAGCTCAAGTCAAAAACTACCCTCTCGATACCAAGAGATCCTGGGATCGATTCTCATCCCCACCCTTGTGGCTCTCTAAACACCCAAAAAGTTTTAATAAATAATTATAAGTTTTTTAAGTTCATTAACTAATTAATTACAATAATTTATGGGGGGCTGGCCCCGGTGAAAGGTCCCCCTCTGATTAACTAAATAATAATCAGAAGTAACTACATTATCAATAATAGAGGAATATGTTCCCATTTACAGTCTAAAACAATAGTAATTCCGAAATTATTTGTGGATAGATAGAGTATATAAATAACTCAGTAAATTTATTAAATATGGAGGAAAAGGAAAAGAAAACCTTATCCAAGTTTTGCACGGGTATAGTCGCATGCATGATCTGAAAACGATAAACCGAACTCTTTGGAAGTGTGGCGAATTGTATAATAGCACCATGATTTATGCTGCATGGCTGAATAATATATACGCTACAAAAGTTTGTCACGTAAAATTCATAAATATCATCTGAAAAAATGAAAAAAAAAAATACTAATGGCATTAATATATTATCCAATGTCGGTTTTAATTTCACTCATTTAATTGGTTCTTAACTATAACCACCACTTACCTTAGCCTATCAAATACGTGTGCATGAAGTGGGCACCATTTTAACACACATCTAAGCTAAAGGTTTCTTAGCTCAAAGGATGACGTATTGCATAAATGCAGTTGCTACTATCATAAAAATTGGACCAACAAGTGATTGGATCAGTATTATCGTGTTAAACGAATCTGGGCTAAATTCGTTATAACTGTCCATTTTATACGACCAAGAACGTTCCACTTAAAAACCATATAGCAATGAGGGAAGTAGCCCCCCTTAGCCTTATAAAGTGGACACAACATTTTCTTTTCTTCAATATGGGATACTCTTTTAATGTGGAACAACATTTTCACTCACATGCGGATTTTCTCATGTACTCAACAGATCGAAATATATGATAAACGGCTAGTCCGTAATAAAAACATTATCCCGGGGAGATCGAAGATTAACCGTAGCCTGGGAACTGTACTTCAATTGAATAAAAATCTACTGCAAGATGGATCAGCAAAAACATTGGGAAAGTAAAGCATTTCAAAGCATAAAATTTGCAGGAAAACGTACTACGTATGTACATACATGCACACTGAGGCCAGGAACTAAGGATTATTATCCACTGGTGTTTGGGAAAGAACAAATCAAATGTATATAATTTCAGATCAGAAATGAAATGTGTAATACACTGTTGCTTTCTTTGTGTTACACATGTTCTGTTACACCTTTGTGGACGTTACACATCATGCAAATTATGGATAAAATGTTCATAGTTCCAAAGATGGAAGTTATATCAGAGTATGTGGGTTTTAAGTTGTTTATTAAGTACATATAAATTAGTTTGTTTTGCAGAAGTTTATTTGCACGTACAATAAGATAATCAGAATGGTGCAGCAGCTGCTTTTGTGCTTTTCACTTAGCCGTTATGGTTGCTCGTTGCTTATGGTTTGTGGCAATCAAGTGTAGATGTGCTTATAAGATTGGACCACATATGAACTCGTTACATTATTATAATATTATTTCGTACGAATTTATCTTATGTTCAGGTCGGATGTATTTTGCTTCTTGTGTATATGGTCTTGTAGTGTACTGAGGGAGAAGAATGTGAGGGAGCGAATTGAATGTATAGTTACACTTGGGTGTTAAATACTATATGAAAAAAATGATATGCTTCTCATTATTGTTTACTTGAATTGTCTAAATTTTCAAGTATCTAGTGTTTAGTACTTGTTTCCTTAAAAAGTTATGTCAATCTTACTAGCTACAGACCTTATGATAGTATCCACATTGCGGTCATATCATTACTTCTTAATTAGTATGAACGTTTTGGAAAAAAGTCAAAATAAGTTAATGAATCATTGCTAATTTAAGAAACACAAACATTTTTTTCAAACATTCTAAAATAATGCATAAATTACTTCTAGCTATTTCATTCGTTAAAGTCCTTCAAGAAATAAAAGTGTTATACACTTATACTCGAAAAGTCGAAATATTATCATTAAAATAAAATGTTTTTTATCGAGCAGATCTTATCCTTATATTATATTATTGATAAAAAAAATTAAAAATACAATTTTTTTAAGAAATATGAAAAAGAGTTGGGTCCACATGAATAGTGGGGTCCAAATGTTTTTTTTCGGTTGAAAAGAGAGCAGTTAACGTATGAGCTGCATGTGAGCTGATGTTATACTAGTAGTAGCAGTATATTTATGTAGGCTTAAAAATAAAAAAGCCGTAAATAAAAATAATAAAAACAGAAAAATAAAATTGATGAGTTACCAAGTCCACTATGCCTGCATTGCAGCATAACAGCCTGCCTTTACATAGGCATTAGGCAATAATAACTACTTCTCTGAATAGATGCTCATGTGCAACTTTGCGTCCTATTCTCAATTTAATTTAATTTAATTTAATAAGGAAATTACATGTATATATTTATATTGTATACTTATTTATTAAGTTATTATTAATTTGCACCACAAAAATTATTAGTATGTTATAATTATTAATTGCTTGTGTTTATGGGGTGAGAATATACTTAATTGCTTGTATAAGCCTGCATTACTTTAAGCATGATGTTTGATTTGTATCGTGCATGCACTTTCTTCTTGAATTATTATTTTTTATTTATTTATTCTGACTTTTTGATATGGAAATAATTCATGTTGTACATTTAGCTTATATGGATGGAGTACTATAATTCAATCAATAATTTTGGATCAATAGCCTGCATTGAGCCAAATGTATTATGGTTAACGTTTTAAAATGCTGAATTATTAAAGTTTTAAGGTTTAGACGATAAAAGTGTATACACGTGTTAATTATACTGAGAATAGAACAAATGAGTATATGATATCTTCTTACGTTATTTGGAATAACTAAGTTGACCCATGCCTCTATTTTGCATCAACATAGTTTCTATAGTTGTAAAAACAATTAAAATTTAAACTCTCATAAGTTGCCAAATTAATATGAAGAAGACATGTTTTTTTTAATCCAATAAAAAAAATATGTGTAGTAAAGATTTTATTGATCCATCTAAACATATGCTTAGATCCTATTTGAACAAGAATAAGTAATAATCGTTAACTTTAAAGTGAGAAGATTAAACATTTGTTATTCCCTATTAAAGTTTGATTATTGCTTCCCGACTATCATGGGAAAATTGTCTTATAGTGTTTATTAAGAAAATTACAACATGATTACCATATTCTGAATCTATAATCTATGATTAGATATCATAAAATAAAAATGTACAACTTTTACTATATCTTATTCCCTTAGAATGAAAGGACAAATTAGAGGACAATTCTCAATCATTTTAAATATTCAAATCTCAATCATATATCACGGCTTGTTGATTGATAGCAAATGTAGGGAATTAATCTGTTTCTCAGATGAAATTCTAGTTCCTACTTCCTAGAAAATACAACTGAATTGGTATCAAATAATAGACTAAGTTTGCGGAATATTTATTTTGAAGTCAAAATCTATTTTTCCGTCTTTATACGTGAAAATAAACATGTGCGATAATATAAATAACGTAAATACAATATGAATAAAAACGATAATGAATTAATGATACATGAATGACTGATCTATTAAAAACTAATCAACCATTACAAACAGAACAAATTTGTTTTGTTCTAATGAGAAAAATCTACCTCATTCCCCTTATTAAAAACATTTTTTTTTTCCAACAAAAAAATGTTAATAAGGGAAGGGCAAACAAACCCAAAAAAAAAAAATGGCTAAAATTTATGAAAAAAATTTATAACCAAAATTTAATTAGTAGTAGTGAAAATGATCATCTGCACAACTGAGGAAGAGAAGGCTGAAGAATTTGATCACAATCAGGTGAACAACAACCACTCAAAGTAGAACTCATAACATCAATATCAGATGCATGAAACTCAAAACTTTGAGACATTTCATGGAAGTAAAACTCCTCCCTCTTATGCTGTACCATCTGTAAGATCTTCTCAAACACCGCGACGTCGGAAGGGATCTTAAGGACACCTTCTTGATGGAATCCAAACTCTTCTTCTGCTTCTCTTAGCAATATTCCAAATGCTTGATGACCTAAGTATTCTGTTGGGATTACATATCTTTTAAGCTCTTTTCCTACACAAACTGCTAAGTAACCTTTTGGGACATACTCTGTTCCTGAAACAGAGTTGTCTGAAAATGAAAGTGTCTTTTTTAAGAATTTTATGCCTTTGTTTCCACTGCCGCTACCACCACCATTGCTCGCAATGGTGGTGGTAGTGGCCGAGGCCGTGTTTGTTGTGGATACATTGGTGGTAATTGTGTTGGATTTTGATGCATTAGCAACCTTTCTCCATTTCTTGAGGATTTGTTGTAGCCTTACTATATCTCTAATTTTGTTGGATTTTTTTGAATCCATGATTTTTTCTTTGTTGGTTTTTTTTTTTTTTTTTTTTTTCAAAAAGTGAGATGAGGGGATGATTGGTGAAGCAACCATGTTAGGGGGCAATTTAAAGGGGATGGAAAGGGTTAAGGGGTTGAATATTTTAAAGAAATAATATAATATACCTACTAGCTAAACTATAGTTTATATTTATTTTATTGAAAAATGTATATATTTATTATATTATTATATAGTTTGAGAGAGTGGAAGTTTTATTTAGTTTAATTAGTTGGTGTTGCAACTGCCTCAAGAGTCGAATAAATCATTCAGGGGTGTTTAATTTAGAATTTCGATGTAATGGAGTTTCCAGATTTTTCAACAACTAGACAGTTGGCTCCCCTAGGTAGGTATGTTTCCTTTCTTTCCATATTGGCTGTTTTAGATAATTTCATTTATAAAAATTGTTGCAAAATATATATATATATATATATATATATATAAATATAAAATAATAGTACTATCTTTATCCGTAAATAATAAATTACATTTGATTGATATATGGTTGATTTATTCTAATTTCTAATTCAGGTTAGTTTCTTAAATTAAAATTATATTTTTGTATGTGAAAACTAGAAACTGATGATTCCAATCAAATAATGTTGTTTATTGCTCAAATTTAGCAAATTTGACCCTTTGGTGGCTTGGCACCGCGGACCCTAAAGGACCATGCACCAAGCTTTATATTTTAGTAAGACAAGGGTTACGCAATATGTGAGTGTAAAGAAAGAAAAAAGCCTTTGTTATTCATTTCATCAAAATTAATTCTTTTTAAGCGGTTAAATTGGTATCATCGAGGTGATGAAAACATGACCTTGTTGTCAAAGGAAATCGAGATGTTTACATTGACAGTAGTCCTATACTTCGTATTATTTTTTTGAACGGTTTTCTTTTTCTTTTTATTATTATTTTACTTACATGAGGGGATTTTCAATTAGTAAGGGTATTCAAAATATGAGACTTCAAAAAAAAAAAAAAAAAAAAAAAAAGGGAAACAATGCAATTATAAAAATAAACATTTTAAAAGAAAATAGAAACAATATAGTATATATCTCTTGACAACAGAGTTGTTATGTTAAATCGATTGTACAAGTTATTGAGAAATATCATGCGGAGTAATATACAGAATTATCATCATCTTATACAAATAAAGCAAAAACTTATTTACTGCTTCTAGTAGATCTTAATTTCCTAATTTTCATTATTAAAAATTCTTATATGCACTCGGGTGTGGATTCCACGAGCAAAACAAATATTAAATGGACTAAAATTACCCTTTGATGCATGTAAGGTAAAGTACTGGAGTGTACGTAAAAATGTCCAACTTTTCATAAAGTCAAAAGTTAACTAATTTTCACATTAACATGTCATGAAATTTGATATAATGGTTGTTTCGATGAGCGAGACAATTAGGAGGCCCTTCCCCATAATGTTACTGTCTTTGACTATTTTCATGAGGAAGGTAAAAGGGTAATTTGACTTAATTAGTTGCCTTTAACCCAATTAATTAAGCTTAGACAAGAAAGGTCGATTTGGTTGAAATTATGAACCAACTTTAGAACGAAGAAGAAACAAGCATTAGGTAGCAAAAATACAAAACAAACAAATTAAATATACAGTAAAACTTCGTTAAAATTTGACCTATCCTTAACCGCCACATACACGCACGTTGATCTACACTAATTAAACACTATTCCGTATTTGACTATTTTGATTAATTACATATGGTAATGATACGTTTCATCGGTATATGTTGAAACTCATTGTAAACTCACTTGTGAGTGTATAGTCCTACATTGAAGAAAGAGCAAAGATGATTCCACTTTATAACGTATAAGAGTTACTCCTACTATTGTCAATTGGAATTAATATAAAATGTTCTTGAACCTTATTTATAGACTAAACTTCGTTAAAATATTGTCAATAAGGTACGAGTAGCATTAAATGGTTATTATATGTAAACCGTTAGATTTTGAGTAGGCAGAAGAGTGTAACTAAATTTAGTTGCAGCAAAACTACCACATAACAGATGTATAGTATCCCCGGAATACAAGGTAAAATGCCTGGCTTCATACCAGGAGCTGTATTAATTATAAACATATTATACTATCAACATACAGTCAAAAACCATCAAACGCAAATCTCTCTTTCTTTCATGTTAGTAGACTAGTACTCGTAGTATTTCTTCCCTTTTCTTTGCATTGGTGCCTGTGACTCTGTTGTCGTTTATTAAACAATGATGAATTGAACATATACACAAAGGTAATGATACAAATATGAATACAGGTAGTCGTATTGGTCACACAAAAGTAATGATACGATATGAATACAGGTGTGGTGGTATTGGTTCTAAGTTTCCGCTTATATTTTATATTTGTGTATTTGAATTATAAACATTCCGACTTATAAAGATGTCTATATTAGAAGTGTTACTATCTATTTTTTGAATTTGATTTTATATAATAATTATATTTCCGTTGTCACTTTTACTTCAACTCAATTGCACCTTTTACCTTGATTATTTTTTTTATAAGATTGACTTCATGTTATTTTTATTTATTAAAAATATAGTTTGCCAATAATATGTGAATTATTGTCTTATGCTATGAATAACTTCTATCAGAACAAGTAATACGATGACTATGAATAGTGAGTAAGTGGGCGAACAACTTTTTACATGTCAAATTTGCATTAATAGTATTATGGTAAAACTTATGATTTTAAGTCAAAATGTGGCTAAATGCATGCCCGAACATGCTATTATTGTTGTATCAATTTATGCCTATGTATATGGAAAGACGGACATTACTATATCTATTCATTGAGTAAATAACCCAACGCTAATTCAACTTTAAAAAGATACTTTGCATTTCGTCAAATAATAAAACTTAAGGTGATCTAATACCTCGTGATAGTCCAAACTAGCATTATTCACTTAACACTCATACATAATGACAATTCATCTCAATATGTTCCGCAGATAATGACAAATTGACAATAAACCACCAACTAATTCCTCCACCTCTCTTGTACAAGTAGACGAAGAAGTATACGTACATGCACATAACACAATTGTTTTATAAGAGACATCAGAAATTTGGGGAATTGCTTTGAAGAACGTGGAGAAAATGGCAATAGAAAGGGTTCCATGTGAGAACTCCTTACTATCCTGCCGTGAATTAATAGAATTAACAATTAAATAAACAAAAAATTGAATCAAAATAAATAATAATAGACCAACATATAATTATATAATAGACTATATATATTATAGTCCCTATTAATTATATATATTAACAAAATGTTTAAGGTGGGTTATTATTGTTAGCATGTGATAATGTGATTTGGTAGTATTACGTACCTCTATTATGAAGTAGTACTATCATTTTTATCAATTTTAATGCAGTACGAAATCCGTCCTATTAAAGTTGATTAATCATTGATTAGAGAGTAATTATATTAATTTATTATTGTTGATTTTTTTATAGGTACATATCTACCCCAAATCGCCCCGTTATCTATAAGATGATTTGGTGAAATTTTAATCTTTAATTAAGGGAGAGGAGGAGGCAAAAATAGGTTAATCATGTGATCTGCCCAAATGTTAATTTGCAGATGTAGACATATAGTTTAATTAAAAAAAAAAAAAGGAATTTATCCTCCTTTAATTAAGTTAATTAGCACTGTTAACAAGTTTAAAGTGCACGAAAAGTCAATAAAGGGGATTTCTCTAGGGATACCCTAGTGTAGAACATACATGATTGTGTTTGTTTGGTAAGTGGTTATAAATTGTGGGAATGGTAATGAATTTGTATATAAATTTGTAAGGAAACTTTATGTCATCATATAGTATAATGCGAGTTGATTTATCCTTATCAATTAATGCAGTTTTACACAAATGTTCATTACCGTTCTATATGCACTATTTCATTACAATTCGAATAATAGAAATTTGAGAACAAACACGTGTTTGGAGATAAACTTTCTTCACTTTAAGAACATATAGGTTTGTGTTGCCAATTTTACAATACCCTTAAAAAGATACACCGGCGATAATGGCAAGATAACACATGTAGATATTAACATGTCGCTCGGGTGGCTAGGTTTATAATAGAAGTGGCGATGTACCATATAAGTACTTCCAACTCAATTGACAATTTGACATTAACCAAAAAAGGTTAGTTCATGTAGTCAAAGGTCAACAGAGCTGAGGATGGGCCATTAATTGATTCTTATAATTAACTTGTCTTTGTGATAATTTAAAGACAAGTTGAAACATTGCAAGTTGAAATTAATGTTTAATTTAACAAGTTAATTAAAGGGGAAATAAAGGCCTTCCTACATGATTAGCTTAAGCAGCAATTGCCTAGGGAAGTACAATCCTCATTGATCGATCAATATGATTTAATTAATGATCCCAAATTACTGCGTAAAGACCTTAACTTAAGCAACACAATCAAACACATCATGTGCAACCAAAATATTCAACATTTATCTTCATTTTCTCTAAGAAACAAAAATCTTTAGTTTCTAATTTTGTTTCCAAGATTTTAGGGTTTTGATTGTATAGCCATATAGGGTATGCTTTTTTAATTTGTTTTAGTGGAAATCTAAAAGAATGATATCTTATAAGATTTTTTTTACAAAAATAAAAACATTAGGGTTGTATTTTTTTTTTTTGACAAAAGGTTGTATTTTGTAATTAATGATAAGCGTTGGAGTATTAATTATGGAATCATCTCTACTTTGGTTAAGGTTACTATGTACATGTTGCTTTGATTCATTGAACAAGCTAGCGGATCCTATATTAATCACCTAAGATTATGAAATTGTAAAGAGAATTTTACCGTAATACTGATTATACCTTGTATAAGAGTCTATGGAGTATAATATATGGACAAAGATGAAATTTTGATTGTATCAAGCTAAAATGGGAAAAACATTATACTGGAGCACTTTAAAAAGGGGAATTCTAAGTCCATCAGCCTGATTTACATCCCATGTAGATCAGCTGGTATTTTCGTCTTTTACACATTTATGTATGTGGTAAATGTGTCAATTCATGCTGAAGTTATATAAACGGTAACTTGATGGGTTTTTGTGGATTTTTTACGAAACTGAGCCTAATTGAAAAACAATTTACGAAAATAGACGCGTGGCAAAACTATTTTAGAGGTAGGTAAAACGCTGACTCGGTCAGCGTTTTATTCCTTTTTATTTTTTTTTTAAATTTCGTATTTTAAAATGCCAAATTAAAAAAACATGAAATACAATGAAACGCTGACTGAGGCAGCGTTTTTAGGTAGGTCCTAAAACGCTGCCTGAGGCAGCGTTTCATTAACAAGGGAAAGACGCTGCCTCAGTCAGCGGTTTGTGCTGGTATATTGCCACAGAAAACCGCGACATCACATTATTCACTCTACTTCAAACTCTCTCAAACTTGCTCAAACTCTCTAAAACGGATATTCCGTCGTTGTACTAGGCCTCCCCGCCACCGGAAAGTGTGTTATTGCCGCCGCCGTCGCCGCCTTGTTGGTACTCTCTCTCAAACTCTGCTCTTCATTTAATGACATTGTTGGTACTTCTCTTTGTTTTTAAAATTTTAAAACCTAGGTTAGTTTGATAATTATATAGTACATTGTTTTAATTTGATAATGTTGTTGATTATTCTAAGTTAGTTTGATGTAAATTGATAATTATGTTGATAATTCTAAGTTAGTTTGTTGTAATTTGATAATACTTTAGTATAAAAGCCCTAAATTGATGTTAGTTTAGTAAGAAAGTTTATGATGAAATTGTGGAAATGTTTGGTAAAAATGTTGAAAATGTTGATGAAATTGTTGATATTGTTGATGAAATTGTTGTTTTAATTTGATAAAATAGCCTACATTATCGTTTAATTACGAAAATTATGTTATGTAGAATACGTTGGTTGTTAGTGTGAATATGTTCGTTGTGTACTTTGTTTTGGTTGTTATGTGAATTGGAACAATGATGGTTAATTATGTTTGTAGTGTGAATTTCTTGGTTGTTATTGTGCGAATTGGTGGAGATTGCATGCAATTAAGATGTGTTTTTGGTTGTTGTATAGAATATGGCTGCACAAAACGCAGCTTTGTTATGCCGATGGGGGGGTGAATTTGTGTCTGATGGACCGAATGTCCAGTATAGTGGTGGAAATATGGAACCATTGCCACTTGGACCAGACATGACTTTCAACGATCTGATGAACGAGGTTCATAGCATTATTGGCTTAAACCGAATGAATGTACAACTTAACATTCAAATGAGGTTTGAGACTAATAATGCGGTTCAAGTGTTACCTTGTTCTAACGATAGACATTTGAAAGCTTTGAGGAGCGCTGTTTTAATGAGGGGTTATTCACATGAGATATATGTAGAAATAGTGTCTACGTGTACGCAACAAAGTACTCGACCAGATCAACAAACTACTTATTTTTCCGGTTACACAGAGTCCTTCCGAATGCCCTCACAAGACATTCCATCAACTGAATATGGGATAGGGTCCTTCAGCAGACTGCTTTATGACGATCGGTTCCAGATGTCGTTGAGTTCACATATAGCTTCACCTGTATATGGTGGAACATCTACGACAATGTTTGGCCAATCTGGGCCTTCGACATCGAACACAGTTATATCTTCTCCCATGCAACTCCAAAGTTATTCACCTACGCAGCATGATGATCATACATCACCATCTCAACCATTGGTGAATTATCTTGAAAATCTACAACATATGGTGAATAACGAGTTGTCTCTGTATGATGCGCTCCGGGAAACAAATGATGAGGCTGAGAGCGAAGAGGAGGAACCAATTCTGGATAACATGGATGTTGATTCTACAGACGTGGAAGGTGGGGAGGCCATGGTTAGAACTCCTATTCCTTGGTTAAGTCAAGTAAATGAGAATTATGAGGTTGATCAATATTGGGCCGAATCAGGTAGTCATACAACATTTGTGATCGGGGGGAGTTTGAGAAGGGTATGTTCTTTGAATCTAAGAAACTGCTTCAGGAAATGGTGAAGAAGTATTCTATACAAAGGAACCAATTCTACACCACAGTGACCTCGAATGAGAAGGTCCTTCATCTGCGGTGCAAGAAGAATTTTGGTTGGTCTCTACGAGGCACCAAAAAAAGTGAGCACTCTGATGGGCGTTAGAACGGTCGTACATTCCACACTCAATCAAACACATTTATTAACAAACACCTTACAAACCAAGCATAATGACAAGTAAGAGTTCGGTCCACAAGGAACGGGATATGGTTGCCAAAGATCTTTACACTTAAGCTAATTCGAAGTCAATTGGTGAATTGGGGTTCGTCAAGAAGACAAACAAACTATGGTTCTAAATCAATGAATTAAAGATACTAGGGAATGAGATCCACTCAACCAAGGCAAATAGGCAAACGGGGAGTAGAATAGACAAGATATAGCAAGGACTATATGTAAAATCAACCTCATGCAATTAGAAAACAACTCACACTACTAAACTTAGATTCCTCATTAGTTTAGCAATAGATGATACATAATCAAATTACAATAAGTAATGACGTACTCAATTTACACTTCCATGTCAAATTAGGCATATCATACTATCAAGCTCCTTAGTCAAGGGTAGTTAAACCTATCATGAGGAACTAACAAGCAATCTCATATAATCAATTTAATTGCAATACAAACATCAATGCTTCTCCCACATTTGCATAGTTAACCCAAAAGGTCGAGCTTCACCCAACCCCTAGCAAGAAGACTACTCACAACTCATGTTTATCAACATGCAATCAAGAATTAGGGTTCTAAATACTTCAATAATTGGGAAAAGTGGTTAACAATTGAAATAACTATCATCCAATAACAAATTACCAAGAACTAAGAAGATTTAAATAACATGCAAATACCAAATAAAATCTGAAATTAAGAGGAAAAAGGTTGGAGAAATTACTAATTGAAGCTTCAAATGTTGAATACAAATTGCCAAACTTTGAGAGTAATTCTTGAATTTCACTAATACAATGATTTGATTTGATGAAAACTAAGCTAAATTAATCCTAAGGAATGTTTCAAACTAAGAGAGGTTTCTGAAAACTAGGCTACTGTACCCCCCTCTCTAAATGAGCTAAAGGGGAAGTATTTATACTCCCCGAAACACATAGGGAAATCCGTCAAAAGAAAACGGATTCCCAGCGAGGAGCGCCCACTCCACAATGAGGAGCGCCCGCTCCTTTCGGCTGCACGCCCTCTCCAGAATGCTTAAATGAAGGATCAGATTTGAAAGTGTCAGGGAGGAGCGCCCGCTCCTCACATGATGCACGCCCGCTCCCCTGTTCCAGCAGCATGGGCAGATTCAATCTTCAAAGGGAGTAGCGCCCGCTCCTGGTGAGGAGCACGCCCGCTCCTAACAGCACCTGAACTTGGGCAGAATGTAGCTAGAGTCGAGGAGCGCCCGCTCCATGAGAGGTGCACGCCCGCTCCTAACAGCACCTGAACTTGGGCAGAATGTAGCTAGAGTCGAGGAGTGCCCGCTCCATGAGAGGTGCACGCCCGCTCCCCTGGAGCGCCCTCTCCAATCTTCAATCCTCTTGTCTTAAACACGATTCATGCACCGAAAACCTGCCTAATTGAGTCCATAGACCTGCAAAACATGGACAAACACAAACCAAGAGGGGGGGAAAGCCGAGACAAAACATTTTCATTCAAAATTGGGTTAGAAAGAGGGGAAATGATCGCAAAATCGGGTTTAAATTTACACAATAAGTGGTCAAATAAACCACTTATCAAATCCCCCCAAGCTAGCCAAATGCTTGCCCTCAAGCAATTCACATTGCCCAAAAACAAACCCAAAGATCAATTTGCTCAAAGAAAAGCACATGCATAGATATGAGAATCCTTAAGCAATAAAACTCAAGCATGAGGTATATGCCTAAGATCAACCACGGTCATGACTAGCCAAGGCCTAGCTAACCTTCCCGAATGTACTCAACTTTGGTCCATTCAACCAATCTTACCGCGTCCCCAACACAAAGTTCAAATTCCCCCTAATGGTAATGTCTCATGACTCCTCGAAGGAGCCGAAAGAAAAATAGACCAAAGAAGGTTTAGAGCACTCGATATCTCAATGATAAATACCCTCTCCATATGCTTGTGAACCAACTCCCTCCACCGTCTATGGCTTCAACTATTCTACTAACATTACAAGACTCAAGGAATACGACACAAAGTTAAGGCATAGAGAAAACTAGAAGTGCTTTGCAATTAAAGTCAAGCTAAGATATATAGCTCTAAGAGCAAACCTAAAGAGGTTTCTAACTTTGACCCAAAATACAAACTATGAATAAACTTGAAACAAAAACGCACCCCCAAGCTTGTTTAATCGCTAGGGTGGTGGCTATTCATTACTTCTTTCCATTTTATTTTTTTTTTCAAACTTGGGCATTTACATCACAAACTATTATTTATAACAACTTAAAGATTGAACTAAGGAAACAAGAATGACATGCCTTAACTTTGTGCGAATGAACAATACATAACAACTTCATATTACTAAGAGTAGTTTAGGCCGCGATCTTGGGAGTCAGGACTCAAGTTCTCGATCTAGGTACTAAATCAAAGAGGATCCTTGCCACTCATTCAAAATGTAGTAGGCTTGAAAAAAAAAAATTACAACCTCACTTTTGGGAACAATGTGGGATCAATTACTACCTTTCGGGGTTCAAATTCCTTTGATATGGGCGACTCCATCTTACCAAAAACCTAGACTTTAAGTTTCGCACATTCGGGAAAGTTATTCTCACACTAGCCTAAACTAACCAATTCTATGTTCCACCAAGGGCATCTAAACCATGCTCGAAATTTTATTACGAAAAGAAAACAAACATCCACCACATACAATTCAATATCATCATTGCAAACCGATCAAAGGCAAACAAAATCTTTTTTTTTTTTTTTTTTTTTTGGGAAAAGGTTGAAAATAGGGGAAAGAGAAACTAATTAAAGAAATTTGGATATTAAGGGAAATCATCATCAAAATTCATCATCAAGCAAGACCAAGAACAATTCCAATCAACCATGATACCAACCAACAATCAAACCAACCAAAGCATGATCATATCAAAGTCATAGATAAGATGCTCCAAATAGCACACACATAAAGAGAAGTGAGACAAAAACATCAATATGCAATTGTTCTGGCCTAGGCATGCCATAAAAACGTGAAAAGGGTAACAACCAACCTAAAATAGGCATGCAAACTAGAACATAATACCTTATGAGTCCTACCACAAGTCCCAAAGGCTAGACTAAGCCTTTCATGCCAAACATTCCACATACAATCTCAAATTTCTCCATACATAGCACAAAAGGCATCACAAGAAAGCACATTTCCTACCAAAACCGAAAACTACCCTAGACACAAAGACCCCAAGACTTCCCCCAAGCTAGACATTTGATTACCGTTCCCACGATAGATGGACACAATGAGAAACATCTCCCCCCCAAGCTAGAACTCGACACCGGCCTCGGTGTTACACATGATGGGAAAAGAAGAGAAGGGAACGGTAAAAACAAATGTCTAAAGGCTACTCCCGATCATCCTCCCTAGGCGGTGATGGCATGTAGTTATAGTTGAGGTCTACATCGCCGGAAAAGGAAGGTTGATCCACGTATGGAGGAAGATCATAGTTGGGGCTACTACGATAGTGACCGTAGTCCGGTGCATTACTAGTGCCCCACCCACCATCATACCCGGGTGGAAACCCGAAGTATCCCCTTAAGGGGTGGTTATCGATTTCCTCGGGAGTCATATTACCACATGTCTCGGGGACGTGGTAATAAGATGGGTCCCCCCTAAAATCACAACCCCCCGGTTGTGTATAATCGTAGGGAGGAAAGGATCGTAGCTCCGAAACGGAGCTACGAGGTCCTTGCCAATAAGAGTAGGTGGGTTGGTTGTTGTTCCAACCCGCAACCGGCCCCTCTTGAACGGGGCGGTTAGGATAGTTGACATAGGGGAGAAAGTCTCCCCTCTCAACTTAGCTTTGATATGTCATTTGAGACACATAACTTTGATATTCATTTTCTTGGAGGATTCTTTGGTTGGAAAGATTTAGGCGGTGAAAAGCCGATTCAAGGTCGAAGGAGGAAGAAGGAGATGAAGAGGAGCCGCCGAAAAACCTAGGAGCGGTATAAATACTATGGCGACGAGGTTGAGATGGTTGGTCAGGGTTGGGAACATTCGCGGGGAGTGGCTCAATTGGCACTTGCCAAGTGTTCCCCACGGTGTTCATTACCGCCGCATTAGGGAGAAAGCAACGGTGCTTACCCTTGACCAACCAAGAGTATGTGGTGACATTACCACGGATCTCCACAAGCATTTGCATTGAGGCAAGTCCGGCAAGGTCAAGGACATTGGACCCGTTCACCGGGGTTAATTGCTCAACCCAATTAGCGAAACCCAAAGCCTTGGCAATTATTGTGATCATGCCACCACATTTTATCTCCCCTCTAAACTCCGTACTCCTCTTAATCTCAAGGCACCTTTGGATAAACAAGTATCCCATGTTCACATTACCCTCAAGGTCCCCCTCAAATCGGGAAGCTATAAAGAGGCATTTGATCTCCTCTTTTGTTAGCTTCCCGAGATCTTGTTTCGAGAAACAAGCGTACCCCATAATTCTCATGAATATACGGAGTACGGGGTGGACAATGTGGCTAGCGTGGCTAGATCGGGTGGTGAAATTAGGATACTCCGCGATAGTATTCCACCAATTTCGCTCTTCGTAGCTAGAAAGGTAGAAACTATCGGGGTTGTCTATTTGATTATACACGGGCCACTCAAATATTTCATTGAGGCGAGTTA
This sequence comes from Chenopodium quinoa, assembly GCF_001683475.1. Lineage (NCBI taxonomy): Eukaryota > Viridiplantae > Streptophyta > Magnoliopsida > Caryophyllales > Amaranthaceae > Chenopodium > Chenopodium quinoa. The sequence continues at coordinate 1,534,888 of NW_018742881.1, forward strand.
AGGTTAGAGTCTTTTCTTGATTGAAAAGTCTAAACTTAATTTCGCACTCAAGAGGCTCTCCCTCACCATTGATTCGGCGCATGGTTAAGGTTGAAAGGAACTCGAGAGTGATCGATTCGTAGGTTAGCTCCCTCTTCTTGAGGTAGTTTAACCATCCGAAATTATCGGCCACTCGCCGAATTCCTTCATCTATCCCTAAAAGATGGCAAGTTGATTGGTCGTAAAATCTTGTTGGAAGGATTTTTCGTTTTGAAAGCTCGGAGTTATACTTTTTAAATTTTTCGGGGATTCTAATGGGAGGAGGAGCATTGTCTTGGTTTTGAGTTTGGGTTTGGTTTTGGTTTTCGGATATTTGGATGCTGGAAGTCTTTCTTTTCTTTCCTCCCGCACCTCCAAATAATCTTAGCACCATCTTGACAAATTTGGAAAAAGGAGTAAAAAGGGTTCACTCAAAACTCCTCACACAAGCACCAAAATTCAACAAACACAACCTCCTTAACTTCAAATCCCCCAAATTAAACCAAGGTACCTGCTCACAATTCAATAATAATTCCACACAACCAACCAACAATCTTAACACAACAATTCTCACACAAAAATTTACAAATTCACAAATTATAATTAATTTTTCATGCACAAGCCATTCCCTTACTCCACAATAATCCACAAAAATCAACAATTTAATTATCAAAGGCAAGAAAATTTGTTTAAATCACCTAATCATGCAACTAATTACACAACAATCATGAAATAAACAAATTGAGAGAAATATTGAAGAAAAACCCTTAGGTTTAAGAGGGAAAGTGAAGTAAGGAAGAAAATTATACCACTTAGAGTATGAAAATACTCTAAAATCCTCCAATTTACCCAAATTCCTCCTTTACTAGCAAGCTTGCCCCTTTCCCTATTGATTTTCTTCAATTCCCACTTGTGGGTCTTCGAAATTTTTGCCCAAATTTTTGTAAAATTATGGTTTTTGGAGAGAGAATTTGATGTAGATTAAGAATTTGTGAATTTCAGTTGAAGAAAGTTGAGAATTGATAATGAAAATGAAGAGAGAAGTTGGAGAATATGAGGTTTTTAGAGAGGGAAGTAGATGGGAAGGAGGAGGGAGAGTATGAATGTTTGAATGAGTGGTGAGAAATGATGGGTAAAGTGATTAAAAGAGAGATAAGTTCCTTTTTTTTTACCCGGACAGGTAGGAGCGGGCGTGCAGTTGGGTAGGAGCGCCCGCTCCTAACTGAGAAAGAGTTTCTGCCTGTTTTAAAACCGTTTTGGAGCGGGCGTGCAGAGATGTTGGAGCGCCCGCTCCAAGCCGAAGTTGAGAATCTGACTTTCTGACCCAGCAAGGAGCGGGCGTGCAGGTGAGTTGGAGCGCCCGCTCCGTAAATCAATTTTGGCTACGGCATTTGACAGGAGCGGGCGTGCAATGATAGTAGAGCGCCCGCTCTAATGCTGTGATTGAAACCCGTTTGCTAACCCAGAAAGGAGCGGGCGTGCAGTTGAGTTAGAGCGCCCGCTCCTACCAGTCTTGAAGCCTACTGTTTCGTACATTGAGCTTGGAGCGGGCTTGCAGTTGTGTTGGGGCGCCCGCTCCTAGCTGTTGACAGCTTCCTGTTTTGTTTTCTTCGGCTCTTTTTGCTTCAAGTACCTATATCAAAACCACAAGAACAAAATTCAACAATATTGGCCAAAATTAGATATTCCCAACACTCATATTCTTTTCTCATTCATTGTTTTATTTTTCACTCCTTTTATTTTCTTGACTCTCTCTTCTCTCTCTCTTTTTTTTTCTTTTTTTTTTACTCGGGTTGCCTCCCGGAAGCGCTTCTTTAACGTCAATAGCTTAACGACATCCACACTCAGGAGGTAAGATTACATTGAGTTGATTCTAAAACACCCACATGAGCACCCTCGTAGTAAAGCTTGAGGCGATGCCCATTCACCTTGAAAGATCTCTTGCCGTCCATATCCCAAACTTCCACGGCTCCATGAGGAAACACTTCCTTGACAACAAAAGGTCCACTCCACCTTGATAAAAGTTTCCCGGGAAACAATTTCATCCTAGAATTGTAGAGGAGTACCTTATCGCCTTTTAGAAATGCTTTCTTTTCAATGTTCCGGTCGTGGCAATCCTTAGTGCGATTCTTATAGTTGCTAGCACACTCATAGGCTTCCAACCTTAGCTCTTCAAGCTCATGCAAATCAAGCCATCTTTTCTCTCCCGCGCTAGCCAAATCGAAATTAATCTTCTTGATCGCCCATTGGGTCCGGTGCTCAAGCTCCACCGGTAGATGACAAGATTTTCCATACACTAGACGATATAGAGTTGTGCCTGTTGGGGTCTTGTACGCCGTTCTATATGCCCATAGAGCGTCATCAAGCTTTTCTGACCAATCCTTCCTGTTCTTAGCAACCGTCTTCTCGAGGATTAGCTTTATTTGACGGTTAGACACTTCCGCTTGTCCACTTGTTTGTGGATGATAGGTAAGGCCGAATCTTTGGTGGACCCCATGCTTTCTTAGCATCTTTTGAAAAGCACTATGAACAAAATGTGAACCATTGTCACTCACCACCGCCCTTGGAATACCGAATCTTGGAAATATGACTTTTTTGAACATCTTCATGACAACCTTGTGGTCATTAGTTGGGGAGGCAATGGCTTCCACCCATTTTGATACATAGTCGACCGCCACGAGGATGTATTGATTCCCATGAGAATTTGGGAATGGCCCCATGAAATCCATACCCCATACATCAAATACCTCAAGCTCAAGAATCGGTTGTTGGGGCATCTCATTGCGCTTGGATATGTTGCCGGTTTGTTGACACCGGTCACAAGTCTTCACAAATCCCCAAGCGTCCTTGAAGATGTGAGGCCACCACAAACCGCTATGCAAGATTTTCAATGCAGTTTTGTTGGCTCCCATATGCCCTCCACATGGATCGGAATGGCACATCTTGAGCACTCCTTGCACTTGTTCATCCGGGACACACCTACGGAACAAACCGTCTACTCCTCGTTTGTAGAGAATGGGATCATCCCATACATAATGTCTTGTTTCCCTTTTTAGCTTCTTCCTTTGATTCTTGGAGAAATTGGGTGGGCATTCTCCACAAGCCAAGTAGTTTACCAAGTCGGCGAACCAAGGAAGCTCCTTTTCATTCAAGATGTAAAGCATATCATCTCTCAATTCATCACATATAGGGATTTCATCATCACTAGCTTGCACATTCTCTAGTCGGGAAAGATGGTCCGCAACCACATTCTCGGCCCCCTTTTTATCACGGATTTCAACATCAAATTGTTGGAGAGATAGGACCCACCGAAGAAGACGTGGCTTGGATTCTTTCTTTGCAATAAGGTACCTAATGGATGCGTGATCGGTATAAACAATAGTTTTGGAACCAATGAGGTAGTTCCAAAACTTCTCAAAAGCATGAACCACGGCAAGAAACTCTTTCTCCGTTGTGGTGTAGTTCCGTTGAGCTTCATTCAAAGTCTTAGACATGTAGTAAATCACGTGAAGCCTCTTCTCTATCCTTTGCCCCAATACTCCTCCAATCGCAACATCACTTGCATCGCACATAAGTTCAAATGGCAAATCCCATCTTGGCCCTTGCACAGTTGGAGTTGAGATTAAAGCCTCCTTTAATTTGTTGAAAGCTTGGAGACACTCTTCATCAAAAATAAAGATGGCATCTTTTTGAAGAAGAGCATTTAGGGGTCTAGAATTTTGTGAGAAATCCTTGATGAATCTCCTATAGAACCCGGCATGCCCCAAAAATGACCTTACTCCTCTCACATTGATTGGTGGCGGAAGCTTTTCTATCACTTCAACTTTGGCCTTGTCAACCTCAATCCCTTTGCTTGAAATCTTATGACCAAGGACAATTCCCTCTTCCACCATAAAGTGGAATTTCTCCCAATTCAAAACCAAATTGACCTTCTCACATCTTGTCAAGCACTTGCCCAAGTTGGACAAACAATCCTCGAACGAAAGGCCCCCTACCGAGAAATCATCCATGAAAACTTCCATTTCGGCTTCAAGCATGTCCCCAAAAATACTCATCATGCATCTTTGGAAGGTTGCCGGTGCGTTGCAAAGCCCGAAGGGCATCCTCCTATATGCAAAAGTTCCATAGGGACAAGTAAAAGTTGTTTTCTCTTGGTCATCCGGGTTTATAGGGATTTGAAAGAAACCCGAATAACCATCAAGAAAGCAATAATACTTGTGCTTGGTTAGTCTTTCAATCATTTGGTCGATAAAAGGGAGAGGAAAATGATCCTTGTTGGTGGATGCATTTAGACGTCTATAGTCTATGCACATCCTCCAACCGGTCACCGTTCTAGTTGAAATGAGATTACCATTCTCATTTTCAACTACGGTCATTCCTCCCTTTTTAGGGACCACATGAACGGCGGAAACCCATCTAGAACTCGAAATGGGGAAGATGATGCCGGCATCAAGGAGTTTGGTGATTTCTTTCTTCACCACCTCCCCCATTTGAGGATTGAGTTTCCTTTGCCTCTCAATGGAAGGCTTAGCACCCTCCTCAAGTGTTATGTGGTGCATACATAAAGCGGGGCTAATACCTTTGAGGTTATCTATGGTATAGCCTAAAGCACCTTGGTGATCTCTCAAAACACCACATAACATTTGAGTTTGGCACTCGTTCAAAGAAGAATTCACAATAACCGGAAAAGTTGAATTGGGGCCCAAAAACTCATACCTTAGGTGTGATGGTCAAGGTTTCAGCTCTACCATTGGAACACCCTTACCTTCTCTTGAGGTAGCTACTTCTAATGCATCATGTGTTGTGATTCCCATGCACACTTGCTCATTGCTTGATTCCGTACTTCCTTCAAGCATCTCTTCATACAATGCCATCTCTTTGCTTTGGTCACCTATCTTTTCCTTGTTCAAAAGGACATTCTCAAGGGCATCGTTAGTAGTGAGCAAGTGCTCATGCATAGAAGTTACAATAGAATCAATAGTATCAATCATCATGCAATTATCAAGACTAGAGCTTGGATATTTCATGATCTCATTCAAATCAAATTCTATCACCTCACCTCCTACTTTTAGTGAAATTTTAGCACTTTGAACATCTATTAAAGCACCCGAAGTAGCAAGAAAAGGTCTTCCTAGAATTATTGGAATGTTAACATCTTCATCCATCTCTAACACAACAAAATCCACCGGGATTACAAACTTCCCCACCCTTAGAGGAACATCCTCTACCTTACCCTTTGGGAATTTAATAGAGCGATCGGCCAATTGTAGGGTGATGTTGGTGGGTAGAAGTTCCCCTATCCCCGGCAACGGCGCCATTTTGATGGGCGTTAGAACGGTCGTACATTCCACACTCAATCAAACACATTTATTAACAAACACCTTACAAACCAAGCATAATGACAAGTAAGAGTTCGGTCCACAAGGAACGGGATATGGTTACCAAAGATCTTTACACTTAAGCTAATTCGAAGTCAATTGGTGAATTGGGGTTCGTCAAGAAGACAAACAAACTATGGTTCTAAATCAATGAATTAAAGATACTAGGGAATGAGATCCACTCAACCAAGGCAAATAGGCAAACGGGGAGTAGAATAGACAAGATATAGCAAGGACTATATGTAAAATCAACCTCATGCAATTAGAAAACAACTCACACTACTAAACTTAGATTCCTCATTAGTTTAGCAATAGATGATACATAATCAAATTACAATAAGTAATGACGTACTCAATTTACACTTCCATGTCAAATTAGGCATATCATACTATCAAGCTCCTTAGTCAAGGGTAGCTAAACCTATCATGAGGAACTAACAAGCAATCTCATATAATCAATTTAATTGCAATACAAACATCAATGCTTCTCCCACATTTGCATAGTTAACTCAAAAGGTCGAGCTTCACCCAACCCCTAGCAAGAAGACTACTCACAACTCATGTTTATCAACATGCAATCAAGAATTAGGGTTCTAAATACTTCAATAATTGGGAAAAGTGGTTAACAATTGAAATAACTATCATCCAATAACAAATTACCAAGAACTAAGAAGATTTAAATAACATGCAAATACCAAATAAAATCTGAAATTAAGAGGAAAAAGGTTGGAGAAATTACTAATTGAAGCTTCAAATGTTGAATACAAATTGCCAAACTTTGAGAGTAATTCTTAAATTTCACTAATACAATGATTTGATTTGATGAAAACTAAGCTAAATTAATCCTAAGGAATGTTTCAAACTAAGAGAGGTTTCTGAAAACTAGGCTACTGTACCCCCCTTTCTAAATGAGCTAAAGGGGAAGTATTTATACTCCCCGAAACACATAGGGAAATCCGTCAAAAGAAAACGGATTCCCAGCGAGGAGCGCCCGCTCCACAATGAGGAGCGCCCGCTCCTAAGCTGGGAGCGCCCACTCCTTTCGGCTGCACGCCCTCGCCAGAATGCTTAAATGAAGGATCAGATTTGAAAGTGTCAGGGAGGAGCGCTCGCTCCTCACATGATGCACGCCCGCTCCCCTGTTCCAGCAGCATGGGCAGATTCAATCTTCAAAGGGAGTAGCGCCCGCTCCTGGTGAGGAGCACGCCCGCTCCTAACAGCACCTGAACTTGGGCAGAATGTAGCTAGAGTCGAGGAGCGCCCGCTCCATGAGAGGTGCACGCCCGCTCCTAACAGCACCTGAACTTGGGCAGAATGTAGCTAGAGTCGAGGAGTGCCCGCTCCATGAGAGGTGCACGCCCGCTCCCCTGGAGCGCCCTCTCCAATCTTCAATCCTCTTGTCTTAAACACGATTCATGCACCGAAAACCTGCCTAATTGAGTCCATAGACCTGCAAAACATGGACAAACACAAACCAAGAGGGGGGGAAAGCCGAGACAAAACATTTTCATTCAAAATTGGGTTAGAAAGAGGGGAAATGATCGCAAAATCGGGTTTAAATTTACACAATAAGTGGTCAAATAAACCACTTATCACACTCAGACGACTTTACCATAGTCACAAGAGATCGTGTCCCTCTAGATCGACCGGGCACTAATTTTTTATTTTTTCTGTTATCTAGAGTGATGTAGTAGAATAGTACGGTGATTGTATTTCTACATTTCAAATGATTGTAACAGTTGCAGTTTTAGATTGAAGTATGAGATTTTAAATTTTGTATTTTGTTATCGCTTATATGTAATTTTTACTTTTTAATTGTTGGATTATAACTGTTTATGAACAGATACCATGGACACCCGAGATAGGACACCCGGACCCACCGACCCTTTTGTCCTTACACTACAGGACACACGTCGTAGCGTTGACATTTGGAGTCAGTCGGTTGATCCGGCGGGCATACTGACATGCAGGCACTACACTGTCGCGTTCCTTGGCGATTGGGTTATCGATCCCCGCATTCTGCCTTTCGTGGAGTACGCTGGCTTCATGGGTATACATCGGATGGCGTTCAGAGAGGTCGACCCTTTGCTTGTTACTGCGCTTGTGGAGAGATGGAGGCAGGAGACGCACTCCTTCCATCTACCTGTTGGGGAGGCGACCGTGACGTTGCGAGACGTGGCGATACTCACACGGCTTCCCATTCATGGGAGTCCGGTGTCTGGATCTGCGTTGGCCGATCCCCCCGGTTATGTAGCTCAGGTTCTCGGGGTTCAGCCAGGACCGGACGATATCAGGGGCGGCGGATTGAGGACCGGCTGGATACGCGGCACTTTTCGTGTGTTGCCTGATGGTGCTGATGAGGCCACTATTGCGAGACATGCTCGAGCGTACCTTTTTCTGCTCATCTCGGGTGTGTTGTTCGGTGGCAAGAGTGGCAGCCATTTACAGATCATTTACCTGCAGCTGGTAGACCACGACTGGGAGCATATTCGTGGCTACAGCTGGGGAAGTGCTTGTCTGGCGATGTTGTATCGTCATCTGTGTAGAGCATCCCGCCGGGGTTCTCGTGAGATCAGCGGACCGTTATTTTTGCTTCAGGTAACCTACCCATCTGTTAACAATTTAATTCGGAAAGTTCATACTTAGTTTACAATTAACCTAGTTTTGTGTGTTTGATGTCCAGTATTGGTCTTGGGTGCACATCCATGTAGGCAGGCCAGGTAGGCCTGCTATACATCGTCAGGGGCAGCAGGATCAGGACCAGCAGTATGAGCGGTACATTCCTCCACCACGGCCTTCCGCTGACGAGGCGTACGCTTGCAGATGGGCGGTCCCCAAGCTGACATATGCGCATGCGGCGAGGGGCCTGCCGTACGTACTACCGAGACGCCCTTGATCGACTGACCGAGGATCAGGTGAAATCTTTAATTTGTTTATGAAATTGTTATTTATTATGTATACTCTTAACATATTTAATATGCACTAACCTGTTTATTATGTTACTTTTTATGTGTTATCGCAGATGACATGGGATCCGTATGAAGCTGATTTAGTTGCTGCCATGCCTCCACATCTGCTAGATCAACAGGCGCAGTGGCGTTCTAGGGTCCCCCTGATCTGTTTTGAGGTCGTCGAGGGTCACCTACCAGATTGAGTCATGCGACAGTTTGGACTACGACAGACTGTCCCCCAGCAGTGTGACACTAGTGCCCGGCTGCACCGCATTGACCGTCGGGGAAAGAGCGACAGGACTGGCGGACGGAGCATGCCCAGTACATTGACTTGTGGCATCGACGGTTGGAGTTCGTCGTCACTGGTGACCCAATCCACGGCGTTATCGATCCATACGATCCATACATGGAGTGGTACATGCGGATTACACGGCGTTTCATCAACCCCAGCTACACACCGCCATCCGCACATTACCATCCATCCTTTGACGTGATCAGGGGATATGTAAGTGTATTTGATTAACTTATTTTTATCAATTTTAAATTTGTATATCATTCAACTAACTCATCCTTAATTACTGCAGGCGTTGGATATGACGGCGATGGTTGACGCACTGTCGGACGTCCTTCCAGGCATACCTGAGCCGCTCAGAGCACAGGTCGAGCGGGTGCGAGATATGGGCATGGCTACCTTGCAGAGATATGGTCACGCCTATCTCGTCCACCCCCGGGACGATCATGGCGGCCACTCTAGTCACTCATAGTTCGAGGCTGGCCAGAGTAGCTGTGGGGGTGATCCTTCGTTATTCACGGGCGCAGAGGAGTACGACATTCGCAGTTCCGCGCCCCTACGTCATCCTGATGACCCATCTTCCAGCCAGCTGACTCCGCCAGTACGCCCGAACCCATTTACCACGGTCTGTCACTACAGCCGTCGTCAAAGGCCGAGATTGGACGTACAGGATAGAGAGCCGTTACACCAAATTGATGAGTCAAAATAGGATAGAATTATCTGATTTATTTGTTGTAATGACCTTCTCTAGTTTGTTGTACATAACACTTACATTACATTATTATTTTAATAATTATTTGAATGAATTTATGTCTTGTTTGAATTTCAAATTCCTTATTTGTCCACGTTTGACTCATTTCGTTCAAAATAAATTGTGGATGTGGAGGTGGTGGATGTGGAGGAGGATGGGTGGTGGTGGTGGTGGATTTGGAGGAGGAGGGTGGTGGAGGTGTTGGAGGATGTGGAGGAGGAGGGTGATGGTGGTGGTGGATGTGGAGGAGAAGGGTGGTGGTGGTGGTGGTGGATTTGGAGGAGGAGGGTGGTGGATGTGGTGGATTTGGAGGAGGAGGGTGGTGGTGGTGGTGGATGTGGAGGAGGAGGGTGGTGGATGTGGTGGATTTGGAAGAGGAGGGTGGTGGTGGTGGTGGTGGATGTGGAGGAGGAGGGTGATGATGGTGGTGGATGTGGAGGAGGAGGGTGGTGGATGTGGTGGAGGAGGGTGGTGGAGGTGGAGGAGGAGGGTGGTGGTGGTGGTGCATGTGGAGGAGGAGGGTGGTGGTGGTGGTGGAGGATGTGGAGGAGGAGGGTGGTGGAGAATGTGGAGGAGGAGGGTGGTGGTGTTGGTGGATGTGGAGAGGGTGGTGGATGTGGAGGGGGCTGCACTGGCTGCTGTTGGGGGCCTGCTGTTGCTGCCTTCAGCCAGCAGATAAAACGCTGACTGAGGCAACGTTTTATGCTTAGGTGTAAAACGTTAACTCAGTCAGCGTTTTTCTCTGTTATGGATACAAGAAAAACGCTGACTGACTGAGTCAGCGTTTTACTGTATTTTCAATTTTTTTTTTTTTAAATTTGTATTTCACATAATACGAAATTTTATAAAAAATAATAATAACCAAAGTTAAAACGCTGACTTGGTCAGCGTTTTATGTCAGAAGCTCAGTTTCGTAAATAGTTTGGCCACGCGTCTAGATTAGTAAATTGTTTGCCAATTAAGCTTACTTTCGTAAAAAAATCCGGTTTTTGTTGACTAACGGCTTCATGAGTCTATACGTTAGTTTTTCGTGAGTTCACTTTACCTTCTCAAATTGTAAACCCTAAATCATCTTAAGAGCAAAATCATCTTCTCTGACCAATTGAAGATTAATTCCGGTTACTGTAAGGCTAATTGTGAATTTTTTTTTCCTTTCTTCGTTTTGAATCATTATTCGTTCAATTCCCTGTCAAATCAACAAGGAAGATTGTGATACCAATTCCCTTAAACTAGTCCGTTCTTTGTCAAATCAATTGGGAAGATTTTGATACCGATTCCCGTAAATCTAGTCCGGGGAATTACCAGGTTTCTGTGAACTAATTTGGCGACCTCGAATCACTGTAAGCTTGTTCATGGTTTTGATTTTAAAATTGTGGGTATATTTTTTTTCTTGATTTGAATTGGAAGAATTATCCCATTTGCAAATAATTTATCGACTAATGTAGGTTCTTGATCAGAGCTTTTTTCGAGTTACACAAAAGTCGAAATCGTAACTGAGAAGATATGATTTTAAGGTTTCAATTGGAACAATTTCTGAGTTTTTAAGGTCATGAGAGAATGAAATTCTGGGACTCATTCCTCTACTTGAAGAACTTTCTGTATATAATTCAACCGCCATTTTTAATTTTTTTTGGGTGATGAAGAAAAACAGGGGATGATGTAAAGAATGAGGTTTTTATGGCTAAAGTTTCATGTGACGCCGTTAATTTCCCACTGTTACGAAAATCCGTACGATACAATATAATACTCATAAAAAGGACGGTGTATGGCCCACATTTGAGTCCGCCTCCTTTAAAAATTACGAGTGAGAAAGTGAAAAGAGATTGAGTATAAAGTTCAATATAATGTTTATATAGAGCCTAAGCTAGAAGCATATTTTATGTTGCTAATTTAATTTACTTCTCTAACCAAAAGAAACATGTTCAATGTATGCATAAAGCTTAATGCTTCATATTGAGTTTGATCAATCGCAAATCTTAATGCTTCATATCGTATAAAAACAAGTGATGGCATTGGTTCAAGCATCTACTTGATTGTTCACATGGTTGAATGGTTGATGATCCCAAATCAAACTTAATTATTATCCCTTGCCATTCTCATAACACATGTATATTTCGATATTTGATCAACCACTTGCTCACAATTGAATCTTTCCTCTACAATTATTATTATTATTATTATTATTATTATTATTATTATTATTATTATTACTTGCATTTGTTTATTTATTTATTTATTTTTATCAAGATGCACACTTTCTAGAAGCACACTTAGTTATTTTTCAAGAATAATGCAATTTTTTTTTTTGTAAATGTGCACGTTCAGACTATGAACAAGTGAACAACTAACCACTTACTTGTGGAGAAATGAATAATATAATTTCTTTAATATGTTATCTATACATGCAAATTATTTCAAACATTATACAATGCTTGAAATAATTTTATAAATATAGCACACTTAATTATTTCAAACATTTCAAAAAACAATTATGGAGTAAATTTTTTTCTAATAAGTTTACATTATTTAATATTTTAATTTACTATATGTAAAACCATAGGATTGTATTCAATTAACTCAGCTTCTCACGTTGTATATGTCTTTCAAAAATAAATACGTAGTAGCATTTGATAGAGTATAAAACATATTCCTGGGCCTCAACCATCAGCTTAAGTTTTTGGTTGAATTGGTCCTCTAACATAGTATCGGAGCCAACTTGACACAAAGGTCACAGGTTCGAATCTCATCCGCCCCTCCTTCAAAGTGGAATTAATTCGCACCAGGTATGTGTCTCATCCGCCCCTCTCTTCTGGAATAACTATGCATTTTTTTAAACAAACATTTTTTGGATTTATATATTTTTTTTTAGATTTCCGATTGCTTTTTTCAAGGTTTAATTTATATATACTCCTTATTTATCTGATCTATTGTTATATTTTTAGTAGAGAGGTTAAAACTTGTAATCAAACACACCTAAATTAAGTAGTTAATCTAAAAATTCAATATACTCTGATCTTAAACCTAAATATATAAGAAGTATTTTTTTCAAGTATGACAATAATATGATACTTGAACCAATTTACTTGCCTCATTTTCTTATTTGAGGCTTTTCAATTTACTTTGCCTCATTTTCTTTTTAAGGAATTAATCATCACGACTTTCTCTCTTAAATAGATAACCACAATCACCCACTCATATACATTTTCAAATGTATAAAATCTTGTACAGATGACTATTGTGGCTAACTAAATATGATGGACGCGAGCATAATAATTAATTACATAAATAAGGGCATGTTGTGATTTAGGACCGAATTGATTGGAATTGAATTAAACTGAAATGAATTGTTTAAATTATGAGAGAAGGAAATTAGGAAATGAACTGATTGGAGCTGAACTGATTAAATTGAAGAGAATAGGCCCTAAGTGCAAGTATTGTTGGGAGAAACCAAAAATGGGTAAAGGGTAAAACATAGAACATTTATTCTAAAAGGCGAAGATGCTAATCAGTAATCATTATTGGTGGTAGAATGTGCAGTGAGTACAAATGCAATGTACCAAAAAGGCAAAGAGAATGGGTTGTTCATGATCAATTGCAGCATATCTTCATACTGTTCCAAATCTTGACTCTTCGATTGATTAAATGTAACAATATCGAGCTACGTGTTTAGTAAATCCAAGAATTTTATTTTATTTTTAACAAATCAATTGAATTATACAAACTATGGGTTTATGGTGATGGTATTATTATTATTTTCCATAGTTTTGTTTGTGTGGAAAACAGCTACCTGGAAACTTTAACTAGGAGACGACGTAGCCCACTGATACGAACATTTTTCTTTATTTTTTATTTTTCCTTTTTCGAGTAAAATTGTAAAAAGAAAAAAGTAGGAAGGAAAAAGGAAAAAAACAAAAAAAAAAAACAAAAAAAAAACAAAACAAAACTAAGTGGCACTTTGTTATTTTAACTTAAACCATATTACCTAATTAAAACTATAAAAATATCCTTAGAGATTATGCTCACATATTAATAGTTGTCATGTTAATATTACTTAATAACATGGCTTTAGTGACAAATTAGAGAGAAATATAAAATAGAATGGCTTTTGTATTGCTTGATTATTATTCATCAATAGGTTGAGTATTTATACAAAACCTATGCTAATAAGATAGGAAACAATCTTTCCAAAAGATATACCATATATCCTAATGATATATTCACTAAATAATATCTTAACATAAAATAAACCTAAATATATTATTCTCTTAAATGATATCTACAGAAAATATATCACACATATATTTTTCGATATCTCATATGTCTAACATTTAGAGTTTTCGATTGCATTGTTAATTTGTTATTATAAGTGTCGAAATCTCGAATAAATCAGATGGAGTATTGTAGAATGAAATTGGGGTTACAGTAGTTTTGAATTTTGATAGTAGTATGAAATACTTAATGTCTCTGTTTTTTTAAGTTGATTTTTTTTTGTCAATATACAATTTTAACGATTAATATATCTAATTATCAACTTGTAAACTTATATACAAAAAAACAAAAAGGATATTATTTTATTTTATTTTTACGAAAAAAGTAAATATTGTTTAATTTACATTGAAACGACTTAAATACCACACGTGACTATATTTTATCATAGCTATAAATCACAAAAGTTAATCAAAACATAGGTTTTTGAATAGTACAAAATTTAAAGTGTGTTAACTAAAAAAACGTAGGAAGTAGAATTCATTAGAAACAGCTTCAATGATAATTCATATTAAAATTGCGTATGAATTTATCTAAGCTTAATTAATCATTAGGGATGGCAACGGGTCGGACTCGGAGCGGATTATGCTAAATCCGACTCCCCGGATTATGCTAAATCCGACTCCGATCCGAGAGGAAGTCAGAGGTTAAATCCGACATCCGACTCCGACTCCGACTCCGATTTCAATATCCGACCTCCGACTCCGATCCGACCCGACTTCGAGTTTTTTTTTTTTCATTATTCAATATACTTTGAGATGTTGGCCTATTTGGGCCTTTGCAACCCACACCCTATGCCACCATGACCCACACAAAAATCCACTATCTATTGCAGTCGGAGTCGGATACTCCGTTAAAGTCGGAAATTTGTCAGAGTCGGATTTTTTTCTCGGATTTTTTGTAGGATCCGACTCCGACCCTCCTCCGACTTGGAGTTAGATTATTTTAACGGAGTCGAACTCGGATTACTTTTTTCTCGGACTCGGAGCGGATATTTTACCTCGGATCGGGGCGGAGTAGGGTCGGATCCGGACTAGATTGCCATCCCTATTAATCATAAAAATTATCATACTAAATTTTATTAGAACTTGCTGTAGTTTAAATCAAATCAAAATAATCCTTATTAACTCTTATTAGTTTACACCTTACTTCAATTTTCCTAAATAGTTTATTTGAACTTATAAATCCTTAAATAAATTTACCCGAACATAAACAATGCCCTATTCTCGTTAGAAAATGAACAAGCTGAAATAGATATAAAATACTTTTAAATAATTTTTTTTCCCGAGAACTTTTACATAATTTGAAACAACTTAAATTGTCGCACATACATCACCAATACACACAAGTATACGACTATACAAGAATTGGGATAAAGTAACGACTTACCACGATAAAATAGAAAACATCACCATCCCAAAATTAGACATTAGACACTAGTTGCACATAAAAACCTCCGTATATCCTTTCTGGTACACTAGTAGATGGTCCATAACCTAATCTAAATAAACCACAAGTGTGTACGTAGGTGAGTTGGTGACAGATTCCTCGTAGCTACCCCATCTCATACAAATTTACAACTTTTTGCGACAATTTCAAGTTGAGACCAACCAAGACGGACAACTATAACAAATATTATCAAACTAGTACTGTACTATTTTGCTTTTGTATTGTATAAATTAAATTTCTTTGCTTTTGGATTTTCCCAAAAGGTACATTTCATAAAAATTCAAACAATTATTTAATGGTCCGACTAATGCAAAGCACTAATTAATCATGCAATTGCCAGCCATATAAACCTACTTAACATGGAAATACTATGATTAGTAACTTGACCAAAAAAGGATATATGGCTGAAAAGAATAATGTTGAGGAGAGAGAAAATGAACCTTATAATTCATTTCTTCAATCATAACTTCTGTTGAGCGTCAGAAAGCAACCTTTCACTTGCTCCGCCAACTACATTGCAATCATTTATGTACCAATCACAATTCAGAAAGAAATCAACCTGCATTAAGATAAAATAATCAGTATGATTTTTAATTAATTAATGTGATCCAAATCAATAAGTCATCCTATTAGCAATTGGTAGCTCAATTGTGCAGCTGCACAAAATCTGTAGTCACTACATCCCAAAGTTACAGATTTTCCATACGAAAATCGTACACCTTATTCCGAAATAAAATATAACAAGGGTATATTAACAACTGGCGATCCAGTCGATGTATCGAAATAACAGGGTACTGAAGATGGTGACAAGATAACAGATCTAGAAATAAGTTTAGATTACATGTACAGCTGAGCATGAATGCAGTTTCAGTTTCTCTGACATGTTACAACTAGTATTATCATTGGAAGTAACATCACAATCATGTACTAATAATGAAAATGTTCAAAATCTAACTTGAAGGTCAAGGACATTTTAGAGGTAGGACATCTTAGAGGTCAATAGGATACATATAGTCGAAAGCTGAAAGTCGATGTACGAGGAGCAGGAAGAACACTGAAGGTAGCACCAAAAGATAAAATGTCATCAAGAACGGAAAAACAACTGATAAATTAATTCCTGAATCATGTAAACATGCGGACACTAAATTCAGCAAATAATGCAGCATAATTATTTCCCCTCTTAAATTTTTTACACTTGACAAGATTAATGAATAATATTACCAGAAGTGGTCTAATATTACAAGTCCATAGCACAGAACTCAATATCAGCTTCTGAAATAGCTTTAGCAGTATAAAAATTATTTTCATTGAAATTTTTTACAAATATCAATATCAACCATGATTTCGAACTACTAATATAGAAGTACAAAATCATCTAAAGTCATAACAACCCTATACAACAATATAATCCTACGAGGTAAAACTCATAGCCACTGCGGCCACAGAAGATGTATTGGCATTATGATGTTACGAGTATTCAAGTAGCTTGATAACACAACAATAAGTGAGATTCACAAAAGGAATAAACTATCTACCTATGTGAGACAGGATCTTCATCGTGTTCTAGACAACATTTCCAACTATACAGTATTCACAGAAAAAATTGGCTCTGCAGTAAAATGCATGAGCTGAGCTATATCTGTTCACCTACGAACTACCAGTATCTTTGGTATAATCACAGCTATGTCGACAGCGAAGTGGGATCTTTAACAGCAAGAATAAAGTAAGCATCCTAGCCATTTGCATCACTCTCTGCCTCTCTGGTATAATATATACGAGCAAAACAAGGGGAGACTTAACGTATGTATGTACTTCACTGCTCCAGAGGATTCGAGGCTGTTACCGAAAAACAAAAGACAGGTGTTAGCCAAGAGCCAGCTTATCAAATGATTAGTTAGCTCAAAGCAATGATACCAAAAAAGTGGAGAAAAGGAAGACTAAACAAAGAAAAATAAATAAATAAAAAAAGAAACATACTTGAACTTTATCATGCTTTGATTTGCCAATAATACTCCAGAACAAGCTGATTTTACAGCATCATAATTCATCTTGTGAGGGGATTGGTTCCTTGGGTCCTTTAGACATGTGGAGAGGGTGCCAAATGTGCACATCTTCAACTCAAACAGCCAAACTTCAAGAAATAGACAATATATAAGCAAAATTGTGCAGGAAAACCCACTCATGGAAACAACAAAGAGAACAAATAAAGTACAGAGTATCCCAGATAAGAACTAAGATAAGCTATGGAAGCACAATTGCATAAACATACATTCATCAGCAACAGAGACATGAAAAATATAAGAAATTCTAACTAGCATGAAGGATCACAGTTTGCAAACATGAACATCTACTTCACTGAAGAAAAGAAAATACAAAGAGTACAAAAAATGGATTAAGTTAACGTAAGGGACTAAGGGGAAAAAACAGAAACAGAATTGAAAGTTTATTTATTTATTTATTTATTTATTTTTTTGGCAGAATCAAAAGATTCTGTAAATATATATATATATATATATATATATATATATATATATATATATATATATATATATATATATATATATATATATATATATATATATATATATATACATATATATATATATATAAAAAATAAAAAAAAATAAAAAAAAAAACCTCAAAATTACACTGGTATAAAAGCTCTTGAAGATCAAGGGCTTCAAGGCTGCAAAAGCATCACAAATGTACTTCTTAAGTATATATATAGTGTGGTAACTCAAAAAATAAGCTGACCGATATACCTTTTATGAAGGCCATAGATTCTGCATTGATGGTGTACCAACCAATAATCAGTTCTGCATGGTGGAAGTTTATCGAATTACATGATACTCGGACTGGGCAAACTTGAACCCTACTCACTTTGCAGCATAGTGTTCTGTTATTGACTTACTGTTAGCAAATCACATCATTTATTCAAGTGATAGATCGCCATTAGACAGAAACTGAATCCCATTCCTGAAAATCAAAACAAGCTCAAGTTATTAGAATTCGAAAACATGTATTAGGATTTAGGAAACACAAGTCTGACATAAATCATATCAGCAAATTTAGCAAAATTTCCCCTCAAAGGGAAGCATAAATGTGCAAGCACAGGGAGATCAATCACAAACGTAGTCTTCCTCCGATGGATTAAGAAAATTACCATATAATACGACATTATCTCTTTTTACTGGAGCTAAGGGATTCCACATTCCTGTCTTTCTTCTGTCTCTGTTCAGCTTGCAGGCCTACCAATGAAACAGTCAAAAACATAAACTTGAAAATCCATCCTTAACTGACAGAGTGGCATCATTTTCCCTCATAAAGAGCCAGATAACAATCAAATTGAGGAACTCACATCTTAAAAACTGAAGTAAGTTATGAGAAACAGAAACACCCCACTGAATTTAAAAGGCCCTTATTTTTCTTACCATTATTATGGTATCAGAAAAATTTAATGATCATCATTCATAAAGAAATTATGAAAGGCGTGTATATACAGATTATCAGGAGACTGTTATGGACTGCCTTAGTATTTTCTGATTTAAAGACTAATTAAGAGATAAAAGCTTGATACTTTGATTAATAATGGCTGAAATTGGATACAAAAGGGATAGATTAATAGCTTAAGGCTATCACTCTCTTGATAACTTTAGGTTATCACTCTCCTAGTAACTTGAGGTTACTACTCTCAACATTTTTCCTCACAATTCACATGCCATCCTACTACATATACTATCCCTATTTATACTAAGGTCAAGTGACTACTACCCTAAAAGCATTAGACTTCCCAAAATACCCTTCCTAATGTTGGTCTATTACAGAGACTTTCACCTGATCTTGCAACTTAAGCTACAAGATAAGCCATCTATCAACCGGATCAGACTCCCCTGCTCATCCTCTGTAGTGCTATTTACGTATATGAAGAAAGCAAAGGAAACTCATTAATGAGTGTCATTTATGACACTATTTTCTTGCCTTAATCCTAATATTTTAGGGTAGTCTCTGACTCTCAGTAGCATTTGAGTCATATATAGTGAAGAATAGCAGCTACCATCTTTTCATGGTAGTGGCTAATTATGAAGAGAAGCTGAAAGGAACTAGTGTCCGTCAGGATATCCAAAATGGCGAAGAAACTTGCTAGCATAATATTTGGGTGTTTTGAGAATAATTTATGAAGATGTACAGATGTTTTGAAGATTTATTTACTAAGGAGGAGATCCTATCATATATAAAAAGGTATGTCAAAACATAGATTCTCCCAAATTCTATCTAACTATTATATCTTCGATATTTTTTTGGAATTTTACTTGGGGAATAATTCTATCTTAACCCTATAAATCTCCATGGACATTCAGCGTTAAAAGAAGCTACCATTGGCCATTCTCCTTACTTCTAAATTGCTTACTCATGTTCTCGTCCAGAAGGAGCAACCTAGAGGAACTAGCTTTTTCTAGTTTGGAATTGACAATGTGTTTCCCTAAAAGATTTGCTTCTCTACTTTGTAACATGAGTGAGTAGTTCTTTTTTGCTCAGTGGTGATTAGATAAAAGCCATGTAATTAGTGTTTGAGACAATGATTCTGTATTATTAGTTATTTCTATTAACTTATTTTGAGTATTCATGAAATACTTGTTTTATCTTATGAATGATGACTCCTGGCAGCTAACAATTATTTGAGTCGAATTTCATACTCCCTCCGTGTTTAACAAATGAAACGTTTATTGATAATTGTTATAATTTTTACTTATTGATAATTTACGATATTTTTAGTCAAAGTTTTGCATTGGCATACTTGCACAAGGGAAGTGTTTCATTTATTTAAACACGGAGGGAGTACCTATTAAGG
Organism: Chenopodium quinoa; assembly: GCF_001683475.1. Classification (NCBI taxonomy): domain Eukaryota; kingdom Viridiplantae; phylum Streptophyta; class Magnoliopsida; order Caryophyllales; family Amaranthaceae; genus Chenopodium; species Chenopodium quinoa. The sequence goes on from NW_018742881.1 coordinate 1,554,842, forward strand.
AGTCTAAGTTCGTAATTGCACTATTCATCTAATTCATTCTGACTAATGTTTGTGATTTATACATAAGAATAAATAGTCATTTGGGTACTTATTGGAATTGTCTCAATGAATAGTTTATTGATAATTGTTATAATTTTTACTTATTGATAATTTACGATTTTTTTAGTCAAAGTTTTGCATTGGCATACTTGCACAAGGGAAGTGTTTCATTTATTTAAACACGGAGGGAGTACCTATTAAGGAGTCTAAGTTCGTAATTGCTTATCCAATGGGTATATTTTCTATTATAAATTGTTCATATATTGCTATGCTAGTGTAACTTCTTGTTAAATTAGTTCTTTAACTCCCTCACCTCCCCCCTCCCCCAACCAAACAAAAAAAGGGGAAAAAAAAGTGTGCTACATATTGTGTGGAACATTATTTACTAGTTTCCTATTCTTAGATTCGCTTTCTTCATAGGTTCGTCTCTTACTTACTCTTTGTTAGAGTGGGTTAAATTTTGCCCGCACTTCGACAACAATTCACTCAATTGCAAGTCATGCAACAAATAATAGCAACATGAAAATGGGCAAATCAGGGATATAAAGCATATAAGACAAAATAGCTCATTTCTTAAGCATAACATAAGATTAGGAGGTACTTCCAATAACATCACAACAAAATTTCCTTAAAATTCATAAATCATAAAAGGCAAAAACAACCACCAGCATTAAAATTAAATTTCTTACATATAAAGACAAGGTTAGTCATTATATCTCTTCATAATCTTGAAATTAGGATGATTTATTTTACATGGTGAAAAGAAGATAACAAAACAGTAAGATGTTTCATTATACTACATTTCAAAATGATTCCCATTTTAGGCCATTTCAAAATGTTCATAAGATGTTACCTTACTCAATGGTTGCCATATCCCTTTTTCTATGCTCGTATTCTACCCCTCCCCCCCCCCCCCCCTCCTAATTTACACATGCCCATTCAATTTTACTTTATCAACATTTTTCTTACACCCACCCATCTTTTAACACTCTATATTATTATATCACCTATTTCTTACACTCACTACCATTTTACACAATCTCTCTCCTTTGTCTTAATATTTGTGCAAATAGTAAATGTTAAGGTCAATGTAAAACAGAGGTAGTAGGATCTACAACATTATTGAAAGACATTTGTACCTCTTTGTTGCTTGGTCGATTTAGAAACACCACCTGTTGATGATGGAGAACGAGGCCTTTTGTGGGCCACGGTTCTGGCTGAGGTTTCAGGTTTCTTAGATGGTAAAAGGGCTGAGGAAAGAAGGGCATCCACAGCCTCTCGCTGTTGCTTTCTATTAGAAATTATGTCCTTTGGCCTCTCAATCTCAGCAGGTCTCCCATCCTCATCCACGCCTTTACTTCGTACCTTGCTGTTAACATGCGATCTTAGACCTCCTTTATCTTCCTGGTGTTTAGAATGCCGTACAACAGGGTCCTGGTTTTTAGAATTTTCTACAGGGTCCTGTTTTTTAGAATGTCGTGCGGGGTCCTGATTTTTAGAATGTCGTACAGGATTTTCAACTCCTTTTGACCCCAGTGTATCAGAGATTTTCTTAAGACCACTATTTTCACGCTCAAGCTGGTGTACATCCCTTGTATATTTACCTTTTTTCTCCCTCGTATGAGCATGCTCACTTGACCCCAGTGGATTTGTGATTTTATCATGGATACTTTTTTCTTGGTCAGGTAGGTTGACACTCCTAATGTTTTTTCTCACACTCTGATGAATATCCTGCTGCTCAGCCTGCTTCTTACATTTCTCAGTAGTATCCTCTTTAGTTCTGGCAGTTTCAAGGCCCTCACTCGCAGAAGATTTATTATGCTTATGCTTCATGTCCTTGTTCTTACTCTTTCTTCTAAAGTTTTCATGACTACTTCCAGTTTGCAGGCCATGCTGGCTTTTCTTAACTTCTTCACTAAGCTTGCCACAATAATCATCTGAGCAAATGGTGTTGGTGGTTGTACCCAATATGTTCTCACATATGGACTTGTAAGGTCTTTTCAAAGATATAATCAAATTCCGCTCCCTAGCATCCTTCATAAGAGCAGCCCAATCACGGTTTTTCTTCAATGTCCTCTCATTGCCCAAAATCCACAGAGAAAGCCTTGCTCTTGTGAGAGCAACATTCATTCGCCTAATATCAGCAACAAACCCAATACTGCTAGAGTTCATTTTGGAAGCCGTAGAATATGTATCTGAAGATCTAACTGTTGAAAGAATGAGTATGTCAACCTCCCGACCTTGAAAACCATCAATAGTATTAAATTCCATTTCTGAAGAAACAGACGATCCAAATACACTGGAAAATCTTGAGCGTAAAAGGGAAAGTTGGCTCTTGTATGGAGTGATAATACCAATTCTTTCACCAACGAACTCTGAAGAATACCTGAACAAAGCAAATAAGAATACATCAGCAATTTTAAGTATTGTGGACAGGCATCACAAAATAATAACTAAGAAGCACCACCGATACCTTTTCTGAAAAAACTTCACTATTTCAATGGCAGCATCTGCCTCACCCTCATTATATAGGGATGAAGACCCAGCATTTCTTCCATAGGACTCCTGACCATCACTGACATTATAGAAGACATAAGGTCCAAGACCAGGAGTCTTGTGAAAAGGTGCAGCTTTACTTGATGACAGAACTCCGTCCAGCAACTTGCCATCATAAAAATGCAAGGAAGGAAAACGACTTATCTCAGGATGCATTCGGTACTGCATATAAGAAACACCAATATTGCTCAGCAACTACATTAGAAACTGAACATCTTGACATAAATAAGAATCAGTTTGTAGAGGGAAAAATGGATAATCGAAAACAATTTATCAAAAGGCTATTTATTTCTATCAACAAATGAAAAAAAATAACAATCAGTAAGCAGTTAGGTTCAAGTTACTTGTTCAGTGAGCATAATGACTGGATAACCAGCCCTCTGTAAACGCTCAAACATGCTGCATTCGTACAAATATCTGCTGGCAACATTAGAAAGGACTGTCGCAGGAAGTTGCTTTGGGTCACCTACCTACAAAAAATGTTTATATGTAAACATCAATATAAGATTTTATCTTATTCAAAACAAAAAGGCCGACAGAGTCTTTATTACTCACCATGATGCATTTTGTACCACTTGATTTTAAAAGCTGAAGAGGTATCAGAGTGGCTGGTTCCAAAGCCTACAGTAACAGAAGAATATCAAAGCTCTGAAAACATCAGAAAAAAATTCAGGATGGGGGCAAAAGTTCATCACAACAACTACCCTAATACAAACCTGTGCTGCTTCATCAATGACGACAGCATCAAACAAGTTATGTTCAGACAGGTTAGCAATTTTACTATTAGACATGGACTCAAAGCATGCCGAATATAGATCTCCACCACACCCACTCAATGTTGTTACCACTATTTCAGCTTCCCTTAATATTGACCTCCTTAATTTATTCCTTAACACTCTAATTTCTTCACTAGTCTTCTTTTCCCGGGCTTGTATTGCTGCAAGCCTCATGTAAATCTCCTTTTTCTGATTATAAAGGCTTCGCAACCTAGCCTCCAGCTCTGAATTCGACATTTTCTTTCCATTATCAACTTCAAGATGTTCATCCGCAGAGGCACCATTTTTGTCTGTACTTTCATCTTTCAAATTAGCCCGTTTAGATTCATAGAATTTTATGCGGTCTACTGTCTTTTCTAGACTCTCACGTAGAGTTGTCGAAGATTCTACAATCAACTCATTCTTTCCATCTCCCACAGCCATCTTTTCTTCAGCAAGACGATGTTCTACTAGTGTATCAATGAAAAATGGTAATGAATTTGGATGTATTGTTTTTGCATTGCCAACACGTACAAGGTATGGTTTGTACATGTTTCCATCAGCACCATACAGACCTTCACCAGCTAACCTTGAAACTAATTCATCCACTGCAGCATTAGACTGAGCACAAACAAGCACCCTCTTTCTCCCAGAGGCCCTTGGCATTTTCTCATCATTCCCAGCATTATCATTCAGTTGTCTAGCCAAGGCAGCATCCTGCCATGCCCTTGCAATAGCAGCAGACTCGCTAATACTTTTCCGGAAATTGGTGAATGGGGTAGAGTTGTGTTTCAAATTGTTACCATATTGTTTGTCAATAGTTTTTGACTGTAATGATACTGCAAGCAGTGCACTGATAAGAGCCACAATAGTGCGTGTCTTCCCAGTACCTGTATATAAAGACCATCATATAACAGGAAGTAATTTGATATATTTCCAACTAAAGTTACATAGAAAAGCCACAAACCTGGAGGACCCTGAACAAGAGACAAATCGAAATCATTTCTAGAATCAGGGATTCCTAAAACTGCACTGATTGCTTGAATCTGACTCCCATTGAAGGTTGACTTGAGCACTTGCTGCATTGGTCGCGACAGCTTGCTCAAATCTACCTTTCTATTCTGAGTAGAGGCATGAGAATGATCAGCAGGTTTCAAGATAACTGGAAGGGCAGGGATAACCTCAATCGAAGAAAGTGCTTGAAATTCTCGAAGTTGAGGCGTAATACTCATAATACGACTCAGATACCATTTGCTCCTCTCAAGAAGCTGCTTTCTGGCTCGATTTAAGCGTGAACATCCACTTAAAACATAAAATCTTATGAGAAGCATATTTAGCCTTCTTTTATTGTCTTTCTCACGTCTCTCCACCTAAGACACACAAAAGCAGAATTACATAGAGTAGAGAACCAACAATTGAGATAAATTGAAACTGTCAAACAGTGCAAATAATGAGCATAAAAGAAAAAAAGTTTTCCGCAAGAATTCATGGAACCTTTTTGCTATTCGTAATTTAAAGGAATGTCTATGCTATTTGGTCCTTAAGTTCAAGGAATGCACTATCCCTACTTTTTCAGTCCCATAATATACTACTCCATACATTTTTTTTCATTTAAAAACCTCTAATATACCTCCAAGTGTCTAATACTTTCATCCGAAAAAAAAAAAAAAAAAAAAAAAAAAAAAAAAAAAAAAAAACCCTAATTTCAAGGAAAATAAGATTTAATAACCTCTATTATACCTCTAACAGTCTAATACTTGCATCCTTTAAAAAAAAGATACAAAAGTTGTAAATATTTAGATTATATGAGGTTAATTCCTGATATTATTGATACCCGTGCATAAGCACAGGGTACACTCTATTAAACATCGTAGGAATGAAACATAAAAAAGGACCAAAGAGTATTTAAGCAGGAATCAACTAGGAGGGACGAAGAGGAATAGATTATTAGTTCATACCTTTCCTACTAAGTATACATTATGAGGAGAATTTTTTATGGGTTGTTTAGTGAGTAAAACTAAGTCATTCTCAGCACAACTGCTAGATGCAGAAGAACCAAGCTCGTCATGGACGCATCGAACAAGATGGAAGTCATCAACTCTTTCTACTGAAACCACAGATAAACTGCCACAAGACATTTCTTCTAATAAAGACACCTCTTGGAAAGAGCTGCGTAATTGTGCTTTAAACTCTTCCAAGATCAAGGGCCGGAAAATGTCCACATATTGCTGAGGTGACTCAAAACATACTGGAACCTCCTTTAAACCAAGTGGTGTCTCATTTTTCTCTTGATGATCAGTATCTAATCCAACAGCAGCAAAATAGTCCATCTCCAGTATTGCCCTAAACCATTCATCCATTTTTGGAGGCTTCAACCGTCTGGCTGCTGCCTCCATCTTACGCAAATATACAGATCTGCTATCAATAGGACCTGCAAGTTGAATGACTTTACGTTTAGGAAAAGAGGAACCCTGCGTTTTCAAAGATGAATGATTACGTCCGGCAGACTTCAATGCAGATTCTAATGGATCTTCAGTATCACGCACAATTTCCTTTAAAATTGTGTCATTCAAACCAGAAACTGCCTTTTTCTGGGAATTAACTAAATGATTGTTTTTGGCAATTTCAGCAGAGAAGGATCTAGCCGTGGCTTTGTCAAGTGTGATGCCTTCTTTTGGGATACTCTTAGAGACGTCTGTTTCTCCAATCTGTTTGTTTTTCATTTTGGAAAGGGATGTTGATGTCAGGGCATGTTTTGTCACAGTAGGTTTTCGAGACTTTGGTGCAAGCACATCTTTTGGAGCTCTTTCTTCAACCTCTGACAAAATCCTTGCAGGGCCAGATTCAGAATAGCTCTTTTCAATATTGGATTGCATAACTGACTTATCGGCAGAGGGAGCCAAAACATCTCCCTTAGTTGGATTTATAGCATCACGAACTTCAACAGGAGGCTCCAAAATTTCAGTCTCATCATCTGATAATAGAATCACAGGGTCACTCTTTCTGCTTCTAGTGGCCACAGTGTCCAAAATTTGCACAGAAGACTCAATATCAAAAGATGAACTCTTCTTCCCAGCTGCCAATCTATATGAAAGTGATTTTGACTTTGGAATGCACTTGTCATCATATGAAACTTCATTTGACAATGAAACAGAAAGACGTGATACTTGCTCCTTCAATGAATCCATTGGAACCACATCTGCTCAGCAAACCATTAGACATAGGCCAGCACAAGGAAATAGTGAGCAATTATAAGTAAGAAGACATAGTTAAGTTTTATTTAAAAAAAAAAAAATTTAAAAAAAGGGCCAAACAACAATTCCTAACGCACCTGATGCAATCAACTTTTCAATAACTTTGACAATCGCCTCTGATCTTTCATTGCATAAACTCTTTAGCAAAGCCGGCAAAGAGGTCATAGACAGTTTCCAATATCGAATAACTGCTTCCAGTTCAGACTTTCCCCAATCTACCAGATCATGTAGCCAGCTCATGTCGGGTAATCCATTCATCTTCCTTGAATTTTTCCCAAGAAATACCTCAGCTGATTGTGTAAGTTCCCCGAACAAAATGGGCAGGATTTCAAGCAAACGGACACAAGACATCTGTAACAAGTAAAATATTGATTACATTCATCTAACCATTACCAGACAAGCATGTACTTTGATGACACAGCAAAGATTTTTCAAAACATAAAAAGAATTTTTAAAAAAAAGGGAAACAAAACAAGATATATTGCCTCTCATCACATACAGTCAATTTAAAGACCAAAATAAACCTTACTATCATCTTGCCATTGATTCCAATCTTTTTCTCATCTAAGAGGTTCTAGAAGGAAAATGCAAGTAGTTTGATACTAGATTCCAAGATGCATAGTCGCAACTTTGCTCACTAATAATAAAATAATATGATAAATCAGGGTACAATACACTAAATTGTTGTTTGGAACCATATAGGGCCACTAGTCCATCACATAAAAGCCCATGGTGGACTTGGGTTCATGAAGGGAGGCATGTACATAATCGGCTTGATAGTTAAGAGGCAAAGTGGATAGTTCCAACCACCCAATGAGCCTTCCGAGGTCTCAAAGGGTCCATAACAAGCACCTCGCCCTATTTTCTTTCGAGCCCGTAAAAGCAAAAATTTCTCTAAAATTGAAGTGGATATGGGAGGTGTCCCCAAAGTTAAATGAGTTTGGTTCAATAATATGGCTATTTCAGAAATCTGTTGTAGCAGTCATCAAAAGCTGCAAGAGATGGTTTCAATCACCACATAACCCAATTTCTTAATGAAACCTTTGTGAAAGTAGCCAAAACGTGGCTTTATTGATGGACCTCATGGTTGGTTGACAAGAATAATCAACGTTGATGAAAATCACTACATTTTTTTTTTTTTCCCAACATTCCTCTTATTTTCCATTTCCCTATTTCTCCTCCATTTCATCAAATAAATAAAATAAAATAATATATTTTTTTATAACAAAAATAAATTTTATAAACACAAGCATGCAAACAATGCCCCTCATCACCAACACAATCCACCTAGAAATCTAAGTTTCAATCATTCAAAAATGCAGTTGTACAACAAAATGAATGTGACAAAATGCAACCTGCAATATTTAAAAAAATATCCAGTGCTGTCTATTATTCAATAGTAAGAAGTTTTACACTAGTATGTATTGATATTGCATAGTACCAAAGGAGACATCTAGAGGCATTATCACAGAGAGAAAAGAAAAAAAGAAAAAAGGAAAGAGTTTCAAGCTTACATATTCCATTCAACAAATGGAGAAAACCGTCTCAAGAACTTTAAAATAGTGGAATTAAAAAATAAAAAACGGGGATTGATAAACTACCTGTGAGATTCTATAATCCATAAAAGCCTTTCCTTTGTGCAAGCACTTTTTCACAGACGGCCATGCAACTTCAGCAAGCTCGGAGCTGAAGCTCTCCCAAAGTTTCTTATCAACCTTGGATAACTGTTTTCCATCATTCACTTGCAAAGAATTGAGGTTCAATTGCTGCAAGAACCCACCTTGAGATGCGAACTTAAGACTTAGCTCATCAGAAGAATTTCCCACTGAGTGAGCAGCAGGTGAAAACCCTTCTTTAAAAATTTTGCAAAGGACAAAAAAGAAATGATGCAGACACTGGAAATTGACAAGAACAGAATCCAACTGTACCTGAATAGAGAGCAGAGACTTCCAATGTAAGGAATGGCTATATTCAAATATTTAAATCTCAACTGCTAAAAATTTCCTTATTCACGATAAACTAGAACATTGGAAAAATATTTATTCTACTATGGTGGTTATGAATTTATGATAGCATCATTGTTGATGTTTTCTCAGGCAAAGCACTACGTTATTGGCATCTATAACTGATCGCTCAATAAAAACCTATAACATGACCTGAACTCTGAGATATATGACCTGAACTCTAATTATAAAAAAAAAAAATCAACTAAACCATACACAGTTTTACCAGCTTCAAAGCATGCTTCAAGCCTTGTAAAATTGCAGTCAATGAAAATCCTGAACAACAGAGGAACTGTAAACCAGAAGCAAGGCCGCGTGTGTCCGAGACATACTCCAAAGTACGCCTACCAACTTGCCTGACATTCTGCATCAAACAGGAAGTTCTTCAAAATTCTTAGCACCCAAAAATATAGCTATTTACCTAAGTTTATGTTAAATCAGAATAATGAAAAATAAAATTAATTTTTTGCAAGAAACCACCTAATATATTAGACCCTATATAGATAGCCAATTAATACATTTTTATTTTTAAGACACGCTTTCATGTGTGGTACTATGCAAAACATTATAAGAGCAAAAATCAAAGAAAGCCGGTGAGAAAGATATAGAAAACATCGAGGTTTAGGCAATACTAGAGGCATTAAGTTTAAAGGAGGAATCAGAGAATTAGGGCAAGGTTTAAACAAAATACAGTAAAACAACTAGGCATTAAAGTCTAAAAAATTCAAAATACTCTGTAAGTGAGAAAGGAAAGAAACAACAATAACAGTTTGTTTGGATAAAGAAAGGGGAAGGAAAAGAAGGGGAGGGAGGAGAAGAGGAGAGGAGGGGAGGGAAGAATGGTGAGTTTTCCTTCCAAATCTCTCCATTGTTGGAGGGATTAATTTTCTACAATTTAATCCTTCCATTTCTCTCCCCATCAATTCCCTCCCTTCCTCATTTGCTATCCAAATGAAAGATACTCTATCTCTCCATGTCTCTTCCCCTCCTTTCCCTCCATTTCCTTCAATCCAAACACACCGTAAGAGGAAAGAATAACACTTCGTCTGTCCCAATTTAGTTAGGCCATTTGCTTCTTTTAATTCAGTCTCCAAGACATCTTTGAACAAAAACATCTTTACTTGCGTGTTATTATAGAAGTCATATAATGCTCATATTTTGGATGAGAAAAATTAAATAAAAATAAAAAAACAACAACAACAACCAACAAATCTAAACTTATCCAACAAAGCCAAAATGTTAAGATCATATTTGAGACTACTGATGATGAAAGGTAATCAAGGAGCTTGGAAATATTTACACCAAATCTCAAAAGTTTGAGTTAATAATAGAGGTGTATGAGTTTGTGGTGTGAGTGAGTGTATTAGGTCGCTGAAAAGATGTGACAAATTCTTATTGGGCACAATGTTTGAAAAGACGCGCTGAGGCGGGCGTTAGGGGTCATGCACTTTTTGTGGTCTAGGTGAGGCGATTTCAATGATATACGCCTCACTTCAATAAGGTGCGCCTTAGGCACAAGGATCTTTAAAACACCTTGGTGCGCCATGAGCCTTTTATACATTGATTGGGCAATTTACCAAAATCTCAGTGTGAGTGTATTAGGTCGTTCAAAAGATGCAATAATTCTTATTAGGTAATTCACCACAATCTCCTTCAATAAAAAAGCAATAAATTCAACAATGGAAGTTTTGAAAGGTACATCATTAGGGTCTGAAAGCAGAAGGATCAGACTTTCACCCATCTGTGGCTCCCAAGTCCACTGCCTCCGAAGCTCTCCTTGCTCCAGTTGAATTATGAATTGTGCAGCTAACCTATAAGAAACACAATTGCATACAATTTTCAAAACTACAGATCCAATTAACCTTCCACAAAAAAGAGGCCAGTCAAGAAAGTTTCCACTGTCACTGTAAAAACAGTCTTCCGTAAATTGCAGAGAAGAAAGCTTTAAAAGCACCAACCTTCGAAAGGTTCTTATCAAAGGGATACACCGTGTTGACACCCTTACTGAATTTTTTGATACATTCCCATCTCCACTGTCATCAGAACCAGAAGGGCATTTCCAACCCAGAAAAGCTGCAACTTCAGCAGCTCCTGATGAAAGCCACGCCTTAACAGGAAGTGACAGCTCAGAGTTATTTTCAGGCTCCACCATGGAAAATCGAGATAAAGCCCACAGGACAGCCTTAGCAACTGATACTGGTAGGATTGAAGGTTGAATGTCAAGCAAAACATCGAACCACAGCATAGGAGCACACATCCATTCAGTGTATTCCTGACAAACAATTTTGCTTTGAAAGGTAAATTCATTCCAGCAACAAACATGTTTCTTGTCATCCAGCACAGAGCATGAAGTAGCATCATCAATTTCTTCACTCAGTTCAAAGAAATTGCTACTATCATCTGTTGAAGTCTGGCAGTGCAACAAAGAGGACAATAATGCAGTAGCATCCGATACAATAATTGTTTGTACAAGATCAATGGCAGGTTGGCGCAGAGAAGAATGGAGTGTCAAATCTTTCAAAGATGACACAAGAGATGGCCCCCTGTATGGAACCAAAATGGCCATTGATGAAGTTCAGAGGAAAGAGGGAACAAAAACTAAAAAAATAAATAAATAAAGAAGAAGAAATATATCCAAATTGATCAAATGCATGTAGTGTAGTAAAAGATGGCCATCATAGAATATGGAAACAAAAATGGCATATCAAGATAGCCCCCAACAGTCAATTTTAAATTTGATGCAAAACAGCGAAAAAAATACATGAACCAATAATAAATAAAACTGCATGGAGAATCTTAAATGTGCACAACTTGTCACATCACAGAAAATTAATCATGAAGAGATTATGAAACTTACCACATGTGAGCACACTCAAAAGGTGGGCTAGGTGGGTTCATCTTGTAACCACGATGGACAATAAGAAAAGAAATCTGCAAAGGATATAGAAAACAAACTTATCTACTCAGAAATTACAACAGCCATATATTCAACCTACACCAAATTTACACAAACATGATGATCGGGAGGGGGAAAGACCTGGCAAGCCTTTTTCCTCATCAGCATGCTAAAGTTACTACTCCTTGTTACTTGATGCAAGAGAAAGTATAAGAAATGCCTACGTTGCTTTTCGAATTCTCCATCATGCAAAGATTCAAGAGACTGCATAGAGACAAGCCCCATTAATTACTGCTAGCGGGAATTATAGGTGACACTTAGACAGCTAAGGTGAAAGTGATAAATAACCAGTCACATGCCTGCAAAAGTGGCTGGAAAAGATCAAATATTTCTTTATGGGTTTTCTCATTTCGTGTATGAAAACATTGACTAAGTAAAGAGTCACGCATAACACTTGGAGGCAATGATGTTCTCAACCAAAGTTTACAGCCTGAAAAGAATTTAGGAAGAGTCACAAAGTGATGTGATCCAATGAAACCAAAAGAAGAGAATACCACCAAAAATCAGTTAAACATACCCAAAATCTCAAAGAGCAACCTCATGCAATTGACTGCATGAGAAAACTCAGGGGAATCATCGCTAATGTGATCCAGTACAAAATTGAGAAAAACAGGATATGGTTCCAATATCCCATCTTCTAGTGCAGGAGGTTCCAAAAAAGAAAGCCTTCAACAAATCAATATGAGGACATAATTAGCTGGGTGAGTACAAGAAGTGAAGTCCCATGCTTTCAAAACACCAATGGTGCAGAGCCACATTAATTACATCTAAAAGTTCTATCATCCACATTAATTGAAGGCCAGACAGATACATACAATGCTTTGAGTCCCAACCATATAGTAACATGATCCATCTGCACTCTTAGCCTTGAATTTTCAGAAGTTGACTGCATCGCATCACCAGTAAGAAAGCCAATACATCTCTTAAGAAAAGGCTGGAGAGGTTCCAGCTCTGCAGCAGACCTTGCAAGAGAAGATATTGATGTAATGTTCCAATATAAAGAATTGAATTGATTCACTCTGCAACCTTGTTTGGGATATAATTTAATGGGAACTTAGACATGAATGATGTATTTAATCATTTACCTATGAACATCAGATCTATGAGCAGAACTATGATGATAATTTGGTTCTCATCCCAAATCCTCAATATTTTTCAATTTAGCCCCAAGCCTCAAGACTCTTCAAAATATGCATCAAAATAAACTTCTCGTGGCAGTCATTTTACTAAATAAAAATTAAAAAAAACCACATCATAATGATTTTTTGATCTATTGGTTGCAGCAGATGCCTCACATCTCATGTTATATGGGTATATGTAGACATGAAGCACTACCATCACCAGTGAAACTTGGCACCATATTCAAGTTTCAACCCAAAAATACATAAGATAATAGAGGTCAGCAGTTAGCTTGGAAATCCAGATTTAGCATATAATACAAAACAATACCACAAGAACGCTATAACTAACATCGAAACGTAAAAAATACTTTCAAGTGACAGGGTACAATACCTCAACTTTCCCAAATTACCAGCTAACCGATGGCCAATAGATCGTGATTTTCTGCTTTTGAAAAAAAGTAAAGCGTAGACACCCTAATGTACAGCCAAATTCAGGGAATTGATATCAATAGAACAGTATAGGCACACAAGACAAAAATTTCAGACCTAAAGTAAGAATACCGGAAAGTGCTGTTGCTTAGCTAGTGCTAATTCATGAGCATCATCAACAGCCTCAATCAATTTTTGGAATTCATTGACAATGAACTCGTCGTCCAACAATATAGGGAACGTTAAGACCTGCAAATAAAATAAAGATGCAACATCATCACAACACAAAGAAACAGCCTCCATATATATGGGCATATGGTGTATAAGAAATATACATGCTGTATATAATACAGAATTAGCTGGCTATAGCATCATATTTGCATGAATACAAAACCAATTACACAAAAGCTTGTTATGTCAAGAAGAGGCCTAGAGGGAGAACCAAAAACATCAAATTATCAAACAGAACATTACCACAAAAGAAAGGAAAAAAGTTCCTTGATGTCTATGTTACTCGGACTCTTTCATTTACCTCACGTGTCCGTGTCGACACGACACGTGTCTGACACCGACACCGACACTTGGACACTTCATTTTTAACTAAAAAACAACTTTTTCCAAGAAAATGGACGAGTCCAATGCTTGGACACCCGTGTCTAATTTGACACTTCATCCGAGTCCAAGTAACATAGCTTGATGTACTAATGCACTGAGAAAGAATACAAATATTCACAAGCCATAAGAAGAGCCATGCAAAGGCTGGCAAGCATGCCCTAATAGGTCTGACATGAAAGGATATTTTCTTAGTGGACTTTATCAGAAACACATTTCTCAGCCAAGAGAAGAAAGAAAAAATGACATAATAAACAAGTGTGCCTATGTTCACAGCTATGAAATGGATGGCACAGATCAACAGAAGGTAAAAGAACTAGAGACATTGTCCTTCCAATGGAACCAAAAATAGAATGCAGATACAAAACATATAGGAGTAATACGGTACATTCAATTAGATTCATCTAAAAATAACCCAAATCCCTGTTTCAAAATCTTATATGCATAATGATCAATCCAAAAGAGCCAATGTAGTATACCTCAAACATTAAACTAACAATCTCAGCATTATCATGATCAAGATGATACCCTCCGTGTGCAAGTCTTGAATTTGCTTCTTTTATGTGTTCAGAGACTCTTTCTTCATCAAGGCGCTGCAATATACTAACTAGGGGAGAAATAAAACTTGACTCATATTCAGCTTTGTACATCTCTTGGGCTTGGTGGTGCCGAGAGATGCACTCTGTACACCTCCTCATTTCTTGAGATACCCTACCCCATAACATCTTAAGAAGGGAATCATCGCTCTCAACCTTATAGTAATTGAAAAATGTCTCTAGAAAAGGACCCATTATATCCCAATATCCACACCAAGGATGATGCGAACTGGGCAGACAAATCAAGAAATTGTATGCAGATGAAAACCTGAATCAGACAAATAACCAAATTTAAAGGATATCAGGGCAAGAAGGTTCATGTGTTACACCCAAAAGCGTGTGTGTGTGGGGGGGGGGGGTATAAAAATGGAGCAGCATACGAAGTGAACAACCTTATATACTGAATAAAGGAATATGGAAATACATGGAGTAGCATTCTAAGAAAATTTCTGCATTATAGTTTTGTCCAAAACTTCTAAATTATACATGCATGAGAGTTAAATAGACAATTTGATATACTTGCAACTTTCTACTATATCCAAGAAAAGCAGCCTCTAAACTTCAATATATGCCGGATAACAAACATAAATACGAAGTACAAAGCTGACAACCAATCCAGCAACACCACAGCAACGTTTCAGCTATTGAAAATTTCAATACAGTGACATTACCTTATCAATGATTCAAAGTGAGTAGCTAACATTAGTACCCAAGCAAAATACTTCATAAGTTCAAGAAATCAACTCATATTCAATTGAACAAATCATCAATAATACTTCCTCCGTATAACTAAACTTGCAACACTTACCTAAATTGGATGTTTCAAAATGACAAATAACACTTTTTTACTAAACAACTTTTTACAAATTTCCACACCTACTTTATTCATACTCCGCCAACTCATTTTCCGTCCCCTCCTCTCTGTCTTCCATAAGAAAAACAGTTTACTTTTTAAAATTTGCATTCTCTCCCCTCTTACATTAAACAATGTCCTAACTCTAAGAGTTGTAATTTTAGTAAAACGGAGGAAGTATCTATCTTCCTCTATGCTATTCAGATTCGGCTGCCTCAAACTAACCATCCTGAAACAATCAATGTCACACACTCACACTAAATACAACATTCCCTTTCAAGTATCAATATATCTTTTACTCTGATTGATTTCCTTAACCTACATTACTCACCAAAACATATGCATGCTCCATGTTTGGCAAATTATACATACATAATCCTAAACTCAAAACAAGCAAGCACAATAATGAATACTCCGCACTATACTCCTCCTATCACGAAAACATTGTCACGTTGTCTCAACCCCTCGTAAATTTGTGGTTATACAATCATAATAATAGATTAATCTTCTCAATTTCTTTCAATTATTCAATTTCTAAAGCCAAGGTACACTAAAAAATCCAATTATGAACCATTTTTATTCCAAGAAATGCAACTTTTAAACTTTTTCCATACATCTTGAAATAGTATCCAAAATGTCAAAACAAGTATATAACGTAATCGCTTAAATGTGTCGAGTAGCAAGAATCACTAAGAAAATCACTGGAATTCAAAATCATCAAAATAACAATCAAATTCATTACAAAATAAAAAAAAACGGACCAATTTTCTTTAGCTTGTTGAATACGATTAAGCCGAGAAGAATCGTCACAATTATTATCATCATCATCCTCTTGGTCCTGGTCTTGTTCAATAGCTCTCCATTGATCAAGAAGTTCATTTCTGCTCTTCAGTATTCTCTCCATTGATTTTGACTACGCTACTTTGCGGCGAAGGAGGAGAGAGAAAAGTGTTTATCAATGGCGGCGGTTCTAGGTTTCCGACGCCGGCGATGGGAGGAGAGAGAAATGTTTCCGACGCCGGCGAAAGAGGAATTAAAGCGCGGGGGGAATGGGGGTTTGGGGACGAGGGAGAGAGGGAAGTGAGGAGTTTGATTTTGTGAACTGTTAAACATCGCCCGCAAATTCCTACATAAAGCCCACAAAATAAGAGTGAAATGACACTTTTGCCCTCATACTAAAAAACACACAATTTCTCTCTCTACTCTCTACTTCCACTTTCTCTCTCTAAATTATTTCCAGAGCTATGTCGAGGCGGCCCGGCAAGGAAGTGGCGGCACCGGCGGTGGGCGGAAGGCGGTTTGCCGGCCAGAAGGTAATTTTTTTAATTTTTGTAATTTTTTTTAAAAAAAAAAACCTCCGGCGACGGTGGGGCGCCAAGGCGAGACGCCACCACCACGGAGGAGGCGCCTAGGCAAGGCGCCCGTACGGTGGTGGCGGCGCCTAGCCCAGACGCCACTACCACGGCAGCGGCGCAGAGGCTAGGCGCCACGGCCGTGGTAGTGGCGTCTGGGCTAGGCGCCGACACCACCGTACGGGCGCCTTGCCTAGGCGCCTCGTTCTTTTTTTTTTTTTAAAATTTTTTTTTTGTTTTTTTTTAATTTTAAATTTTATTTTCGATTTTTTTTTTTTTTTTAAAAAATTTGTTTTTCTTTTTTTTAAATTGTATGTTCCCTTTTTTTTTTTATCTTTTTTTTTTAAAATTTTGTTTTTTTATTTGTTTTAATTTTATATTTTTTATGTTTATAATTTTATTTCCGTGACTTGTTTATTTGCTTTTGTGTTTATTTTCGACTTTTTTTAATTTGTTTTCGTTATTATGTTTCGTTATTTACTTGGAGTTAGGCATCGCAATTTAGACCTGGTGCGGGGAAGAGTATTGACGTCGTGAGGAGTACGATCTACTCAATGGAGAGCTCGGGGCCCAGACACGTTAGATCCCGTGGTATTTCGGCCTCGGCCCGCAGAGAACGGGTGCACTGTTCTGCGGACGATCAAGATGATGATGATGATGATGAGGAGGAGGAGGAGGAGGTCGAGGAGGAGGAGGTCGAGGACGAGGATGATGCAGATGAGGATGTCGACGATCAGAGTGGACCATATGATGATTACGGTCCATTCAGTCAGAGACTTGATGATACGTATGAGACGCATAGGGTAGATGTGCGTAAGGGTCGAGATGGTAGGTTTGTTAGTAGATCTGGCACATCATCTGCGTCCACTGTGTCTGCGGGTAGCAGAAAACGGTCGAGGGCCGTTAATGATTCTTGGATGGTGAGGGGTGAGGTGGCCGGGGGACCTATAGACGGGAGTGTGATTCCTAGCTTTTTAGGACACATCGCTACCCGTATTTGGGAGGACCAGGAGAGGGCTTTGGATACAGGCATTTTGAAATGCCAAACCCGGGAAAAGACTTGTAGGTTTTTGTGTAGCTGGGCTGATGCTTGGCCGGAGGAGAGCGAGATGGTCAGGCGATTGAGGGCCACTAGAGTGAGTCACCTTCCTGCCACCATGCACGACAGGATTGACTGGACGCTGATCACGGCTTTCGTTGAGCGATGGCAGCCGGATACGAACTCGTTCCACCTTCCGTTCGGTGAGATGACGATCATGTTGCATGACGTCGAGGCCATCCTTGGGATTCCCGTGGAGGGAAACCGAGCATCTGTCGTCACTGATGCGGATCAGGCAGATTTACTAGCGGAGCTGTTGGCGGTGGATAGGGTTGCGCTGTACACATCGGCACTTGGTGTGTGGGATCACGGCGGCGTTAAGATCGCAGCCGTCTTGCAGCGATGTTTGCACCCTACGGCACGTAGGACGCAGGACACACAGCTGGCTGCATATGTTTTTCTTCTTCTCGGGTGTACCTTGTTTCCGGATAAGAGCGGGAACAAGCTCAGGCCACGCGACATAGTTGACGCGTGTGAGCCCGATATTTGAAATTAGACATTATCTTTTTAGTTTGTAATATTTGAAATTATTGTTCTTAGTTTTTAAAATTCAATATTATCTTTTTAGTTTGTAATATTTGAAATTATTGTTGTTAGTTTTTAAAATGAAACATTATCTTTTAAAAATGAACACATAGAAATGACATAGTATTGACAATACAAGGCCTCATAGTAAAAGGTAGGTGTACATCAACAAAAACTACATGGCAATTAAATTGTTCCACTGTTGCACGCGAGCATGGTACAAAGCATCCCAACCCTCCACGCTTGCTCTACGAATTTCATACCACTTCGGTATGATATTTGGGACCGGAAAATCGGGTGACATGTCTAATCGGATAAAATGTCTGTATGACGGCCCAAGAAATCCAATAGCAACGTCCCTTACCGGTCTGGTGACGGTCTCGCGCGAACACCAGGGCAGAACCGTTGTACATGGATAATAGGCTCGACTATGTAAACCAAGGCCGAAATGCATGACTGCACACTTGTAGATGTTTGCAACGGCAAAGAGATCAAGTGGCGCATCGAACCAATGATTTTGACCGCAAGGTCCCCCTCCCCACCGGATACGCTGCAGAGACCTATCCAAGTCCTCGCCGTACACATGGCCATACACATCTCGGTTTGATGCGATTTCACTGTACATCAACTGCCGCACTAAACCGTAGTTGTCTTCACCCATTTGAAACACATCCGCCACAACCCGAAATCCGCAGTTACCATCTGCAATGACATCATTCCACCCGTCCAAGAATGGCATCATGATATTAGGGATCCTGTCCTTATATGGAAAATGTTCAATGTCCATTCTCCCTGTTACACACATCAATAAACACAATAAACAAGTCAACAGTAAACTAATCAAACAGTCAACAAAAGAAATTGAAGTCGAATGTCTTACCGGTGCCGGGCATATTCACCGACGACGATGATTGGCTGCCACTTGATGAGGATGTACGACCACGGCCACGGCCACGGCCACGACCGCGAATGTACTCAAACGCACTCTTGTTCCGCCGTGGTTGTCGACCCCTAGGTCGCTCGACCCCTTCCGGTTCCTCGGTATCCAAACACGATGTATTGAACATGTCATGAAGTATGTGTGTAGCACTACGAATGATCGAAGGGTGACTGGAGGACACTTGGTCAAACATCATCTGAAACTGCTCCAACTCCTCCTGTTCACGGTGAACCGTATGCGGAACAGCATGCTCTCCGATAACGAGCGTCCGCCAGAATGGATGAACCTGATCGACATGTAACGACGCCCTGTCTTGCGTAATTACGCGGTGAATGGTGCATGCACAAGGTAATCCATGAGTCATTGATATAGCACATCCGCACCGAATAGCCACTTCATCGCCCAACTCCCTCATCCTGGTATACTCGCTCAGAATCAACCCCAAACAGTGGTGTGACACACGACCGTGGAGAATCTTAAATATGAAATGGCCATACAACATGCCATGTCGTCGTCTGGAGTCCTCGAGATAGTTCTTGATGTCGTTCCTCTGAGTATCAATAGCCTTGTTTATTCTCTCGAACAGTGTATCCAGAGCAGCCGTGGAAGAATCAATCCAGTCCTTCAAAGCTCTATGAGCGCTCTCGACTCTCCATGTCGTAGTGTTCCCAAAATGAAGAACTTGGTTCGTCCAATATTTGACAAACTTTTCCCTCTGAGGTACCCACTGATGCATCACATAGTCTACGATTGGCGGGCACCACTTGTACGCATCCTTTAAGTTTTCCAAGGCTCGATCGTACTCTGCCTCCGTGGTAGCTTGCAGGATCTTCCGCCACTTACCATTTACCAATCTCTCTGCTGAATCTAAGTTCTTGTTGAAAAGGTTGTAGGCTTTGACTTTCACGCAGTTGTTGATGTGCCATGTGCACAGTAAATGGCTCGACTCCGGAAACAGCTCCGCTATAGGGGCAAAAAGACCTCCCTCACAATCACTTACGATGGCCGATGGCTGTACATTTGGGCCGATGTAGTTTCTCAACTTTTCCAACACCCAACGGTAACTCGCAGCCGTCTCATCCTTCATGACTGCATAACCAATCAGAAAGTTCTGGTTCGTTGGAGCCATCCCAACCATCTCAACCAGTGGGAACTTGTACTTGTTTGTCTTGTACGTTGAATCGATCAAAATCACAGATGGCCAAGACGAAATCATATCAGCACAATCAGGATGGACAAGGAACAAATGAGTTACCTCCGATGTGTCTTCGTCAGATTCAAACCAGTAAAGGTAACCACGTGCTTGTGCCTGGTGCAGAAGCTGCTGTATAGGGTTCCTTCCCTCTGACCGTTCAAACCTCAATTTCTGTCTGACGTTGTAGATGTGTCTTCGGTTTGGCTGGTCTTCGGGGAATTTCTCTAACACAGACGCTAATATTTTAGCGGGCTTCACTTGAGCATCACTCATTTCTTTTACAACTAGTTTCGCAGCTGGACTTAGGCCGCTTAACTGCCGATGCCCCACTTTGTATGCTATCAGCTCATGGTTGTGATATCCCCATTTGCCGTAACCCTTCACTTCCCAACCGTCACGCCTTTGATGTTGTCGAACCTTAACTCGGAACTGACACCCACAACCTTTCCGCTTTGAGTCAAACCGAATCGCTTTACTGAAATCTCGTTCTTCTCTTTTGCGATAACGGTCGCATCTCAAAATGCGATCCATTCTACCATCCCGTTGAGATTTATGAGTTGCTACTACTAAACAAAAGCCTGATCTAATTGCAACTTGTTTTGCCCAATCAATCGCTTGTTGAGCATCTTCGAACAGGCCATCATGTACAAAAATCCCACTGTAATCATTTCCGTCTCCACCATAATCCTGTAACAATAACATATAACGTATAAATATAATTACATTAAGATTAAATTAACAAAAACAAACAAAAAAAAAAAAAAAGGGGATTAAATTAAAAAATAAAAAAAAAAAAAAAAAATATATTCCCCTACTGGCGCCTGGCCAGGACGCCGGAGCCACGGCCGGGGCGCCTGGTCAGGACGCCGCCGCCATGGTGGCGGCGTCCTGGCCAGGCGCCTTGGCCGTGGCTGCGGCGTCCTGGCCACGCGCCACTACTATGGTCGAGGCTTCTCCACCAGGCGCCGTGACCACGGTGGCGGCGTCCTGGCTAGGCGCCACAACCACGGCATGGCCTTTTGGCTAGGCGCCAGCCACCATTTCGTCCTTACGATGCGTTACGAACCTCGTTTTCCGATGACGACGGCGATTCTCCGGTGATCCTCGGCGATCCGGTGCTGCTCCACATTTTTTTAGTGCGAAAAATTTATCTTCCGTTAAAATTATAAAAAGGGCAAATTTGTCAAAAAATTATAAAATGTGGGCTTTATGTAGAGATTTGCGGGCGATGAATAACAAGTCCCTAAAATTAATACTCCCTCCGTGTTTTTTTTAGTGATACATTTTCCATTTCCGGCCGTGTTTTTTTAACTGATACATTTTCTTTTTTGGCAAAACAATACATTAAAATATTATATTTCTCTCCTCTCATGGCCCCCACCCAAACCCACTACTACTTTTTTATTATATCTTTCCTCTCACATTCATTACTTTTCAATAAACTATTAACCCCACTATCTTTCTTTAACAATTTTTTAATACTCCAATACCCCACTTACCTCTTATTTTATTTAAGTCAATTAAATTG
The DNA here is from genome assembly GCF_001683475.1 of Chenopodium quinoa. Taxonomy (NCBI): domain Eukaryota; kingdom Viridiplantae; phylum Streptophyta; class Magnoliopsida; order Caryophyllales; family Amaranthaceae; genus Chenopodium; species Chenopodium quinoa. Next base: position 1,576,655 of record NW_018742881.1, read on the forward strand.
TCTAAAACTAGATGCCGGTCAATATGTATCACTTAAAAAAACACGGAGGGAGTATGGTTTAAAAACAAAACCGAATCGAGCCGTAAACTAAACCGAAATTAGATTTAGTTTTTTTTGCTAATATAATTTGGAGCAATATGAGATATAAAAAAAAAATTGTGATTTGCGGTGTGGTTTCAGTTTTAGGATTTGAAAAAACTGAAAAATCAAACATCAAACCAAAATATAAACCCGTATCTAAATTATAGCCAAATCTGATTTTAGCTCTATTGTATAAGAAAAAAACAAGTTATGTTGAATCGGTCCAAAAAAAAGTCACAGATCAAATCTCAGGACAGTGACCCAAAAAAGTGCGATTCGGTTTGGTTTTGATTTTTGTTTTGAAAACAAATTTTAAAACGGTGTGATTTGGTTTGGACCAAATAATAATATGTTCCAAACCGATTTAATATAGTTTGGTTTTAATTTGGGATATAAACCACACCCCAAACCGAACTTTTCACCTCTATTGTTTTAAGACGTTCAACAAATTAATCATCAATAATCAATCATTCAATAACTTAATACTAAAGCAGACACCGAAAGTGACGTGTGTCACATCCTGGTGCTATTTTTTGCCTCCAAAACTCCCTCTCCCTTTTAGTCATTTTTTTTTTAATATTTGTATATTAATACCACTATAATAATATAATTCTATATCTTTTATATTATTTTTATAATAAATGTGTTCCTGTTTAACTGGTGTCCTTATTTTTAATCGTCTTTTTTACGGAGTATTATAAAATTTTTATTGCCCGGTTCAGATGGGTCGGTTAATAATCGGGTTTGAGTCGATGTTTCGGGTCGGGTCAACTTTTGATACCTCTAATCATAAGTTGTATTTAAACTGTACGTATTATAATAATTTAATAAAAGTTTGCCTTAATTTAGAATTTTTACTCCCTCTATCCCATAATATAGTTCCTATTTTTCTATTTTAGAGATCCAAAATGTTATCATGTTTCTATTTTTGGATAGTATTTAAAGACAATTTTATTCTCATTTTTTTAATTTTATTCATTAAACTTTCTAATTTACCCTTAAATTTTCTACTTACATTTTTAATTTTATTTCTTTACTTTCTCTATCACACTTTTGTCTATTGTACTTTTCACTTCCCCCCCCACCCCCCCTAAATTATCCACTTGTTTTTTTTTTTTTTGTTTTTTTTAACTTTTGTCCAGTTTTTTTTTTTTTTTTTCTCTTTTTAATGATTTTTTTCCACATCTCCTCCCACTTCTTAAATATTGTAAAAAAACACAATAAGAATTATATTATGAGACGGAGGGAATACTTTAATACTCAGGAATATATTATTATGACGTTGTATATTATAGTCAATTTCCTTAATCTTATCATGTGGCTCCATTTATACTACTACTTCCGCATGTCCATGGCATGATCTAATATCTCTTTTACCATAATAAAAAAGACTTACCCAGACTTCATCTAGGGCTCACAAAGTCTGATCCGCATTGGCTCAAATCATTATGATTAAATATCAATACTCCCGCAATAATTTTTGTTAAGAAGATGAAGTTGACTAAGTGATTACTAAATTACCCATTTTTATCAAGTGAGATTTATTTGGATCATGTATGAATAATGTATGCAACTATTGAGGGAGATGTTGGTTTAATCTACTTTACTTGTATGTGAAGGTGTGTATCACATCATGCTGACCCTTTTGCCTTTCGTCATGTCATTTTGATTTAATGAATTCTTTTTAAATACTAGTGAGGTTTGAATGTCATGATTGTCAATATATGTACTCAACCTATAACTTTTTCTATAGTAAACAGTAATTATATTTATTAGAAAAAAGTTTTTTTAAAATATATAAATTTAATCTAAGCTAACAAGTTTTCGCATGATTGTAGTATTTTTCTGAGTAATATATAGAAGTTAAAGAGTCTCGTACGTACAAATAGGAATTACTACTTTTTAAGTTTCTTAAACTTATATTCATATGGTTTGACTGCTTTTGAGAAATTTATTGTGTTGAATCTTGAATGAGATGAAACTTTTAGAGTTGAAGAGAGTATTCTGCAGATGATCGAGTATTTACATTTTATTATTATTATTATATATTAACAAAGGCAAAAGCTAACGAACGTCCCGCGCCGACGTGATTTTGTTATGCTTATCCAAACTAATACCATTTTACGTAATATTTTTAAATGCTTATCCAACGCTCCGGGGGCGTTCGTTAGCAAAATCCATTGACAAAAGTTGTTAAGTTAAATATTATAGAGTATATAATAGCTTTCTAGACACAACTCACACATGTAAAATACAACTTACAAGTAGTAACTTTGGGGGCTGACAATTTACACTCCATTATTTTAGCAATAACCACTGCTTTTAATTTTGAATAATCAACAAACTACTTGGTATTAAAATACTCTATTTAATTTTAACTTGTCAATTAATCATTTAATTAACAATACTATACTACTATTGCTAGACTGCAACTATTATTATATTAGTAACATGATTTAGCTTGGCTTGCTTGTAGTCTAATTAATCGGTTGTTCTAAATCAATAACATGTAAGTAAATTTTGAGTCTTTAATTAATTTTATTTATTACACTAATTCACTTACTCCTACAAGATTGGAGTCTATAAATTGCCTTCATCAGTAAACCAATAGAGCAACCTAAAAGAACACCCCAAATTACTACTAGTTTGAAAAATAATAAGAAACCATGACAACTTCAGAGGCCGTAGAAATGGGGAAGGAGCTCTACTTGGCAGCCGCGAATGGTGATGTAGAGTTCCTTGGAGAAGGAAAGAGTAAAGAGTATTTACTTAGGAAAACCTACGAAAAAAATAACATCATTCACATAGCAATTAGACATGAACAACATGATTTCATAGAAGCATGTCTAGAAAAATTTACAATTAGTGAGATAATTAGTGGGAATTCCAAAGAAAACAACCCTCATCATATTGCTGCTGAGGTAGGTAATTTATTGATAATGAGCTTAATTTATGATTATATTGAAGAGAGGATTGAAGGGTATGTAGGTGAGACACCTTGGAAAGTCCAAAACTTTAGAGGTAATACTCCTCTTCATGTTGCTATTATCCATGAAAATGTCAATATTGGTAAATTTTTGTTGGAGAAAGATCCTTCTTTAGCTTCTATTGTCAACAAGTCAAAGGAAGCACCACTTCATCTTGCAATCAAACAACATGTTAATTATAGTAAGTTACTTGTATATTCTCCCTTTGTTTATTTGTGATTGATTGAATAGGCGTTTTGTGTAATAAGCATGACAAGTTTCATTGATTTATGATAAAGTATAAAACATATTTTTGAGCCTTAACCATGAGCTTGAACTAATGCAGTATCAGGTCACGGGTTTAAATCTCATCTTCCCCCCCCCCTTCCAACTTTCAAAAGGAATGGTATGAGGAGGGCCTATGCTACATTGCCACATCCACACTTTAAGCCCAACAGGCTCCTGTGTGAAGGGGCGTGATAAAGTATAAAACATATTCCTATGACTCAACTATCAGTTTAAGCTTTTGGTTGAGATAATCCACTAACAATTTAAACACAGAGGAAGTAAACAAAATATCTAAAAATTATCAAGAAGCTCTTATACTTTGGCACTTTTTTGAAGCTAATTTGTGTTGTGTATATTTGCGTTTATCTAGCTGTGAGTGAATCAATAATGGCTAGAGTGCAACAACCACTACACGAAGGAGGAGCAGCTCTAACAATCCGATCAGCGCCGCAAGAAGATATGTCAGTCATGATAAAACTTCTAGTTGAGAAAGCGAGTAACGTTACATGTTTTCCTGATGCAAAAGGATTGACTCCTCTTCATCGAGTAGCAACACTCATCACACCTTATAATCTAAAGTTCACGAAGTTAATACTGGATAATTGTCCGCAATCTGCGGAGGTGTGTGATAATACTGGCAAGTCCATCTTACACCTTTTGATCAATAAAATCCCAAACTACCATGAAACATTGAATTTGCTTAATCGTAAGGAGATGTATGCCTTGAGAAATCATCAGGATCACCATGGAAATACACCATTACATGTTGCTGCGAAGAATATGGAAATAAATATGGTGCGATTTTTACTTGAATCCTCGGCGAAACTCAATATCAATAATATGGAGGGTATCTCAGCAGCTTCTGCTATACAACAACAAGATGTGCTTCAGGTATGAAATATTCATTATTATTACTCCCTCTATTTCAAAATAAAGGTATCCCTTTAATTGACATATTATTCATTTATGCTATATTTTATTATTTTAGTAAAAAATTATGGTCAAAGTATATATTTGAATAATACAAAAAGTCAACTGATATATTTATTTTTGGAACAAATGGAGTAAATATTGTTGCAGTGTAGCCAGTGTGGTGGATAGTAGCTACACTTTCTAATAATAGAGTAGTATACGCAGAATAATATTTGAACATATTTGTTCTAATTATGACATTTATGTTTCAAACGACCACTATGAAATATTCAGTATATATATAGAAGAATATAATAAGGCCTTGTTCACTTAACCTTATTTTTATTGTGTTGAAGCTGAAATTATTTTTTACTTAATATTATTTCTGTAAGGTAAAGTGAACAGGACCTAACTCCTTAATGATTAATGATGCAGATGCTGAGAAAACGAATATTGACGAGGGAGGAAATTGAAGCAACAGACAAAGCAAACATAATCATTCTAAGGGAAAGAATGAGCAAATTAGGAATGGATTTCTTACTCTCACAAGATTCAAAAGGAAAAAACATCCTTCATAGAATAATGTTGATTAAGAAGGAAAACCGTGTAATTCTAGACGACTTTGTGAATTTCGTTGAAGAAGCACTCGAAAGCTTTCCATCACTTATTCGTCAAACAGACAGTAAAGGAGACACTCCGATTCATATCCTTGTGCGAAATCATCCTGATACCACAATCTATGTTGCTTCAGAAGATCAGGATAATGCGCGACACAATGATAACGATGGTAACCCCGACTATGTTTTCTCAACATTATGGCGATCAAATCTTTTGCCATTGTTACTAGAGAAGTGCAATCAGTGTATCGTTAAACTTGAATACGAGGCTAGCGTTAAGGGAGCTCGTTTCGACTCGCCATGGTTGGTGCAGAATGAGGATGGTAATACGGCTCTCCATGAAGCCCTCGAATCGAATAATAACATTAATCTGGTGAAACGATTGCTAACGTATGATCAGAAATCGGTTAGTGTGGTTAATAAAAATAAAGAGACGCCTCTTCATCTATTCGCTTGCCGTCTGTTTGGGCCTAGTCCATTATCCTAAGCCCAGTGACCTGAAAGTACATCTATAAATAGCTCTCCAATCATTGATGATGGTAACTTTTTCCTAATTCTCTAATCTTCTCTCTCTACTTTATCTCTCTAAAGTGCTTTTTCTCTCTCTACTTTCTCTCACTAGAAAGTACGTTCGCTGACTTAAGCATCGGAGGGGCTTTCCCGGGTCACACCCCCGGGGTAGTTAACCTTCTTTCTTTTGCAGGCCTAGCTCTCGGACAGCAAGGCGTAGCTGAGGGAAATTCGGACACATATTGGACATAGTTCTAGGACATCTTGATTACCTTTATTACCTTAAGACTCTCAGGAGCATTCTGTTTCCAGAAACAGGTGGCGCCGTCTGTGGGGATAACAAACAAAAAGTCATGGTGAACACTAGGCATCCCCGTAGCTCTCATCAAGATGCCATTAGGCAAGCTCCAATTCTCTCGGCTAGGAACCCTCACGTAGTCGAAGAAATTTTACCTAGGACTCATAGTGAGCCGGAGAGAGAAGTGAACAGCCCCCAGGTGGTTACTCGCCGAGACTTAGACCAGCTGGCAGCCCAAATCAACAGATACTTGGAGGAAAGCCTCAAGGCACTTATCAACCAAGGAGTGGGGCAAGGCAGGCAGGGGAGCGCTCCACATCCTAATCCTCCTCCTCATGTGTCCCATATCCATCAAGTCTCCTCTCGGCCTCAGACATCTCGCCGCTCTCAGCCCGATCAGTCCCATGACCCCGAGCGGGAGACAAGGCAGCCCAGGAAGCCAAGAGATGCTAGAGAGATCATCAATGATCGAAGGCTAAAGGATGGCACTTTAGATGCCCGAGAGATAATCAACTCCAAGAGGGAGAACTCCAAGGAAGATAACAACCTCCCCTAGAGAGGTCGAACTAGAGTTCACTCTCGGCATGGGTCAACAAGGTACCGAGATAGCATGATTCACTCGGCTACCTCCAGACCAAAAAGAGGAGTTGATCAGCCCGCTCGTTCAGTAAGTAAAATCCCTAAGCGTCCTTCCTCCCCCAGGCCCCGGAGGCTCGGGATTGTCAAGAACATCACCCCCTTCAGCCAAGAGATAATGAATACCCCTATTCCTCCTAAGGTCAAGATCCCTACATTGGACCCTTATGATGGAAAGACAGACCCGACTGACCATCTGAACGCTTACAAAGCACAGATGGGAGTCCAAACCGGGTGTGAAGCTTCATGGTGCAGGTTCTTCCCTACTACTCTCAAGGGAATAACTCAGACATGGTTCAACAACCTTACCCCGAGAGCATAAGGACGTTTGACATGTTAGCCACTCAGTTCAAAAAGCACTTCATCGCTGGGAGTAGGCAAACAAAGACTAGCGTTCATTTGATGACGGTGAAGCAAGGGGAGAATGAAAGTCTTAAGGACTACATCAAGAGGTTTAACACTGAGTCTCAGCTCATCCCTGACCTCCAAGACAATGTTGCTTTCACAGCCCTTCTCTTTGGGCTCAAGTCTAACAAGCTGAAATTTGAACTTGTCCATGACAAGGTGAGCACCTTCTCTGAAGCTATGGAGAGAGCTGAATGGATCATTGAAGCTAGTGAGGTGTGCAAGGCACCCGTGGCAAACAACAAGGGGAAGAGAAAGCAAGAGGATAATTATCATGACAACCGGAATAGAAGGTCGAGGAGAGCTGAGAGTGATGATGAAGGACTTAAGTACAATGCTGACAGGCGTGAGATCTACCTAGACATAAAGCATAAGGCTATTCTTCCTAAGCCTAACCCCATGAACACGCCGATAGAGCAGAGGAACAAGAAGCTTTGGTGTGAATACCACAAGGAGTGTGGCCATACCACCCGGAACTGCAGAGAGCTCAAAAGAGCCCTTGACAAGCTAAGCCCCAATTGGGAAGGCCCCTACAAGATTACAGAAATAGTCCGCCCGGGAACCTATCGCTTACAAACCCCTGATGGCAAGGTCCTCCCTCGGCCATGGAATGCAGACAACCTCCGGAGGTTTTATGTTTAGTGCATCTTCATCACAATGATGCCCTAGGGGCAATAAGAGCCAATGCTAGGAGATCAACTTCAATATAGCGCATCATTGTAATGACTTTCATATTTCTGTTAATATAATGAAAAACCCCCGATTGGGATGTTTGCCCCATGTATTTTGCATTCTACTTAGCTTATTTTTCGAAACTTTTATATCGCTCATTAGCTTAGCCAACGTTCATTTAATAGCACCGCATGCCGGACATAGGGCATTTCGGTTCGCTAAACACTAAAGTTTGTTCCAATGTTTGGGGCAAGATGCTAGCCTATACTCAATCATTTGAGATAGTGTCATGGCCGAAAGATCACTCATAACTTGGGGCTCATTTAGCCCCCAGCCTAATTCAAAAGGTTAAAAAAAGTGTAACTCTTATAACTTGGGGCTTATGTTAGCCCCAAAATCGTTTTTCACTTCGGTATAGCAGACATTTACTTAGTTAAATTATGACTTGGGCTCGTTTAGCCCCCGAATGATCACACAAATCACACCCTTACAAAAATAACATAAGGCTCGTTTTAGCCCTCGTTTATGTCTAAGTTACTAGAAAAGCCTAGGGGCTTCTTTTTTGCCCCTAGGGGTGAGTAGGCAAGCAGAAAACAGGTATTAAACGACAAACAAGCTGGAGGTTGAGCACATAAAATCTACTACGAATAAGAAAAGCCCAAGTAAAAGTCGAATGTACAAATATACAAGCCGAGGTAGATATCTAAAAGTTCCAGCAAAAACATCATAAGTTTCATAGAAAAGAAGACATCCTAAGAGAAATAGGTGAAGATAAAGCCAAGGTCTGGAGAAGCTACTCCTCAGTCATATCCTCCTCAGCAAGAAACTTCCTCTGCTCCTCCTCCTCGGCCTCCCGAACGAGGTCCTTGACCTTGCCTCGTACCTTCGAATATGAGTCCTTGAGACCGAAGGTAGTGAAGGAAACCTGCATATGAGTCAGGGCATCCTCAATCCCCGCCTCAAAGGCCATGTATCCAATCTCGGATTGGAAATTAGCACAAGCCAGAGTCTTCTTCCATTCAGCAATCACCTCCTCCTGACTTTGCTCTACCTTCCTCTGAGCCTCAGCAAGGTCGCTCTTCATCTGAGCCAGCTCATCCTTCCTCTCCTTCAGCTCCTTGGCGATTTTCTCCTTCTCTTCCTTAGCCTCCTTGAGCTGAGTCTCAAAGGCTTGAATGCGGGATGTCCCGGCCTCCTGAGCATCAGCAAGCTCCTTCTTGGCCGACTTCACCGTCTTCCGAGCCGAATTGAGCTCCTCCTTAAGACCATGGATCTCGGTCCTAGCCTTCGAAAGCTCAGCACGGAGACCCTCAACATCTTCCATGGCCCCCCTCCGGTACTTCTCGGCAAGCACGCTCAAAGTCATGCCAACCTACATTTTTAAAAATCAATAAGATGAGTGTTAGTTGCAACTAAAGTAAGATAGAAAAATTCGATGTTATATAGCAAAGTATACCTTCAAGACGCCATCGAACGCCGAGGAGATAGCCTTGGTGGGATCCTTCTCCACTACCTCGATGTCCTTAGCCGAAGGAAACCGGGCCATGGCTTGCCTCACGGTTTTCTTTCGACCCCTTTTTGTGATGCCGAGGAGAGATTTAGGGAAGTAAGGGGTCATGTCCTCATAGTTCTCCCCCCTTCCTCCTCGCTCTCCTCTTCCCGAGGCTGCTTTCCTCGATCTCCAAAGCCCTCGGCCTCCAGGAGCTCGATGTAAGTGGAGCCGGTCGGGGAGACAAGCTGGGACCCCAAATCATCTATCTCCATGTTGGAGGTAGCTTGGGAGGATCCTTCTCCCCTCCCAGCTGTTTTCCTCCTCAGCTTGGAATTCTTTGGGTTCTGAAAGAACAAATCACAAGTAAAGTTAGCAAGAAAGTAACATTTTGTAAAGCCAACTCCTGGGAAGGAGGCATACCTGGGGAGGGGGATGAACGCTCATATCCCCCTTCCTCATGGAAGACTTGACCTTCGCAGCTCAAAAATTCATTTCAGACATTTTCTTCTGAAATCTCTTTGCCAACTGCTTGAAAGCAACCCCTGAAATCATCATTTGCATAAATATGTTAGTGAACAACAAGGCCCAGGAGAAAGCATGGAAGTGGAAAAAACATAAGTAAAACAAAAATAAACCCTACCACCATCATAGGTGTGGCTCAAGCCCACCACACTCAAAAATCGCTTTTTCTGGAAGTGTTTATCCTTCAAAATCCACATGGTGGGAAGCTTCTCTTTGGACCCTCTCTCCTTATAAGATTGCAACCAAACAGCCGTCACGGCCTCATCAACCTCCATGGCAGGGACATTGTAGTTCAAGCCAACCCGAGGTATTCCGCTATGGTCTCGGGGAACCCTCCAACCCCCAGCATGGTAGACGAAGAGAAAGGTATGGCGAAAGCCCTTTTGACTCGTGGGTTTGGTGTTTATGGTGAGATAGAACTCCCTATCATGAAAAGCATACCACCCATGGATATCTACATTGCCCGGGACCTCCTGAATCCTATGTGTGTTCCTAAAGGCAGTTATGGTACAAGGGGCTCCAAGCAAACTACAAGTGGCTATGTATGCGTTGATTGTCAACCAGGAGTTAGGGACAAGCTGAGTTATGCTAAGGTTATACTCGATCAACAACTCCTCAATGAAAGGGTGTAGCGGAAATCTCAACCCATTGTCCAAGCATTGCCTATATACAGCTATACACCCCGGGGGAGGGTTATCTACAGTGCTATCACCCCCAGGAGGGGAAATGAGAAAAGGCTCCCTAATGTGGTACTTAGTATGCAAATGCCTAGTACCCTCAGACAAAGACCTAAGCCAAGAAGTGGAGGGGTAACACATAGAAGGGCTAACTCTCCTAACAGGGGGTTTAAAGGCCACCGGCGCCCCAAGTGAAGCCGAAGTATCATCCTCACTTGACATTGTCACCACTCCGTCAACAAGAAATCTGTTCAAAGAACCTCTAGAAGTCGGTTCACGTGCAAGAGAAACTTCCCAAGGGGAAGGAGGCAAAAAATAATCAAAGCCTAAATCATGCTCGGGGGGTGGGGATGACACACATGGATAAGGCACACCCAAAGGAACAGAAGAATCAACACTAATACCAATTACATTTGTTACAAGCACTCCCCCGCCCACATTTCCTTAAACAAATCATAAGATGAAGGGTCGGGGAGAGAGTCAAGGTAATCTTGAGTCGCTTGGTCGTTCATGATACATGCATAGCTCAACTCAAGACTACCCCGAGGAGTCCTCAATGTACATACAAAAATACAACAGGCGTACCTCTAAGCCTAACATCATCAAAAGCGCAGCCGAGGAACAAGCAAGCATACAAGGAAAAAGTAGCAAACAATTACTAAACATGGAGACATGATACTTAGAGAATAAAGACCAAGTATTGAAGGCTCACCAACTAGTCAGAGAGGCCGAAAGGATTTCTCGAGGCAAAGTCAAGTGTACCCCGGAGAGAAATACTCCTGCAATAACAACAAAAATTTCAAGTGTTAGAAAAACATTCATAGACAAGCCAATCACCCCTCATTACTTAGGTGAAGTCGCCTCATATTTCATCTATCCTCTCTCCAAGGCTTTCTATCAAACTCGTGCACCCCCCACTTAATTAAATCCCTCGGCCTGCTCTAAAAATCCCTTGGTCTCTCGCACAGCTCACCCTTGGGCACTCACTCACCATGTTCGGCTCTCACTCTAAAGTTAAACCCCTCGGCCGCCAGCTACCCTATCGAACATCACTCATAACTTAAATAAATTGCTTAGATGCTAAAGTCTGAGAGTTGCGCTCCGCAAGGCAAGCCCTCGGCCGCACAACAACATCCCTCGGCTGGTGCTAACCCTCTCGGCCATCTCTCTTACCCCCTCGGCCTATGAGCTATAGGCGCGCCAGCTACCCTCTTGACATTTCACATCCTAGCTCTCAGCCTAATTTCGGCTCCCACTCCCAATTTAACCCAAAAAATTCTAAGTTAAATCCCTCGGAATCGCCAGTCTATGCACCGCATACCCCTTCGGCGCACCAGCCATCCCCTCGGCTGCTCGCACCCTCGGCTCCTCATTTACTCTACCCAAGTGCCGAGAGCTGGGGGTAATCCCTCGATCAGCGGCACCAAACCCAGCTCTCCCTCTATCTATTCACCTCTCAGCTTCCGCATAAGCCGAGGGATCAGCCTGCCCCTAAGTGCGCTGAGCACCCCCTCGGCACATCCCAACCCCCTCAGCTTGGCATCAGCCAAGTCGAGTTTAGCTCTCACTCTCCTTTCTCGGCCTTCTCTTACTCTCTCTCTCTCCAGCTATCACTCCTAATTAAACTCTCGAACCCGAAACTCCCAAGGAAAACCCCTCAGCAGCACCAGCGACCCTCTCGGCTTCGCACACTCCGCACAGCAACCCCCTAGGCATAGCCGAGGGACCCTCTCACCTAGCTCTCTCTCTCCCGCATATTTCTCTCGCTCGCATCTCTCCCTCCCTCGGCCTGGGCAAGGTCGAGTCCCTCGTTCTCTCAATACCTCACATCCCTCGGCACCCTCATCACTCCTTCTCCTCGGCATATGCGGCAGCCCCAAGCAACTAGCACCCCCTCGGCTGGCAATTACCCCTCTCAGCCAATTACTACCCCCTCAGCCAAACATCCAGTTAGCCGAAAATTCAAAAAAAAAAAAAAAAAAAAAAAAAAAAAAAAAAAAAAAAAAAAATCAGAAATCCGTCTACCCCTACCCAAAATTAAACCCCAGAAATCCAAAAATAATCCTTAATTTTGGCTGGGCATAGCCATTCTACCCCAAGGATAATTCAATTTCAAGTTCAAATTTGTCTACCCCTAGGTGAAGTTAAAACTTCAGAAATTTAAACATATAAACACCTAGGCATGCTTTCGGATCTACAATAATAAATCAAAAGGTGGAAATTTTCACATACCTCTTGAAGATCTTGATGAACTTGGATGAACTTGTTGATATGAAATTGTGCGATGTGACTTGAACACTCAAACTTTCAAGAAATTGGGAGAAAATTGGGAGAATTTTGTGAGAATTTCTCTAAGGCAAATGAGAGGAGTGGAGAGCAAATGCAAGTACAGTGGAAGTTCATATGATTCAAGCTAAGGAGATGGCAACCCCTCAAACCCTGGTTCAAATGGGCCTAAGTGAAGCTTGAGCCCAGAAACTCACCATTGGAGGATTAAGCTTAATTACCAGCTTAATTAGCAGAAATTCATCATCATTATCTCTAGAAATCCCTAGCTCGGTCAAAATTGGAAATAAGAAATGCCCTCAGCAAAATACATGGGGCTCGGCCTGAAGTAAATATTCTGAAATGGAAATTTCAGCAGTTACCCCTAAGCCATCATCAGGCTTAACTCTCAAAAATGTTCAATCATCTGAATTAAAGTACCTTCTATGCATTGCTTGGGGGCTGGTTTTCACCCTTGCAAGTCGCTTGGGGCTCTTTTTAGCCCTCAGATACCCTTGGGACTCATTTTAGCCCTCAGGTACACCTCGGGATTTACTTCAACATATGTGACAACTTCTTTCATCTCTATTCCGCGTGATATCCGAACTTCATGCGATCTCGTTTCCACATCACGCGTGGGGATAAATGTTTGGGCCTAGTCCATTGTCCTAAGCCCAGTGACCTGAAAGTACATCTATAAATAGCTCTCCAATCATTGATGATGGTAACTTTTTCCTAATTCTCTAATCTTCTCTCTCTACTTTATCTCTCTAAAGTGCTTTTTCTCTCTCTACTTTCTCTCACTAGAAAGTACGTTCGCTGACTTAAGCATCGGAGGGGCTTTCCCGGGTCACACCCCCGGGGTAGTTAACCTTCTTTCTTTTGCAGGCCTAGCTCTCGGACAACAAGTTCGGACACATATTGGATATAGTTCTAGGACATCTTGATTACCTTTATTACCTTAAGACTCCCAGGAGCATTCTGTTTCCAGAAACACCGTCCAATAGGTAAGTACATACGATACTTGGTTCATTTCATAATGTTTGTCTCATTATTCATTAGCTTGTTTCTAATATTTTCACGATATAATAGTTGCTTAATTTCAATTTTAGAAAAAAAAATCGATCTTACACCGACATACTTACACTTTTTTATGATGTCTTTTCAGTATAAATTAAATGAGTCAAACAAGAAAGCTAGGATTAATACGTTATTCTTTTACATTCAAATTTGCCTAGCTTCTTATTACTGTAAACTTAGTTATTTCATACTTTCTTCATTGTACTAAATTAAATGATACATTTATTTTATCATGTTTGTCTATATAAGAATTCATTTGTAAGTATCTCCAATCATTTTTTTGACAAAAGTATCTCCAATCATCAATTAGTAAAAACTATTAAAATTTAAAAATAAACATTAAGATGAATCCAACAAGACTCAACATAACATGATTATATATTTTCTTATTTATAAATCACAGCTTAATCAAAGTAGAGTTTGTGAATAGCGTCAAAAGTCAAAATGTGTCATCTAATTTGAAACAGTACTGAAAAAATTTGATATCAAAAGACATTAATTTAATGTACAAATATAATTATTTTGCTTAAGGCATAGAGCAATTTAAGCGAGAAGACATTAAGGCAATGGTGGATGCAAATGTCCAAGCGGCCTATTCGCTCGACAAGAATGGTCTCACACCTTTACTAAGAGCAATAAAAGCCGGTAACTATTCCGCAGCTGCAGTGCTATGCAAAGCTTCTCCGGAAGCAGCAAAATCCGGTGACGAGAATTACCAAACATACGGGCACCTCATTGTAAAACATCCATCAGAATACTATTTTGCTCGCCTTTTTCAAGATAAGGAATTAAGAGATCTGTTAGAATCAAAGGACTCGAATGGAAACACACCATTGCATCTGGCTATCATAGATAACCGGTTCGATCTCGTACTGTTTTTCCTTGAGTTTTGGAAAGAAGAACGTAAGTCGTCTAAGGTGAAGAAGGTTGAATGGGTGTCGAAACTTCTAGAAATACATAATAAAGCTGGTAAAACTCCCAACGATCTGATTGCAGAATTACCCAGTCTTCCTTCCAAAGTAAGTGCTTCCTTTTTTTAGTTGTGTTGCCTTACATATATGTTCCTTGCATTTCTTATATAGAGATATACAATATCATACTTTACCGGTTTTCTGTGAAATTGCGGTAACAGTTTGACTTTACCGGTTTTCAGTCTACAAATTTTATTAATTTTTTTTTTTTAAAAAAAAAAAAAAAAAGATAAGGAAGTTTAAAAAGAGGTCATGGTACAAAAAAAAAAAAAAAAAAAAAGGACAGAGGAGTAATTAATTAGTGTACTGTCTTAGCAAATATACTAGTCATAGGGGCGGATACAGCTAACACTAAGGGTATGCAAGCATTAAAATAAGATACGAAGTACTCCCTCCGTTTTTAAATACTTGCTCCATTTTTCCATGCGCGGAGTTTTAGGAGAAATTGGAGAAAGTAATAAAATAGGGAGGTAGTTGGGTAGTTGAAAAAATAAAAAATCGAAAAAAGAAAAAGTAGTGAAAGAATAGGAGGAGAGAGAGTATTATGTTGGATCCACTAAATATGATAAATGAATTAAATATTGTAAAAGCTTTCCAAAAAAAGAAATGGATCAAGTATTTAAAAATGGCCGGAAAAGAAAAGTGGAGCAAGTATTTGAAAACGGAGGGAGTATATCACAGCATTATGGCATGCAAACAATTAAGTGTAGCTAAGCTAGCTGGTTGTCCAGGTTTCCTTTAAGCTTTCTTGAATTGTCACTCTAATCTAGAGTTTGAATCCATTGTTAAACCTTTTTTCCCAATTATTATTTTTGCTGACTACAATATTTTTTAATTTGATTGTTTATGCAAACATGTTAGGATCATTGACTATTAAGTACATAATTGTGCACACCCTATATGTGAATCCTAGATACGCCACGTACTGGCTAGTCAAATAGTTGCAATTTATAAAAAGATAAAGGAAGTTTATACGATCAATGAGCCAATATTGATTGAGTACAGTTCCTATCATATCCATTATTTTTTACTATGTAATTAATTGAAGTTCACGTCTTTATCATTCAGATCAAGAAGAGCATTCTGGATGAAAAAGAAATGATAGGTGTACTTAGCACATGGGGCATTCCTTCAAGAGAGATGAAAACCTATGTGAACACAATAGGTATTATAGCAGCTCTTTTGACAACGATAACATTCACAACCAGGGGCGGACCCACCTTTAGTCATAGTGGGTCCGGTGACAAAGTATTTTTTTAAAAAAATAAAATATCAAAGAGACCTCTTATTATAGATAGGCGGTCTCTTTGATGCTGCTATTGGTAACAACAAACAACATCAAAGAGGCCTCTTATTAAGGTAGGCGATCTCTTTAATGCTGCTATTGCTACTTAAATATTAAAGAGACCTGTTATTTATATAAGAGGTCTCTTTGATGCTGCTATTGCATTTCGCAATTTTTTTGCGCTACTTTTTTTTTCATTAAAGAGACCAGTTATATTTAACAACTGGTCTCTTAAGTTATCTCACTTTTTTTGTATAATTTTTTTTCCCTTTTTATATCTTATATTTGTACAACCGATTTTAATATTTCCCCATAAAGCTTATCAATTAACTAAAAAATCATAAAGTTAATTCAATATAATAATTTTATTGTGCCATTTGTTTATAACATGTTATTTGTAGTATTTTCGACTTGTAAAATTGAATTCTTAAGTACTGTATTTGGTTGTGGTATGTATTTTTGAATTGAAATCAATTTGGTGAAATATATATATATATATATATATATATATATATATATATATATATATATATAATTTTTGGATTGAAATTAATTATGAACAAGACATGGAAAAAAAAAATTGTACTTTCACAAATGATCAATAATTGATGGTGACACACTATCTCGGAAATCTTGGATCCGCCACTGTTCACAACAGCATTCACCGTTCCTGGTGGGCTACTCGAAAATATTGGGACAGCCGTTCTAATAGAAAGCTTAGAGTTTCAGTTTTTTATGGTATTAGACATATTAGCAATGTGCTTATCAATGATGGTTTTATGTTGTCTCCTTTGGATCATGGCTACAAACAACCGGAAGAATTCAGTGATGATACTCGATTTCAGTGTAACATTGGTCCTAGCATCATTTTGCACAACACTTTTTACATTCATGGCGGGTTTGTGTGCAACTACCTTGCCTGTTAAAGCATGGATGGTTTACGTTACTTTGGGTCTATGCACTTTGCTTATATTGCTAGTTTACAAAGATATCATCATCAATGTGCTTATTCCTTCTAAAAATGCTATTGTGATTTTTGTGTACAAGTTTTTGTGCTCTTCTTGTGTATTGCGTTCAAAAACGAACCAAAGCAATCGAGCTATAGTAGGTGGTGATCTACAATTGCCTCGCCAAGGTTCCATTTTTAATGTTTAAGTAACAAGTTTGTGTAGACATGCATGTATTGTATTGCTCTTCAACTGTAACAAACTTTTCCTTTTTCAATAAGACGAGTGTTTTATTTAAATTAGAGAGTGAAATTGTTTTATTTAATGAAGTTATTTTGACGGAACATTATAGAGTACAAACTTAGTTTTCTTAAAAGTATTTTAAAAAATGAAGGATAAAGTTTACAACAGGATTTACAGCTGGATAAACACAAGTATACAAGAAATTACTTTTATTAAGGATGGCAAGCTCAGCTCCTCAACCCAACTACTTTCAATAAATTTGAAGTGATCAAATCAATATAAGATCAGTATACTACCTACTCAATATAATATAATTTCGTCAACTTCGTGTAATTATTAGATAAAGCTTTTTAGTCGTAACGAGCTATGGTTTGATTTATCTTACTACTCATCAAAGAAAAAAACAAAATATGGACTTCAAAGTCTTTAATAAATTAAGATTTTAAGTGCAACATTTACATAGTTCAACACCTAATATAATCTAAAATATTACTAGATCATATATATGATATTATGAATATAAGACAAAATCTATTAAACAATACGAAGTATATAGATTAATTAAGCTAGCTAGCCAACATACATGCATAAATTAATGGAGAATATAGCTAGAGTTAGTACGAAAATGAAGGAGCTCTATGTTGCTGCCATGAAAAGTGATGTAGGATTCCTCCAAGAATTCCAACACGACGAGTATCTAAAGAAGAAAACCCTTAATAATAATAATAATAATAATAATAATAATAATAATAACATGCTTGCTTCACATAACGATTTAACACGAGCAACCTAAATTTAAGAGGCATGTACATCTTATCAGTTCGATCTAATGAGAATAACACAAGCATACTAACAAAACCTTGTAAAAGACAATTTGACGAATTCCTTTCAAAACAAAATAGACAAAAAAAAGTTACAATATTTTAGAACTACTTAGGTTTAGAAAAGGTAGTTATTACGAAGTTGGGTAGAAAAGGTCATAATGACATATGATTAGGCGACCAAATGTAATCTCAAGTCTTGAATATCATCTTTTAAAACTTTAATCAACTAAGTTGTTTAGGAATAAGTGATAAATGTATTAGAGAATGTTAAACATGTATAGATAAAAATAATTAAATGTATACATTACATTGTTGATTTCTTTTGTAATTTTGTTATTAGTTTGTTGTACTTGTACCTCGTCATATATGATATCACAATGTCACATTCATTTATATAAATGATATAATGCGCACGTCGACATGCATGTAATTTGACTTTAGTTTAATGTTTCTTATCGCCTCAAATAAAATTGATGGATAAGAAAAAATCCTTAAAACTTAACACGTTATTTCCTCATATTGGTTAATACTACTTATAACAATAATTAATTTGATTGTCACAAGTTATGTTGACGTTGATTCTAGTAATTATTGGATGAAGGATTCCATTAATAAATCACAAATAATAATAATTTTCCTTGTATATAAAAGGTAGAATGAGATAGCAACTTTTAGTGTATTACGTGCACCCAAACAATAATCAAACTATTGATATCATTTACGGGTAATTAATATACAAACTAAGGATAAGCAATGAAGTTGATTGTTAATATTTTTTTTATACTATATGTAATTTTTCCTAGAACAATTTACCGGCCATGTCTACAATATTATTTTCCGCATTTATGGTATAATGTTAGTTATTGTGGTAAGATTATCTCCAATGGTAAGACTCAAGTTTGAGTATTGAAATACAAAATGAGTTGTTTTTTACCTTCAATGGTGATAACATACCCACTTCTCAATTTAGCAACTCATATGAAGTCTAAATTCTCAATGGTGAGACTCTCTAAAAATATACAAATGTCACTTTCAATTTATGACCCATCAATTGTTATAAGATAAAAAAATTAAAAAAAAAAAAAGTAAAACTTCAATAAATTACAAAATATATTAGAATATTGATAAGGCCCACACTTTTTGTCAAATGAGACGCAAAGTTGAGTATCTAAACTTAGCAACTTTCTTTTGGAGTTGCTAAGTTTAGATACCAACTTATTGGTATACATTGCAAAAAATATTCTCTCTCCTACAAATACTCATTTGAATCTCACCATTAGAGATAAATGGTCTAAGAGCAAGACTATAGTAGTTCTTCTTATCAAAATAACTAACATTTCACATGTTGGGTGTGGCCCAAATTTTAGGCCCACTGTTTGATAGCATATTTGTTCATGTTTTAGAAGCTTTTGGATACATGTAACATGGTTGCTATTGTTTCTTATTTCTTTAAATTCTTCTACTAGCTTGTATCATGCAAGTCTCTAAAATGATCCAAAGAATTCTTGACATTGGAAGTAACTAGAAACATAGTTCATGAATTTTCTAGAATATCATGGATACAAAAATTATGAAGGCGCTTCTAGAATCTTTCAAACATTTCTTCCATGCTCCATCTTCAACTATAAATATAGGTCATGGGCATTCAATTAGGATACATACACACACAAGTAGCCATACCTATACACAAGCCTTTCTACTTATCTAACCTCCTCATAATTTTCTACCTATTTACCTTCTCTATAAATCCACTATTCCCCATTATTTGTAATATAATAATCCTTTGTGAGTTTCTATGTTTGGAGAAACTTGTACTAATCACCCTTTCAAAAAGAGTTCTTGTACACTCTTATTTTTCATATAGTGGATTAATTTGGTGCTCGTTGCCGTTTAAATATTATGTCCATTTCCTTACTCTTTAATTATTTTGCCTTTATCTTTCTTCAAATTATTTTATCAGTCTCTACATCTTTAATTTGCTTCCGATGTGCATGACTTACCAACCCTAACATCATAGCAGGTTTAATTAAAACTAGTGTACCAATTCCGATATGATCTAGTAATTCAATTAAAACAAATCACGTTACTTTCTTCTAACCCAAAAAATCATCACTCTACCAGTCTACCTTCTTCTCTCTCCTCTCATACCATAATTCTCCAAAAATTCCCCAAATTTGATCGAGCAAATCTCCATTTTTCGCTCAATTTGATCGATTTTCCTAGCTCAAATTTTCTCAAATCAACAATATTAACACACAAGTTTGTTATGTATCAATTTTTTTGTTGAGGAAACCTAGATTTTGAATTAGTGTTGAAATTAATGTTGAATTTGTATAATTTTGATTTAGATTTTGGTTGTTTGTATTTTTTATCTTGAAATGCATGGATTGCTATTTAATTTGCCTATTTTCGATTTCATAATTACCTGTCATTTCTCTTGTTCAATTTCTAGGGTTCATATTCTTAATACGATATCAATTTCGTCGCTTTTTGGTTTGAATTCTCTATTGCATGTTCGATTGAAATTTTCTTTTCTCTTTCTTAGGGTTTATATTTCTCAAATTTCGTTGATTTTATGCTGAATTTATTGGTATATATTGTTATTATATCTTGTAATTGTTGTGGTTAATTGGTTTAGGGTTTAACCAATGGGTGCCCTGTTGAGAATTCTACTCCTGTTAACAGTCATAATGCTTCTTCTGGTACTAAGCGGGTTGTTCCTATTGCTAACCGATGATTGTTGCGGCTCTTTTTTTCTTTCTTTTTTTGACAGATTGATGCTCTTCTTCATGATACTGACGTTGGCCCTAATTTGATAATTGTTGCTAACTGTCATATAATTTCTATTGTTGTGTTTATGGGCTGGTTATATTGAGTTGTTTTCCTAACTTTTTCCCATGATTTTGGTTTACTTTTGGTGGGTTGATTATATAGTTGGGGATTTTTATGGATTTTAAGTGCATTAGGAAGTTGCTTATTTAGAATTTTTGTAATACCCCAAATTTTCTAGCTAGTATAAACTTTTAAACTTTAATTATATATGTTATTTTAATAGAATTTATAATTATTATTTTCTAGAATTGGTGTTATCGGATAAAAAAGAAAAACAACAAACAAATTCTATTTGAAATCAGTTCTTATCTTGTAGAAGACCTTCTGGATGAATCTACCTTCACAATATTAAGTTTATAAATGTCCAATCTCACGCACCCAAATTGCTATGAGAAAATATTAGCTCCAAGAAGCTTTCTTTTCCCCTCAAACCGATTATTATCCCTTAGTTTGTGTCATTTGCTAAAACACCAACTATAATTGATTGAGTATAGTGGTAAGCCATGATTCTTCTTCACCTATCATTCTTGATAATAATAATTGTTAGCTAACCCACCACGAACTACACCTTCGTCCCTTGACCTTGAGTTATATTTCTATGGCTTCTTCCGATTCACATTTTAAGGAGTATGGTTTTTATTATTTATTTTTGTTTGTTAAAAAAAAGAAAAAAAAAAGGGGGGGGGGTTGTTTGGTCTTCTGTAAATTGTAAGATGATTCTTTCAATCACAGACAATGGTTAGGCGAGCAACAATGGTGGGGTTAGATGAGTAATTGATCTAAAAAGTTAGAAAAGTTGGCAGACATCTCTTTTATAAAAAAAAAAAATCTACTTCCGTTCTTTTTACGTAGTGGTGTATTAGTAATAGGCATCAAGGATTAATGAGGTTGCCTAACCAATTCGATTAGTACACTAAACTAACTTGGACTCGTTTATTTGTAGACGGAGGCTACTATGTGAACGTTTCGGAGGTTAATTACCTTGAGTTTTTACGCGCGATCAAGGTAATTTTCAATGTCCATCATCTTTAGATTTGGAAATTATTTTGAAATGTTATGTGTCAAATACGTGCTTATGTAATTATATGTGATGAGCTGAGTGTGCTATCGTATGAAATTATGGAATCATATATTATATATATGTGTTTTCTATTTTGTGTACTAGTATATGTAATTTCGAAAAATATGATTGTTTGTTATCGTATGAGTTTTTTTTAATATAATCTTGGGTATTCGATGATTGATTATACGTGATTGATGGTCTATATGTCATGTGGGATGACTATGGTCTAATAATACTGAAATTGAAGGGATTTGTTAAACATCGCCCGCAAATCTCCACATAAAGCCCACAAATTAGACATGGTTTGACAATTTTGCCCATTTCTAAAATCGTACCCAAAGTGAACAAATCTCGATCTAACAAATGTGGAGTCAAACTGGGTTGCCCAGGGAGGCCAGTGAGGCGAGGGTCGCCGGAGATACGTCGTCTTCGACGGAAAACGAGGTGGCGCCTAGTTTGGACGCCGGAACCATGGCAAGGACGTCCAGGCAAGGCGCCACAACCAGTGCACTGGCGTCCAGGCCAGACGCCACAACCAGTGCACTGGCGTCTAGCCCAGGCGCCTCAACCAGTGCACTGGCGTCCAGGCCAGGCGCCACCACCAGTGCACTGGCGTCTGGTTTGGACGCCGCCCTTACTTTTTATTTATTTTTTTTTGCCTTTTTTTTTTTTTAAATTATGTTTATTAAATTTATGTTTTGATTTAGGATGTGGAAATTTATGTTTTTTATTTGATTTTATAAAAAATATATATACTAGACTTATAAAAAATAACACATAAAATTAATAATTATTAAAAAAAAAATCAAACACATTAAATAAAAATTAGAAAAATTTTCTGATTTTCCAAAAAAAAAAAAAATTAAAAAAAAAAATTTAAGGCAGCTGGGGCGCCTGGCCAGGACGGCCCGTGGCTGGTGGTGGCGCCAGGTCCGGCAGCCACGTCCACCGGCCTGGCGTCTGGGCAGGACGCCCAGCCACAGTGACTGGCGCCTGTCCCAAACGCCACTCACCGTGGCTGGGCGTCCTGCCCAGACGCCAGGCCGGTGGACGTGGCTGCCGGACCTGGCGCCACCACCACCTTGCCGCCACGAGCCACCACTACCTTGCCGCCACGAGCCAACCACCTTGCCGCCACGAGCCTCGACATCCCCGTACTTTGATTTTTATTGAGGTTGTGTTTTTTTTTTTAAGGTCAAGGTCAATATTGTAACTTCAATATAAGTTTGTGGGCTTTATGTGGAGATTTGCGGGCGATGTTTAGCAATCCACAAATTGAAGTATTGTTACTTGAAATTAAATTGATTTGTGCAATACTTGTGTACAGTGTAATTGCTTGGATGATTTAATTTAATAAAATGTCCAGTGAAATTTAATTTAAGAAGGGAAATGAAACCCGAAAGGGGGAAGAACAGGTTGCCCTCTAGTAGTTATGGTTGCTACTAGTTGGTTTAAATTATTGTATATTGTTGTAGTCTTCCTCCTAATCACTGGGTATTAGTGATGGGTGTGCACACTAGGGACATTCTGTTTATTTCGTGGCCATTTGGGGTAATGCGCGACCCTCTGTAAAGTAGGAGGTGGTGACAGGGACTAGTACCGGCTTACTGGCGTTCTCTTTCCCTTTCTTAAATAAAGAAATAGTATGTTATGTGACTATTTGAACTTGGTTGAGTATTAAAATATTTATAAGACTATATTATGTATAAAATGTTTTGAACTAAAATTATTTATTTTACGGGATGGAGTTGGAATTACTCAGTTTATCTGATTTTTGAGAGTTTTCTCTCTTTTTTTGTTTCTGATTTATTTTGCAGGTTGGTAAAAGGGTACTCGGTTACGTGTGAGGAGACGTTAGAATAATCACGTAGCTAAGAAAATTTAGTTTATTCCCGAATTTAATTATTTCCTCTCCATTATTGGTTTCAAAATAATTGCAGTTTTGATGTAATGACTATTTTATTTTGCCACAACTTAGACGTTTATTTAAATATTATGTAATTTTTGCTTTGCATTTATTTTCTACGGAAAATAAGTGTAGCAGTAACACTCCCAGAGTTCGATGGTTGGGTTTTTGAAAGTTAAAGGTTACTCTTATTGTTTTTTTAAAGACTTGAATTTTGGGGGTGTTACAATTTTGATTTTGGTTGTTTATTTTGCTTGTTAATTTGCAGCCTTGACCCTTCTGCTTGCTTTTGATGTTGTGTCTTCAACTGGTGCCCCTTCCCTTATGCTGCTCATCTACTTCTGCCCCCCCCCCCCCCTTCTTTTGCTGCTACCTTGTTGCTTCCCCCTTTCCTTCTGCTTTTCCCCTGTTGTTGCCCCTCTCCTTTATGTTGCTTTTTAAATATGGGTACGTAGTATGGAGAAATCTGGTGCTTTTGTGTTGTTTTTTTTATGTGCATGTGTGGTTCAGTTTGTAAGCTAGGTTGTCGACTTGTCAATGATAGAGTATAAAACATATTCTTGGGTCTCAACCATCAGCTTAAACTTTTGGTTGAGTTGGTCCACTAACATGGTATCAGGGCCAGCGTGACACAAAGGTCACGGGTTCGAATCTCATCCACCCCCACTTTCAAGTGGAATATTAAGCGCTGGGTATGAGGAGGGCCCATGCTGCATCCACACTTCTAGCCCAAACGGGCTCTCGTGTGAGGGGGAGTGATAGAGTATAAAACATATTCTTCGGCCTCAACCATCAGCTTAAGCTTTTGGTTGAGTTGGTCCACTAACATGATAGAGTATAAAACATATTCTTGGGAGATCGATGCAAGTGAGTCATTCGTTGATGTTATGGAAGATATCGACCGAGAGATTGCTCTAATTTTTTGCTGTTTGACTCCAGATTATTGGGTGTGTGGTATGATTATTGTGTGCTGCTACTATTTTGAGGCAGATTATTAATGTTGTTCATGTTTGTCATTTCATGGGTGTGATTTATAGGATATAGTGATTAATATTTTCATTTAAGGAGACTGAATTTGTGAGTTATGATGATCCTGCTTTTATAGATTTGAAACTGAATGAAAATACTACTATGTCATCATCAGATCATTCAAAGGTGCCTGATCTTGCTGCTATGAAATGCAGAAAGAATAACAAGTTTTGGAAATGGTTTTTCAGGCCTCAAAATAGTTCTTCTAAATTTGATGATCATGATTTTAAGTCTTGAATAATTAGTAATCTTCATGTAAATCATTTATTTATTTCCTAGTTTCTATATTCTATATCCATCAACAATCAAATGGTTTTGTTTTATATCATTAATTCCCCTGTTTCATCTTGTGAATGCATGCTTGTTTTGTGCAAGAATTTCATGAAATTTTTTTTCATATTTCACTTATTACATAGTTAGATTTCATTGCTAAATTGTCTACAACTTACAGTTTAGGTAGGTGAGCAACTCTGAGCAAGGATAGTTTACTTTTATGCTATTATTGAATACTTGAATATATAGTTTGAATCATACAGCAGAGAGACTATTCTGAATCTGAACTCTTAACTCTGAACGAAGAGTTTAGTTCAGAAACTAGTATATGCATAAAATATATCAATCTAGTTGTATTATCTCTTATATGGCAGACTCATAAGAAAGCTAAGGGGTTTTTTGGAGTTCCATTCATTCACTATGAAACTCTTGCGGTGATATACGCAAAAGACAAAACTACCGGAGATGCAAGTGAATCGTTTGTTGATGCTATAAAAGATATGGATAAAGAGATTGATAAGCAATTGTGAATTCTACTCAATCTACAAGTCAATCCAGAAAACGTCCCATGAAAAAGTAGAAAGTTTTGTCCTAAGTTGTTATTGGAGAAAATGTTTCAATGGTTTTTGAATGCTTTTTTTTTATTTATTTATTTTAATTTGAGATACTAGAATTTCAATTATTTTGTAATCAATAATTTATGTGACTTTTGCATATATATATATATATATATATATATATATATATATATATATATATATATATATATATATATATATATATATATAACACATATAAGGGAGGGATACGGTGAGAATTCATACTTATATGAGAACTGATCTATAATTTAGAACACGTGAGAAAATAATTTAGAACATGCGACTCAAATTTAAATTTAGAACATATGACTAATAATTTAGAATATATGACTAATAATTTTGAACATATGATTTAAGAATTAGAACATGAGAGTAAAAATTTAAAAAATTTGCTTTATGAAATTTAGAACATATGAGTAAAATTTAGAACATCTGATTTAAAATTTAGAACGTGTGAATAAAAAATTTAGAAAACTTGGTATAAGTTATAGAAAATGGGAGTAAAAATATTGAACATATAAGTAAAAATATAGAACATGTGAGTAAAAATTGAAACATATGCTTTCGAATTTAGAACATTTTACTAAAAATCTTAGAACACACGCACGTTTTAAAATTTAGAACATATAAGTTAAAATTTCGGAATAAGTCATTCGAAATTTATAACATCTAACTTAACTAATGTATGGTTTAGAACATGTGAGTACTAATTTATTAGAACATATGATTTAATTTAGAACACTTGGAGAAAAGTTTAGAACATCAGATTTAAAATTTAGAACATACGAGTAAAAATTTAGAACATAAATATATAATGGTAATTAGTGTACGTTACTCTACATTGTATAATGTATAGTGTATAGAAAAAGTTAGCCAAGACAACAAAAAATAAAAGGAAAGCTATATGTTTCCAAATTATCTATGCCAAACAAGAGGAAAGAGATTGGTTATAATTGTTTACGTTTCCTTAGTAATATCAAACAACTAGTAATGGTAACATTATATATTGTGAACTGTTAAACATCGCCCGCAAATTCCTACATAAAGCCCACAAAATAAGAGTGAAATGACACTTTTGCCCTCATACTAAAAAACACACAATTTCTCTCTCTACTCTCTACTTCCACTTTCTCTCTCTAAATTATTTCCAGAGCTATGTCGAGGCGGCCCGGCAAGGAAGTGGCGGCACCGGCGGTGGGCGGAAGGCGGTTTGCCGGCCAGAAGGTAATTTTTTTAATTTTTGTAATTTTTTTTAAAAAAAAAAACCTCCGGCGACGGTGGGGCGCCAAGGCGAGACGCCACCACCACGGAGGAGGCGCCTAGGCAAGGCGCCCGTACGGTGGTGGCGGCGCCTAGCCCAGACGCCACTACCACGGCAGCGGCGCAGAGGCTAGGCGCCACGGCCGTGGTAGTGGCGTCTGGGCTAGGCGCCGACACCACCGTACGGGCGCCTTGCCTAGGCGCCTCGTTCTTTTTTTTTTTAAAAATTTTTTTTTTGTTTTTTTTTAATTTTAAATTTTATTTTCGATTTTTTTTTTTTTTTTTAAAAAATTTGTTTTTCTTTTTTTAAAATTGTATGTTCCCTTTTTTTTTTATCTTTTTTTTTTTAAATTTTGTTTTTTTATTTGTTTTAATTTTATATTTTTTATGTTTATAATTTTATTTTCGTGACTTGTTTATTTGCTTTTGTGTTTATTTTCGACTTTTTTTAATTTGTTTTTGTTATTATGTTTCGTTATTTACTTGGAGTTAGGCATCGCAATTTAGACCTGGTGCGGGGAAGAGTATTGACGTCGTGAGGAGTACGATCTACTCAATGGAGAGCTCGGGGCCCAGACACGTTAGATCCCGTGGTATTTCGGCCTCGGCCCGCAGAGAACGGGTGCACTGTTCTGCGGACGATCAAGATGATGATGATGATGATGAGGAGGAGGAGGAGGAGGTCGAGGACGAGGATGATGCAGATGAGGATGTCGACGATCAGAGTGGACCATATGATGATTACGGTCCATTCAGTCAGAGACTTGATGATACGTATGAGACGCATAGGGTAGATGTGCGTAAGGGTCGAGATGGTAGGTTTGTTAGTAGATCTGGCACATCATCTGCGTCCACTGTGTCTGCGGGTAGCAGAAAACGGTCGAGGGCCGTTAATGATTCTTGGATGGTGAGGGGTGAGGTGGCCGGGGGACCTATAGACGGGAGTGTGATTCCTAGCTTTTTAGGACACATCGCTACCCGTATTTGGGAGGACCAGGAGAGGGCTTTGGATACAGGCATTTTGAAATGCCAAACCCGGGAAAAGACTTGTAGGTTTTTGTGTAGCTGGGCTGATGCTTGGCCGGAGGAGAGCGAGATGGTCGGGCGATTGAGGGCCACTAGAGTGAGTCACCTTCCTGCCACCATGCACGATAGGATTGACTGGACGCTGATCACGGCTTTCGTTGAGCGATGGCAGCCGGATACGAACTCGTTCCACCTTCCGTTCGGTGAGATGACGATCATGTTGCATGACGTCGAGGCCATCCTTGGGATTCCCGTGGAGGGAAACCGAGCATCTGTCGTCACTGATGCGGATCAGGCAGATTTACTAGCGGAGCTGTTGGCGGTGGATAGGGCTGCGCTGTACACATCGGCACTTGGTGTGTGGGATCACGGCGGCGTTAAGATCGCAGCCGTCTTGCAGCGATGTTTGCACCCTACGGCACGTAGGACGCAGGACACACAGCTGGCTGCATATGTTTTTCTTCTTCTCGGGTGTACCTTGTTTCCGGATAAGAGCGGGAACAAGCTCAGGCCACGCGACATAGTTGACGCGTGTGAGCCCGACAGAGTAGGCCAGTTTTCTTGGGGGTCGGCTACGCTGGCGTATCTGTATCGCCAGTTAGGATTCTCGAGCCGGGCTGATGCAGCAGGTATCACTGGATGTCTGACGTTGTTACAGACCTGGATATACGAGTATTTTCCTGCGTTTCGACCACACCGCGACCCGGTTCCCATTGGTGATGGCCAGCCACGTGCCTGTGCGTGGAGTCCGCGTGTCGAGAAGAAGTCCGTTGACCGCCTGCGCTCCATACGGTTATCGCTTGACAGGATGTCCCCCTTAGAGGTACAGTGATTAAATTATTTCTACTTTTACAATCTGATGCTTTATTTTATGACTGTTACTGATTTTAAATAATGTGCAGGTGAACTGGATGCCTTTCGGCCAGAACCCTAGTAATAGGGTACCCAGGACCCTCTACACTGGACTGATTCAGTATCGCGAGATCGTAGAGGCGTACATGCCGCAGCGCTGTCTTCGCCAGCTTGGATTTGTCCAAGTTGTCCCACCTCCACCGGCATGGCCCAGTAAGGCGGTACGATCTGCGTCGTCGAAGGAGTACGTCGTCCAATGGCCGTCAAACATGATATCCATGTGGGAGCAGTTTCCGATGGTTGCCCGCCTATGGACGGCGGAGCTGCAGCGGCCGCCAAGTGGGGTGACTGCCATGTGTGACCAGCACTACATGGAATGGTACATCCGGCACTCGCACCCGAGGTTGATCAAAGACATCGACGACGCAGATGATGACGATGTGCCACCTGCCACTGCCTCTTATGCGGTACGTCTCATCTTTTATTTGTTGTTCTCTTATTTTAATATATATATGTATAATACGTCGTTTCATGTTTTTTGTTTTGTGTAGTGGATGGGCAAGATTATGCAGTTGGGACACCGACTTTTTGAGGAAAGGGACTGCATGACGAGTGCATCAGGCAGAGCTGTTATTGACGATCTGGAACGGACCCTTGAGCAGTGGCAGTGGGCGTCACAGAGGGATTACTGATATTTGAAATTAGACATTATCTTTTTAGTTTGTAATATTTGAAATTATTGTTCTTAGTTTTTAAAATTCAATATTATCATTTTACTTTGTAATATTTGAAATTATTGTTGTTAGTTTTTAAAATGAAACATTATCTTTTAAAAATGAACACATAGAAATGACATAGTATTGACAATACAAGGCCTCATAGTAAAAGGTAGGTGTACATCAACAAAAACTACATGGCAATTAAATTGTTCCACTGTTGCACGCGAGCATGGTACAAAGCATCCCAACCCTCCACGCTTGCTCTACGAATTTCATACCACTTCGGTATGATATTTGGGACCGGAAAATCGGGTGACATGTCTAATCGGATAAAATGTCTGTATGACGGCCCAAGAAATCCAATAGCAACGTCCCTTACCGGTCTGGTGACGGTCTCGCGCGAACACCAGGGCAGAACCGTTGTACATGGATAATAGGCTCGACTATGTAAACCAAGGCCGAAATGCATGACTGCACACTTGTAGATGTTTGCAACGGCAAAGAGATCAAGTGGCGCATCGAACCAATGATTTTGACCGCAAGGTCCCCCTCCCCACCGGATACGCTGCAGAGACCTATCCAAGTCCTCGCTTTGAGTCAAACCGAATCGCTTTACTGAAATCTCGTTCTTCTCTTTTGCGATAACGGTCGCATCTCAAAATGCGATCCATTCTACCATCCCGTTGAGATTTATGAGTTGCTACTACTAAACAAAAGCCTGATCTAATTGCAACCTGTTTTGCCCAATCAATCGCTTGTTGAGCATCTTCGAACAGGCCATCATGTACAAAAATCCCACTGTAATCATTTCCGTCTCCACCATAATCCTGTAACAATAACATATAACGTATAAATATAATTACATTAAGATTAAATTAACAAAAACAAACAAAAAAAAAGGGGATTAAATTAAAAAATAAAAAAAATAAAAAAAAAAAATATTCCCCTACTGGCGCCTGGCCAGGCGCCTTGGCCGTGGCTCCGGCGTCCTGGCCAGGCGCCACTACTATGGTCGAGGCTTCTCCACCAGGCGCCGTGACCACGGTGGCGGCGTCCTGGCTAGGCGCCACAACCACGGCATGGCCTTTTGGCTAGGCGCCAGCCACCATTTCGTCCTTACGATGCGTTACGAACCTCGTTTTCCGATGACGACGGCGATTCTCCGGTGATCCTCGGCGATCCGGTGCTGCTCCACATTTTTTTAGTGCGAAAAATTTATCTTCCGTTAAAATTAAAAAAAGGGCAAATTTGTCAAAAAATTATAAAATGTGGGCTTTATGTAGAGATTTGCGGGCGATGAATAACAAGTCCCTATATATTACCCTTTCCCCTCCTAATTTGTTTCCATTCCCTTACATTTACTAATTTGTTACTGTAGGAAATATTTCAAGCGTTAATCCCTAGCTTGAACCCCACTGTGATTATACACTTAAGCATGGTGCAGTGGCGTCCAAAGGGAAAGAAGATAGAGCAAAAGAGTCGCCAACAAGTTTTAGGAACTTGTAAACCGTTCATAGGGTGAAGGTTACACCCCTTAACGATCCAAGAGGTCGTCAACTCCATAAGGTCTTGAACCAAATAGAGTTCGGGGATGAAGGTACAAATCCAACCTAAAAGAGATTGAACCTGCCCTAATAATAGGCCTCTACTTTATTCTGATCGTATTCATGTGCGCCTTTTGACTAACATACAAGCAATAGGATTAACCCTAAACCTGTTTATCTATGTTGGTTGAATTTAATGCACAAATAAAACTATTATTGGCGATCACTTGAAATATAATCAAATTAACCCTAAACAAGATTATTAATTATCTTATTAAGCGTAATTACAAGTATAAATTCCCTTAAAACATGCATAAAAGGTGTGATCAAGCAATAACAATAAATATATATCAAGCAACATAATAATAAAAATAATAAACAAAATAATAATTATAATCATAATAATAATTAAAATAATCATAATCATAATAATATGTTAATAATAAAGCATAATAATAACAAGATCCTAGGCATGATACTAACAAGGTTAATAACAAACCCTAACATGTCACTAAGCATAAAAATCATATATTTAACCCTAACATGAATAAATATTAGGAAGAACATAGGAAGCATCATAACAATTATACTTGATATTAAAATTACCCTATACATGATACTAGGAATATCATAATAACATCATAAACATGATTAAAAACCATCAAAATACTTACTTTGATGTCTCGTACCTCTTTCTAATAACAAAATACACACGTAAGTAACTCCAAGGAAAATAATAAACAATAATTAAATAATTGAAATAGAGATTTGAGACCAAACCCTCAAAAATTAAACCTTTCACGTCTAGGGTGAAGGCAACTTCGAACTTGTCTAGGTGTATCTAGATCTAATGCATGCAGAATTTTGTATTTGAGAGAAGCTAGTTTAGAAAAGAGAGAGAGAGAGTAATCAAGAAAAACTTGATGAGAGTTGGTGATAATTAGATGAGAATTGATGATATTTGATGAAAACTGATGATTGAAAACAGAGTTTTAAGAGGCTATTTATAAAGAAAATTAACCAAAAAGATAAAATATCAAAACAGAGTTCTGACGCGGATAAAACAATGTTAGCGCCAACGCCGGCCATTGGCGCCAGGCGCCAATGCTAGCGTCAGACGCCAGGCGCTACAGCTGGCGTTTGGCGCTGACTCAGAAATTCACGCGTTTTCTTAAAATCAAATAAAAATTGTCGTACAGGAGGATAAAATCGTATTTTTCCTCAAAAATGTTCTGTGATCTTAATTAAAACTCTGAAAAGACAACAAAAGTCAATTTATCAATGCTAATTGAATTAGGAATGAAAAGAACCTTCTAGAAGAATCTAGAAGACTAAAAACCATTCCTAATTGCATTAGGAATGATAAATCTATATTAGGCCCTCCACTAGATCATTGGGCCGCATATAAGGCTCAAATCGGGCCCGGTTCAGTAAATTGGCCACAATTTCCTCAATATTCATCGGAATTTTGTGCTTATAATATATCGTTGGAAAGCTCTTGTCAAGCCCCATCCAACTACACTACTATTGGACCCATATCATGGACCAATCAAACTGGATTGACTGTTTTTCTTAAAATAAGTTTTCAAAAACAGAGAGAAGAGAAAAGAAATTAAAACTATCCGCAACACTAAACTTTCCACACTTTCACTTCATTCGATTATGATTCGACGCGAAAAGTACTCATCACTGGGTTTGGTTTTGGGGAGACACAAATTGGTGTCTACAGTTACCAAACGCCTCCTGTGAAGCAACACTGCTACAAAACATTCAATGTATATGAAACATACATGTTAGGGATAATATTATCTTGTAATAATAAATTAATCATGTTGCATGCATTCAAATATTTTCCTAACTATTGTAAGAAATTACATTATACCAAAAATAAAAAAAAAATATTTTTCTTGAAATTGATCCAATACTGTAGATAGTGTCAAAAATTGACTCGACTTTAAACAACCCGACCTAACCCAAAATCCTAAATTGACCTTATCCTTAAACATGGCAAATTTTAAAATGCACCATGGTGCATCTAGAATTAGGTGCACCACGCCTATACTTTTGAACATTTAGTAAAAAAATCCGAACAATTGCAAATTTTGAACATGTAGTAAAAACATCTGAACATCGCAATTTTTGAACATTTAGTTAAAAAATCTGAACATCGCAATTTTTGAACATTTAGTTAAAAAATCTGAACAATCGCAATACATCACGCCTATACTTTTGAACATTTATTAAAAAAAATCTGAACAATCGCAAATTTTGAACATTTAGTAAAAAAATCCGAACATCACAAATTTTAAACATTTAGTAAAAAAAATATGAACAATCGCAATGCACTATGCCTATACTTTTGAACATTTAGTAAAAAAAAATATGAACACTAACAAATTTTGAACATTTAGTATAAAAATCTAAACAATTGCAAATTTTGAATTATTACAAGTAAAACAATTTAATTTGAAAAAAGTTTGTCTGACTTATAATAATTCAATAGTTTTGTAATATAAACTGAACATTTACTGTATACAAAATGAATATTTCCTTATAAAATATGAACATAAAAATTGCATGTTTATGTTCAGTTTTTGTGACATGTTCATATTTTTTTTTTTTACTAAATGTACATTTTTTGTAAAATGTTCAATTTTTTTTTACTAAATGTTCAAAAGTATAAATGTGGTACACCGTACACCTATTCCTAATGGTGCACATAATACTAATGTCTCAAATTCGAAATAACCAAATCCAACCCAAACCAACTAATGGGCCAATTTGACACTTTACCATCAACACTAGGCCTTAAGCCCGTAATTCTACTAAAAAAATATTTCCTCATTAGATGAAATTGTGGGTCTTTACATTTTTATTTTTATTTTTTTGTTGGTAAAGAAAAGTGCCCTAGTGGACTTGACACTTTGAAAATAAGAGAAACGGTAAAGGAATTCATATCTAACTTCTTGGTTGTGAAATGCAAATTTTCTCTCTAAACCAAGCTTTACATGGTCTACGGCCCATGCGTGAGCACAGTTGCTGAAGCCAGAAGCAACATCCGCAATGCAATTTACATGACCTTGTTTTGAGCCACAATTTTGTAAGGCTAAGCATCATTTTTCTGGCATTAGTTGATCACTTAATCCTCTTCATTCCTCCTTCATTATTTCAGTATCAGAATATTTTTAGAACCAACAAGAATAGAGCAACGCAATTACACAACACTGAAACTAAAATTCTTTTTTTTTTTTTTTTTTTTTTTGAAGACAAACATTACTTAAACGTGCGGCAACTGTTCATCCAAAAAAAATTAAAAAAAAAAATTGAATATACTATTGTTTCAGATTCACTTTGAACACTCAGGAAAGAGCAAAAAAAAATGCCTCTTTTTCCTGCTCCACAATTTGATGAATTTCGAGATAAACTATCGGCTCAATTAAGACCATGGCATCGTTCTCTTCAATTCTGGGCTCGTACTGCTGAAATCTATACTGGTTATAAGGTTTAATTTCTGGGGTTCTTCTATATTTTTGTTGGGTTGTTTCGATTTTTGTGGGTATGGGTTTTTTTTCCAATTTTTAATTGGTTTTAATTTAAGATTATTTGCATAATTATGGTTATGGGTTGTAGTCTAAAATGGGTTTAATTCCAATTTTGTTGTTTTTTTTATTGAATTTTGGTGTGAATTTTTAGGTGTTTCAAGTTCAAGTGAGTTTTGTGAAAGATGCAAAGAAGCAAGAGGAAATGTGGGAAAGGCAACATGAGATTGCTGCTGATAAGATTTACAATATGTGCTATGATCTTGGTGGGTTCTTTCTTAAGGTATTTAAAGTTTCTCATTTTTTTAATGCAGTTTTTTTCTTGATTTTTGGTGGGTTTAATTGAATGTCGATCATAAACATTGAAATTTGCATTAATACTTAGAAAAAGTTTTTGATTATTTATGTTGAATATTTGTTGCCTTTTTGTTTTCTAATAAAGTGGTGTGCCCTTCATTAATCTATATTTTTCAATGGCCATTTGTTCCTTTGGAGTAAAATTATAATCTTGCATGCAAATTATTGTAATTTAAAGCGGTTAGTTGGATGGCTTTTAAGAATGGTTTGTATTTATTGGATTGTGCTCCACCATTTCTATAGTTGAGCTATGAGCTGATAATTGTGTTCAATATTGTAAAGTCTTCTATGGGTTGAAACTTTATGTTGAAAATTTGCTATCTTTTACATTATCAGTTATTTCTCTATTGAAAGGGCATCTTGGCATTCTTATTAATCTATAATTCCAACATTGGTAACTAAAGTAAAATCTTAATCTTGCATCTAAATTTGTATAATTTAAAATGGTTTACTTTAAAGAATGGATTCTGTACTGGATTGTGTCCCATTATTGCTATAGTTGATAAGTTTTGTTCAATATCATATCGAGGTTATTATGATGTGTGGGGAATATATTGGCCTGTGAATTTGATAAATGACTAAAGTTTATATTCTGAATGCTTTTGGTGATGAGGGTTTGATTAGATTGCTCAAATTGTTGGGAAACCGGATTTGGCCCCTGCTGCATGGGTGCGACGGCTGGTGACTCTTTGTGATCAAGCTCCCCCCACACCTTATGAGACTGTTCAGCATGTGTTAGAGAAAGAGTTAGGAAAAAGCATTGGAGAAATGTTTGATGTATTTGATGAAAATCCTCTTGGTTCTGCTTCCATTGCACAGGTATGTCTTCTACATTGCAGATTCTGAAGTCTTTCCTTTGACTTATCTCGTTGTTATGTTGATACTTTTAAGTCGGACATGTTCTTGACAAGATGTATTTTGTTATTCTATGTTTCTCTGATAGATTTGCTATAAGGTCCTTCTGTGTTTGCATATTACAAAGAATTTTAAAGGTTCAGTTTCCCCCCCATTAAGATTTAGACTTGTCTACAAGGTCATTAATCTGAAAACCCTATGGAACTAAGGGATATTTTATCACACTCAGGATCATTTGTAATGTTTTATCCAGAAATTAAGAATGAATGTCATTCTGCGTGAATGCCACTTCAGTCTACTCTTCAATCTGAGTATAGTATTTATTGTCTCCTAGAGTCCTAGTGATCTTACCTTTATTAATGTGAGTACTAGTATGTGAAAAAAATTCAGGCAATACTGCTTGCAAATATCTAAGGATCGTGTTGGGAATAAGTGTGTTTTTTTGCTTACTGTGGACTACTTTGGCTGTTATGATTGTTGAGAGCACTGTATCAATAGACATAACTTGTCAACACAGTATATAGGTCTGGTTTCTGCACCATGACTTGCTCTCAAATAGATATATCTATGATTCAGCTAAGCTGTTTTTATTGATATATTCTTTTACTTGAACATGCATGCTGGATCTTATGCATTTCTTGTATTCTCTTTTAATTTAGGTCCACCGTGCAAAGTTGAAGGGTAACACCAGCGATGTGGTTGTTAAGGTAGATTACTTGGATACTTTCTAGGAGCTTTAATAGTGTGACTAGCATCTGATGCTTGAAAATCTTCTAGGTCCAACATCCTGGAGTTCAAGAGTTGATGATGACTGATATTCGTAATCTGCAAGCTTTTGCTTTATACATGCAGAAGACAGATATTAAATTTGATCTCTATTCTGTGACAAAGGAAATGGAGAAACAGGTGAAATTTTATTTTTGTTATTTTCTCTCCTATCTTCATTGTCATCCTTTAAACCTAAAGCTGGGAATAAGTAAACTGTAATGAAGGGAGTTAATCATTAATTGGAATTAGTGCTTTTGTGGTAACTCATGCCCCTGCTAGACTGCTACAACATGACTCGTGATTAGATTTATTTTGCAAAAACATGTGTTTACATGGCTATGAAATTTATGGCTGTTTTAATACCATCAAATTGGTCTTTTATCAAAAAAAAAAAAAAAAAAACTTAGTTTATTTTGTGCACAAGTCTCTATCTCATGTTTTCCATGTGTAATATGCGATATCGTAAAATGATTCATAAGTATAAATTGCATGTTTGAGGGTTGAACTTAATTGGGTCAGAATGAACGGATCTCCTGCATTACTGTTTGAGAAAGTATGCTTCATGGTTTATCCATATCTGAAAGTTTTATCAGTTTATGCTGCGCACAGTCAAGTAACCTGTATGTCAGACTGTTGTCAGTGGACAAATTATCCCTCTTTAGCTCCATATTTGCAACATGGTGAGTAAATGCAAGATTTTAGGAGCCCATATGATGAGAGAGAGAGAGAGAAGCCCATGGAATGTGGGGAGACAGAGGCTCCTTATCCATATAAAGTATGTAGCAATTAAGGTGAAACTTCCTAAAAAAACAAGGGTTGCTAATTGCTATTATTATGGAACATAGGAAGTACTTGAAATTTATTTTTTAACTTGACAGAAATGTGTTCAGTTGGTTAAAAATTTGGTTTCTGTGTGCATGTCTTTCCATGCAGTTAGGTAAAGAGAAATAAGTTGAGAGATGCTACAGGACTAGTTTAACAATTTTATTCATATGTATGTATCTTTAGCTGTTTTTTTAGGATATGCTAAATCCTTTCCAAAGTTCTCCTCTGGATTCAATTTCTGATGATTTTAGGATATGATAAATCCTTTCCTAAGTTCTCTTCTAGATTCAATTTCCCATGATTATTGTCAAATACTCCGGGGTTTTATAGGTAATTTATTGTGATAATTTATATACTTCCCAATTGACTTCATTATCAATCATGTTTAGTGGTTTCTGGGTTGATCATGTGCTACCTTCAAGAACTTTCCTGTTTGCTCCTGATCCTGACTGGAAAGTTTAATTTATATATTTTTTTTCCTCCATAAGATTGCAAATGAATTTGACTTTACAAGAGAGGCTGCTGCGATGGATAAGATCAGGCAATTCCTGTATGAGAATAACAAGAAGAGTCCTGTTCTGGTACCACGAGTCATGAAGGACTTGGTCAGTAGGTAAGCTTCTCATTGTGATTTTGATGGGCGGGTAAAATCTCATCCACTATTGAACCATTCACAGCCATATATATGCTCTCTTTCACAGCTGTAGATTGTACAACCTTATTTGTCTATATCCTATCAGTCCTGGAAAAAGAAAAACGTATGCAAAGAACTACAGTTTGTTTTTCCTATTCTTGAGTGCCTCTTATTAGGCTCTAGCATGTGTCAGGGTTAGGGGTAGAACATATGTGTGAAGTGCCTCGATTTGGATTGACAGAGCAACTGTATCCATACCCCTTCAAAAGGCATTGGCTGACCTACAACTCCCTCCGTCCCTTATTTTGCCCCATGGAGAAATGTTACTTTATTTTTTGGTTGGATAAAATGACGAGAGAGAAAAGTAGTGGAGTTAATGGAGTGGTTGTGGGAGTAAACATATGGTCCCATATGTTCAAAAATAGAACGGGGCAAAATTAAAGGAACGGCCTAAAAAGGAAATTGACCATATGGGGCAAAAAATAAGGGACGAAGGGAATACTTCACAAGAAAATGGCATTCTTTTTTTTTTTCTTTTTTTTTTTTTTTTGACAAGGGAGGCATTCTTACTGATTTATAATAACAAACAAGTGCAAAATGCTTAAATGCTGCACATTTTAATATGATGCCTATAATAAGTATGTGGATGAATTCTACTTTTAAATGAAATATGATGTCTACGTTAATGGTTAATTGTGTGGTTGATGAATATAAATTATATGCAGTAGAGCTAAAGCATTTCTATTAAGATTTTTTTTATAAGTTTTTTTTTTTATTATTATTTTTTTTAATCAGGAGGGTATTGGTGATGGACTACATTGATGGGATCCCAATTTTGAGACTTGGAGATGAAATGGCCAAAAGAGGCCTCAACCCTAATGGTAGGGTTGCAGTTGCAGCAAAGCAGTAAGCCCACTTTTCACTTAGAAGTATGCAATCTCATTTTACCTCGTTTCCTAGTGACTTTGTGACTGCTAATGGATTGTGTATTTGTGTTTATACATCCATATAGCTTTACATTCATTTACTCTCTATTCTTTCATGCTCTTTGAAAACGCAACAAAATTTTTACTTCTAGCTTTGTTAGCACGATAATACTTAGCATGGTTTAATCTATATTGGGTGTGCAAACATCTTTACATGCAGGAATATCCTCAAAAGCTTGGCTGTGGCATATGGGCAGATGATAGTAAAGAGTGGATTTTTCCATGCAGATCCTCATCCTGGAAATATTCTGATATGTAAAGGTTCTGAGGTGAGTGAGGTTAATTGCCTATAAAGTTACAAGCATTGAACTCTTTATGTTGACTACTTTTGAATTGCGTATGTTAATCGAACTTGGCTACTATTTAGGTTGCATTGCTAGACTATGGGCAAGTAAAAGACCTCCCAGAGAATCTGAGGCTTGGATATGCAAATCTAGTGCTTGCTATGGCTGATAATGATCCTATAAGAGCAATCGAAAGCTATAGGTGGTTACAAACTGACAATTCTTTTGGAATTGATTTCTCTGAGCTTCGTGGGTTTAGTTTTTCTCAAAAATAGGAAGTACAAATCTATCTCATTGAAATTAATCTAAAAACCATATATACGGACATTAGGTTAGAAAAACTTCCATATCAATCTGATGCTCTGATTCTCATCCTTGACTTATTTCTTGACTGTTTATAGGGAGCTTGGTATAAACACTTTGAGTAAATGCGAAAATGAACAAGAGGAGATGTTGAAGTTAGCACAGACAATGTTTGACACAAAGCTACCTCCTGGAGTAACAATGCTGCAACCTTTCTCTGAGGGATCCTCTATTAAAAAGATTTCTGTTGAGGTGCTAAATTTTGATGCTTAAATTGTTTGTCCAAAATGTTTTTCAATCCTTCTTTTTTTCTTATCATAAACGTTGCATCTCTCTTTTCTTTCTTATTTTTTACACAAATTAAATCCCCTAAAAGTTCTGCTCTCTTGTTTGATTGTATCTGAAGGCTTTTCCTGAAGAACTGTTTTCTGTTCTTCGAACTGTTCATCTATTAAGAGGGCTAAGTGTTGGCATGGGCATGAACTTTTCGTGTGCTGAAGAATGGCGACCCATAGCAGAAGAAGCTTTATATCGTGCTGGTAGACTTCAAGGTAACCCTTGAGTCTATTACTGTACCAGAATATCAGCTATTTTATGCCTTTAGATTTGATATCTACTTGTATGATTAATCATGACTATGATTTCCGGTGGTTGTACAGCCAAGGATATGAAGGAAAAAACACAAAGACACGGCTGGTTCAGAAGAACATTCCGTAGGCGATAGCTATTAACGATTGTCAGGCTAGAGACAGATGCAAATTTGGAGAACATACAAATAGCTACTGTCTCATCCTCCTTTGTTCACTCATTTCTTCTTGTTAATGCCTTTCTGTTGTTGTGTTATCATTCTTTATTGAGTTATTACAGAAAAAAGGAAGAGAAGAACTGATAAGCGGCTCATTTTGATATCTCTTGTATTATTCTAGCCACTCTGATGCCTATTGGCATAATTTAAGATGTTTTCTGTAAACCTTAGCAGGTGATACTGCTGATACATGTTCCAATACAATCTGAAAGTGAATACATGTTCAACATTTTTAACAACAATGGGCATCTTTATTGGGCTATAAAATTTTGGGTTAACATATATTGAATTTTTCATACAATCAGGTTGAGCATAATTCAGGACGATCCATTGATGCTAGATAAAAATCATAAAATCATTAAAATAGAAGAGAAACCGAAGTATAAATTTTATTCCGTACAATGTGAATATGTTCTTTCAAGAGATACAATAATTGAGAAAAATGGAAAGGTTCGTAGATTCTTTGTATTGTGCTCACTCTGTCCCTTTATGTTTGCCTCATTTATCTTTTTAGTATATCCTTTTAAGTTTGTTCCATATTACTTTTAGTTATAGAAATAAGAACTGCACTCTTTCTCTCACAACCACTTCACTAACACCACCATTTTTCTTTCTCATCAAGTCTTTTTCAACCAAAAATTAAATAGGTAATTCTCCCCAATGGAGCAAACAAAGGAGGACGACAAAGGTAGTATCCAATTAGGTCGAGAGTAAGGCATCTATAGCCTGATATACTACTACTCCGTGGTTTACTTCTTTCAACTCATACTTTGTATTATTTAATGTATCTACTATCATTTTAAATTTTTTATTAGGTGGAGTTGATGAGAAAGAAAATTACTGTGATCAAATTCATCATATTTTACAATTCATTACACCTATTACGTATTTTATAATTTAAACACTAGTTTTCCAACCCCCCTCCGTTTTCTCGATGTTTAATGTTCTTCTCTCCAATGATCTAAGTTACACTATTAACCACATTTTCAATATTATTACACAAGGGTTTTGTGAGTGAATTTGTGACTTCAAAAGAGCAAACAAATTCCATATCTTAAACTCCTTAACACAACCCACCATTTCACACAAAACCCAAAAAAATTCTCATCATCTTCACCATTGTTAGTTTTTGGTTGAAGGAAGAGAGAGAAAATGGAAGCAATAAGTGGATTAAGCAGTCCTTGCAATTGCATTTCATCGCTACCAAACTCATCCCTTCCTTCCCACCACCAAAACCTCCTCTTCCGCCGCAACAACCACCAAAAGTTAGCTGCATTTCACTCACAATCCCATCTTTTTTCCACAAAATGCCCTCTTTCAACTTTCTCTCCTCTCCGAAAGAATTCCTTCAAACCCCGCATCTTTCTTCCTCACTTAGTTGCTTCAATGGTCTGTTTTTCTTCATTGAATTTCACTTTTTAACTTTTTTTGGATAAATTATTTTGAATTTCATCCTTTTTTGGTGTTATTGCAGAATCAAGTTGAGGAGACCTACATTATGATTAAACCAGATGGGGTTCAGCGTGGCCTTGTATGTTTTTAATTTTGATTGATTTTTTTAATGGGTTTGTTTTAATTAAAGGAAAAAAATTATGGCTTTTATTGGATTGAAGATTTGCTGAAATGGGTAATTGATGAAATTCAATTTTGTTTAGGTTGGA
Source organism: Chenopodium quinoa (assembly GCF_001683475.1). Taxonomy (NCBI): domain Eukaryota; kingdom Viridiplantae; phylum Streptophyta; class Magnoliopsida; order Caryophyllales; family Amaranthaceae; genus Chenopodium; species Chenopodium quinoa. Next base: position 1,618,466 of record NW_018742881.1, read on the forward strand.
GAAATAATCTCAAGATTTGAGAAGAAGGGTTTTAAGTTGATTGGGTTGAAGATGTATCAATGCCCCCAAGAATTAGCTGAGGTATAATTATATAATTTTGTCAATTCTATTTAAAGAATTTTCTTGCTTCTTTTGATAAATTGGGTATATTGTTTGCTAGATTAGGACTTTAGGTGTTCTGTGCCTGGTTAATTCGATTTTTGTTATGAATATGTCTAAACTTATGAGAATTGGCTGCTTATTGTGAGCTAGGTTTCTTCTAGTAAAATTAACACACTTTTTGTTTTAATTGACTATATATAATTAAATTATGTTGGGTTGTATGAAGCTCAAACTCAATTGTTAGAATGTGACGAAATATAGGGGTAAGTTTAATTTTACTGATTGGAAAATATATATTCAATTACTGGGAGAAAACAAGATATCATCCTAATAAGGCTTATATCCTATTGTATAAGAGTAATTGAAATCGGGGATACAAGCCTCTTGATTAGATAGACCCTTAGGGTGGCAAAGAAGTTGACTAGAGATCACTGAAAGAATGGGTTTTTATATTTTTTTTGTTGAGTTTCGGTGGGTTCTTATTTGCCTTAATATCCACAGGAGCACTACAAGGATTTAAGTTCAAAGTCGTTTTATCAGAAGCTGATCGAATACATTACTTCTGGTCCCGTTGTGTGTATGGTAAGATTTATTATCCTTTATGGTCTTCTTACATGCAATATTGGAGTTGGGATATACGTTAGTAGAAATTTGAGGCGATGTTTGATGATTCTAGGCTTGGGAGGGTGTTGGAGTTGTTGCATCATCACGTAAGCTAATAGGGGCCACAGATCCTCTTCAAGCTGAACCTGGAACTATTAGAGGAGATCTTGCTGTTCAAACTGGAAGGTTGGTCTTTTAACCTACACTGTTATAGTGACAGATTCGTGATGCTATTTTAGAACTGATCAGCTATGCTCTGCTCTTCTCTTCTTTGCTCTGCTCTACTCTGCTTTGCTCTTAACGCTACCTAATACTTGCAGGAATGTGGTTCATGGAAGTGATAGCCCTGACAATGGAAAGCGTGAAATAGGTAGGAACTTCTATGCTTCAATCTTACTCATCTTGAGGCTTTCTCTCTGAATTACTTCATTGTTGTCATGTTTGGTTAATGTGTCTAATTGTAAATGTGCCTATTATGTGACATTGTATATGGCATATTGTTTCTGATGGCATTTGTGGCCTTCTGAATGATTTATGGTTTATTACCAATGTGTTACACGGCAATACATTTCTGTCTAATGGTTAGAAACTCAAGTACTAGGAGTTCAAAATCTTGTTAATATGGTATGATTCGTACATTAGAGATCAGGAAAGGGGAAACTACTAGTAATTCTGCTTAGACAGTTGCTTGCTGAGAAAGGGTTTATCATGAATTGCCACTCTTGAAATCGCCATTCTTTATCATAGATTGATTACAGAGTTCATATATTCTATCCTCCAAAAACTTTAAGTGATGAGATCAATATGACTTATATGAGGGTGTGTTTCCTACTCTGTGTAACATTAGAAGCCTAAGAAACTCTCACTTGACGGGGAAGCTATAAAAGCAACAAAACTCTGCTGCAACTACAGATGATTTTCTGCTGCACGACAAGATTTTTCTGAAAATTGATAGTGCTATTAAGGATAGCAAATTAGCAATGTCTATCAACCTACTTTTTGGGCTGGTTGTTTGTACAATTGTACTCATACATTCATCAGCATTGATATACATGTAATGTTAATGTACTTGAATATTGAAAGAATTGAATATTTGTATCTGACTTTATACTCGCATTGCAGGTCTGTGGTTTAAAGAAGGTGAAGTATGCCAATGGACCCCTGCTCAAGCACCATGGCTGAGGGAGTAGTCATCTTTTGACCCGTTTTTGTAATTCTATTGATAGAGCGTTGCACAGTTTTGAGGCCTTGTTTGCACTGGCTAAACATTAATTTTGCCGTGTGCTTCAAATGTATTCTCTATATGATTTGTGTATTTTCATATAGACAATCACAAGTTTTGTAATCAAATACAAGTTGCTGTTGTAATAAAACGCTGATGATTCATTACTGATCATGCATTACAATTGTAACAATATGTGAAGTTTATCCCTTTTGATTGCTGAAAATCCAAAATTCAATCAGACAATACATTTGGCGATATTTATCAGATTAATCAACACGATTTAACATTACAATAACATAAATATTGTTACAATGATTGTACACCCTTACTGTAATTAATCAGCAAAGAAAACGCTGCCACCTTCCCAAACACGCACTGTCGTCGAGTATAGCTTAGAGTCTTGAGCAACCTGTCGATTCAGAATCACTCGAACAAGTGGAGAAACTCCTCGAAGAACCACCATTACAACCAGCTCCCCCTTCTTTTTTTCGAGAAGTAGCATACTTGGAAAACAGACAATGTATCGAGATTTCTCTGCCTATCTTCTGTTCCTGATTACGATTCGAAGAAACACCAATACAAGAACTATCAGTATTACAGGCAGTTAGTCGTTCTTGCTCGCCGCACAACCCTAAAACCTTGGAAGAATCCCCGGAAACAATCGAATTTGATTCAATTTCCATAGAATCTTGAACTGTCGGGCCAAGATTACGTTGAGAGCCTTGCTTGAGCTTCACAAGCGTCGATTCTACATCAAAAAGTTCAATGAAAAACCACTTAATCAATCAAATTACAAATTTTCAGCAGTTGAATTGGTCAATCAATCAAATTGAGTGTAAAGTTGAAGCATCAAATTAAAAACCCTAAATCAATTTTGTAAAGAAAAAAGGGTTGATACCATAGATGGAGAGAGAATCGTGTTTGAGAAGCTTGGAAGGAAGACGCTCTAATTCCAACAATTCCACCGGTGACGGCGACGATCTAATCCTCCCAAACATCTCTCTTCAAAATCTATCTCACTTTCTCTCTCTTCAATCTGTGTATTCTGAAAAATGAAAATGGAAGGAAAACAAGGGAAAAGGGGGGAAATGAGGGAGTTGAAGAACATAGAGCGGGAAACTTGTTCACCAAACTTGTTGAAATATTATACGACACCCAACTACAATCCCGCCTTCAATTTTTCTTGCTAAAGCTCAAAATTTTTTATTAGAGATTCTATTATGTATACCCGGGTGTAGTGGTGTACCATACATTCCCGGTCATTTGCTTATTTAATCAATAAATATTTGCTCATTTGTTGATTAAATGAGCGAATGATCCCGGTGTACGGTATACCGGAGTGTATATCAAAGAAAATTAGTGTATGCAATACACCTTAAATATGATTGATTATGTAAGTTTCTATCAAAGAAAATTAGTGTACAATATTAGTAGTTGCAAATTTTGGTAGAGATGTTTTCAACTTTGTACTCTTCAACTTGCTTTTCAAACTTTGGCAAAAGTATAATCAGAGCACGACGAGTCAACTTGTGCATGACTCCTATTATAAAAGTTTACAATAAACTATGCACAATGCAACTTCCTTTAGACCATCTAGGCATGATTTTGCGTAAGTAAAAAGTTCACTAACATGACACATAGACTAGCATGACCCTAGCCTGTGCCCAACTCGAGGATCCATAAAGGATTTAACTTTTTTTTTTTCAGAAGTACAAAAATAATTAAGGTATTTAGGCCAACAAGAATTGTGGAAAAACAATAATGCATCAATTGCGGAACAAGTTTTAAGGGACTTACAAGTGTTATCATCTCATTTCCTAATAATCTATTCTGCTAACAAAAGAGTTGATTAGACACAATATGAAAATGACTTGACAAATTGCTACAAACCTAGCACAACATGTCCAATACACTACTATGTTATGAATCTTGTATAAACATCATTTTCAAATTTTTGGCAAAATGCAAAAGGAATACAATGAGTCGACTTATGAATGACTTATGTTAAAAACAAGCTCTATAACACAACTTTGGTCTTGTTTGGTAATTGGTTGTCGGCTGCTGACTGTTTTTCTTGGCTGAGCTGACCAGCTGTTTGTATTGGCTTTTTATGTTGGTTGTTTGACTATTAGCTGTTAATAAATATGTTTAGTACAGTTCGTTGTTGGTTGTGGGTTTTATATAAAAATGACTTATAAAGACATTGAAATATTTTATTATCTTTGTAATATACATTGCAAATAATAATAATAATAATAATAATAATAATAATAATAATAATAAAAATAATAATAAAAACGAGTCCGTTTACCAAAAACGTTTTTTGCTTGTTTGACCAAATGAAAAACCAAAAACTAAAAGCCAACAAAAAAAGTCAAGCAAAAGTCATTTACCAAAAAAGGTCTTTATCTAGACACGACTAGCTTAGTTACAAAGTCTACTGGCATGACATGTGGACTTGCATGACCTAGCTTATGCCAAATTGGCAAATAAAGCGGATCTATATAAAAAAAATCTAGCTTTTTCACAAGTTTAAAAAGACAAATTATTATAAATATGTAGATCAACAAGAGATATAGGAAAAACAACTACGCACCAATTGAGAAACAGATTAAAGGGCTCGTAAGAGTTATTCTATCATTTTCTAATTAATTAATTTTTAGAGATATAAATTGTTACAAATTAGGTAACATTTTAGACAAAGATTTACCTAATTTATCCTCCCCAATTATTGTAGATAAGTGGAAAATATACTATCCAAAAACAAGATCACTTTTGAGAGCAAATGCCGTTTCATTTAGCAGATGTTTGAACATAATTTGGTTATTGGTAGTCAACAACTAACTTTTAAGCCATACTACTAATCAAAATTAGAGGCAATTACCAAATGAAAAGTTAAAAATCTTAAACGTGAACAAGTAGCCGTCATATTTGGTGGGATTCATCTATCATTTCAAGCTTGTGACAAAAAAGTTACTACAAAATTTCACCCAAGTACTACAATCCAGTTGATAGGTAGAGTAATTTACACAGGCAATACCCTAATTTGAATGGTAACTTCAACAAAGATTGCTGACCAAAAAAGGGCCGTGTATTTTGCCCTAATCATGATTAAAAGTTAAGGACATTTCTACAGATTGAGATCCAACAACACTTACCTAAGACAAGTTAACCTTTTCTCATTTCTCGCTCTCTCTCATTAGTCATCTCTCTCATCAGTCATCAATGGCATCCCTCCTAGTTTCGCTACTTGTTGCGTTTGTGTTTCTCACCTTTCCGTCGGTGACCATGGCTACTAATGATAACTACTATCCACCGCCACTCCCACTCCCACCACCGCCACCTCCTCCACAAATGATGTATCCACCACCTGAAGGTGTGCCCATGTCACCGCCACCATACCACCACCTAATTCTATCCCCACCGCCATCACATGAACTCTTTCTACTGCCACATTTTATGCCTCATCACAAGACTATCTTACCACCTTATCATTTGCCACCGAGGATAATTCTTCCACCGTGCCATCCATGTCATAAGATGCCACATAAGTTCAGGCCACACCCGCACAAACCTAAGCTGCCTCACAAGTTTAGACCACACAAGCATAGACCACCGCACAAGTTCTTCTTGCGACCACATCACCATCGCCACCACCATATGAGAGAACATCATTGGCCGCCTATCCATAGGCACCACTCACCAAGACATCATCACTGGGAGCCAATCCATAGGCACCACTCTCCCAGACACCATCATTGGGAGCCAGTCCATCATAGGCACCACTCGCCCGAACATCATTGGGAGCCAGTCCATCATAGGCACCACTCGCCCGAGCATCATCATTTGGAGCCAAATCATCATAGGCACCACTCTTCCGAACATCACCATTCTGCAGAACATCCCCAACGACAATTTCATCACCAATGGGGTCCTTGGCATCCACACCCCTTTTTCCCACCTATCTATCCCCCGCCAATATTCCATCACCACCACAGACACCATCATCATAGAAGACATCATGGCCACGGCCATCCAGCCCTACATCATCACAGGAGGCCATTCTTAAGGAACCATCATACACTACCTCATCACTTGAGAAGAAGAAACCGCAGCCATGAACAACCAACCCACCATCGGGGCATGACCTACCATCGCCATGGAATAATATATCATAGGCACCACCTACCACCTGCCCGCCATCAAACGATATACCATGGACGTCACCCTCCAGCAACTCACCGTCACACAACACCATATCACAGGCCAACAGTCCATAGACCCCACACCACAGCACCTCATCATGTTAGCCAAAATCATGGCCATCCTGCTCATCAATATCATGGAACGCATCACAATACTCCTTTATCTCATCACCACCACACACAAACACATCATCAGGTCAAGCCACCCCATAGCCACCATTCTGCTGCTCATCATGCAAAGTCAACCCTTAAGAAACATAATCCATCAGCAAGGCATCATCACAGTACAGAACACAGCAGCCATCACCACCACCAATCCTCTCATGAAATAAGTGCCGCACAGCAAGCTATGCCCCCTTCATTACAAGCTATGCCCCCTACATTACAATGACTGATTGGCAGCCGATAGAAAAAACAAATCTTTCGAGCACATCTAATAGACTTTAAACCTTTGTGAATGTAGCCTCAGTCTTGGTCTCTAGTCTAACATTGATGAACACTTGGCAGATACGAGCACAACTTAAACAACTTGAAGAAAAATGGATTGAGTAGCCACTAGATTAGTCCACTAAATGTGTCATTTTATAAAAATGCAAAAAAAATCAAAGTTTTCTAATTATTTGTAATTTTACAATATATAATGATATGAAAGTTCATTTCTGATTTAATTGGCAATTAATTTGTGTGCCTCAGTGTATTTTGTGTACCGGCTTTGAAATCCCTAGTCAGTACTCAGTAGTATATCTCAAACCAGTATGGCTTATCATCAAATCCTCACTCAATACAACAATACTCCATAACCTTCGAAAATCGCTATTTGCATTATCATCTCATTCACGAATCAGTGAAAGTGATGAGACACCAAGCAGAATCAAACATTCTATGATCCAGCAATGGCGGTACAGATACACAGACAAGGCATCATTTTCAGCCCTACGAGATTCAATGACCTAAATAATGACCTTGCCTAAGTATATTTCCCTGTTTATCAAATGGTATCATACACTCAATAAGCAATACTATTCAGCATAATGCAATACCACTACACAAATCAAGCAACCGAGGATCAAACACCGCGAATACTCGAATTCTAGCAGCACAATAACCATTTAAAGTGATTGTGCCCTGACATTCAAAATACTCTTTCTCTTCAATCACTGAACTATCTGAAAGAACCCATCTTTTTCATTTTAAGAAGCTCTAAATGAATTTTTCTACACAAATTATATCAACAAATTAACAAAACAACCTCAAATACTGAGATTTTTCATCCAACATATAAAATATTAGGAATAAAAACAATCAAATAGGCAAAACCAATAATTATAAAAGGTTCAAACTGATTGATTTCACGAAATAGATCCATACAAAACCAAAATCTCCAACAAAAATTGCAAATAAAAAAACGAAAATTACCAAAAAAAAACTAAAACCCATTAAAATTAAACCTCCAAGTTTCGCAGGACAAAAGCGAGGAGAGAGAAAACGATAGATCTAAAACAGGGTAGTACCCTTGCCCTTCTTATCACCACCAATCTCAAAGTGCTTGCAACGCTTAATGGAGTGTTGAGAGATGTGCTTACAAGTCTGACATTGAAGCCTGAGAACAATCTTCTTGGTAGTCTTAGCCTTCTTGTGGAAAACGGGCTTAGTCTGACCTCCATAACCAGATTGCTTGCGATCGTAACGACGCTTACCTTGCGCCGCTAAGCTGTCCTTACCCTTCTTGTACTGGGTGACTTTGTGGGTTGTGTGTTTCTTGCATTCCTTGTTCTTGCAGTAGGTTTTCTTCACTTTTGGGATGTTCACCATTTTTGCAGATTGTTGGAGGAGAAGGCAGAAACCCTAGAAATTGAAATGGGGGTGGAGATGAGATAGAATGGATGAGAGAGAAAATTAGGGGTTATTTGTTTTGACGGTGATTAGGGTTTTGAAGTTGTGGGCTTTTTTTGTGAGATGAGATGATGCTAGTAGTGTTGGGGATAAGCCCATGGAAACTAATCTTTTTGTAGGACTTGTATTAGAGAAATTGGGGATTTGGGGGAATCGATTGTTTTTGTCGGGTCAAGTTATATCAGGTCGAGTCGGGTTCATGTCGTATCGAGTAAAGTCTATTCTTGTTTGGGTTAATTGGGTATGAGTTGAGTCGATCTTCAAACTTTTTATGGTGTAGCTTTTGGTAGTTTTAGGCAAATTAAGTGTTCAGATTGAATTTGAGTCACTCCGTACTTAGATTGATGTTGGATTATTTAGGGCCTAATTTATTCAGCTTAATATCAATTCAGCTTAGGGTATGTTCTCATTGACTGAATGAGTTGAACTGAACTTGTTAGAGCTAAACTGAACTGCACTGAAATGAATATTTTATAAGAGAAGGAAATTAGAAGTTGAACTGAACTGAGCTGAACTGAATTGAACTGAACTTAGCTTAGCTGAATTGAACTGAAAATAATCGTATTAGAACAGACCCTTAATTTCAATTCAGTTCAGTTCCTGATTTTTTCTCTCACAAACAATTTAGTTCAGTTCAATCCGGTTCAGATAAGCTAAGCCCTAATCAATTCACTTCACTTCACTTGTTTTTAGTAAATCGGAACAAGCCCTTAGTTGTTTTGTATTATTAGGTCAATTTTGAGTCATCTTGAATTTTTAGTTTTTTGTGGATGAAACCACCTATAAACCACTACTACTTTTACGTACTTAAAATTAAGTAATTAGGGTACAATTATTATTGTATTCCCTCCGTCCCAAATTACTTGCAACGCTTTGACTTTTTGCACTATTCACGCATCTCATTTTGACCATATTTTTTAGCTATTATATGAAAACAATTGTAATCATATAAGATATTATTGGATCTATTTTAATGTATATTTTTTTAATATAAACTTTTTATAGTTTATATAAGTATAAATATAATAAAAGATATTGACGGTCAATCTTGTATATCGGTAAGCGCGTTCAGTCAAAATGTTGCAAGTAAATTGGGACAGAGTGAGTAATAATTAAGAATGCTATTATGTGAAATTTAATTATAATTGATCTTCAATCGCGGCAATGATTTCCAAACACCCTCGTTTTATAAGAATCGAAAAAAACCTTAAAACTTAAGGAAAAAGTATTACTCCATCTGACTCAAAATAATTGACACACTCAACTTTGCACGTTTGTCAGTGCACTAGTTTGACTTTATTTTTATATAATTAAATATTAATGAAAATTATTTAAAATTTATATTATGAAACGTTATATTAGATCTAACAACGTATATTATAATTTTCCTTAAAAACAACATATTTTATATATGATAAAATATGTATTTTTATGTAGTAAAAAATTATAGTCAAACCTAATACATTAATAATGGAAAAAGTCTAATGTCCCAGAGGGGGGTACCAAATACGGTGCAACTCAATAACATACCGTTGACTTATATTAGTTCAGTTAATAAATACAATATGAAAATAGGCTATAAGGGGTTACTAAAAAGAGTTTCAAGGCTATGGGTATGTTTACATTTACTTAATTTCATTTCAATTTAGCTCTAGTCAGTTCAGTTCAACTCTAATCAGTTCAGTTCAGCTCTTAATTTTTCTCTCTCATAAAATATTCATTTCAGCTCAATTCAGTTCAGCTCAATTCAATTCAGTTCCAATCAGTTCAGTTTAGTTCAGCCCTGTTCAGTAAATGTGAACATGCCTTAAATTAAGAACGAACAAAGAGATTGAGGACTATCAAATTGAATTGTTGTGATAATTTAAAGAGAATATATTGCGTAAGTATGGACCAATGAAATATTTCGTCAATCTAGTGATTTTTTGAAATCCTCTATTGGCTGAATGATATTTTCTACTAGCTGGATGATGGCACGCATGGCTAAATGACATCCTCTATTGACTATATGATATCATATAGCTAATAGAAGATATCATCCATCCATGATATCATATCATATAGCCAATAGAGATTATCATATGAAGTAATTTTTTTATTTTTATTTTTTGAAATAATCATATGAAGTAATTTATATAACATCCCTCTGATTTATTGAATTTTTCATTTGGCATCACTCTAAAGTTCTATTCTCTTTGCCTGATTTTAACAATTTAAATTAATTTTGCGAAAAAAAATATTGTAAATATAAATCACTATCAATCTATGAAATGACCAAAGTAAAATTATGTTAAAATCTCAAAGAAAGAAAGAAAAAAAAAAGATTAAAATTAGATAAATATAGATCTTGATTGATTCAATATGGCCGTCACTTTCCAACAAGGACGTAGCCCAAAAAAAATTCAATATAGATAGTTGGTGATTGGTTTAATCAGTAGACATTAGGTTAAAGAAATAAGATTAATTCGTCAAATTTAACAAGCTACAGAGCCTACAGTCGTTATCAAAACTAAAAAATCAATTAGACTACGTAGTAGCTAGATGAGATGAATCAACCAACTTGAAGCCGCGCATGCTACGTTTTATGCATGTGTCACATTTCTTTAACAACTTATTGTTGGAGGGGAAAAAAAGAGGAGGAGAAAGTATAGAGGTAAAATGGGTTCTTACCTTAGCCAATGGCGAAATCAAAAAGTTTTTATTAAGGGAGTGAAATTAGTATACTGAAATTTTTTCCATCAAGGCGGATGCACAATGCTCCGTGCATCCGTTTTCTTTTTAAAAAGACGGAATGAATATTTAGTTGTTCATTAAAGAACATATGGTTATTTTATAAAGAAAATCTAGCTGTTTTATAAAGAACCTCACATATAGTTGTATTGTAATGAACATATAGTTATTTTGTAAAAACATATAGCTATTTTGTAAAAAAAACATCAAACTTTATGTTCTTTATATATATTTAAAGAAAATCCGTAATTTTAATAATGAACATGATTATTAGAGTTGGTCAACTTCAGCCCGACCCGATCCAACCCAAAAATAAGGCGGGTTTGGTCAAGCCTAAAAATGCATTTCCCTACTTTATAAAAAGTAGAATCTTGCTCTTATGAATAGTGTTGTGACAATTATAACCCCAAAAATGTGTATTTACGCATTTGCCCCCATTTAATATTACAAGATTTTTTTAATATTGTATATCTTCTCTTTGTTATTCAGTACTTCCCTACTTTGTAAAAAGTAGAATCTTGCTTTTATGAATAGTGTTGTGACAATTATAACCCAAAAAATGTGTATTTATGCATTTGCCCCCATTTAATATTACAAGATTTTTTTTAATATTGTATATCTTCTCTTTGTTATTCCGTACTTTTTCATCTCTTCCCATTCAATCGGTTGAATTATTGGTTTCAAGTTTCAACCACAAAGTCACTGACAATCTTCAAAGGTATTTTTCAATTTTAATTTCAATTGTTTTATAAGGTTTTGATTGATTTTAGATTTTAAGGTATTATCCTTTTTAAATTTTAGGGTATGGGTATTAATCTATTTTTCCTAAATTTGATTGGATTTTGAAAGAAAAAAAATATAGTAGATAATTAAAGTGAATGGAGAACCAGAAACAATATAAGCGAGGGAAATATACCAACTTCCAGGCACTACCCCATGGAAGCCCCTCATGTCTCTTTCTATTCTTTCAATATGATCATTTCATGAATATTTGTCAGTGACTTTGTGGTTTGTCCAGTTAAGCGCTACCACAAATCCGATCAAAAGGTACTTTAATTTTTTCCCTATACGATTTTTTAGGATTTTTATTTATGATCTTTAGATTGTACTTTGGTTTTGATTTTGGAGATTGTAGAATTTTACAAAGGTCGCTTTCAACATTGCTATTAGATTCGTTGTTATGAGATGCAAAGGACATCTAAATTTCGATTATAATTTTGGGATTACGAGCGTAAAATGAGAGTCCACAACTTTAAAAGATGCAATTTTTCAAGGTACATGTTTTTTAAAGGGAGTAGAATGTCTTTGTGCTTAGGCTCTGGATGTATATTCTATATTTGAAGGAAAGGAGGTGTGAGTAGTTCTCTTATCAATCCTAACCTACCTTAAAGGTTTATTGTTACTTGTTAGAAGAGAAGATACCACTTTTTTGGTGAGATTCTGATATGATGCATCCTAATAATGCTATATGCTCTGCATCTAATGAGTATCAGCTTATTAATGATTTACTGTATTTCTTTGTATTGTTGAGTTGAATTAAGCTGAGCTCAAGCTTGTCTGCATTGGATAACTAAGCTCTTCTTACATTGGGTTTAATTACAAAGTATTAAAAAATAAAAAAATAAAGCCCCTAGACCAATATACAAAGAGAGGAAAAATAAAAGCTACTCCGTATTTTATTATTTTGGATTTCTACATTGGGTTCAAGATACCAAAACTTTATATTAGATGATCATATTAGACTTAACAACAATATATACTAAGTATAAATGCACGTTGCATTGGACTTAGGCAAAATCCAAACTCAAAACTAAAATTTAACACCTAAGAGTCCTAACTACTCAGAGGGTACTCAAGAATAAATTGATGCAAAATTTCATTATTCCTCTGTTTGTTTCTCTTTGTTTTTCAGCTTGTAATATGTATCAAAATTTTATTCTAGAGAATCATCTAGACTCTATAAGAAAAACATATAAATGCTATTTTTTACTCTTTAAAATACATAAGAAAAAGGTTAAGGATATATGATTTTGAACTTAATAGTCGATTGTTACTTTTTCTAAAGGTTCATTGTATTAATCCTTACCAGTTTCAAGGTATTTAAAGATTGCATAAGACATTTTTCCGTGCAAAATGCTTACTAATCATAACTATGTACAAGCTAAAATCTTAAGTACGAAGACAAGCCTTGATAACTTCTCCGCATTGGCTAGCCATGTCGCGCATCGCGTGCGTTGGCCACCCTAGTTTAGTTAAAAAATCCAAATCCGACCTAAAAAAAGCCTGCTATATTTTTCGGGTTTGGGCACGAAATATTATGTTAAGGCCCGACCCAACCTAACCCGAATTTTTTATCACCTATAACGATAATTTAATTTAATGAACATTATTTTTATTCAACCACCATAATGTAAAGACAAAATTCAAAGAACATTTCAAAATAAACAATTGTCACAAGACAATCAAAGAACATAGAAATAAAGAACATTATTTAACATACTATAACATGTTCTTTTTAGTTTAATTGAATATTCTTTACATTTCTATACAATGTTCTTTACAATTCTATACAATGTTCTTTTCACTTTAACTAAATGTTCTTTACATTTCTATATAATGTTCTTTTCGCTTTTTTTAAAAGGGATGCACCATGCGGATCGTGCATCCGCCTGGAGGAACCACACATTGTTAATATACGTAGTAATATCTCACGCACAAATATGGAGTATAGTGAATGTTAAAAAAGAGTGATATATAAGTTTTTTTTTTTTTTTTTTTGAAGAAATGTTATAAAAGATGTTAGAGTAGGCCAAGTTAAAGGTAATATATGTATGTAGTAATAATATGAGCCAAATGTAATATGTGTAGTAATAATATAATTCACCCACAAAAGCACCAAAAAAAATGTAGTGTATTAAAATGTCAAAAAAAAAGTGACGAAAAAAATGTTGGAGAAAAGGTTCAAATTTGGGAAGCTTGAAAAGGAATTCAATCTTCATGTATGCAAAATTAAGGGCCTATTCTAATAGACCGAAATCAGCTGAATTGAACTGAATTTTTTATAAGAGAAGGAAATTAGGAGCTGAACTGACCTGAACTGAAAATAAACATATGAGAACAGGCCCCAACTCAGCTATAGTATAACTTATGTAATTATGTGATATATTTAATAAATAACTACAACCAAGGGAGAGGCCAAGACCCACCCTAGTCCCCATTGGTTCCGCTCCTGACCAAGCCTGACTCAATTGTTTGTACGACAAGAAGAAGACCAACACTCCTACTCATCACTTATACTACACTTTTTCTATCCTCCCTCACCTTTAACCCACCTCCCGCTCCCATTTTCTATCTCCTCAACTTCCTCTAAATCCCTCCATTTTCTCCCTCCTCTAATCTTCTATAGTCCATAACAATTGGATGATATTCTCTATTATCTATATGATATCATGACTAGATGATATATATTCTCTATTGGCTATATGATATATACGATATCATTTATGATTATTGTGTCTATGATATCCTTTATTGGTTGGATGATATCCTCTATTGGCTATATGATATCAAAATATCATCCAGTCATGATATCACCCAGCCCATAGAGGTTACCATCCAGTCAATAGAAGACATCAAAAATCCACTAAACTAATAAAACATTTCGTCATTCCAAATTGACACAATACCTTCTCTGCCTAGAATCAAGTATGCCTCATATGGTTTCTACTATATTGTTAAACAACAATGGATGAGTAATATTTAAAATTTGCAAAAGAATTAGGACTACATCAGTGTCATTTAATTAAAAAAAGTTGTCATAATTATATACACATGAATGTACCATGCACATACGGAATAAACTTACATTTAATAGTTACTTACTCCAAGTTCCCTTGAACATGTGTTTACATGAGATGTAAGTTTAATATGTACACATGTTGGTTAGGCCAAGCCAATAGCAAGTTATACTAGAAAATAAAATGATATGTTAAATATCCTTGAGGATGATTTGCGAGACCAAATTCAATGTCATCAATGATTAAATTAGTATAATTTTGGTAACGAGTAAAATAATATCTAAGTTTTTTATAATAAATATTTCGCACCTTTATATTTTATAATGATAGTGATCAGAAACAGGACTTTTTCAGCGAGCGTTCAGTATTGTGTGTAAATATGCTAGTAAGCTTATTGTCTATAGACTTGATTTTAAGTTATTGTTGATATGGATGATTGGATGGGCTATAAATATTGATGATTGATATGATAACCTATAGTCTTATATAACTAGTCCATGGCAAATGAAGCCGCTTCAAGTAAACCGATTTTGAAACGAGTCCTTCTAGACAAAAATCCCTATTGATGTTTGATCACTATTCACTACCAATAATATGTGACGTTAATGTTTTTCTAGTAGATTGGTCATCACACGTAAGCCATTAAACGTGGTGATATTGACATTAATTTCTTCTCTTATTTAGTCACAATAACTCAATCTTAAACTAGTATTACATGAATACATCAAGCCCTGATTCTCGGTGCTTTGCATGCCAAACAGTCATTAATACTGATTAATATAATATACGTTTGAATTATTGTTTTCTAGCTTTCGACTTACCGACCTTTTCCATACCATAAACGTATATTAGCAATGCTTTCTTCATCATTGCTAGATTCATCTCGATACATAATTTTAAAAAACTTTTTTTTACTTGATATTACTCGTATTAATCAAATATATTCATGAAATACAAAAAACAAAAGAATAATCATATACACCAAAATATTCCAAAACTCACACACTAAGGTTCTTGCTCGTCCTAGTAATCCAAAACCCACGAGGTTTCCTATCCCCTTTCGCAATTTACAAGGACTTTCCACTATTTCATTTATTTTCATTTTTCTTTTTTTCTTTTCTTTTATTATTATTATAGTACTCCGTATTATTTTTTTAAATCATTATACAATATAAACGACGTATTTAACTTTATTTTTTAAATTCTTTTGGGTTTAATACTTTTATGACATCCACTGTATAATTAAATAATAAGAAAAACATGTGATTATTCCTAACATAATACCAATCTCCAAAATCCAACAAAAACACAAAACTATTTTCTTTCATTTTCTCTCTCCTCTTTTTGATACCCTTCTTCACTTCTTCACTTTCACACCATTTTGATCTCACCTTCTCCCAATTTCTTTGCCCCCTTCACTAAAATTAGATCTAAATGCACCATTATTATGCTAATTAATTAAGATTAACACCCATCTTCATCATCCCTTATTCCATTTATTTTGGAGTTTATATCATCAACCACCTCATTTGATGCTGCTTCAGCTTCACTTATGAGCTCCAAAACTCTCAAAAAGGTAACAAATTTAAAAACCCATTATTTATTTTGCTGGGGTATGTTTATTGATTCCGTGTGATTCATAAATTACACGTAATTGGTATACCGTTGTTGTATGAGAAATCTTTCGACTTTTTTTCGTATATTCAGGAATGGATCCGATAATGATTAGTTAAATGTTTATTGTATTGTTTAATTTGATTGATTGATTGATTGATATGGGTTGAATTTGAATTGGTTCAGAGAAAAAGGAATCAATTGTGGAAGATGGAAGATGGAATTCATCAATTGGCTAAATCAATAAGAAAAAGGTTTGCAGAATTACCCCCTCTTTCTTCCAAATGTTGCATTTATAGAGTCCCTAGAACACTAAGAAATGTCAATTTAAGTGCCTATAAACCGTGTCTTATTTCAATTGGGCCCCTCAATTTTGGTGCTAAAAGGTTACAAGGATTACAAGAACAAAAATTAAGGTATCTCCAAAATTTTCTTAGGAGAAATGAGGGAAAATCACTAAAGGATTATCTTAAAGCTATTAAGGAATGGGAGAATGATGTAAGGGAGTGTTACATGGATAAAATTAATTTGAGTAGTGACGAGTTTGTTGAAATGTTGTTACTCGATGGGTGTTTTATTATCGAGTTTTTTTTGAGTTGGTATTGGGAGACATTGGATGAGAATGATCGTATTTTTGGTAAGCCGTCCTTAGAACATGTAATTAGACGTGATTTATTGTTGATTGAGAATCAACTCCCCTTTTTCGTGCTTGAAAATTTATATGGGCTCGTCTTTGATGGTGAAGATGGGGATGATGATGAGTCTTTTGAGAGTTCAATCCCGTTTATTGATCTTACTTCCGAGGTTATAATTGGTAAAAGAGAGCTTCCGAAGAAGTTCAAGAAGCGCGAAATTTTGCATTTTGTTGATTTTTTGAGAACCCATCTCCTCCCTAAAGAGCTTAGGGACCCTAATCATGTCCCATCACGCGATGATGCGTGTTGGGAGTTTCCTCCCGGTGTAGGGGATCTCCATGATGCCGGGGTTAAATTTGCGGTGAATAAAAGCGATTCTATGCTTGACATAGAGTTCAAAGGTGGAGTTTTGTACATTCCGAAATTAGAGGTGGAAGATCACACAGAATCAATTCTTCTAAACTTATCGGCGTTTGAGCAATGCCACTACCATTCCGACTCTTATGTTGTGGATTATGTCCTTTTGATGGATGTACTAATTACAACTCTAAAGGATGTGAATCTACTTTTAAGTAGTGGGATCATAACGAATGCCTTGGGCAACAACGACGAAGTGGCACACCTGTTTAACACCATATGCAGAGAAACAAACTATGAAGCTCACAACTTTTATTACACTAGAATATGTAGGCAATTGGTTGCTCACTCGAAAACGCGTTGGAATAGGTGGAAGGCTACTTTGAGACATGATTACTTCAACAATCCTTGGACTATAATTTCGGTTATTGCTGCTATTGTATTGCTCATTCTTACTGTCGTACAAACTGCTTGTACCGTTATTGCTTTCAGACGTTTGTGATTGATCGTCTTACATACGAGTTTTTGCTGCATTGATGGCCTTGTTGCCCTTATATTTGTCAACAAGCTTTTTGAGTAATCATTTTTGGTCATTGTTCTTAGAGCTCCCTTATTTCTTTTACCCTTATTGCAAGAGGACTAGATATAAGCTCGATAGCTTAGAATCAGCACACAACAATCGCGTGGCACACAAGGTAATCGAGCAGCATAAGTAGCAGCCGCGGTTGCAAGTGACACTAGTCACACAACAGTACAACACATCTTTGATTATGCAATTAGTAGCACATACTGAACAGCCACCCATAGGAATAGAGTCAAAATAAGTAGATCACCAACAATTTTTAATACCAAAGTTTATAAAACATGAAGCTATTTTATTTTACAAACTATCAGTAATGAGCTGGAATCTAAGATATACAACAATGACTTGATTGTGATCTGTTTATCAGTGAAAATATTGTTTTATTTCTGATGATTATTTGCTGATTTGACAAAAGATAAATTCCAATTTCTAACATTACTATAGACTTTATAGTCCCAAAACTCGTAAATTATTTATCACAAAATAATACTGATCATCTAAAATTGATACATAATTGATAGATAATGAAATTGTCTTGGAATTTCTTGAACCCATTAACCTAAAATTGATAGATAATGAAACTTCCAATTTAGTAGGTCTCATGTACTGATCACCTGGCATTTATATATTGTCCTGCAATTGTAGCTTCTTTGGACAAAAAATAAAAAAAGTACTCTGAAATTTGTAGTTTAGTAAATGGGTAGTAATGGGTTACATTGTTGATGACTTGTGTTGTGTTCAAGTTCGGCTAACATTGAGTCGGCCTTTTGCCAAACAAATGTAACTTGTTTTGGGTCAACAAGTCAATTGGTCTTGGGCTTAACAAATGTAACAATCGGGCTAAAATTCCATCCTAAATCCAACATTTTTTTTGAGACATAAATCCAACAATCTATGTGTACTAAGGCCCTGTTTGGTAGTTAGCTTATTGGGGGTATATTAGCTTATTTGACTAACTTTAGCTTATTGACTAGTCAAACAAGCTAATACAAGTGTTTAGTAGTAAGCTTATTGAAAGAGTTTATTCCACTAAATAAGTTCTTTAATTAAGGGAAATAGTACTTTTTATCAAAACAATTTTCTATTTTTAGTGTGTTGCAAGTATTCCGACATCTCCATTTTAGAGAAGTGTTGCAAGTATAAAGAAACAATACTAATTTAATAGTAGAATCTTATTTGATACAAAACATATCTTTTATCTATAGTTTATCGTACATATATGATCAAAATTTATTCAAATTAGACAATTTAATTGGATCAAACCAAGAAAAATACGTTCAAATTAGATTAGATAAGCAATTTTATTTTTTTTTTAAAAAATAAAATAAATCAACATAGCTCTTGGTATTTTGGTAAGATGCTCAATTTAGGACAAGATGAACACCTCTATTACTTACGAAGTACAAGTTAAAGGGCTATTCTACAATGCAACTATGATGCAGTTTTGCAAATTGAAAAAGAACATCATCAAACCTTTTTTTGTACACATTTTGCAATCTAATTCTAATTTCCTGTTATTAGGTCATGTTCTCTTCGATCACCTTATTTTTGTTAAATTGGAATTATTTTTGCTTAACTTAAATTATTTTACCGACATTAAACTATTTGTACCGAACTTAAGCTATACAATGTTAAAAAATAAAAACTTGAAAATAACAACATACTCAATTCCATATGTATTAAAACAAATCAACGATATACAAATGGAGCGAGCAACTAAGAGTCTGTTCTCATTGACTGAACTGAACTGAAATGATTATTATATAAGAGAAGGAAATTGAGAGCTAAATTAAATTGAACTGAACTGAAATGAATTGAATTGAACTGAACTGAAAATAATCGTATGACAACAAACCCTAATTTGAAACAAAGATAGCGAGATAATTATCCGTTCTACCACAAGATGACAATTAGGGAGTACTTAGTCAACTAATCTCCCACAAACCACAAGATGACAATTACGTAACTACGCACAAACTTCAGAGAAGCTTCCTACTTTCTCTTGCTTTTAACCTTACATTTTGCAATAAAATCCCTCTAAACTCTTTTTGACTTTAATTTGCTTCTACAATAAGCCAATAATCCCATTAACAACAACCCAACTCCGATTCATATTGTTCTTTCTATATACTAGTTGAAGATTCAGGGGTTCCTTGATACTTTCAATGCTTTTGATCTTCAATTCGAGCTTTGATTTTTAATTCCGATTTCTTTGTTAGAGGTAAACGTATCTTGATTTTTCCCTTCCTTTTGAATTTTCATTAGCGTTTAATCATTGATTTTTATAATTAGTTTGAATTTGAAAAATAAATACTAGTGCATACATGAAAAATATTAGCAAAAATAAGTTTTAATCAGTAAAAGTTAGTTTGAAGTCGAGATTATGACTAATCCTATAGTGAAAAATGATGAAATGATCCATCGATTAGCGACTTCCATTAGGAAAAGATTTGAGAATTTACGTCCTATATCACCCAAATGTTGCATATATAAAATCCCACGACCCCTTCGAATGGTTAATAAATTAGCCTATAAACCATGTTTAATTTCGATTGGGCCTTTTCACTACGGCAAGAAAAGGTTAGACCCATGCAAATATTTGCGAAACTTCCTAAAGAGAAATAAGAAGAAAGACTTGTCCGACTATTTGAAAAAAATTAAGCTATGGGAGAAAGAAATACGGGAGTCATACGTAGAGAATGTCGAGTTAGATAGCAAGGAATTCAATGAGATGGTTTTGTTAGATGGGTGTTTTTTGATCGAGTGTTTATTACTTTGGTTCCTCGATGAAGCAGAAGTGACTGATTCTATATTTAGGAAACCATCTTTGGAAGTTGTAATTATGCGTGACATAATGTTGTTAGAAAATCAACTTCCATTTTTTGTTTTAGAAGGCTTGTATAACATTGCTTTTGGTGATGAGAAATTGGTGTCACCCCATAGCGAAAATTCTGAATCCGCCACTGCTGTTGATGATATAGATAATAGTAACGCTATAAGGTCACTACCATCTTTCATGGAACTATGTTGCCAAGTACTAATGGTGGGGAAATCGAAGATTTTGGAGAAATTTGATGATTGTAAGGTTTTACACCTTGTTGATTTCTTAAGAACATGTTATTTGCCTTCGGTTCTTAGGGATCCAATTGAGGGTGAAAATGATGATTTGGACTTTCCTCCTACCGTGGAGAGACTTAAAGATGCCGGGATCAAATTTGAGGTGGCAAAAAATGGATCCTTACTAGACATAGAGTTTAGTAATGGTGTCTTAAGAATTCCTAAATTAGAGGTGGAAGATCACACGGAATCATTACTTCTAAACTTATCAGCATTGGAGCTATGTCATTATCATTTCGATTCTTATATAATCGATTATATTGTGTTGATGGATGTCCTAATTACTACTCTTAAGGATGTTGGATATCCTCGCGACTAAGGGGATCATAATGAACTCCTTAGGTACCACAGAAGATTTTGCAGAAATATTCAACACTATATGCAAGGGAACAACTTATCAAGTAAAAGGGTTCTACTATTCTCGTCTTTGTAAACAACTAAGTGCATACTACAACACACCATGGCATCGATGGAGGGCGACGCTAAAGCATGATTATTTTAGCAATCCATGGACAATTATTTCAGTCATTGCTGCAATTGTTTTAGTCATACTTACTATTGTACAAACCATTTGTACTATCATTTCAATGTAATATCAGTAACAAAGTTATTATTATTGAACGGATCTGTTAAATAAAAACGATATGAGTATTTTTTTTTTTACAAACGTTTATATGAAACCTACTTATCATCGTAAGACCACCTTGTAGGTTGTTGGATCTAGAGAAAAGAGATTTTTAATTCAAGTAATTTTATCCTTGAATCAAATTTAATACTTTTGTGAATGTCTTATTGTTTAATGAGGCGTACCTGCATTAGCTTTCTTGTGTTTGTCTCCAACAGTTTTATGGCAAGAGAAGAATATTCATGATTTTTGATGTCCTCATCATTTGCTTTATATGAGTACGGACCATAATTTTAATTTATATACGTAGTACTATGATCAATAATGGAGATTGTTGGAGATAGAATCTTATTACAAACAAATAATTAAACTAAACAAAACTTGGTCTAATGAAAAAAGTTAACTACTCGGATACTTAGGCCATGTTTAGTTTACCTTATTTTGTTTTATCTGCAGTTTTATATCGCTCAATATCTTTAATTTCGTAATGAAAAAATTATGAAAATAACATATTAAAAAAATATACATTATTACGAATTAACAAGACCCCACTTGATATATTTTAACCGTATAAATTATTGTATATTTAAGGTCAAAGTTTGATCAAATGTCAGATTTGATCAGATCAGTTCAGACCAGACCAAATCAGATCAGATAGGCAAAAATAAGGTGAACCTAACTAGCCGTTAGAGTGAGGAATAACTAAGGGGGCATTTGGTTCAAACAATGGTATAGGTTTGGAATGAGGAATGAAATCTGGGTGGTATGGGGTTGGAACTTAATACTTGATTTCATGTGTTTGGTTTTTATCTAGGAATGATAGTTTTCCTTTTAATTTTAAACTAAAGGTATGGGCCTCCCCCTTGAGTTTCAAAAACCCATACTTTGGGGGTTTGAGGTATGGGTTTGAAAAATAAAATTTCTAGAAACAAACATAAGGTATGAGTTTTGATCATTCCAAACCCATACCTTATACCTAGGGACTTGTTATTCATCGCCCGCAAATCTCTACATAAAGCCCACATTTTATAATTTTTTGACAAATTTGCCCTTTTTATAATTTTAACGGAAGATAAATTTTTCGCACTAAAAAAATGTGGAGCAGCACCGGATCGCCGAGGATCACCGGAGAATCGCCGTCGTCATCGGAAAACGAGGTTCGTAACGCATCGTAAGGACGAAATGGTGGCTGGCGCCTAGCCAAAAGGCCATGCCGTGGTTGTGGCGCCTAGCCAGGACGCCGCCACCGTGGTCACGGCGCCTGGTGGAGAAGCCTCGACCATAGTAGTGGCGCGTGGCCAGGACGCCGCAGCCACGGCCAAGGCGCCTGGCCAGGACGCCGCCACCATGGCGGCGGCGTCCTGACCAGGCGCCCCGGCCGTGGCTCCGGCGTCCTGGCCAGGCGCCAGTAGGGGAATATATATATATTTTTTTTTTTTATTTTTTTTTATTTTTAATTTAATCCCCTTTTTTTTTTTGTTTGTTTTTGTTAATTTAATCTTAATGTAATTATATTTATACGTTATATGTTATTGTTACAGGATTATGGTGGAGACGGAAATGATTACAGTGGGATTTTTGTACATGATGGCCTGTTCGAAGATGCTCAACAAGCGATTGATTGGGCAAAACAAGTTGCAATTAGATCAGGCTTTTGTTTAGTAGTAGCAACTCATAAATCTCAACGGGATGGTAGAATGGATCGCATTTTGAGATGCGACCGTTATCGCAAAAGAGAAGAACGAGATTTCAGTAAAGCGATTCGGTTTGACTCAAAGCGGAAAGGTTGTGGGTGTCAGTTCCGAGTTAAGGTTCGACAACATCAAAGGCGTGACGGTTGGGAAGTGAAGGGTTACGGCAAATGGGGATATCACAACCATGAGCTGATAGCATACAAAGTGGGGCATCGGCAGTTAAGCGGCCTAAGTCCAGCTGCGAAACTAGTTGTAAAAGAAATGAGTGATGCTCAAGTGAAGCCCGCTAAAATATTAGCGTCTGTGTTAGAGAAATTCCCCGAAGACCAGCCAAACCGAAGACACATCTACAACGTCAGACAGAAATTGAGGTTTGAACGGTCAGAGGGAAGGAACCCTATACAGCAGCTTCTGCACCAGGCACAAGCACGTGGTTACCTTTACTGGTTTGAATCTGACGAAGACACATCGGAGGTAACTCATTTGTTCCTTGTCCATCCTGATTGTGCTGATATGATTTCGTCTTGGCCATCTGTGATTTTGATCGATTCAACGTACAAGACAAACAAGTACAAGTTCCCACTGGTTGAGATGGTTGGGATGGCTCCAACGAACCAGAACTTTCTGATTGGTTATGCAGTCATGAAGGATGAGACGGCTGCGAGTTACCGTTGGGTGTTGGAAAAGTTGAGAAACTACATCGGCCCAAATGTACAGCCATCGGCCATCGTAAGTGATTGTGAGGGAGGTCTTTTTGCCCCTATAGCGGAGCTGTTTCCGGAGTCGAGCCATTTACTGTGCACATGGCACATCAACAACTGCGTGAAAGTCAAAGCCTACAACCTTTTCAACAAGAACTTAGATTCAGCAGAGAGATTGGTAAATGGTAAGTGGCGGAAGATCCTGCAAGCTACCACGGAGGCAGAGTACGATCGAGCCTTGGAAAACTTAAAGGATGCGTACAAGTGGTGCCCGCCAATCGTAGACTATGTGATGCATCAGTGGGTACCTCAGAGGGAAAAGTTTGTCAAATATTGGACGAACCAAGTTCTTCATTTTGGGAACACTACGACATGGAGAGTCGAGAGCGCTCATAGAGCTTTGAAGGACTGGATTGATTCTTCCACGGCTGCTCTGGATACACTGTTCGAGAGAATAAACAAGGCTATTGATACTCAGAGGAACGGCATCAAGAACTATCTCGAGGACTCCAGACGACGACATGGCATGTTGTATGGCCATTTCATATTTAAGATTCTCCACGGTCGTGTGTCACACCACTGTTTGGGGTTGATTCTGAGCGAGTATACCAGGATGAGGGAGTTGGGCGATGAAGTGGCTATTCGGTGCGGATGTGCTATATCAATGACTCATGGATTACCTTGTGCATGCACCATTCACCGCGTAATTACGCAAGACAGGGCGTCGTTACATGTCGATCAGGTTCATCCATTCTGGCGGACGCTCGTTATCGGAGAGCATGCTGTTCCGCATACGGTTCACCGTGAACAGGAGGAGTTGGAGCAGTTTCAGATGATGTTTGACCAAGTGTCCTCCAGTCACCCTTCGATCATTCGTAGTGCTACACACATACTTCATGACATGTTCAATACATCGTGTTTGGATACCGAGGAACCGGAAGGGGTCGAGCGACCTAGGGGTCGACAACCACGGCGGAACAAGAGTGCGTTTGAGTACATTCGCGGTCGTGGCCGTGGCCGTGGCCGTGGTCGTACATCCTCATCAAGTGGCAGCCAATCATCGTCGTCGGTGAATATGCCCGGCACCGGTAAGACATTCGACTTCAATTTCTTTTGTTGACTGTTTGATTAGTTTACTGTTGACTTGTTTATTGTGTTTATTGATGTGTGTAACAGGGAGAATGGACATTGAACATTTTCCATATAAGGACAGGATCCCTAATATCATGATGCCATTCTTGGACGGGTGGAATGATGTCATTGCAGATGGTAACTGCGGATTTCGGGTTGTGGCGGATGTGTTTCAAATGGGTGAAGACAACTACGGTTTAGTGCGGCAGTTGATGTACAGTGAAATCGCATCAAACCGAGATGTGTATGGCCATGTGTACGGCGAGGACTTGGATAGGTCTCTGCAGCGTATCCGGTGGGGAGGGGGACCTTGCGGTCAAAATCATTGGTTCGATGCGCCACTTGATCTCTTTGCCGTTGCAAACATCTACAAGTGTGCAGTCATGCATTTCGGCCTTGGTTTACATAGTCGAGCCTATTATCCATGTACAACGGTTCTGCCCTGGTGTTCGCGCGAGACCGTCACCAGACCGGTAAGGGACGTTGCTATTGGATTTCTTGGGCCGTCATACAGACATTTTATCCGATTAGACATGTCACCCGATTTTCCGGTCCCAAATATCATACCGAAGTGGTATGAAATTCGTAGAGCAAGCGTGGAGGGTTGGGATGCTTTGTACCATGCTCGCGTGCAACAGTGGAACAATTTAATTGCCATGTAGTTTTTGTTGATGTACACCTACCTTTTACTATGAGGCCTTGTATTGTCAATACTATGTCATTTCTATGTGTTCATTTTTAAAAGATAATGTTTCATTTTAAAAACTAACAACAATAATTTCAAATATTACAAACTAAAAAGATAATATTGAATTTTAAAAACTAAGAACAATAATTTCAAATATTACAAACTAAAAAGATAATGTCTAATTTCAAATATCGGGCTCACACGCGTCAACTATGTCGCGTGGCCTGAGCTTGTTCCCGCTCTTATCCGGAAACAAGGTACACCCGAGAAGAAGAAAAACATATGCAGCCAGCTGTGTGTCCTGCGTCCTACGTGCCGTAGGGTGCAAACATCGCTGCAAGACGGCTGCGATCTTAACGCCGCCGTGATCCCACACACCAAGTGCCGATGTGTACAGCGCAACCCTATCCACCGCCAACAGCTCCGCTAGTAAATCTGCCTGATCCGCATCAGTGACGACAGATGCTCGGTTTCCCTCCACGGGAATCCCAAGGATGGCCTCGACGTCATGCAACATGATCGTCATCTCACCGAACGGAAGGTGGAACGAGTTCGTATCCGGCTGCCATCGCTCAACGAAAGCCGTGATCAGCGTCCAGTCAATCCTGTCGTGCATGGTGGCAGGAAGGTGACTCACTCTAGTGGCCCTCAATCGCCTGACCATCTCGCTCTCCTCCGGCCAAGCATCAGCCCAGCTACACAAAAACCTACAAGTCTTTTCCCGGGTTTGGCATTTCAAAATGCCTGTATCCAAAGCCCTCTCCTGGTCCTCCCAAATACGGGTAGCGATGTGTCCTAAAAAGCTAGGAATCACACTCCCGTCTATAGGTCCCCCGGCCACCTCACCCCTCACCATCCAAGAATCATTAACGGCCCTCGACCGTTTTCTGCTACCCGCAGACACAGTGGACGCAGATGATGTGCCAGATCTACTAACAAACCTACCATCTCGACCCTTACGCACATCTACCCTATGCGTCTCATACGTATCATCAAGTCTCTGACTGAATGGACCGTAATCATCATATGGTCCACTCTGATCGTCGACATCCTCATCTGCATCATCCTCGTCCTCGACCTCCTCCTCCTCGACCTCCTCCTCCTCCTCCTCATCATCATCATCATCATCTTGATCGTCCGCAGAACAGTGCACCCGTTCTCTGCGGGCCGAGGCCGAAATACCACGGGATCTAACGTGTCTGGGCCCCGAGCTCTCCATTGAGTAGATCGTACTCCTCACGACGTCAATACTCTTCCCCGCACCAGGTCTAAATTGCGATGCCTAACTCCAAGTAAATAACGAAACATAATAACGAAAACAAATTAAAAAAAGTCGAAAATAAACACAAAAGCAAATAAACAAGTCACGGAAATAAAATTATAAACATAAAAAATATAAAATTAAAACAAATAAAAAAACAAAATTTAAAAAAAAAAAGATAAAAAAAAAAGGGAACATACAATTTAAAAAAAAGAAAAACAAATTTTTAAAAAAAAAAAAAAAAAAATCGAAAATAAAATTTAAAATTAAAAAAAAAACAAAAAAAAAATTTAAAAAAAAAAAAAAGAACGAGGCGCCTAGGCAAGGCGCCCGTACGGTGGTGTCGGCGCCTAGCCCAGACGCCACTACCACGGCCGTGGCGCCTAGCCTCTGCGCCGCTGCCGTGGTAGTGGCGTCTGGGCTAGGCGCCGCCACCACCGTACGGGCGCCTTGCCTAGGCGCCTCCTCCGTGGTGGTGGCGTCTCGCCTTGGCGCCCCACCGTCGCCGGAGGTTTTTTTTTTAAAAAAAAATTACAAAAATTAAAAAAATTACCTTCTGGCCGGCAAACCGCCTTCCGCCCACCGCCGGTGCCGCCACTTCCTTGCCGGGCCGCCTCGACATAGCTCTGGAAATAATTTAGAGAGAGAAAGTGGAAGTAGAGAGTAGAGAGAGAAATTGTGTGTTTTTTAGTATGAGGGCAAAAGTGTCATTTCACTCTTATTTTGTGGGCTTTATGTAGGAATTTGCGGGCGATGTTTAACAGTTCACTAATTTTACCCGTACGTAAAAGTCTAGTGTGGGTCTTTGTTAAAAAAAAAAAAAAAAAAGAGTCTAGTGTGGGTTATGAGCATTTATCTCAATTCTCAAGCTCTCAACCACACACCAAAAACATAATGCTTCACCATGACGTCACGCGGTGGGACACCATGTGTGTACGATATTAGCCTACCCAACCAAGTGACCAACATATGCACTAATGCACTTGCATATTTTCAGCTGTTTGTTGATTTATTTATTTAATTTGTCTCTTTCATTAAATATAAATGCGCTGAATTTTCAACGCTTTATTTACTCCTCTACAAACAATTAAAATGATGTTTTGCTTTATTAGTTTTTGCCTTTCTGGCCACATTTTTCATCTTTTACCATCTGATGACTACATATCATGTAAACTCTTTTTTTCATTTGACTAGTCGTTGGAGCACGCGCGATCGTGCTCCCTCGACGGCAAGATAAGTATGACGCGTGAAATGGTTTTTTTTGTGATTTTCGTGATTTTGTTTAGGTGGCGTAGTTATAGAGGGAATGCAATAATATATGTTGGCATTGTTTAGAATTCAAATGGCAGAAGTAAGATGTTTAAAAGAGGAAAAATAGTGATTATATAATCATGTGCTTTGTACTTTAGTTTCCAAAGACTGCTAATTGACTTGGCAAATGTCTATTAGCTAAAACATTGATTGTCAAGTAGATATGTGGCCTAATTATATACAGAGTTACATAGAATTATATGCTGTATGTTTGGAACCGCCTTTGTTTTTGAAACATTTTGTGGTAGAATATCTATTTTGGTATGGTTGTTTGGTGCTTAGACATGGTTTTATACTTTTTATGGGATAATTCCAAAACAATATCTAATTATATACAGTTACATAGAATTCCAAAGACTGTTTGTTGTTTAGATATTATGTAAAATTGCATTCATTATTTTATTTGTGCTGTATCAAGGGTCATATATAGAGAATTATGATATGGTAGGTTAAGTTTATCAAAGTTGTACTTAATAAACTATGTACCATTATCAAAAAAGCACCATTTTTGAGGGTTCAGTTAGGTTCTGGAATAAAGAGGAGATTGATATGAGAAGAAGGTCAATTGTTTACCATAACTTGGTTTATATTATAGACAGGCATCCTAATTTAAGGATACAAGGAGGTACAACATAATTAGCTTACAATATTCTAGGCTTTTAATTGCCAGCATTACTTTGTACATATCAGAAGATCCAAGTTCTACTTATTAGGGTGTCTAAGACACTATCGTTACTACAGGCCAGTCCTTATTACATAGTTTCAGTACTCTATATACATATCTGATGTTTATAGGGAACATACGATGCCCAAAATGTTCCTTCTAAACATCCAAAAGCTTTTCAAACTT
Organism: Chenopodium quinoa; assembly: GCF_001683475.1. Taxonomy (NCBI): domain Eukaryota; kingdom Viridiplantae; phylum Streptophyta; class Magnoliopsida; order Caryophyllales; family Amaranthaceae; genus Chenopodium; species Chenopodium quinoa. The sequence continues at coordinate 1,647,588 of NW_018742881.1, forward strand.
AGCAAACTACCTTATAATAGAGATTCATTAGTACTAATATTCTTTTAGCAAACGCTGCTTAGTATCTATATATTTTTAGCTGGTTTCATTCATAAATTTTTGAGGATGCTTTCAAATTACTCTTTGTTTTCAGAAATTTCTTTCTCAGCAGCTTCCTTAAACAGTGCTGTTCGGAGCTTCTTCCTAGGAACAGGATCTTCATCATCTGAATCCTGCATCTCATCAGCAGACATTGGCTCCTTATTCTTGACACTGCTTCGTGTGCGAGTAAGCTTGTTCCATGTAGGAAGTTCAGTGACTGAAGTTGGTGGCTTTGAAATTGTAAGTCCTTTATTTGGTTGCTGAATTGGAATATCAAAGCAATCTGTGTCAAATGCTTCAGAAGCTAGCCTGAATTCATGAAGCTGGGCTATTTCAGCAAGAACCTCATCGCTTGTTTCTGTATTGTCCTGACTATAATTAGCATTGCTATCTGGGCTAGAAGCAGCAATTGCTTTTCCATGAGCCTTAGTTGTGCTTGGTGAGATGTTGAAGTCTTTCTTGCTATAAGCCGCAGCCTCACTTATGAATGCCTGTTCTGTCCTGTGTGCCTTATCAGGTGTAAAGGGAGTCTGATCCTTGTTAAGATTAGCAGATGATGAACCTAGGACTTGAGTCTCTGGCTGTGTATCTTCTACCTCAATGGCTTTCAAAGTCCATAACAGAACACTATTCCTCGCTAACTCCAGAGTCGGAGTTACCTGAATGAAGAAAGGCTTTGTCGATAGTGTTTCTTGTACAACCTTGAATGTTTCCAAATTCCCCTACAATTGTGAAGTTGTCACATAAGATGCAAGCACAGCATAATGAATAGGTATACTGCCATATAGATTGTGTAAAAGTAAATGCTACTTTTTTAAGTGGTTTTTGTGTTGGTTGAATGTAAAAGGAGATAGGTAAATCAGCTAAGTTGTATACAATTTGAGCTGTAGCGTTTACCAAGGACCATGCAGTAAACATCATGACTAATCACAACTTATTTAAGACTGTTGTATCAGTTAATTTTGGGCAGATATATCATAAATAATTTCTTGAAAGTGGATCAATAGTTATTGAGAGCAGCACAGTTCAAGGATAGGAATAAGGTAAAAAAAAAAAAACTAACTTGCATCACTACTATTAGCAAAGTTTTATTATTACAACAGTTATAGTGTTTGGCAAACCATTTAGACTCGGCTGCATTATAGTAGTTCAGATAAGAATAGACAGAGTTCAAATAAACTTGCAAAGAGTGGAAGAGGATATCAGTGGTATTGATACTTACAGTGGTTTTCATGTTCCAGATTTCAGATGCTGTCATACGGAAAAGCTTTTCTGTATCATCACTAAAGGTTGTAAATGACATCATTCCACTGTCATCGACAGCCTCAAACTTGAAAGTAACTCTGCAAGAACACACATTATAATGAAATGGAGTTTTATAATACATTTATAATATCAAGCATAACATATGTATTGTTTTAGAATTATACTTGTGAGTTGCCACAGTATCTCCTTTTTTGCATGAAATGCAAGGAAAACGAGTTCCCAAAGCAAGATATGTTCGTTTCCCGCAGCCAAGATATCCAATGTATGCATTTACTCTCTGCAAATCAGCCTCTGGTATAGTCACTTTGATCCAAGCTGTTTCATCTGGAGTTGCATTAGATGCCTGCATAAATGTCGGTGACTGTATATCAGATGTTCTGTGACAACTATATATTCTGAAAATGTTATTTGCTGTGCAGAATTTTTGTTGATTTAGGGTAAGTGTAAAAAGAGAAAACCTTTTTGCTTCTCAATTCAGCTATTGTCACAATTTTTTTTTCGGTGCCTGGGTATCTCACATTAAGAATCCTTTCCTGTCTGTCTAGGAGCACATGCTGATAAAGCTTAACCCTGAAACAGGAAGTAAGCCTTAATAAGGTGTTTAATCTAACAACATTTAACTGTACAGTCATAATAAATCTAATATACTAATTACCATTCTCGAAGCATGTCTGCTCTTTCGCCTTTAGGATTCATAATAATCCTAGTAGACATAGTAGTGTTCAAAGTAAATCCTATAAACAAAAAGGAGATAGGTTAGATATTTAGTAACTGATGATAATTGTAATATCTAAACCAAAAGCATTAAGTTGACTCTTGTATGACGGGTTTTCAGTGCAGTGAATCCAATGACATTGAATTTCTCAGGCCAGTTACTCAATGCATTACAAGGTGCTCCAGTAAGATCGTTCCAAGCAGAGATTGTCATAAATCATACATTTTATAAGTGTAAGCTATCCAAGGCATTTGGCCGAGTAAAAAGTATAATATCAAATTGGTATGTCAAAGTATTTTGTTACCTTGTGTCAGTAACAGATATCTCTCGTACTGGACTATCGCGTCCACGAATGTTAGGTATCATCCTTGGTGCTTCTTCAACAAACAGGACCACACCAACTATATCTGTTTCATTTATAGAGTCGAATTTAGATAACGTGGGAAATAGTATAATCTTTCTGGTTAGTGTAAAAACTCTAGATTTCATTTTAGAGATGTAAAATAATCATTACCAAATCTGCCATTTGGATCAGGCGATCTTGGAATAGTTGACAAAGTTTGATATTTAGGCTCGATTGGACCACTTTCGGGATTCAGACGTTGGATAATAGTCTGCTGTCCAACGGTCATTTGGTAAGGAAGTTCTTCCAAGTTGAAGTTGGCTTTGTACTGATCATCGACAGCAGTTATAGGAGCCTTTGATATTTCATACTGACCAGATGGCTTAAGAACTTCTTCATATGCTTCAATCTGATCTCCAAAAAGAGCACATCGCATCTTGTTTTTCTGGGTACAGATTAAGGGTACTAAGTAATAGCAGGATAAAAGTGTATGAATATGCAGCTTTGTATACATTTAGCTATTAATTTGTGACAAAGTTTATAGAACTATTAAATAAACTGATTCTGTATAAGAATGTCAAATCAAGTTTATGTGACAAGCTTAATGGTAGGCAGTAAGATTAGAATGATTTGTATGATTAGTAGGATATATTTGTGCCATTGACTATAAGTAAATCATCATTATTCCTAAGGTTTATTTTTTGCTGATTATAAAAAAACATAAATTCTTACTCATCCATGTTACAATGAGGTTAATTCACTGTTTTTTTGTTATGTTGTAAACACAGTGGTCAGTATTGTTTTTTTCATGGAGAAGGAGAGCATACGTTTAGCTCAATCTATATTACAGACTTGATAGTAGTATATCATACCTTCTTCTTCTTTTTTTTTTTTTTTTTTTAAAGATTATCCATGTGCTTAAATATCTATATTGAAATCTTAACAATAACAAAACACAACATAACAGGATTTATGTTATCAATAAAGGTAAGTCAATATATTTTAATAGCTTGACAATAATCTGTTATAGTTTTTTTTTTCTAAAAGGTTATCTGTATTTATAAACAATAAAAGATAATAAACCTAAGCTACCACATTTTAACAGCATAGGAATAATCTATTATACCTAATTTTTTTTAAAAGATTATCTATATTTAACAACAACAAAAGATAGCCATAACAGGATGTTTATCTAACAGCAGAATCCATTTACTATAATGTAGCAACATATTTTATTTGTTTTTTTAGAGAAAGGTACAATAAATACATTTACCTTTTCATCCTCTAAGATTATCGTCTGAAATATCACACCAGGCTTCTTAGGCGAAGGTTGAGCTCTTCCTTTTTCAGTCACAGTAACCTTCACTTTGTAGTCCTTACTCTGAGTAGTAAGTTCGTCTAAGTAAACAGGTTCCAGCTTCATCTTCGGAGGTGTATTCATAGTCTGTAATACACACCATGCAAAATAGTAAGCTACTGTATTGAAGCAAGACATAGTATACAGTGTAAGTGTAGATCTAGCATGTATATAAACTCTTGTAAAAAGAAAGTGCAGAGCAAAAGCAGACAGTGATGTATTTTACATGGATATTCTAGAAATTCCTTTTGCCTTACATTTTTTTTTTGCGTGGGAAACATTTGATCATTAACCTAATGCATGCAGAATATACTAAAAGGGAAAAAAGCAGTAAAATAAATGCAGTAAGATGAGATATTCCAGAATCTAGTGTGAGAATGTGAGCTTAGAATGAGAAGCCAAAAACCTAAATATGAGTCAGAATATATAAAATAATGTAATTGCAAATATAAGTTATATCATAACAAAGAAACAAGAATTATATAAGTCAAAGGTTTGTTAAGAAGATTTTTTTTTTTTCATAGAAAATCAGGTAAGAATTCCATGGATAGTAACCACTCTTGATGCTAAGATAACAAAAAGAATTTCAGTGATGAGTACCTTTCAAGTCAAATCATAATCGAATGAAACGAAAGTGTGGAAAAGTCTAGTGTTGCGGAAAGTTTTAATTCTTTTCTCTTCTCTCTGTTTTTGAAAACTTTATTTTAAGAAAACAGCCAATCCAGTTTGGTTGGTCCATGATATGGGTCCAATAGTGGTGTAGTTGGATGGGGCTTGCAAAGACCTTTCCAACGATATATTATAAGCCCAATTCCGATGAATATTGAGGAAGTTATGGCCAATTTAGTAAACTGGGTCCGGTTTGAGCTTTAAGTACGGCCCAATGATCTAGGGGAGGGCCTAATATAATTTATCATTCCTAATGAAATTAGGAATGGTTTTGGTCTTCTAGAACATTCTAGAAGGTTTTATCATTCTTAATTCAATTAGGACTCTCCAGAGTTTTAATTAGATCAAATAGCATTTTCGACTGAATTTATATTATTTTATCTTCCAGTACGGGAATTTTATCAGAATTTCGAAAACGCGTTGAAATCCAATTTGGCGTCCAACCCCAGGCCTTGGCGCCTGGAATCAGGATTGGCGCCAGACGCCAGCCATTGGCGCCTGGCGCTAGCCACAGATCCTGGCGCCAATGAGCCAGGTCTGGCGCCAAGGTGGTTTTGTGATCTTCAGACTCTGTTTGGATAAATTATCTTTTTTGGATGATTTTCTCTATAAATATCGTATCAAAAACTCCGTTTTCATTCACGAATTCTCCTTATTCTTAAGTATTCATCATCTACATCTATCATTCACCAATTCTCTTTATTCTTAAGTTTTCACCATTTATCAATTGCCAATAATCAACTCTCTTCATTCACAAATCATTCATTAATTCTCTTCATCTACAAACAATTCATCTCTTTTCATCAATTTTCAATAACATTAATTCTTCATTCATTCTTTCCTTTCTTTGGTTTTAATACAAAATTCCGCATTCACAAGATCTAGAAACACCTAGCCATATTCGAAGTTGCCTTCGCCCTAGACGTGAAAGGTTTTAATTTCTGAGGGTTTGGTCCCAAATCTCTCTTTCAATTATTTAATTTAATTGTTTGTTTATTATTTTCCTTGAAGTTACTAACGTGTGTATTTTGTAATTAGAAAGAGGTACGAGGCATCCAAGTAAGTACTTTAATGGTTTGATTGATTTATGATGTAGAAATCATGTTTACATTGTTATGATATTCCTAGTATCATGTCTAAGGTATCTTTAATATTAAATATGATTCCTGCGATGCTTCCTATATTCTCCCTAATATTTATTATTATTATGATTATCATTGATTATTATTAATGATGTTGATTATTTATTATGTTGCTTGATATTTATTTTATTGCTTGATCACCTTTTATGCATGTTTAAAGGGAATTGGTATTTGCAATCACGCTTAATAAGATAATTTAATTATCTTGTTAGGTTAATTGTGATTATAAATTCAAGTGATCGCCAATAATAGATTTGTTTGTGCATTAATATTCAACCAACATAGATTAAACAAGTTTAGGGTTAATCCTATTGATTGTATGTTAGTCAGAAAGCGCACATGAATACGATCAGAATAAAGTAGAGGCCTATTATTAGGGCAGGTTCAATCTCTTTTAGGTTGGATTTGTACCATCATCCCCGAACCCTTATTTGGTTCATGACCTTATGGAGTTGACGATCTCTTGGATCGTTAAGGGGTGTAACCTTCATCCTATGAACGGTTTACAAGTTCCTTAAAAACTTGTTGGCGACTCTTTTGCTCTATCTTCTTCCCTTTTGGACGCCACCGTACTTTAGTGTATGATCACAGTGGGGTTCAAGCTAGTGTGATTTTTAAAGGCTTGAAATTATTCCCTACACTTATGTAATAAGCAAAAAGTAAGTTTTTATGGTTAATATAAAACTCAATTCTTGGTTAATGCAAAATATCAGTTTTTTTTGTGGCTTAAATAGAAGCAAAGTACAATTCACATATTTAATTAATAAGTTTACCATGAATAGTAGCATTGACTTGTACTTTGTTTCTCTTTTCTATGAAGTGAGTTGTACTCCAATTTAAACCTTAGTAGCTGTATATTTTCATGCAAGAGTTTTAACATTGCTGTTGTTAGTTTGGGCTGGGCTCAACAAAGCCATTCATATTTTATTTTAATGACAAACACAGCCCAAATTAAGCGCCAAAGAATACAGCCATTATTGTTAGGTGCTAAAATATACTATAGTATCTGTTGCATATTATTTGTAACTGCACGCATTACATGTTAGGCGGGCGCAAAATACACTACAAGTGCACCTAACGTATAATGTATATGGAAGCATAATTATATACCTAATAATATATGATCGACTGATATGCAAAACTTTATGTATTAGTTCTGGAAAGTCGATCATACTCTATTCTAGTCTATATTCTTTACTTATCGAGCTACTGAAGTGGTATGACATACACAAGTAAGAAAGTCTTACATTGACCTGCTGCACAGAACACGCTACATCCGAAGCCTCTATCACCCAATGCACTTGTTACTACAGGAATAAATAAAAGGAGAAGATCAGCACTGATGACCATAATATGAAAAACATTAATTTTGATCTTGAGATACTACTATATTGTGCAATTTTATAAGCACAAATAAGTATTCAAGAAAACAGATTTAAAACCATTGTCGTGCAAGAAAGTAAACTACCTTTTGAGGCTATGCTAATTGCATCAATAAACTGGTGAAAAGGGGATAGTCCCACGACATTTGTCTTCACACCTTGAACCACATTGGTAGCATCACATTCCATATGAACCTTTGAGTAGCCCATCCTCAGTGCGATTTGTACACCAAACCAGCAAGCAGTCGTTTCCGCCACAACAGCAGTCCACCCCGCAGCTTCAGCACATACCGCTGCCACCAAAATATTACCCAAATGGTCCCTGGAAACCACACCAAATCCCGTTACATTACCAATGTGGGCATCGCAATTAATTTTAATCACATCTTCTTGCGGGCAACTCCAAGATTTTATTGAAGCAAAAGACTGACATTGGATTGGTTTTGCGATCCTCACAGCATACTCCTCATAATCATGCACCATCTTCATAAACCCAAAGGCAAAGAAAACCGAGCTCACATGTGAATTCTCAAAGTTTTTCAGATTTCTCCCACGCTACGCAGCCCACGCCAAAAAAGAGAACTCCATTAGTTCAGTCTTAGAAACCTGTGATGCTACCCACATCCATCTATTAGCAAAAGAAGTGGCAGGGGCTTGAGATAACAAACTCACAAAATTGCTAGCTACCGAAATCTCCCTAGCAATACCACATTCAAAAATGGCATGAATGGTAGTTTCACACCCCTGATTACAAATTGAGCAGGAGCTATCAGGGAGTATATGACGGAACATAAGCCTTTCTTTAACAGCAAGGAAATTCTTACACGCACGCCAAATAAAGTGCCTGAGTTTGGGAGGTCCCGACAGCTTTCAAATCTTCTTCCAAACCTCCGAATCACCCTGGGAAAGCAGAGGCAGAGGGCTATTTTAACCCAACCAATAGCTTGACTTGACACTTTAGACACCACTCTTATCAGGCCACCAGTACATACCATCTTTCTGCTTACTTGGAGGAAGAGCGATTGAGAAAATTAAAGCTTGATCAGATGCAGTAAAAGTATTTCTTATAACTTATTTAATTGTATGACCATCTAATATCCCTATAATTTAGTAATCATGATGACATGATTAATAAATTGTCAATTTCCTGCTTCTATAAGAACTAAAAAGTGTAGACAAAACATACAATCAATACAAGAACGAAATCACCATATGATTAACGGAGGTAGTATATGATTAATAGTTAACGGAGGTAGTATATGATTAATTTATTAGAAAGATAAGTATTGTTAAACATTTAAAAGACATGTAATTTCTAGACAATTTGACATAGCATAATTAATTATGATTGTATTAGGGGAAAAGAAGAATCAAATCAGAGAGCTGACTTTTATCAAGTTTATTAATACAGTAATTTTTTAAGACAAAATATTATTCTTTTAAGACATTTTTATGATTTAATTGCTCCTTTTAATACAAAGAAGTTATGAATATAAGGTTTGAATCATGAAAGAATGTATGCTTGTTGCTAGTGGGATCAACAATTCAACATACTTTCGGCAAATAAATCATCTTAATTAAATTATTATTCCTGATGCACTTACTTGCTGAATTCTGTGTAATTATTTAATGTGATCAAATTTACTGCTGTAGTTAGTGATCAGCTTCCTGATTTCAACTCTCTTCTTCTTCTGAACATTTCCTGGCCAAGCCCATTCTTCCTCCCTCTTCTGCTTTTTGAAAACCAACTTCGGTACAGCAACTTTAGTAGCCTCCTCACCCATTTCTGCTTAACAAAAGTACCAATCAATCAACCATTAAAACAAAAACAAATTACTCAGATCATATAGCCTATAATTAAGCATCCGAAAACACTAAAACCAAATCAGCTCCTCCATTTCATATTAGTTGCAGATTACACATCCCAAAAGTACCAATCAAAGAATGTGAGGCTTCAACATAAAATAGAAAGTAATAAGGTGAATGATAAGGGAAAAGAAAAACCCAACGAACTTCATTGGGCTATGCAGTGTACACTCACCCAAAGCTGAAGATTATTTCAGGCAATAATGCAGGTTCTGGAAAACATTCATTGCAATATGATGCACAGATTAATGAGGTGGTTGAAAGGATAAGCACTTAAGATAGAGTCAATGTCTGTATTTATCCATTGAGATATAAAAATTTTACTTTACTGTACCTGTAAAGCTCTACTAACAGCAGAGTGCATCCATTTATCATCTGTCTTCAACAAGGCAACATATTAGGCACACTGTTCTGTATAACTTTGAGTAACTATTCCTGTCATTGAGCACATGAGCAGGCAAATGCAAAGGTAGAAAGATAATCCAAATAGGCTTAAAACCAAATTAATTATAATGCAAAGAATCCACAATATGGTTAGTGTGATGAATCAAGAAGAGAAATAACACAACCAATTACATATTTGATTCAGAAAGCACATTCTAAGGTGCAGTAAATAGCATTCTGGTCGTACACAAAACAGTAAGTGTAAACACAAATTTTAAATCTGCGAAATATAGATTCAAAATAAATGAAACAAAGTGTTAATTTTATTAATATGATAATATTGGGTACAATCTCTAATTTGCTCCTCTGATTCGATCTCCACTTTGACTTTGACGTAATACAAAGATTGACTTGATTCTTGAACGAGGACCGTCAAGGCTTGTTCTCGATCAAAGATTTGATGCAAAACTTTGACTTATGTTGATGTAGACCTTTGACTTGTTGTTGATGTAGACTTTTGACTTCCTTGATGATTTGAATTCGTTTTTTCCTTCGTGTTGAAGCTTGATGTTCTTCTTCTAGGCTTTGAGATGTTTTCTCTAAAATGGAGGTTTTGAATATTTAAGAGAGGCTTTCTCTATATTTTGTATCTACTTATTTTCCTCTCTAGGTTTCCTCTGAATTTTTCCTCCTCCCCTTGTTTGGTTTTTTTTTTTCCCCAAATGAACTAAAGAGAGTTCTATTTATAGAGTAAGGGACTCTCAGGATTAGGGTTTGACATATATTAAAAATTGGGCTTGACAATAACCCATTTATGATGGTCTAGCTTATATATTGGGTTTTATAATTTAATTAAATAAAATGGGCTATTTTAATATATTTCACCCAAAATAATTAATTTTAAATAAATAGTCAAACCATCAAGTCAACAAATTGACTTTTGACCCATATAATATCCGATGTGGCACTTATATAAATATTTCGTGCCTACAGTAAGCTAAGGCATAAATCATAACCCAAACAGCATCAATAGTGTAAAAGACGAGCAGTGAATACGCTACTAAGCAACTAACAGAACCAGCAAACAAAATAATACAATTCTTTTGTGTGTGCGCTTTTTTTTTCCCTTTATCTTTTTCTTGATTCATCAGATAATTCAGGCATATATTCTGCAAAGCCCATGCTTTGATCACCTAAATTCTCATGATCCCTAGATTAAATACTTTTGGGTTATATCAACCCGAGGAACTACCATGCCGTCGTCTACATATGAAAGCTGAGTACCTGCAATAAAGTATTGTAATAGAAAAAAATAAATTAAATGTGCATGTATTAGACTTAAATTACGAGTCAAGAATCCACTTACTATCCTTGATTATTTCAGGAAATGGCATTTCTCATGAATTCAGAGGTTGCTTTGCACCTATAGATATTATCAATTTGAGACTCATGGTGCTGTACACATAGTGAAAATCAGTTAGTCTTACATTCAGCATTGAAGGATAGATATAATTCAAAGTGTTTGGATCCAATTTAGTCCAATTGGGCCTAGGCATTAAATGATCCAATTAAAAGCCCAAGGTCAAGGTTCATCTCTCCAATTGTGCTAAAGTCAAAGATAAGTCATCAAGGCAAGCCAATTGGGCTAAGGCCCAACTTCTCCATATATGCAAAGGTATAAAAGCCATCAATATTACATTTGTACATTTATTCAAGCAAAGCCTCAAGCAATTAATTCTCTTGCATAGTGTTCTCTTTCTTCACACTGTACTGACTTTAGCATCGGAGGGGCCTTCCTCGACAACACCCCCGAGGCTAGTTTACGTGTGTTTACTGTGCAGGAAACCTTCGGCCCAACATCACTTGGACCGAATCCAGTCTTCTCCACTTCATCGGACCTTCGACAAGGTCCTATTGTTTTCACCCGAAACAATTTGGCGCCGTCTGTGGGGAAGACTTTCAAAAATCTTTAAGCCAAATTTCTAACCAAGATCATCTTGCAATTATCTTAGTAGCAATGGCTAAGAACCGCAAGAGCAAAGGCCTCCGTCAAGTAGCAGGCGAAAAGCCTAAAACCCCTACACCATCACCCTCGCCGGACCGGAACTCTCCCAAGGGTGCCAGCTCGGGGGGAGGATCATACAGGGAGGATTCCCTTTCTCCCGTAATTCATAACTCTCATCATAGGCCGAGTCACTCTCGGTCTAGCAGGGGTGAGTCCGATCATAGGACACATTCAGTGCCCCAAAGCCAACCATCGACTGTGCGCTCTCATTCCCATACTCGGCCGAGGACCCCTTTGACGGGGCCCAGCTCGAAGGAGGTGGCAAGAGCGCTGGCAGTGCTCATGGAGGCAATGAGGGCACAAAATATGCCACCACCTCGTGATCGAACTCCTCCGCATACCCGGCATCAACGGAGGAAGCTAGACCATGATGGTGGGAAGCTTCCTTCCTTCCGGGAACTGGAAGAGTGGGAAGAGGATACCTGGAAAACTGAAAAAGAGAGGAAAAAGAACCCTCAATTTTTCAAAGGATCCTCAACCTCCCGACCAGAAACGCATAAGAGCAGCAGCTCAGCTTCTCTCCCAGAATCTACTTAGCGAGAACAACCTGAGACTATTCGCCGAAGCGTCCTCGACCGACTCGGCGGCAAGGAACCGAGCGTGCACAGTCGCCTCTCGTTCCCTGCGGCCGAGGCCCAGACTTCCCAGCCAGGGACGAAAACCACTCCTACCTCTCTAAGAGGGCGGAGCGCGGTCCCTTCGGCCAGGAACAAGGGCAAGGCCGTTATGCTACCCGCCAGTTCGCATTCGAGCAATGGATACTGGAAGAGCACGTGCCCACGGTTAAAGTACCGTCGCACATCACATATGACGGGACCTCGGATCCGAAGGACCACGTGGCCTCGTATGAGACTCATATGCATCTTTGCCCCAGATCCGAAGCGACTTGGTGCAAATATTTCCCAACCACTCTCAAGGGGGTCGCGCAAGCGTGGATCTCCAAGGGAGTAAAGCAAGGCTCCATAGCAGGGTGGGATGATCTGTCCTCCAAATTTAGGAGCAAGTTTTCCACAGCAAACCGCCGAGAGAAGACTACTGCAGAACTCATGAGTCTGCAACAGGGGGAAACCGAAAGCCTCCGAGACTATCTGACCCGTTTCAGTAACGAGTCATCCAGCGTCTCTCAGCTGGACCAGGGGCTAGCCGTTTTTGCAATGCAGAATGGCCTTCAGCCCGGGAAATTCCTAGACTTCATGGTCATGCATACCCCGCAGACCTTGGAGGAAGCTCTGAATGCCTCGAATAAGTTCATCCGAGCCGAAGAATGGAACAAGGCGAAAACCCAACCTCAATTCGGGGGAGGGAAACAAAAACAAATACCCTTGTCTGAAGGCCAAGGCCATAAGGCAAAGGGAAAGTCAAAGGCCTCGGAGCAATCTTCGGCCAGCGACCCAAAGAAGGAAAAATCTGCCTCATACACAGGCAGATACGAGTCCTACACTCCGCTCTCTCTTCCACGCGCCAAAATTTACAGCGTGACGAAGGAGGAGCAGAGTTACCGAAAGCCGAGACCACTCCCAGAGTGGTATCAGCGAAAAAATAAAAATCAGTGGTGCGAGTTCCACGAATCTCCGGGACACAACACTGAGGAGTGTATCCAACTGAAGGACCAGATAGAGGACATGGTCCGGAAGGGATACTTGAAAAAATACATCGCGGATCACCGCGAGAAAAAAGAGTCTGAGAAGTCAGCAAAGGACTCTCGGCAAGACATCGACTTCCCCCGGAAGAACAGTAAAAAGCCAGAGGGGAAATTTTCTCCGATCAATGTTATCTCGGGAGGAATATGCTCTCGGAGGGAGCACAAGCGACACCTTTGGGCTTTGACTCACCAGGTGAACAACGCTGACATTCAGTCTCCCCAATCTCCGGTGCCGAACACGACGTTCACAGCCGCCGACTGCCGGGGGGTAACGTTCCCTCACGAGGATCCGTTGGTGATCATCGCCACGGTGGCCAACCACGACGTCAGTAAGGTCCTTGTTGACGGTGGCAGCGGAGCAAACATTCTGTTCCGAAAGGCCTACAATCAAATCAAGCTGAAGCCCAAGCACCTTACGCCGGTACCCTACCCGGTATCCGGGTTCAACGGGGCTTCAACTTATCCAGATGGGAAGGTGACACTTCCTATCACCATCGGCTGCGATGAGGCAGCCAGGAACGTCATGATTGAATTTTTGGTCATTGACGCTCCTTCAGTGTACAACGTGATTTTGGGGAGACCCATAATTCATGAGATCCAAGGGGTCGTCTCAACTTATCATCAGCTGATGATTTACGTCTCAGACGCTGGCTTCCCCGAAAGGATACAGGGCAACCAAAAGGACGCCCGAAGGTGCAACTACCTCAAGCCATCCAGTAGTCGCCCAGATGACGACAAGGATGAGGAGGAGAAAGAAAAAGAAAGAGAGCCAAGCACAAAAAAGCCGAAAGGCCTAAGTGCTTCGGCCCAAGGATCTGTACCCAGAGGTAAAGGGCCTGAAAGGGAAAAGGCTAGCTCTTCAGCTGAACAGCAAGACTCAGAGAGCCAGCCGAAGAACAAAAAGACTGGGACACCTGCTGACATAGGCAGCAGGCCAGATTCTGAAGAGTCCAGTCCATCAGCAATGGACATGGACCAAAAGACTGAAACAGTTGAGTTGGCCGAAGGAGACGTTGAGAAATGTGTAACAATCGGGATGGACCTTGATCCGAACACCCGTTGTGAACTTATTCAGCTCCTTCGGGACAACAGAGATGTGTTTTCTTTCTCGGCAGCTGATATGCCCGGGATAAGTCCAGACCTCATCTCCCATAAGCTTAATGTTGACTCCGCTAATAAGAACCGAGACATCGCAGCCGAGGTCAAAAAATTGCTGGAGGCAGGCTTCATCGAGCCTTGCCAATATCCAGAATGGCTGGCAAATGTGGTGATGGTTCAGAAGGCCAATGGTACCTGGAGGATGTGCGTTGACTTCACGGACCTAAATAAGGCTTGTCCGAAGGATTTCTATCCCTTGCCGAGGATCGATCAGCTAGTCAATTCGACAAGTGGCCATGCCTTGCTTAGTTTCATGGACGTATTCTCGGGGTATCATCAGATCTTCATGCACCTCGACGATCGAGCAAAGACGACATTCGTCACGAATGCTGGGGTGTACAATTACAAAATGATGCCCTTCGGATTGAAAAATGCGGGGGCAACCTATCAAAGGCTGGTGGATCAAGTATTTGCCGATCAAAAGGGCCGAAACATGGAAGTCTATGTCGACGATTCGATCGTCAAAAGCAAAAAATCTAAGGACCATGTTAAGGACCTGGCTGAAACTTTCGCCACCTTAAGAAAGCATCAAATGAAGCTGAATCCGAAGAAGTGTGTCTTCGGCGTGAAGTCAGGGAAATTCCTTGGGTTCATAGTCAGCAAGAGGGGGATTGATGCCAATCCCTCCAAAGTCAAAGCAGCGCTCGACCTTCCTTAGCCGAAAACAAAGCGGGATGTTCAGCGGCTCACCGGAAGAATGGAAGCCCTCTCGAGGTTCATTTCCAGAGCTTCGGATAAGGGGTTACCTTTCTTCAAAGCCCTGAAACTCCCGAAAACAAAAGAGCTCGTTTGGGAGGAAGAGCAAAAAGACGCCTTTAAACAGCTTCGGGAGCATCTGGCTCAACTCCCAACGCTGGCTAGCCCAGCAGAAGGAGAAACTTTGTACCTGTATGTGGCCGTTAGCCCAGCCACCATCAGTGCAGTACTGCTGAAGGAAGAAAGCAAAAGTCAGCAACCGATCTACTTTGTCAGTCATACACTGACGGATGCCGAGACTCGCTACCCTCTACTCGAGAAAGTCGCTTTCGCGGTAGTAGTAGCTGCTCGGAAGCTGAGGCCCTATTTTGATGGACATCAGATAGTGGTCTTAACTGATCAGCCGTTGGAAAAAGTTCTCGGCAAGGTTGAAAAATCTGGTAGGCTAGCCAAGTGGGCTTTTGAGCTCACCGAATTCAGCATCAGCTACCGTCCGAGGGCTGCCATTAAGGCTCAAGCTCTAGCGGATTTCTTGGCCGAATGCTCATACCAAGAAGCGCTAGACAATGAAAAGAAAGTCTGGACCGTGTTTACGGATGGATCTTCCACCGAAAACGGTTCGGGGGCAGGAGTAGTGATAACTTCTCCCGAAGGCAAATCCTTCGAGTATGCACTAAAATTTTCTTTTAAGGCCTCGAACAACGAAGGCGAATATGAGGCAGCAGTCGCCGGCCTAGAATTGTGCATCTCCCTGGAAGCCGATCATGTCTGCCTGAAAACAGACTCTTAGCTAGTTGCATATCAGATTAGCGGCAGCTACGAGGCCAAAGAGCCCTCCATGATAGCTTATCTTGCCAAGACCAAATCAGTCATTGCAAAGCTGAAAACTTTTGAGGTTCAGCTGATCCCAAGGGGTCAGAATACTCAAGCCGATGCACTCTCCAAACTTGCCAGTTCAACTCTTACCGAGCTGAACAGATCTGTATATGTAGAAGTGCGTCGAGAGAGAAGTGTCGACGAAGCACCTGAAGTGTGCTGCGCTGACCCAGAGCCTAGTTGGATGGACCCCATCCTAGCTTTCAAACTTCGGGGAGAAACTCCCGAAGATAAAGCTTTGGCCTCCAAGATGAAGAGAACCAGCTCAAGGTTCATTGTCTTCAGGGGGGAACTTCTAAAAAAGTCCTTCTCAGCCCCATTGCTGAAATGCGTGGGACCAACAGATGCAAATTATATCCTACGGGAGATTCACCTCGGCATTTGTGGGAACCACATTGGGGGAAGGACCTTAGCCCACAAGGCATTGAGGGTTGGATATTACTGGCCCACCATGATCGCAGATGCTAAGGAGCTGGTCCGGAAATGCAAAAAATGTCAAAAATACGCTCCAGTTATCCACCAGCCAGCAAGGGATCTTCAGCCGATCCTTAATCCACTCCCGTTTGCCCAATGGGGACTGGATATACTAGGACCATTTCCAGAGGCTGTGTACCAGAAAAAATGGCTGATAGTTGGTGTTGACTACTTCAGTAAATGGATCGAGGCCGAAGCAGCCTCGAACATTACAGAGCAAACTGTCAGAAAATTTATCTGGCAGAATATCATCACTCGTTTTGGCATCCCGAGAGTATTTGTCTTCGATCATGGGAGGCAATTTGATAACTTAACACTGAAGCGGTATACAGATCAGTTCGGCATCAAACTGGCATATTCAGCGGTATGCCAACCCGCAAAGTAACGGACAAGCCGAAGCTGCAAATAAACAGATCCTAAATGCCCTCAAAAAGAGGGTGGAAGATCAAAAGTCCAAGTGGCTGGAGGAGCTCTCTGGAACCCTTTGGTCCCTTCGGACAACTGAAAAAGAGGCAACGGGCTATTCACCTTTTGAACTGGTGTATGGTGCCGAAGCCGTTCTTCCAGTGGAAATTGGCTCTGAGAGCCTACGAGTGCACCACTTCTCGGCTGAGAATGAGCGACTGATGAGGGAATCTCTCGATTTCCTCGACGAAGTAAGAGACTCAGCCCGAGACAGAATGGCTGCTTATAAGCAGAGAATCAGCAAATTTTATAACCGAAGGGTCCATGCAAGGCCTCTTAAAATTGGAGACCTTGTCCTTCGGAATGCTGCTGCAGTTCAGAAAGGCCGAATCCATGGGAAACTCTCAGCTGCATGGGAAGGGCCTTATGAAATCTGTGATGAGCTTCAGCCAGGGACATACCGACTTCGGCAGTTGGATGGAACTGAGTTGAAAAATCACTGGAACGCTGATGTACTGAAAAAATATCATGTGTAAACCCTTCGGGGCAGAACAATCTTTGTAAGTACATTTTGAACTAATGAAAGGCCTTGGAGCCGCCATTTATATAAATATTTGCAACTTTTTATCCTTTCAAAGTTTTCTTGGTTCTATCTACTCTTTAAGGGTTTTTTATTCAGCCTCGTCTGAAACCTTCGCCTTCGGGTAACTGGGTTTCAGATTGCTGACAAAACTCGTCTTTTTAAAGAACACTGGTCTTTCAGCTGAAGTCAAACTTTAGTAAGACTTGTTCTCCAAAGACATGAGTCCATGGACAATTCTGGGATATTGCCTTAACTGAGCCTTGTATCCCAGAAAGCCATTATCCGAAACATTGCTTTCAGTTGGCCCTGTGTTTCGGATATCCATTTTTCAATGATAGACAGAAAATCAAGGATAACAGCAACTGTTGGAAATTGTTTATTCAGCCTCGTCTGAAACCTTCGCCTTCGGGTAACTGGGTTTCAAATTGCTGACAAACTCGTCTTTTTAAAGAACTCTAGTCTTTCAGCTGAAGTCAAGCTTCAGTAAGATTTGTTCTCCAAAGGCATGAGTCCATGGACAATTCTGGGATATTGCCTTAACTGAGCCTTGTATCCCATAAAGCCATTATCCGAAGCATTGCCTTCAGTTTGCCCTGTGTTTCGAATAACCATTTTTAAGAAATAAAGAAATTGTTTATTCAGCTGAAGCCATACTTCAATTTCTGGGGGGGGGCAAGAAGCACTACCAGTGCAAGTTTATGTTCAGCAGAATTGAAGAAACAGTAAAGCATTCAAAAACAAAGCAGCTGAAGAAAAGAACATCAAATTAATAATTCATGCTCAGAAATTGAGCTACAAGTTCAAATAAGTTAAAAAACTATATCGGCAGCCGCCCACAAGCGGAAAATAACAGCTGCCGAAATACGTACAGAAGCAAAAAAATAAACTGTTTTGTACGACAAGGCAAGATGAAGCAAAAAACAAACAAGGCAAAAATTCAGAAAGCGGCAAGTCTAAAGTTGAGCGCATGATGAACCGCAAGATTCTGAAGACGACTACCCGAGTTCCTATGCTTCAGCCCGAGGATCAGACTGGTCAGCATTGTTGGGCCCCATGGTGGTCTCAGCCCCAGCAGCAGAAGAAGCAGGCTTTGCACTCTGCCGAGCCTCCCTTTCCCTCTATTCAGCCTCCAACTCCATTCTCTCAGCTTCTTCTTCGGCTTCCTCAGCCTTAAGGATTTCAGCTTCGACTGGAGTTGCATACTTCATATGAGGGTCTTTGGGATCCTGGACCCATTCAGCACATTTGGACCAGTCCAACTTCGGCTCAGCATGAAGGCAGACTCTTCGGCACACTCTGAACCCGTTTTTGAAACCCATTTCATATTCTTCCTGGGTATAGACACGGACTTTGAGTAGAGCCTCAGCATCAACCAACTTCTTCTTTGTCTCCTCCAAGTCTTCCTTGGATTTCTTCAGCTCATCGACGAGCTTGGAGGAGGAACCTTTCAGCTCATTCAGCTCCTGCTGAACTTGGGAAGCCTCTGTCTGAGCCTGGGCCACTTCTTCCTTTTTGGCCATCAGCTGATCCTCAGCTTCTTGGAGCTTAGCTCTCTGAGCTTCAGCAGCAGCAGCAGCCTCTGAGAGTTGGACATCCCTGGCTTGGAGCATCTCTTCAGCAGCTTCTAGCTGTTGTTGCACTTCAGCTTGTGCAGCAGCTCCTTCCTGGATTCGGCTCTCAATGGTAGCCTTGAATTTGGAGATGTCCACTCCCATGTGCTCTTGGAGGAATTTTTCCCCTTCCATCATTGGGGGAAAAACTTCCTTCTCCATAGCATCGCAGAAGGTTTTGAGGGCTTCAGCAGTTTTTTTCTCATATTCTTCACCCTTCTGCTGCTTCTCTTCAGCTGCTGCTTGCTTCAGCTTAGCAAGCTTTAACTCCTCTTCGGCTACCTTTTTGTCGTACTCGGCAGCGTCCACCCTATCTTGTAGGGTATCTATCAGCTCTACAATGAGAGTCTGATTGTGCACGAACTGAAAACAGGAGCACAAGTTAAAATAAAAAATAATAATAATAATGATAATTGAAGAGCTGAATTTTAAAGGAGATAAAGGCAAGGAAAATCACCTGCATCATCAGCAGTTGGTTAGACCTGGCTGGGTCAGGAACTGATCTGCTGGATTCGCCCATCCCAGCAGTGGCCTTCAGCGACCAGATTCTTGCCCTATCTACTTCGGACATGCCAGCAAAATCGCCGAAGTAGGCTGCAGCACCTTCTCGGTTCTGACCCCACATGAGGTCCCAGATGTAATCTGGGATTGGAATTCGGGGGGCCGAGAAACCCATTTCTCCAGATTGCAGAGTCTGGAAGGAAGGAAAGGATGAAGATGGAGCTTCTTTAACTTTGGATGGCTCAGCATCCTCCTTCTTCTCAGAAGAGTCAATTATTATGACTTCTTCTTCTTCATGGGTGAGGACGAAGGCCTCAACCTCTCTTGCAATGTCTGCCGTGAAACCCTCAGCACTGGGCATCACGGCATCCTCATTCTTGTGCTCAGCAGCACTCTCTTGAACTTCTTCTTGGACCCCTCCCTTAGGTTCGGGAGTTTTCTGATCCACTTCCATCTCGGGAGGTGGCGGAGGGGTCTTTGGAGGTGATTCAGGTGGTGGCCGGGGAACCCTCGGCGATCCATTGCCTTCCTCGGGTTCCCTTATTTCGACGCCGATGGTCATCGGACTCCGCTGAAAGTCATGGGGGCCGATGATGGCCATTCTTCGGCGCCTTTTCTGAAGCGGCTGCTCGTCCATGTCTGTGTCTGAGGACTCTTCTTGTATCTGGTCTTTGGGACGAACAGGGGCTTTCCCTTCTTTGTGTCTATTACTCTTTTCAGACTGTAAAAGACAGGGGGGAGGAAGAATGTGAGTAAAAAAAAAAAAACAAAAACAACAAAACAACAAACAGAAACAGACAAAATTAAGTCTGAAAGCTCACCGAGGTCTTCAGCAAAGCCTCGTCTTCTTCAGCTGCCCTAGCTGCAGCTTCTTCTTCAGTAGCCCTGGAGGACCCTTCTCCTCCTTCACAAGCTTCAATAACCCGTGCAACCTCTTCGGCCGTACGGGCAGCTTCATCTTCTTCGTCCAGCAGCTGAAACCAGGGATCTCTCTTCTTCCACCAAGGCTTCTGCCTCTGATACAGAGCAACAGCCTCAATTTGGAAGTGGGAAGAGTCTAGATGAACTTCTCTATGCCTCGGTTCAGTGATAGAGGGGGCCCGATCAGTTAGAACTCGTTCTCGGTTGACGCCAAGACGAGCGTAGTTAATGCCGACGTTGGTCTCGTCCCGCTCTAAAAAGAAAAGGGTAAAGGTCAGTTCAGTTAGGTTGGCACATCATAAAAAAGCGAAGTGAAAGAGGAGAAAAAGAGATAATTAAAAGGCCTCGGCCCCAGCCGAAGAAGCTTACCATCCTTAAACTTTCGGCTGAGGCCGACAGCTGCTAGCATGTTCTCTTGGAAAACATAATGCGTATCGGGGAGCCAAGTCTCCGGGATATGCTGCATTCGGCCGCTGCCCCCCCGGTTCGGCAGCTTGCCAAAGATATTCTGTTGATTAAGGTTCGGATCTAGGCCGTTATCTGCGGGGGGACCTAAACTTCCCATGTCGGGATCAGGCTCAGCAAGGTACCGGGGAGCGCTGAAGACGCAAGGGTGGCCCGGGTCCGTGGGTGCCCTAACCCAAATCCATTGACCTCTCCAGTCCTTGTCTGAAGAGTCGTTCGGCCACATGGTTAGGTACTGGGGCCGAGACTCAATCCGGTACCACCCAGAACCATGACTTCCGTGCCCACTTTGAATATTTGGCACTAGCCGATGAAGCTTTTTGAAGCAGTGCAGGTTCGGCACATACCTGAAGAACTTGCAGACCCATAAGTATGTCATCACCCTTCGGATGCTAATAGGAGTTAGCTGACATAGGGAAATATTGTAATGGATCAGCAAGTCTCGGACGAATATGTCCAAAGGGAACCTCAGCCCATACTGAAGTTGTCTTGTGTACACCCCCACATACCCCGGGGGTGGACGATGGATTCTATCTGATGCCACGGGCATTCGGCACCAATACCCATCAGCTTCAAGGATGCCGTAATGCAACTCAATTTGTTTGGCAAACCGATACTGTTCGGCATTCTCCACCCACCATGAGTAGGGGCGGTTCTTTATCATGG
This sequence comes from Chenopodium quinoa, assembly GCF_001683475.1. Lineage (NCBI taxonomy): Eukaryota > Viridiplantae > Streptophyta > Magnoliopsida > Caryophyllales > Amaranthaceae > Chenopodium > Chenopodium quinoa. The sequence goes on from NW_018742881.1 coordinate 1,668,855, forward strand.
CCGAAGCTACTTCGGCATCCTCCCACTCTAAAAACCCGGGAAGGATATCCCAAAGGACAGCGGGAACTTCATCGTCCCGCCCAGAAGCGCTCGGCCCCTCCGTTCTCTGAGGAGGAGCCGAAGAAATTGGAGTCGCCCTAATCCCTTCAGCAGGGTCAGACTCTGCTCTTTGTCCATTCCAGGTCCCAATCCTGTTCCGGGGATCGGGAATTGGCCTTGCTCTTCTTGGAGCACGGGCTCTACCCCTAACTCCTCTCGCCATTGATAATTTCGAAGAAAAAAGTCGAAAAAAGGGGAAGGAGTTCAAATTCGAAGAAAAATAAACTAAAACCAAAGGAATTTACCTTAATCTGAAGCGAAAGTTGCCGATTTACGAATTGGTAGTGGCGAGTCTCAGTTTCTAAGCTTAATGCTCGGGGAATTTGCGAAGTTTTGATGCGGGGAATAAGTGAGGAGAGATGACGCGCCTCTAATTATATCTCCAGAAATGGGAATACGGGGAGTCCGCGTTTCAATTTCTCTTAAATACCCCACTAAGTAACCATTAAACACACGACCTTGCGATTAAACTGCCCATTATCCGTCCAACTTCCACAATTATCCGCCTTAACTGTTGTTATCTCATTAATTACGGTTTAATTACGGTTTAAATTCAAATTTTTGGATTAATTAAATCATTCACTTCCCTCCTTTTCTGATTAAATCAAATCCGACCCGTCATCCTTCCAAATCGGGTCTGGGGGGCAAGTTGTTTGGGTCCAATTTAGTCCAATTGGGCCTAGGCATTAAATGATCCAATTAAAAGCCCAAGGTCAAGGTTCATCTCTCCAATTGTGCTAAATTCAAAGATAAGTCCTCAAGGCAAGCCAATTGGGCTAAGGCCCAACTTCTCCATATATGCAAAGGTATAAAAGCCATCAATATTACATTTGTACATTTATTCAAGCAAAGCCTCAAGCAATTAATTCTCTTGCATAGTGTTCTCTTTCTTCACACTGTACTGACTTTAGCATCGGAGGGGCCTTCCTCGGCAACACCCCCGAGGCTAGTTTACGTGTGTTTACTGTGCAGGAAACCTTCGGCCCAACATCACTTGGACCGAATCCAGTCTTCTCCACTTCATCGGACCTTCGACAAGGTCCCATTGTTTTCACCCGAAACACAAAGTACTTAGAATGCATAACTCAGAAGGTTAAAGCTATTAATAGGTCTTTGATATGGAAATTTGGAAAGCTAATTGTCAAAAAGAATGTAATAAATCCAATGTGGGTCATACTTTTCAAAATCAAAACAATATAACTGTAGCGTACCTATAAAGGTCCACTCATAGAAGTTTCACAGAAGCTCTAATCCATTTGCATTTGCCTTGAGTAAGGTAACATATTATGCATACTGCCCTGCATCATCTTCTATAATACCTGCTAGACGTAAAAGGGCATAAGAAACGACATTCTTAACAGCATTTGCAGAACACTGGTTTCCAGCATTTTTTGTGAAAACACGAACATCTTTGGATTTCTTGGCCCGCGATAATGCGACATAAAGTTGCCCATGGGAAAAGCACGGCTGTGGAATATAAATGGATACTTGGTTTAGAGTTTGCCCTTGAGACTTGTTAATTGTCATAGCGAAGCTTAGTTTAATAGGGAACTGTTTCCTTTCAAACATAAACGGGTAATTAACAGAGCTAGAAGGCCTTAAGTTGATTCTGTGTATGAACACCTTTTCCCCTTTGTAGTGGCCAACGGCTATAACATAGTGAATTACATTTGGGAAAAAATTCTTGCAGATTAGCCTGGTACCATTGCATAAACCTGAAGATGGCAGCAAATTTCTTAACAGTATAACAAGGCAGTTTTCCTTTAAAACAAGCTCGTGAGGACTCATTCCACCGGGGCATAGCTTGTTAATGAATTCAGTAGGATATATACTACATGTATCATTTAGAATTGCATCAAAGCTCTTATACGTTACAGCCTGTCCAGGGAATTGCTCAATCATGAAGGTGTTTATTGAATCCACATCGTCATTCATAGGCGTTAAAATTGCCTTCTGAGCAAAAACTTCACAATCAAACTTCCCATTAACAACTTCTGGAAATGTTGCTTCTGTAACAACTCCTACTATTTCTGTGGAATTGTTATCGCACTGTGCAGTCTGTTCTGGTAGCTCGATAAAGGCATTTTCTGATTGTTGCAATTCACCATTACCTAAAGCAAGTAGAAAAGCAGAATATAATGGATCTTCTCTTGCCCTAATGTTTTCCGTCAATCTAAATTTGATGAACTTAGGCCACAGATACGAAGTCACAATGCTTGCTTCAACTGCTTCCTTCATAGTTTTCCGAGGAACTACTGGAAAAACTTGTCTAAAATCACCTCCAAAAACAACAACTTTTCCTCCAAACAACAGCTTATTCCCACAGATATCTTGTAGTAGAAGGTCTAAAGACTCTAGATTTTTCTTTTTAGCCATTGAAGCCTCATCCCATATTATCAGGGTAGTCTCCTTTAACAATGCTTCTAAACTACCTTGTTTTGGAACATCGCATGCTAAAGAACCTTCATCATTAATTTGGATCTTGAATCGTGAGTGAGCAGTTCTGCCCGAAGGAATATTTGCTGCGGCAATTCCCAATGTAGCTCTAGGTAAAACAATCTTGTTCATTTGCCGTATCTGTGCATACAACGCATTGTACAGAAAAGTTTTCCCTGTACCTCCAGGACCATCAATAAAGAAAGCTCCACTCTTTTGCTGCATAACATGTTCCATTATGCTTTCAAAAGCAGCATTCTGCGCAAGGTTCAATTTTGAACGGCAGCTTAAGCATTCTTCTGGTATTGGCGCATCAAGAGCATCTAAAATGTCTTTTGTACGTCTGAACTCATCACTAAACTGGGAATTTAATTCCTCCAAACCAAAGGACGCAAGAGATTTTCCCATGGCCTCAAGGTGCTGTTCTACTGCTCTGACAGTAAGTTGTTGTATTTTCAATGGCTGATTTGGAAACTTGTGAGAAAAGTCTTCCGCAAGAAAAGAATAATACGTATTCCATAAAGCCACAGGATCACTTGGCTAACAAAACAACAACACCGTTGCAAAGAGACGGCGTAAGGCAGCAGGCATATGAGTCTCACAGGCCTCTGCCATTGTTGAATTAGCTGCGTCATCATCTTCTACAAGGCCAAGCTTTAGAGCAGCTTCCTGAAAAGTCGGGTAAAGACAACCATTGACAGTACGCAAAGCTTCAAAGGACTTAGGACTTTTCACATTTAACAACAGCAATCTAAGATAGAATCGTTCTCCTTCTGCAGGGAACACAAATGCTAATCTCCCCACTGAAATTCTGTTTTGGACCCTTTGTTTCCATTTTTTTCACCTTTATGCCATGTGTAATGCTCACAAAATTCACCATACAAATATCCTAGTCCATATTCAGAAGTAGCATTCATTGCAAAGAATTCAGTTAGCTGAGTTCTTGACCGCTTAGAGTCTGAAACAACAGAACGCAGCCTTTCATGAGGGTGAATGTGAACAGTTTGCATATTAGGTAAATGAACTTGCAAGGGTAGAACCGCATGATACATTTCGAACAGATCAAAACTGAATATTCTCCATGCAGCTTCACAAGGAGATACCCATCTCCCTGATTGATATTGGTCAATTTCATCTACAGACTCAGCAGTAGAAGGCACAACATTGTATGAAATTCTATCACGCCCTTTATATATATACTTGTATAAATACTTAACTGCCTTGATTGTCGAACATACTTCAACGTTCAAATGGCAATCAAACAACAAAGAAAGATAGGGATTGTAAGGAATAACCCATTGGTTGTCTAGCTGTGCACTTCTTATGGTTACCCTTTCTCCAGTTTCTCTTCTCCGATAGACAGGATAACCATCTTTAGTATTAGTTGTTTCACTGCAAAACTGTTTAGGGTACTTATTCTTACAGCTTAGCTTAAGGCCATCCTTGCGCATACATGGACACTACCGCAAGGACCATGCATCATATGTGCAAGCACAATTCTTCTCAAGGTAAGATTAGTCGAATGAGGTATTTCAGCACAAACAAAACGATCATAGTCATCTGGAGACTTCAACTTGTATTTAGGCTTGAGAATAATTAAGAAGTGAGCGTGAGGCAAACCTCTTTTTTGAAACTCGATTACATAAACCATTGCAGCAACTTCTCCAAATACTTTTTTCTCCATGATTTCTTTCTTTAGTGCAAGCACTTTGGCTCTGAAAATTCTAGCAACTAAATCCGGTCTGTCTTGTGCTGTCTCACCAGTAGCAAGCTCATTTTTTATTTCAGGCCAATTAGCGTTACAGGTAATAGTAACAAAAAGATCGGGTTTACCAAAGCGGTGCACTAAAGCCATAGCATTTAGGTACCGTTTCTTCATATCCCGAGGCCCACCAATATAAGTCGGAGGTAAGATAACTCTACGACCAACATTATAACCAAGAGTTTCACCGGAATCAAGTGAATCCAAAATACCTTTATACAGATCAACCCTTATTGATTCCTGGTTGTTGCGAAAGTAATCAAGCCTTGTATTTTCAATCTTGACATACATATCGACTATATATTGCTGAAAGCATCGCCCTGCTCGTAAAAGCATGTTATTTGGCCTAATCTGTAACTTATACGCATAGTATTCTCTGGCAGAAATAAACTTGTCTGCTCTAGTGTTATGCCTCTTTGCACCTGTATAAAAAATACCACACAATAAGTAATTAACAAAAGCAATATCGAAGCTTAGAATTTAAAAGCATAAGCAAACATATAAAGGCAAAGATAGTTACGTGTTTCTTCCTCAGCTATTAATTCTGCAGCAGTATGAACGGCGCAAGACATTATAGGATCAGGAAGCGAGTCTGCCGCTCTCCTATTCGGATGAGAATTCTTTTTAAGACCCTGAGTCCAGCCACATTCTCCTCGAGGAAACAACAGAGGATATTGAAGAGGATCATAGCAACCATAATTATGATAGATTCTATGAGACTCATCAGATTGTCCAGTTACTAATATATGAGGGCCCAAGGTTTGGCTAGATGAAGCATTTTCTGGCCAAATTACAGCGACATCATCAACAGATGGAGCATTATAAACACGCTGATCAAGTACTGGGTTTTTACTAAGAACAATTGTTGTATCCGCATGAATAACTCTGTCCCTTAAAGATCAGAAGAACATATTTTGCTGGGATATATGCATAAGGATACTAACCACATCCTCTCTTATTACAGGGAAACAATCCAACCTATTTTGCGCTTCACGCTGCCCATCGAGAAGTACAACTTTAGATATTTCGGACTATTATCATTAGCCAATAAGTGTGGCACAAAATGATACATTTGGCCATGCAATTTGAACACATAAATCCCTTTGTAAGTACTTGCATAATAGTGACCCCCAAGAGAACTGTATGCGAATAAATTATTGTACAGTCTAGCATATTTCTTGAAATGCACAGCGACTTCGTCCTTTGAAGTGAACAAGTAAACAAGTTCAGAAGGATACTCAGGTGCAGCTATTTCTATGTCCCCATTTCTACAACAAAAATGCAAGGATTCAAACATAAACTTTTTCGCACCACATTTATCACAGTAGAAAGGCTCTGAAAGTATGAAAGGCTCTGTCGGTAATTGTCGGCCTATAGCAGCAACAAGAACATCTAAATCGAACACAGATATAACCAAACAAACATATAAGAATATTACTAATAACAATGATAAGCAAGCATACAATATTTATTATTACTCTATCTTTTTACCTTCTGTAGGACAGTGCTTAGAAGCATTTTTGGAAAGAGCACGTGCTGTTTTGCGCACTTCACTGCGCAAAACATAGGCTATGTTATTTTGCCATCCAAACAAACCAGCCGAACAATAGTGCCAAACATTGTAGCTATTCGTAAGCAAAAGATACTCTATGTGCAGCACACTGTACACATCAAGAATCACAACTGTAAAACCAATCATGCCACTGCCCAAAACAAAACAGATGCACGTGCATTCTAGCAAAAGGAAATATAAATGCAGTCCAATAAAGACTGCATAGCAACACACTGATTGTCCAATAAATACGGGCTGCATGCAGAGCAATCGTTATTTTTTCCCCTTCCCCTAAACACAATGATGGTTATCTTAAGCAATCACAGTATGCACAAAAGGAATAGAAAACCATAGGACTGAAAAGATACCTTAGTAGCAAGTTTCTAAGTAAGAGCCATTGAATTAGCTATCCATATATCAAGAACATACAAAGTTATGTATACAAAGTTAAAACCTTAGGGGGTTTCAGTCAAGTGGTTTCAGTCAAGTAGTAGGGTTGCTGTGTTCCATAATTTCCCTAAATTTAAATACGAAACTATTTCTGTTGAAAAATTAATTCAAAGGCAAACTTTATAAAGTTAAAGCTGATTTATAAGAGAAAACCAGTAAAAGTGGTTTAAGGAAAAGTGTACTGTGTGTTTTACTTCCCACAGCCTTCATATCTTTTAACTAAAGTAAGCAAATACTGCCAAATTCTAAGCTCGTTTTTTACAGGCACGTCCAACACAACATGTGACCAACCAGGCCACTGGCCAAAATAAAGCACATACACGTGCATTCTAGCAAGGCAATATAAATGCACTTAAACAAGCAATATCGTATACCTAATTGGCTGCGATGTAGGCAGCTGTTGCATACATTTCTGCCGTTTTGATGTTCGACTTTGTCGAGGCTGCATAGCAACACACTGATTGTCCAGTAAAGACGGGCTGCGTGCAAAGCCATAGTCAATTTTTTTTCCTCCACCCCCTAAACACAATGATGCTTATCCTAAGCAATGCAACTCTGCTAAATATATATACCTAGCACATGATGATTGTGACACCCTCTGTGTGACCTTATTTATTCTGCTACAGGATTTCCGAGATAAGCGAGCTATGCCATTTCAAGAATCTATTATACAACAAATAACAATCATTCGACATCGCAAAATCTGCAAAAACCAGCTGCATAGAACATATGTAAATGTAAATGTTTTAAATTAAAAGAATATCCATTCTCACAGTCTTAGATCAATCTCTAAAAGCTGGACTGTAGTAAACTCTCCAAATAGCAACTGTCGATGCAATCTGCCAAAGCTGTAAAACCAGAACCCCCACCCCCCCCCCCCCCCCCCAAAAAAAAGGGAAACCAATAAACAAAGCATCCTCTTTAGTGAGAAAAAGGAAAAACAAAACATTAAAAGGTGTATGAAACACTAAACATCAAACCATTAATAATTCCATTCATCAAAAGAAGCCATATTAGGCAATACATTCATAACAACGGTTTCATTACAGCAAAAAGGATACCATGTCCATGATACCCTAATAACTAATAAACAAAAGCTCGCTAATGGAGCTAGTACAGCATAAACACAACCATAAAAGCTATATAAATGCCCTTAAACACCTAAATCCAAAAGGCAGCTAGCCTAACAAAACATAACTAATCAACCACCTAATCAATCCTAGCACATTTGTAGATGGTCTTTAAAGCTTCCACATCAGTAACAAGGCGTTCAGAAGTCTGCACCTCCACACCACTCTTAGACAGCTCATTCAAAGCAGTCTTGCGCTTATTTGAAAGAGTCGGTGGAAGAGCTAGAGCTGGAATCTGGTTTGCTTCAGCAGTTGGTGTGACACATTCAGCGTTCACCAAACAATTAGCAGATTCAGGTTGGCTAGGACTTCTTTCCAAGCACTCAATATGACCTTTCAAAAGCAAATACTTCTCCCTTACTAAGGAACACTCTTCACTGATCTTCACAGCTGCACCATAGTTAGCATCTACTATCTCTAGGTTAAACACAGAAGCTATGAAGAAGCATGCTTTCTTTGCAACTCTTTGCTCAGCAATGGTTGTTTTAGGGCAAGGGTCACTAAAAATGCACTCTATGGCAATACTATTATGAGGGCAGGTAACCATTAGCCAAGACATATAACCATGACCTTCTAACTTAGTAGTCTCAATGGCAGTCACAGTAACACCGGTCTTTCTCACTAAAACCCCCAAAAACGCTGCAAAATCAACCGAGACATGAGCATCATTAAATGCCACACCCTCTCTTGTGCTGCACTCTGACCGAATGCGAGTCAAGTCTTCTCTGTCCTGCACTAATTCAGCGCATCGATTCTTATACAACTTGACACACAAACGATACATCTTAATGCGCTCATATGTGAAATCAGACACCCGAACACTAAACCGACATATCAATCTCTTCACAGCCTTATGAGCCGCTCTCTCACGAGATTCTTCAACTGAACTGGCATCTCCACCATAGAAGATGAACCGTGCACGGGAGTTTGGCCTATTAACCCGTACAAAGACATTGTTCTTATCGGCATCTATGAATCCATACACCGGAGATGGAAAATGCAGCCAAGCAACAACCTTTTCCAAAAGAGGCTGAAAAGGGACAAAGACTTTGTTTGAACGTCTAGCCATAACCTGTAATGGCAAAATCGATGTTCAGGACAGAGTATTCAGAACACAGGGTTTCACCTCCCAAGGAACACCACTAAAGTCTAGCTATACCAAGTAACAAAATCCACAGTAATTCGAAATCTAAACAAAGCACGTAATCACAAAGCAAAGCATAGCAGCAGCTCATATAGCACATGGAAAGTAAATACATATCAACCGAAGATCAAACCCATACACACTACTACTAACAATTTCAGATGCACGCTAAAGCAAGACATTTCCATATAAGGCATCATAAACTTTGAAAAGAATGGAATGAACATGTGAGAAGCATGCTAATTACTACAAAGCACAACTTAGTAGCAATCCATAAAGCACATGAAAGGTAGATACACATCGAAAGAACACTGAACTCATACACACTACTACTAACAATTTCAGATGCACACTAAAGCAAGACACTTCCATATAACAAGGTATTATAAACTTGTAAAACCAAGGAATGAACATGTGAAAAGCATGCTAATTACTACACAGCACCTACTACACAAAAGGAATCATAGAAATTACCTTAACAGATTTTCTAACAGCACCACAACAGGGAAAACTCCAACAGCACCGGCACGAACAATGCTACCAGCAAAACTGTAACCCCAAGAAGAAATAAGTTCACATACATAAATCCATCTATCTACCTGCTGTACTCACCATTGTAAGAAATAAGCAGACATTTTTCAGAGCCAATTGACCAAGGAAAATTATGTGCAAAGGCAGTTGACAAACTAATTAAATCAAATCGACAATAGCATTCATTATTTACACTACAATTACCACACAGAATGGATTTGAACTGATTAAAATTTCAAAGGCTATTTTTAGAATAGCTGTCAAAACTGTGCAGGTAAAATATACTTTCAAATGCTGTACAAAAGAACAGGTCCAAATGGATATAAAGCATATATACAAACACAAGAACGAACTAACGAATCATGCAAATAAATTACTCAATTATCTGAACCTTAGACATAGCTGGATAAATAAATACATTTATGTAGCAACCAATAAGAGCAGAACCCATTCACCCAAAAACACCCTTAAATTTACCAAATTCAATGTAGATCCAAACATAAAACAAAATATTTTCCCATAGAAAAGATGAATTTAAATTACTCTTAAACAAGCTTGATTTAATAGCAAGTTATTAATTTTAAGTTCAATTTGTCAGGCAATCCGAAATATGTAGTCCAAAATACACATGCAAGATTGTACAATAGACAATCTAATGCCATTTAAAGGAAAGCACCAGCTCTCAAACGAATACCTCTGCAGAGCTAACTCAGATCACTCACAACCAGAGAGAATTCACCACTGAAGCTGCTATACCCCAGAACGAACCCCCATTACTCTATATATAGGCTATGGTAAAAAAGGGCACCCATTCATAATAACCCTACAAATATGCGACAAACAAAGTACACCTAAGTCACCCCCAAGTCTTTGTTATATTCCTAAAAAAGAGCACTGCAGTAGCGCCCAAGTAAGCTACTCCAATCCAAACACATCCAAAGCTAATCGCAATCCTAAACATCCTAATTCAGAAAGGGATGCATCGAAGCTAACATGCAATGTAATATAACAAACCAAACTTCAAACTGGAAACCAGAAAAAGCTTAAAAAGTCAAATAAACATACCACCCATTCTTAGGCAAGCACCCAAACGAAAGCATCTTTCTTCCACACCTCATCATCCAACCCAGAGCGTGCCAAAACCACAGCAACACAAAGCCAAGGCCAAACCAAATTCACGAGAAGCACCCGAATCCCCAAAAGTCAAAAGCAATTCACTGCAACAAAAGCCACTAAGAACAGCTGGCCTTTCCAATTTAGATGGCAAAATCCAAGTGCCTAAGCAAGGGCAAAGTCCGCAATTCCTTAAAATTAAGGGCAGCTATGTCATAACACCAAAAAATACTATTCATAAGGAATAGTAGCAAATTTTGCACTTTTATAATGGTTAAGGATAAATGTAATTATTTACTATAGAAAAAGTTATAGGTTGAGTACATATATTGACCATCATGACATTCAAACCTCACTAGTATTTAAAAAGAATTCATTAAATCAAAATGACATGACGAAAGGCAAAAGGGTCAGCATGATGTGATACACACCTTCACATACAAGTAAAGTAGATTAAACCAACACCTCCCTCAATAGTTGCATACATTATTCATACATGATCCAAATTAATCTCACTTCATAAAAATTGGTAATTTAGTAATCACTTAGTCAACTTCATCTTCTTAACAAAAATTATTGCGGGAGTATTGATATTTAATCATAGAGATTTGAGCCAATGCGGATCAGACTTCGTGAGCCCTAGATAAAGTCTAGGTAAGTCCTTTTTTATTATGGTAAAAGTCAGAGATATTAGATCATGCCATGGACATGCGGAAGTAGTAATATAAATGGAGCCGCGTGATAAGGTTAAGGAAATTGACTATAGTATACAACATCATAATAATATATTTCTAAGTATTAAAGTAATACTCCATTCATCTCATAATATAGTTTTTATTGTGTTTTTTCACAATATTTAAGAAATGGGAGGAGATGTGGAAAAAATTCATTAAAAAGAGAAAATAAAAAAAAAAAAAAAATTGGACAAAAGTTTTTTTTTAAAAAAAACAAGTGGATAATTTAGGGGGGGGGGGGGAAGTGAAAAGTACAATAGACAAAAGTGTGAGAGAGAAAGTAAAAATAAATAAAAAAATGCAAGTAGAAAATTTAAGGGTAAATTAGAAAGTTTAATGAATAAAGTTAAAAAAATGAGAATAAAATTGTCTTTAAATACTATCCAAAAATAGAAACATGACAACATTTTGGATCTCTAAAATAGAAAAACAGGAACTATATTATGGGATAGAGGGAGTAAAAATTCTAAATTAAGGCAAACTTTTATTAAATTATTATAATACAGTTTAAATACGACTTATGATTAGAGGTATCAAAAGTTGACCCGACCCGAAATACCGGCTCAAACCTGATTATTAACCGACCCATCTGAACCCGAAAAAATGGTGACTAAAACCCGACCTGAAACCAACCCTCGACCGTAGTTGACCCGAACCCGAACATGAATTAACCTGGAGATAACCCGACCCAAATGTAACCCGTAAATAAAAATTGCAGAAATGTTTATCATGGTCCCTTATACCCTCTGGGAGTCCAATTGGGTGGGTGAAACCATCTAATTTGTCTTTAAACGACCAATTTACCAAATTACAACTTGTACCGATTTCATTAATTCAAGCCTACTACGAACATTTATGACAACATATAATGATTATATATGATTCCAAACGACATTATATGAACCCAAGATGTATTTCCTAATATAACAAGACTTTTCAACACCGGGCCTCGAAACTTCAAAAATTTGTCAAAAAGCGTGGATATTAGCCTTCAATTTTGGAATTTTTGACTTTTTTTTCGCTCGAAAATAAAAATTACCGAAATGTTTACCACGGTCCCCAGTACCCTCCGGAAATCCAATTGGGTGGTGGAATCATCCAATTTGCCTTTAAACAACCAATTTAACGGTTTACAACTTGCACCGATTTCATACACTTAAGCATACTACGAACATTTATGACAACATATAATGATCATTAATGGTTACAAAGGGAATTATATGACACCGAGATGTATCTCTAAAATCTTATTTCTTTTTGACACCGAGACTCGAAACCTTCGAATTTTTTTTAAAAAAACTATGGATATTAGCCTTCAATTTTGGAATTTTTTGACTTTTTTTCCCCCGGAAATCAAAGTTGCCGAAATGTTTAACATGGTCCCTTATACCCTATGAGAGTCCAATTGGGTGGGTGGAACCATCCAATTTGCCTTTAAACGACCAATTTACCGGTTTAAAACTTGCATCAATTTCATTAATTCAAGCCTACCACGAACATTTATGACAACAAATATTGACCATATATGGTTCCAAACGACATTATATGACCGCGAGATATATCCCTTAGAGTTTCAATACTTTTCGACACAGGACCACGAAACCTCCAAATTTCTAAAATAGTGTGGATATAAACCTTTAATTTTTGAATTTTTTGACTTTTTTCCGCCTAAAAATAAAAAATTGCCGAAATGTTTACCATAGTCTCTTATACTCTCTGGGAGTCCAATTGGGTGGGTGGAACCATCAAATTTGCCTTTAAACGGCCAATTTACCGAATTACAACTTGCACCGATTTCATTAATTCAAGCCTACCATAAACATTTATGACAACATATAATGATTATATATGGTTCCAAACGGAATTATATGACCCCGAGATGTATCCCCTAAAATCTCGAGTCTTTTCGTCAACCGGTTCCGAAACCTCCAAAACTTCTCAAAAACGTGGATATTAGACTTCAATTTTGGAATTTTTTTGATTTTTTTTTTCGCCCGGAAATAAAATTTGCCGAAATGTTTACCATGGTCCCTTATACCCTATGGGAGTCCAATTGGGTGGGTGGAACCATCTAATTTGCCTTTAAACGACCAATTTACCGGTTTAACACTTGCATCGATTTCATTAACTCAAGCCTACCACGAACTTTATGACAACAAATATTGACCCTATATGATTCCAAACGGCATTATATGACCCCGAGATATATAGCCTAGAATTTCAATACTTTTCGACACAGGGCCCCGAAACCTCCAAATTTCTAAAATAGTGTGGATATTAGCCTTTAATTTTGGAATTTTTTGACTTTTTTTTCGCCCGAAAATAAAAGTTGCTGAAATGTTTACCATGGTCCCTTATACCTTATGGGAGTCCAATTGGGTGGGTGGAACCATCCAATTTTCCTTTAAACGACTAATTTACCGGTTTAAAACTTGAATCAATTTCATTAACTCAAGCCTACCACGAACATTTATGACAACAAATAATGATCATATATGATTTCAAACGACATTATATGACGACCCCAAGATGTATCCTCTAAAATTTCAAGACTTTTCGACACCGGGCTCCGAAACTTTCAAAATTTCTCAAAAAACGTGGATATTAGTCTTAAATTTTGGAATTTTTTGACTTTTTTTTCGTCCGGAAATAAAAATTGCCGAAACATTTACCATGGTCCCTAATTTCCATCGGGAGTCCAATTAGGTTGGTGGAACCATCTAATTTTCCTTTAAACGGCCAATTTACCGGTTTACAACTTGCACGACTTTAATTAACTCAAGTGTACTTCGAACATTTATGACAACATATATTGATTATATATGGTTCAAAACGGCATTATATGACCCCAAGATGTATACCTTAAAATATCAAAACTTTTTTACACTGGGCACCAAAACCTCCAAAAGTTTTCAAAAAACGTGGATATTAGCCTTCAATTTTGGAATTTTTTGACTTTTTTTAGCCCGGAAATAAAAATTGCTGAAATATTTACCATGGTTCCTAATAGATATCGGGAATCCAATTGGGTGTGTGGAACCATCTAATTTGCTGTTAAACGGCCAATTTACCGGTTTACAACTTGCATCGATTTCATTAATTCAAGCCTACCACGAACATTTATGACAACAACTAATGATCATATATAGTTCCAAACAGCATTATATGACCCCAAGATGTATCTCATAGAATTTCAAGACTTTTCGATATCGGGCCACGAAACCTCCAAAATTTCTCAATATGCGTGGATATTTGCCTTCAATTTTGGAATTTTTTGACTTTTTTCGCCCGGAAATAAAAATTGCCGAAATGTTTACTATGGTCCTTAAAACTTTACGGGAGTTCAATTGGGTGTGTGGAACCATCCAATTTGCTGTTAAATGGCCAATTTACCGGTTTACAATAGCCAATTTAATTAACTTTTACCAAACCCGACTTGAACCCAAATTGACTCTAATCCGTTTTAACCAGTCAAAACCCGAATTTAACCCTACTTGTTACTAACCTGACCTGAATTCAGCCCTATCCGTTCCTAACCCGACCCGAATTTAACCCAACCTGTTACAAACCCGACCCGAAATCAACCTAACTTGTTATTGACCTGATCCAGATTCAACCCGACTTGTTATTGACCCGAATCGAATTTTACCAGACCTATTACTTACCCGACCCAAAAAATCAACCTGATCTGTTACAAACCTGACTTGAAATTAACACGGTACGACTTGTTATTGACCCGACCTAAGTTTAACAAATTGTTCCTGACCCGATTTCAAATCACCTTAAATGCAATTTAGACCACCTTATTATTATTGATCAAAGCATTTTGTCTAGGGAGACCAAGTCGGTCCAGGCCAGCAAAAGAAAGGAGCATTATCCTTAAATTTAAGAGTTACTACGTATATAGTATATATTTGTTGTATGGTCAAATGAGATAATTATCTTCCTAAATTATAGACTATAATTCCCTAGTATATTGTCATATATATTATAGTCCATGGAAATAATTAGCTTGATAAAAATTATAATTATCTATTTATAGTTAGTTGAACCCGAATATGACCAGACTTGGAAATGACCTAACCTGATTGTAACCTGCTATTATTGACTTGAATCCGAGAATGACCAGACTAGAAAATGACTCAACCTGATTATAACCCGCAGATTATTGACTTGAACCGAACCCGACTTGAACCTGAGAATGACCCGACTTGATTATAATCCGCAAATTATTGACTTGAACCGAATCCGACTCAAACCTGAGAATGATCCGACCTGATTCTAACCCGCAAATTATTTGAACCGAATCCGACTCGAACCCAAGAATTACCCTAACCCGTTTTAACCCGTGAAAACCCGAATTAAACCTGACCTATTTTTCACCCGACCCGAATGTAATGCGACCTGTTATTAACCCGACCTAAACCGACTCAAACCCGATAAGAAGTATGACCCGACGTAACCCGACTCAAGCATGACCTAACCCAAACCCAACCCGCATAGGTTATGGAATTAATCCAAATTGACCTGACCTGAGTTGACCCGACCCAAATTTGACCGGTTTACCCGAATTGACAGCTCAAGTTATGATGCACAATAAATAAACAAGTACATGCATTTCACTAAATTTAGTGTTCTCCTCACCTAAATTATATTTATCTCAAAATATTCCAACTTTTTATTAGGTAAGAAAAATAAATATTAGGAACATCAAGAGGCAATGTGTATTTATGTGTATGAACAGTGATGTAGTGGAAGTTTGAAAATTAAAAAGTTAAAGCTGTTATAAAAATAAAGAAAGTATTTGTACTCCGTATTTTTTTTTTTCAAACAAGTACTCTTTTGTATTTTTTATTTGCTCTATTTACACTTTTTGTATTATTTAATTGACAGACTAATATATATTTGTAATTTATACATAAAAAAAATATATAGTTTTGTGGCTACTTATTAGAATCATCTCAATATATAGATAATTAATTTATAATAATTATAATTTATAATAATTATAATTTATACTAATTGAAAATGAAATATATTTAAATCGAATATTTGCATTAGCATGTGTGCTCGAATTAATGAAGAAAGTAATAAAATTCATAGGGAGTATATAAAATGACAAACTTAATCAGCAAATTAAACAGTACAGCTGGCTTGGCACAAATAGACAAAACCTTTGTGGTTGGGGGGATGAATGACTCATTAGCTCTTCAACTAGACTACATAATTAACTATTACAAGAATTTCTTAACTATTATCTTATTACTCGTTATATAACTAATGATCCAAGTAATAAACAATTTGGACTTAAAAAAGTCTTTTATAATTAATTTTAATTAGTGTAACATTTAGACTCGACGGTTCAATTCACTCCTACAAGAATGGATCTTGTGTATAAATAATCTATTGCAACGTAATAACTATAGTACTAAAAAATCCCATAAACAAAAAGTCAAAATTTAGAGAAATTAGATCAATCTAGCTATGGAAAATACAGAAATTGTAGTTGTAGAAATGGAGAAGGAGCTCTATATTGCCGCGAAGAAGGGTAATGTAGAGTTTCTTGAACAAGTAAAGTGCGACGACGAGTATCTAAGGAGAAAAACACATGATAAAAATAACATCTTTCATGTAGCGATTCGACACGAAAAAATTGAATTTGTAGAAGCATGTCTTAGGAAATTTCCCAATGAAATTGAGTTAATTTGTCAGAAAAACAATAAAGGAAACACCCCTCTTCATGTCGCCGCCGAGGTCGGAAATTTTGGAGTAGTAGACTTGATATATAATTACTTAGAGGAGAGGATTAAAGTTAAAGGCCAAGGGTATGGAGGTGAGAAATCATGGAGAGTCAAAAACTTAAGAGGCAACACTCCTCTTCATGTTGCACTTATCCATGATAATGTTAATATTGCAATGTTTTTGTTGGAGAAGGATCCTTATTTGGCTCGAATTGTTAATAATTCTAAGGAAGCACCCCTTCATCTTGCAATTAAGCAACAAGTTTATTATTGTAAGTTACGTTGCTTATTCTCTCTATTTTTTTTTTGTCTCTTTGAATTGGATAAGCATGGCCTAGTTGTGTTGACTTTATTTTATGTTTGTACGTACTTTTTTAATTAATAACTACTCCAGTATTTGGATTCGGACAATGCCTTGGGTCATTATATAAAGAGACATTAAAAAAAACATAATTTAATTGTGACTATTTTTGGTAGTTAATTTTGCTATTTATTTTGTCATTCGCTACATATTAATATTTTGCATTTTAAATGAATCATAAGGTAGTATGACATAGGTTGATGGTAAAAACACTTTGTTTTACAATTACAGGTTGCATGTTCGAATCTTATGTGTAATATATATTTATGATATTTGACATGCAATGGAAAATATGTAGAGAAGAGCGTCATATGACATATATAAGTTGTTTAGAAAGCTTCGTTTTTTTTTTTGTTGGTCAAACATATTAAAACTAATTTTCCTTCTTTGAAAATTCATGTTTTTGGAAATTAATTATATATTTTTTGAAACTAATATATACTTAATTTTCTATCTTCCGAGCTAACCATTACTCACAAAACTAACAACATGAGTGAGAATTATGTTCATTCCCTTTACTTAAAATAATGTGTTCTAGATCGATCTAGTTTAGTTAGAACTTGTTAAAGTCTGATCCAATCCAATCCAATTACTTTAATACTTCCTATTATAAGATTAATTGTAACCAGCAGTAAAAATAATAATAATTATAAGATCAACTATAGTAACTACTTTGAATTGGATCCGGAACCTGTTGCAACAGGTTCCCATTTTTATTACCCACAACCAGAACCTGATCTACAAGTTCCGATTCAGGAACCTGCGGTTCTGAGCTGGTTTCGGTTTTAGGTCAGGGTACCCTGAATTTTTGCTCACCCTTAACTATGAGTACTTCATAATTAATTAAGTACTCCATTTTTTTAGTGAAGCCTTTATTTCTAACTTCAGCAGTTGTGTAATTGTTGTCATACTAGCTGAGAGTAAATCAATAATGGCTAGCATAAGACAGTCAATCAATGAAGGAGGAGGAGGAGCTTTAACAATTAAATCTGCACCGGAAAAAGATATGTCCGAAATGATAAAAAGTCTTGTTGAGGAAGCAAGCTATGTTACATGTTGGCTTGATGCAGAAGGCTTAACTCCTCTTCATAGAGTAGCATCACTTGCTGCGCCTCATAACATACAGTTAACAAAATTCATACTTGAACATTGTCCGCATTCGGCGGAGATCTGTGATAAAAATGGCAAGTCCATCTTACATCTTTTGATAAATAAAATTCCAAACTACCAAGAAGCTAAGAACTTGTTTAGTCATGAAGAAATATATGCCTTGAGGAATTACCAGGATAACCAAGGAAATGCTCCATTACATATTGCTGCAAAGAATATGGATAAAAATGTAATGCGAGTGTTACTTGAATCCTCGACTAAGTTGTACATCTATAATACTGAAGGTGTCTCTGCAGCTTCCCTCATTCAACAAGAAGATATGCTTCAGGTATGTAGCTAATCATATGTATCTCCTCTGTTTTTTTTTTTTTTTTTTAATTTTTCTTTTACTAGACTCAAGTACACAACACTTATGGACTTCTATGCTTGCCTATGCACACAAGTAAAACACAAAATAAAATTTCATATGTGGCAGGCCATACAGTCTGGCCGAGGTTACTTATTCAGGGCTAACCCATGACCGTAACCCCTAACCGACTGAGTAACCTCGACCCTGATCTTGTAACCCTTAATCGACTTAATAATCCCTAACTGACCGATTAATCTAACCGACCGAGTAGTCCTTGATCAACCGAGTAACCTAACCAAGTAACCCTGACGGCCTGGCTGATTACCCCTGAATAAGTAACCCTTGCCAAGTGACCCAACCAATTAATAACCCCTTAATAAAAAATCCCCTGATTGAGTAATCTCTAAATAGGTAACCCATGACCGACCGGGTAACCCTTGAATAAGTAACCATGGGCCCATGGTTACATGATGTGATTGATCAGCCACATAGAAAACGCACTATTAGTAAAAGTAATATTTAGGGATATTTTTTGTGAGATATAAAATATTTGAAAATTGTAACTCACAGTCTAATACTTAACTAAGAATATACTTTCCCTTAATTAAAAATCACACAAGTCTAATTGTTGCACTTTTAAAACAAAAAAACAGAGGAACCATGTTGAATATTCCTTGTATTTGTATATTAATCTACGGCAATAAAATTTACATCTACGTTATAATTGATGCAGCTTCTATGGAGAAGAAAATTGACAGTGGATGAAATGAATGCAGCAGACAAAGCTAACATACCCTTTCTAAGGGAAAAAATGGAAAACTTAGGAATAGATTTCTTACTTTCACAAGGTCCAAAGGGAAGAAATATCATTCATAGAATGATGGTGTTCAAGAAGAATAGTCCTCTTAAGCCAGATTTATTTGTGAATTTCATTGAAGAAGCTCTTGGAAAATTTCCGTCAATAATTACTCAGACAGACGGTAAAGGTGACACTCCGATTCATGTCCTTGTGCAAAATCATTCTGATACCGCAATTAAAGTTCCTCCAAGAGTAGAAGATAACGCGCAATATAATAATAGTAGTGATGGTAACCCCAGTAACACTAAAAATTATGTAGTCTCCTCACTTTGGGAATCAGGCCTTATGCCGTCATTACTAGAGAAATGCCATCGGCGTATCCTTAAATTTGATTACGAGGCTAGTGTCAAGGGAAGTATTGAGTCGCCATGGTTGTTACAGAATATGGAAGGTAATACTGCTCTTCAAGAAGCAATCAAATCAAAAAATAGCATTGAATTGGTGAAACTATTGTTGAAGTACAATAGTAATTCACTTAGTGCAATCAACAATAACAAAGAGACACCTCTTCATCTGTTTGCTAGCCATCCCATTGGTAAGTTCTCTTGAGCACATTTGTTTTTTTTTTTTTAATCCTTTTTTATTACGGAAAATTTGTTAGAAAGGTACTTATATGTTCACCTTTTTGCGAAGAAGGACCTTATATGTTCAAAGTGGTAAAAAAGGTCCTTATAAGTCACTTTTGTTGTGTAGAAGGACCTTAACATCGGAATATGATCATTGACTTTACTTTTTCGGTGTTGACCATCACGCACGTGGCACGTGATGTTTTAAAAAGACCCTTTCATTAATTTTTTCCCCACGTTTTCACATTATCTTTCTTTCTTTCCCCGAATTTTCTCTCAAAATCCCTACTCTTTCCTCAAAATCATGGAAAAAAATAAGGAAAAGACATTTTCTAAACATCACATGCATGTCACATGATGGTCAATGCCGGAAAAGTGAAGTCAGCGGTCATATTCCAATGTCAAGGTTCCTCCTTACAACAAAAATAACTAATAAGGACCTTTTTCACCACTTTAAACATATAAAGTCATTTTTCACAAAAAAGTGAGCATATAAGTACCGTTTAGACAAATTATATACACTGTAGTAATTTATGATCTGATCTTGATCCGTCTTAATAATTAAAGTATTCTCTATTAGAATTTAATTTTACTCGTAAAATTTTTATAGTGATTGTTGCAAATAAAAAATAAAAGAGGAAGGACGAGCTACAAAGATTTTAATTTTAGCTATGCATATAAGATTTTATTGTACTTAGTATTTAATGGATTGAATACAATCAAGTTTAATCAAGTTTATAATACTCTTAGAAAATTTGTCAAATGAGACATTCTATATGGTCTCTTTTGAGAAAAAGGTGACACAATAGTCCTTTTAAGTGATTTGAGGTTGTGAGGTGGGACCTGGTTCAATTGTCAAGCAAGTCCACGCCTAAATCCGTCATGACCATCACCTATGTGTGATGTGACTCACTTAAAATGACCTCCCCTTAAATTTTTTCCCACGATTTCCTTCCAAATTAAATTAAATCCAATTGAACCCCAATCAAAACCCTTCCCTTTCATTCTCTCTAACCCCAATTAGGAATTTTTTCACAAAGGAGACCACATAAAAGGTCCTATTTGATAATTTTTCCAATGTTAGTTCCCCTCTCCAATTGACCTAAATTATAATTTCAACAATTAATATGTTTGTTATTTTTAAATCATAGAGCAAATTACACAAGAAGACTTAGATGAAATGGTGGGTACAAATTATGAAGCAGCCAAATCAAAAGATGAAGATGGTCTCACCCCCTTACTAAGAGCATTTAAAGCTGGTAACTACAAAGTAGCCGCAATGCTATGCTATGCATCTCCAAAAGCAGCAGAAATCGGCGACTCGAATAATGACCAGACTTACGGGCACTTGCTTGTAAAAGATCAACCAGAAAGATACTTCTCCCGCTTATTTCAAGATAAGGAGTTAAGAGGTCTGTTAGAATTGTAGGACAAAAACGGAAACACACCGTTGCATCTGGTAATCATAGAAGAGCGTTTTGACCTTGTAAGAGTTTTCCTTAACTTTTGGAAAGATGAACGTAAGTCATCAAAGGATGAAAATCAATGGCTACTGAATCTTTTAGAAATATCAAACGCAGCTGGTGTAACCCCCGGCGACCTAATTGGAGAACTACCTAATCTTCCTAACAACGTAAGTACTACTAATTTAATTACCTTATAATTGATAATTAATATACATTTGTACATGTTGAAATCCATTGTAACCCACTTATGAGTCTCCCACATTGGAGAAAGAGAAGAGATGGTTTCACTTTATAAAGTAGAGAAGTACCTCTTATTATTGTCAATTGATTTTAGTATGGAAGCTCCAAAGTCTTGTTTGTGGACCAAACTCTCTTCCTTCGGCCCATTTTATATTGTTTCAAAATTTAACATGGTATCAGAGCCCTAGGTTGTGGGTCTCTTCAGAAGTCATCAACTCTAACTAATGTTTTATAATTTTTCTTACCATTGTTGTTCAGATTGAAAAATTCATTACGAATGATACTAGAATGATGGGTATACGTAGCGCGTGGGGCATTCCAAAGAAGCAGTTGAATAGCTACATGAACTCGATGAATGTCATCGCTGCTCTTTTGACAACAATAACATTCACAGCAGCATTTCAAGTTCCGGGTGGACTAATCCAAGATAAAGGGACTCCACAAATGATAGGAGACATAGCATTTCAAGTGTTTATGATCGCGGATGTACTAGCAATGTGCCTATCAATGATGGTCTTATTCTGTCTCCTTTGGATCATGGCTACTAACAATAAGCGCAATTCAGTGATGATACAAGACTTCAGTGTATCGTTACTCATCGTAGCATTCTTTGCAACACTTTTGGCTTTCATGACGGGAGTTTATGCGACAACATACAACGTCAAACGTTGGATTGCTATCGCGACTTTGATAATATGCTCTTTGCTGTTGGTGCTC
Source organism: Chenopodium quinoa (assembly GCF_001683475.1). NCBI lineage: Eukaryota > Viridiplantae > Streptophyta > Magnoliopsida > Caryophyllales > Amaranthaceae > Chenopodium > Chenopodium quinoa. The sequence goes on from NW_018742881.1 coordinate 1,691,215, forward strand.
GTACAAAGATGCATCGTCCTCAAGCTGTTCATTCCAATTAGCAAAGCAATACTTATATTTGATAGGATGGTTTTATACCCAGCTACTAAAGCATTCGTTGAACGTGTTAAATCTAATGTATCATCGTTCAGAGGCCGCAAAGTTCCGGACATAGAGAGTAGCGTTAAATGATTTTTTATTTTTATTTTTTGTTTAGAGAGCAACAAGGACGGGTGATGAGAATTAGTCCCCTAAAACCGAGAGGAAAGCTCTTAGCCTCTTACCACCTTAAGTATTTAATTAGTAGCAGCAAATGGCAAATGCTTTGTTTGTTTGTTTGTTTGTTTTTGCCTTACTGTATAATTTGCCATTTGTTTTCTTACATCAAATTTTTTCCGTTTAATTGGAACGTGTAGGGGAAATACCGAAATATGTATGGTATTTTAAGGGAGGAGAGAAATAGGGAAAGATAGAAAGAAAATTCCATGTAATGAGGTGTGAGATAGAGAGTCCAATTAATTTACTACCTTCCAAAAAGTTATGATTAAAAGAGAACGGATGAAGTTGTTGTTTCTTTTCACATCTTTTACAAAAATTAGTAATCCACTCTATGTACTGCAATATCTAATTCCTTAACGAAATTTCATTTGCAAAACATATAAGATAGTAAGATAGTAAGTAACATAAATAATAGGAGTAGCAATGATTAAATTATCAAAAAAGATTTTATTTGTTTATAGGAAAATTTGCGACGAAGGTCCTTTTATGAGGTCGACCTTGTGTGGAAGGTCCTTTTATGAAAAAGGTGGCACGAAAGGTCCTTATATGAACATTGGGTTGCGAGGAGGGTCCTTTGACCAAATTCCGGTGTTGACCAAGATTTTCCAGCCAAAAATAATCACGTGATGTGCACGTGACCACTTAAATGAGGTTATTTAGGTGGTGGATGTTCGAGGTGTGGGTTTTAATGGGTGGTTTTCGTAGGTGGCCGGTTCTGGTTCTGGTGAAATCAAACACCATAACAATTAACAACCATAATTCTAATTGTAATTGTTGTTTCCGAGCTTAATTTAAAGGGGGAAAGGGAAATCAAGGGAAAAGAGGGAAAAAGGAAAAAAAAAAACCTCATTTAAGTGGTCACGTGCACATCACGTAATTATTTTTGGCCGGAAAAAATTGGTCAACGCCGGAATTTGGTCAAAGGACCCTCCTCACAACCCAATGTTCATATAAGGACCTTTTGTACCACCTTTTTCATAAAAGAACCTTCCACAAAAGTTCGACCTCATAAAAGGACCTTCCTCGCAAATTTTCCTTGTTTATATTGATTACCTATTCTTAAAAGTTATAATATAATTTTTGGGCCCCCTTCAACTTGTGATTTCTTTTAATTTTGAGTAATCTCAACTTTTGATTATTTTAAAATAATCCTAACTTATACACGTATCTTCTATAAAGCATTGACTTGACAAATCTTAGCTTGACAGTATTCCAGATGATGTTTTGGACCTTAGCTCGATCAATTTCAATTTTTGTAAAAAGAGAAGGGATTTATTATCCAATCATCTTGCTAGACTAATTAGTGTCTTTTGATACAAAACAAGTATGTTCTTCTGTACACTTTATTCTCTAAATAATAAAAGCGTCAATCTTTTTTATTTAATTAAAACAAGTCACTCCCTATTTTAAACAAAACACGTCTTATTGATGATTGAAAAAAAGTAATGGCCGGTTACAATTGAGGAGTACATAGTACAATACATGTCTACATAAACCTATTATCTAAACAATATTGGGGGAACCTTGCGAAGGGATCTGTTTAGAACCAACTATAGGACTAGGTTGTTTTAGTATTTTTTGTAATTTAGGAAACTTACGTGAAACTCTCAAAAACTTCCGTTCACAAATTACAGTTGCATTTTTAGATAAATAAAGAACAACCATTAGCAATGAGCATAGAGCCAAAGCAACGTAAGCCATCCAAGCTTTAACTTGTAAGGTAGTAGCACATACACCCGCCATGAATGTCAAAAGAGTTGTGAAGAATGATGCCAGGACTAATGTTACGCTGAAATCAAGTATCATCACTGAATTCTTCCGGTTATTTGTAGCCATGATCCAAAGGAGACAGTATAAAACCATCATCGATAAGCACATTGCAAACACATCTAATATCATAAAAGCCTGAAACATTATATTGTCTATCAGAACTGGTGTCCCGATATCTTGAAGGAATCCACCGGGAATCGTGAATGCTGTTGTGAATGTTATTGTCGTTAAAAGAGCCGCTATAATACCTATTGTGTTCACATAGGTTTTCATCTCACTTGAGGGAATACCCCATTTGCTAAGAACACCTATCAACTTTTTTTCTTCTAGAATCATCTTCTCAATCTGAATGATAAAAAGGGTTATTAAATACTTGTATATTGTTCAAAGTAGTTGTAATACAATTAAAAAAAAATGTTCTGTATATCCTTGAGGTTTTGAAAAATGCACCCTATACCCTTGAAAACGGGAAAATTCCTGTTTCTTATGGTGAGAAACGAAATTTGTTTCTCATGGTGGCATTTTCGTGAATAAATCAACAATTTTTTTATTATTGTGGGCTCCACCGTTGAATAAAGTTGTTGATTTATTTACGAAAATGTCATGTGAGAAACAAAATTTGTTTCTCACCATGAGAAACTGGGGCACCCTCCTTGAAAACTTTCAAATGAAAATTGCACCAAACTAAAGTAATAAAGGTGGTTAAGAATGGGAGTACTTACGTCGCGTGGAAGGTTAGGTGATTCTGCTAGTAGATCATTGGGAGATTTGCCAACCTTGTTTGGTTCTTCTAGCATTTTAACTATCCATTGATCGATCTTCAACTTTTGTTGGCTTACATGTATCTTTCCAAAAGTGAAAAAAGTGTCGTACTAGGTCAAAACGATTATACATAATTGCCAGATGCAATGGTGTGTTTTCGTGGTTGTCCTTCAAAATCAACAACGATCTTAATTCCACATCTTCAAAAAGACGGGAGAAATAGTAAATCGATGGGTGTTTTACAAGCAAGTGCCCATAAGTCTGGCCATTCTTGTCGCAACTTTCCGCTGCTTTTGGAGAAGCTTTGCATAGCACTGCGGCTGCAACATGGTTACCGGCTGTAGCCGCTCTTAGCAAGGGTGTGAGACCATCTTTGTCTACCGATAAGGGCACATGCACTTTTGCGGCCGCCATGATTTCCTTTATTTCTTGTCGTGAAAATTGCTCTATGCCTTAATTCATAATAAGGAGATCTAATAAGCAACAACATAAAACACACACACACATATATATATATGGTCAAATGAGAAGTTCTTTAAAATGAGAAGAATGAGAAGGATTTATTGTGCATAATTTTTGTATTAAGTGTGCATATTTTTAAACTAAATGTGCAAAAAAAAAAAATTACTCAAATTTGATGTGCATATTATTTGAACAAATGTGCATAATTTTCGTTTTCCAGAAAATTAAAATTTTTTATCAATTTGAAACACAATTATGTACATTCAATATAAAAAAAAAATGCACATTTAGTATAAAGTATATGCACATTTGTTCCTTCTCATCCTTCTCATTTTAATTAAGGTCCCTCTCATTGGATCTCAACCCTATATATATATATATATATATATATGGTTTCATCTTTTTTATATATATATATATATATATATATATATATATATATATATATATATATATATATGGTTTCATCTTATGAAACAACTTGGTTTAGGAGAAAATTTGTATGTAAATTAGATATGGGATAGGAAAAGAGTTTGTCAAAAACTTGCGTTTTTTGTGGGGTCGGAATTACTTTTTCAAGGTTTTTTGTGGGGTCGGAATTACTTTTTCAAGGGTTACTCGATTGGTCACAATTCACTTATTCCAAGGTTACTTGGTCGGTTAGTGCGTTTTCTGTGTGGTTTGATACACTGTGTAGCCGGATGACACACACCAAAACACTTAACGTGTAAACCAAGACCGATTGAGTAACCCCTGACTAAGTAAGCGCTGAACAAGTAACCCTTGCCACACGGTGTGAGTAGCCACATATGAAAATTTGCGTTGTTAAAAGTGGGATGAAGTAATTTAAATACAAGTGAAACTTTAGAAGACGTCCAAACTGAAAAGTGACTCGAACATCATACTCCCTCTGTTTTTAAATACTTGCCGCACTTTCCTTTTCCGGCCGTTTTTAAGTACTTGCTCCATTTCCTTATTTGGAAAACTTTTACAATATTTAATTAATTTCTTTCACCAAGTGGACCCAACAATATTAATTCCATATTCTTTCTCTGTATATTCTCTCCACTACTTTTGGTTTTTTTACAATTTTTTATTCTTTTACCAACCCCACTACCTTCATATTTTATTATTTTCTCCAATTTATCCGCGCATGGAGAAATAGAACAAGTTTTTAAAAACGGAGGGAGTATATAAGAGGGATATAAAATATAGGATGTACTTGGTATTGTACAAAATAAACGTATATCAGATCGAAAAAGGGAAATTCTCTGTTGCTCATGGTGAGAAACAAATTTTGTTTCTCATATGGCATTTTCGTATATAAATCAACAACTTTATTCAATTATGGAGCCCACAATAATGAAAAAGTTGTTAATTTATTCACGAAAATGCCATTATGAGAAACTGGGGCATCCTCATAGGAAAAAGAATGATACGTGCTGAAAGAGAGTTACCTGGACGGCTAGCGAATAAATGAAAAGGTGTCTCTTTGTTGTCGTTGACCATGTTGGAAATAGTAATGCAATCGGATGACTCGCGCCCGATCGGGCGGCTCTCGCCCGATCGGGCGAAGGTGGTCAAGGAAAAAACGGGAACTCTCGCGCCCGATCGGGCGGCTTTGCCCGACCGGGCGAAGGACAAGAGTTTTTCTACGAGATCTCTCGCGCTCGACCGGGCGGCAGACTCAAGGTTTTGACGAGCCCGATCAGGCGGCTTCGCCCGATGGCTCGCCTGGAATGGGGATTTCAGATCGCCCGACCGGGCGTGAAACTATGTCTGGAAAATCTGATCTCGAGCCCGATCGGGCGGCAGCTCGCCCGATCGGGCCCGCCTTTTTTCCTAGGTCGGTTGATTACGGGTTTCCTTTTTTTCTAGGACTCATATTAATACGAGTCATACCTTTTTCATGACATTCATTCACTTTCTAGCCGAAAACACAAACCTACCTTTTGAGATCTGAGCAGTTCTTGAGCAATTCCACTCTTCGAGTTCGGGTGCACGGATTACGGAGAGAGTTGCGTTAAACTTGGGGGGCGTGCGTCACTAGGAAACTTGTACCGGTGGTGGCGTATTTCTCTTCTAAGGCAGTGGACTATTGTTCCACGGCGCGACTGTGAGTTTGGGATCTTCAATCCAGGAAAGTTCTAATCTTTTGTTTGTTATTGATTTCAACAGTTATTTTACCAACAATTTAGAATCGAAATATTTTGATCTATTCTGTTGATATCATGACTAGAATTTCTCAAACTCGTCTATACCTAGATCTGTCTAAGGTTGAGTCTCTTGATGGAATTAATTATAAGAGATGGTCAAAAAGAATGTTAATTGCTTTTGAACAAGTAGAAATTGATTATGTTTTGTTTAGGGATGCTCCAAAACCTATTGAGCAAACCAATACCATGATTGAAATTCCTAGTACTCCTGTTCCTGGGAATAAAGAATCTAGCTCTAGTCAGATGACCACTACTGTTGTTGCTAATGAATCTGAAATCAAGAAATTTGATCGTGATAATAAATTTGTTAGAGGTCATCTTTTGAACAGCATGAAAAACAACATATTTGATTTGTATGTTAATATGAAATCTTCTAAGGAGATGTGGGAGTCCTTAGAGAAGAAATATGGTGCTGATGATGCTGGGAAAAAGAAGTATGTGACAGGAAATTGGTTGAATTTTAAATTGGTTGATACTAAGCCTATCATGGACCAAGTCCATGTGTATGAAAATTATGTTGCTGAAATTCTTGCTCAGGGTATGAAGATGTGTGAAATCCTTCAGGCTAATGTCTTGATTGAAAAATTGCCTGATTCCTGGTCTGATTATAGAAATCACCTCAAGCATAAAAAGAGGGATCTAACCCTAGAAGAACTTGTGAGCCACATGAATATTGAGGAAGCCAATAGGCTTAAGGATGTTTCCTCTAAGCCTAAAAATGTGTTAGCAATCAAGGCTAACCTTGTTGAATCTGGTGCTGACTCTGACAAGAAAGCAAGTGATAATCGTGCCAATAAGGGGAACTCTGAGAAGAAGGGAAATCTCCAAGCTAAGGGCAAGATTGGGAAAAAAGTCACTGGGAAGTGTTGGTCATGTGGTGGAGTGGGGCACTTTGCTTCACAGTGCAAAAACAAGAAGAAGAAAAATCTAAAATCGAGTGGAGGAAACAAGGATCATGCTCATCTGGTTGAGAATGAGGATAAAGATGCCATTGTTGCAGTTGTCTCTGAAGTCAATCTGGTTGAGAACAATAGTGAATGGATTGTGGACACTAGTGCATCTAAACACTTCTGTGCTAACAAGGACCTGTTTGTCAGTATGGAAGATGCAAAGGAAGGAGAACAAGTCTACATGGGAAATTCAAGCAGCTCTGAGGTACTTGGAAAGGGCAAAGTGGTTCTGAAGCTGACTTCAGGGAAGACCTTGGCTCTTCACAATGTGCTGTATGTTCCTTCTCTTCGTAGAAATTTAATTTCTGGTGCTTTGTTGTACAAAGTAGGAGTTAAGTTAGTTTTTGATGCTAATAAACTTGTGTTAACCCGTAATAGGGAGTATGTTGGAAAGGGTTACCTTAGTGGGGGCCTATTTGTTCTTGAAATTGTAACTGTTCCTTCAATGAATAAGATTTCTACTTCTGCTTATATTGTTGAGTCCTTTGAATTATGGCATAGTAGATTGGGTCATGTTGGTGCAACAAAATTGAAACAAATGAAAAGTTTAAATTTGCTCCCAAATATGTCATTAGATGGATTTGAAAAGTGTGAAGTGTGTGCGGAGTCTAAATTCGTGAAGAAACCCTATAAATCTGTCACAAAGAGAGAGACCACACCACTCGAGCTAATTCATTCAGATTTAGCAGACTTTAAGAACTTGGAAAGTAGAGGCGGGAAACGCTACTATATCACCTTCGTTGATGATTGCTCTAGATATAGCAGGGTATATCTTTTGAGGACGAAGGATGAAGATGAGTCCAAGTTTCTTGTATATAAGGCAGAGTTAGAAAATCAGTTGGAGCGGAAAATAAAAAGAGTTCGCTCATACAGGGGTGGTGAGTATGGCTCCGATTTCCTCAATGACTTATGTGAAAGTGAGGGAATAATTCATGAAGTTTCGACCCCGTATACTCCGCAACAAAATGGTGTGGCAGAGAGGAAAAATAGGACCTTGAAGGAAATGATGAATGCAATGCTCCTAAGTTCCGGGCTGCCAGATAATTTGTGGGGTGATGCGGTACTATCAGCTAATTATGTACAGAATAGAGTAACTCACAAGAAGTTAGACAAGACTCCATATGAAATATGGAAGGGTTATGCTCCAAACTTGAATCACATGAAAGTATGGGGGTGTCTAGCTAAGGTGGGCTATCCATCGTTCAAGCGCTCAACTATAGGTTCTAGGACCTATGATACAGTATTCATTGGCTACGCTGAGAATAGTGTCGCATACAGGTTTATGAGTCTGGAAGATCGCTCTATATCTAAATCTCGCGATGTAGAGTTCTTCGAACAGGTATTTCCTTTGAAGAAAAATTTAGTTACTAACGATGTTTCTTCAGTTCCTTCATCTGCAGGGCCAGAAGTTGCTTCCCCTAGGGTTGAAAGTGAGATTCAACCTAGGAGAAGTAAAAGGCAAAGAGTGGAGACAAGCTTTGGACCTGATTTCCTAACAGCCTTTATAGCAGAGTGCGGAAATCTGGGTGAGTTTGAAGATGATCTAGATGAGATCATGCTGTGTCTTCAGGTTGTGGATGAAGATCCGAAATCGTTTGAAGAAGCTGTGAGTTCAGTTGATGCAACCTTCTGGAAGGAAGCTGTAAACAGTGAGCTTGACTCAATCATGTCAAATGGTACCTGGGAGCTTGTGGACCTGCCCAAAGGGAGTAGAGCCATTGGGTGCAAGTGGATTTTCAAGAGAAAGATGAGAACCGACGGCACCGTGGAGAGGTTCAAAGCTAGATTGGTGATAAGAGGATTCACTCAAAAATTTGGCCTTGATTATTTTTATACTTATTCTCCGATGACTAAAATTGCCACTATTCGTGTTTTGTTTGCCTTAGCCTCATCTTACAATTTGATTGTGCATCAGATGGATGTTAAGACAACTTTTCTGAATGGCGATTTGGAGGAGGAGATCTACATGGAGCAACCTCCGGGTTTTGTAGTTCCTGGGATGGAGAATAAGGTGTGCAGACTAAAGAAATCCTTATATGGCTTGAAACAAGCTCCGAAGCAATGGTATGAAAAATTTCATAAAACTATTCTGAGTTTTGGTTTTGTTGTCAATGGTAGTGATGCATGTGTGTACTCTAAGATGTATGGTGCGCAATGTGTGATATTATGCCTGTATGTTGACGACATGCTCCTGTTTGGTACAAACATGTGTGTCATAAATGAAACTAAGAAATATTTAAATTCAAAGTTCGAGATGAAGGATTTGGGAGAGGTAGATGTGATCCTTGGTGTTAAGGTTACTAAAACCAAGAAGGGATATTTTCTGTCTCAATCTCATTATGTGGAGAAAATTCTGAAGAACTTTAATTGTTTTGATTTTCCTCCTTTGAGAACTCCTTTTGATCCTTCTGGAGCTTTGGTGAAAAATATGGGGGACGGTGTGTCTCGAACTGAATATGCTAAGGTGCTTGGTAGTCTGATGTTTTTAATGAATTGCACTCGCCCTGATATTGCCTTTGCAGTTAGTAGACTTAGTCGCTATGCTCATTGTCCTAGTGAGCAACATTGGGTTGCTTTGAGGCGTGTGCTCAGATATCTATGTGGAACCATGTCTTGGGGATTGAATTTCGATGGTCATCCCTTGGTTCTTGAAGGGTATTGTGATGCAAATTGGGTAACGGATAGTGATGAAACAAGCTCTACAAGTGGCTATGTGTTTACCCTTAGTGGGGGTGCAGTTTCATGGAAGTCTGGTAAGCAGACGTGTATAGCTAGATCAACTATGGAAGTTGAGTTCATCGCATTGGATCTGGCTACACAAGAGGCAGATTGGCTGAGAAATTTGCTTGTTGATATTCCTTTGTGGGGGAAGCCGACACCACCTGTTTCTATGCATTGTGATTCACAAGCCGCTATATGTGTTGCTAAAAATAGTGTTTACAACGGCAAGAAAAGGCACATAAGAGTCAGACACGAGTCTGTGAGGCAGCTTATTGTGAATGGGGTTATTTCGTTGGACTATGTTCGAACAGAGAAAAACCTGGCAGACCCTTTTACTAAGGGTTTGAGTCGTAGACAAGTGGTGGAGTCATCAACTGGTATGGGTTTAGGACCTTTGTTGTAATGACTTGAAATGGTAGCTATTCTAGCTATGTGATATGATACATTGGTTATAATAAATTCAAGAACCTGTTTTGGTTATTTTGTTTCATTGAAATGAATCATGTGGATTTGTTATGTGTATCATGTGTTTGAATCAATTACTCTATAAGAGTTGTAAGTTGATTCTGTTAGGATAAGTTTATCTCTTAATGTCATTAGTCCAGTTGTTTTCTGAGCAGGGATAGATGGAGGTGCTTATATAGTTAAGACCTTTGTCCCAGTGGCTCTTAAAACAGGATAGATAATGACACCGAAAGTTGAAGGGTTGAACTTATGTTCTTAATGTTCTAGTTCCACTGCATGGATTTCTTAGGTTTGCAAGGTGCTTAAACACGTTTAAGCCTGCAGGGAAAGACCTTTGAATTTGCTGGGAACGTGTGTGAATAACACATAGGACGAACACCTACGTGAGTACGAGAGGTGGCCTCTCTCAAGGGAAGACTGGAGTATTGTTTTCCTGAAGTACTCATGAGAGCCCAAGTGTTGGCCAAGATTGGCGGAGTTGCTTAAGCTCTAAAGTCAAGGTATGTGTATTCAAGGTCCCTTCCTCGCTCCTAGGAGTTCAAATCTTAGGATACTCACTAGGGAAGTGTTGAAAACCTTGTGCACTAATGTTTTAGTTCAAACCTTTGGATACTAGCATTTAAGTACTAAGACTTTCATTTACTGTTCAGATTTCATGTTGAAGATCCGCTCGCATTAGTGAGGGATTGTTGGAAATAGTAATGCAATCGGATGACTCGCGCCCGATCGGGCGGCTCTTGCCCGATCGGGCGAAGGTGGTCAAGGAAAAAACGGAAACTCTCGCGCTCGATCGGGCGGCTTCGCCCGACCGGGCGACGGACATGAGTTTTTCTACGAGATCTCTCGCGCCCGACCGGGCGGCAGACTCAAGGTTTTGACGAGCCCGATCGGGCGGCTTCGCCCGATGGCTCGCCTGGAATGGGGATTTCCGATCGCCTGATCGGGCGGCTTTGCCCGACCGGGCGCGAAGCTACGTCTGGAAAATCTGATCTCGAGCCCGATTGGGCGGCAGCTCGCCCGATCGGGCCCGCCTTTTTTCCTAGGTCGGTTGATTACGGGTTTCCTTTTTTTCTAGGACTCATATAAATATGAGTCATACCTTTTTCATGACATTCATTCACTTTCTAGCCGAAAACACAAACCTACCTTTTGAGATCTGAACAGTTCTTGAGCAATTCCACTCTTCGAGTTCGGGTGCACGGATAACAGAGAAAGTTGCGTTAAACTTGGGGGGCGTGTGTCACTAGGAAACTTGTACCGGTGGTGGCGTATTTCGCTTCTAAGGCAGTGGATTATTGTTCCACGGCGCGACTGTGAGTTTGGGATCTTCAATCCAGGAAAGTTCTAATCTTTTGTTTGTTATTGATTTCAACAGTTATTTTACCAACAGACCACATTAACCGAATTCTTGTCGTACATTAACAAAAGCTTCACCAAATCGATGTTATCATTATTCGATTTGAGGGCTTCATGGAGAGCAGTATTACCTTCCACATTCTGCAACAACCATGGTGAATCCAAACCAACAGTTTTCTTCCCGATCGCCTCGCTTTTACAGATACATTGATTACATTTCTTTAGTAACAATGACAAAAGCTCCGATTGCCTTAGCGATGAAGTGACAACATATTCATCACCAGTAAAAACTTTAGTATCAGGATGATTTCGCACAAGGACATGAATGGGAGTATCCCCTTTACTATCCTTTTGACTAATGAGTGATGGTTCCCATTCAAGAGCTTGTTCAACGAAACTCACAAACTCGTGTATTTTTACATAACTTTCCTTCTTAATCACCATTATTCCGTGAAGGATATTTTTTCCCTTTGAATCTTTTGAGAGTAGAAAATCTTTTCCCAAATTGTTCATTCTTTTTCTTAGAATGGTTATGTCTACTCTGTCTGCTTCATCAATTTCATCCTTGGTCAATGTTCATTTTGTTAGCATCTGCATCAATATATTAAGTCATTAGCTTGGATGTTTCTACAACGGTCGTTTGAATTATGACTACCTTATTATTTTAATGATAAATCATATGTGCGATCCATTTTCTCACACTATAAATTGGACACAATGAAGGCATGTTCTCATTGACTGAACTGAGCTGAATTGAACTGAACTGAGATGAACTAAATTGAGCTGAACTAAACTGAAATGAAATGAATATTTTATAAGAGAACGAAATTAGGAGCTGAACTGAACTGAACTGAACTGAGCTGATCTGAATTGAACTTCAACGTAAGAGAACAGGCCCTTAGTATTCTAATTTCTACAATGCAAATATAATTTATGAAATTTTTAATCCAAGAGGTAAAATTTACATAAATAAAACTAAAAATAGAGTAATATAATTAATTACTGGAAAAAAAAATGTTAACTATGAACTATATAATCATTAAAATATTATGATAGTCATATTTCAAACGACCACTGTAAAATTTTCGCATTAGCTTAGGCTTTATTTTATTCGCCTTATTTTAAATTTTAGTTACTGATCAGACCGGATTCAATTAGGAAAAAAAAAATGTTTAAATCAAATTAGATTAGAAAAATAAATTTTGAACAGATCAATAAGAAAAACAAAGGATGATACATCAAAGAATGAACTACAATATTAGTTAATCTTCTACGGAGTATAATGAAGTGGCGGATGCATGCTAATTGAGTGGGGTCCATTGACCCCATTTGAGCATGAAAAAAAAAAGTTTATTTTCTTATAAAATTGAAAACTTTCTTACTAATATTAAATTACTTGTATTTTATCAAATATCACCATTAAAATTTATCAAATATATTTTGACCTCGTTAAATATTGTTTTTTTTTTTTTCTTTTCTGGATCCACCACTTAACGAGAGTGGTAAAATATAAAGTAAAATATTATTGTACAGAAGTAATTACAACTTAAAAGCTGAATATTTCATACCTGAAGCACATCCAGTTGATGTATCACAAATGCTGCTGAGGTACCCTCAATATTATTGACATTGAGATTCGGTGATGATTTGAGTAAAAATCGCACCATATTTATGTCCTTATTCTTAGCAGCAATATGTAATGGTGTATTTCCTTGGTGGTCCTGATGATTCCTCAAGGCATACATTTCTCTACGACTAAACAAAGTTTCATCGATAACTTGGTAGTTTGGTATTTTATCTATCAAAAGGTGTAAGATCGACTTGCCTGAAGCATCACACACCTCCGCGGATTGTCCACAATTGTCGAGTATGAAATTGGTTAACTCTATATTATGAGGACTACTGAGAGATGCTACTTGATGAAGAGGAGTCAAACCTTTTGCATCAGGCCAACATGTAACAAAACTTGCTTTTTCAACAAGTTTTATGACTTCTATCATATCATTTATATCTTCTTGGTGTGCTGAGTTGATCGGTTTTCGTACTCTAGCCATTATTGATTTACTCTCAGCTACAAATAAACACAAATACGATGAACTACACGATGCAATTTTGTAATTAAAAAATATTATGAAATTACATATTAGTAAAATGGACATCGTTACGAATTTAACAAAATCCAACTTAATATATTCTTTTATTATTATTATTATCGTACAAATAAGGTCAAATTAATTTGATTAAATAAGACAATCAAATCAAATCAAATCAAATCATCACATTATACCAGATCAAATCAAATCAGAGAAGTTGAAGTAAAATAAACTAAACAAGCCTTTAATTGTTTATCCGATTAATAAAACCAAATTCTGATGAGAACCAAAGTCTAGCGATAATAATGGAAGTTAAGATCTAATTTGCACCCTTAGATTACCATAATCGAATGACTTCTATGCTTTCTGTTTATTATGTGTAACAGAAATTAATAACTAAATAGCACATTAGTAGCTTATTACTCCCTCCGCCTTTAAATACTTACTCCATTTCTATTTATGCACTATTTATTTGTCTTATTTTGACTAATGTTTGTGATTTATATATAAGAAAAAATATAGTCTTGTGGGTACGTGTTAAAATCGTATCAATGAATAGATTATTAATTTTCAATTGTTATAATTTATACTTATTGATAATTAAAGATATAATTAATCAAAAATAATCAGCATCGTTATACGTGCCCAAGAGGAATAAAACAATTATTTAAAAACGGAAGGAGTATAAACTAACCCGGATAACCCTACCTTTGCTCTCTATTCATATTCGAGTACTTGCTTGTTTTGTAGATGTAATATGACTTTTTATCAATAAATATTTTTTAATATACGCAATATATTTTAGGATCTAAAAAAATAAAAATAAAAATAAAAACAAAAACAAAATACGAAAATGGTATAGAGAAAAAGCAAACTTACAATAATTAACAAGTTGCTTGATTGCAAGATGAAGTGGTGCTTCCTTTGAGTTATTGACAATTTGAGCCAAATAAGAATCCTTCTCCAATAAAAATTTTGCAACTTTAACATTATAATGGATAAGTGCAACATGAAGAGGAGTGTTGCCCATAATATTTTTAACTCTCCATAAGTTAGTATCACCTAAGTGACCAAAGAGTAGTTCTACTATACTAAAATTTCCGACCTCGGCCGCAACACGAAGAGGAGTGTTTTCTTTGGAATTTTTATTAGAAAATAGTTCATCATTTTTTTGAAATTTAATAAGTTGCTTTGACAAAATCATGTTGTTCATGTCTAATAGCTATGTGAATGATATTATTTTTTTGTAGGTTTTACTATGTAAATGTTTCTGTCTGGATCCGATAACCCGAGAACCCAAACCCGAGATCCTAACACTCCTATTGGCAACCCGAGAACCTACACAATTGAACAGAAGTTAGCTAACCCCGGGATGTTCCGGGGATAACCACTCTGATAATAAAGTTAGAATGTGTAATTAAGAAAGAGAAAGAAGAGAGAGAAAGAGATAAAGAGAGTGTAATTAATACCTCATTAATGACTCCCAACCTACTATTTATAATAAGTATCATGACAGGTGTCTACAGAGCATGCAAAGCCCTTTTCTGCCAAGTGTCAAGCTGCTCTTGCCACGTGCCAAGTATCGACAGGCCGATATGTCTGCTTTACCAAACATATCTGCCCATTTATCATCCCTACCGGGTTTAAATCCGAATCTGTAAAAGATGTCGGCCCATCCTATATATCCTCCCATACAACTAGTCCCCCAAGTGTGGACGTCCGACAAGTAGTCGACGTTCATACTCTTGCAGCAATTCTAGAAGTGTTTACTGTAAAACTGTTTATGATATGTTCAGGCTTTTATTTCTTGCTCTCTGTCGAGCATTTTATTAAGATCATGTATTTGGGTTTTGAAGAAATTATTTTGAATTGTGTTATGTAATAATTTATTGTTGTTCTTTGGTGTGTATATCGGTTACGTTATATAATAATTTACCGAGCGCAGTGTGCAGAAAAACTCCGTTTTATCCCCCAAGTGACCTTGTGTGCCGTAAGCAGACAAGGTCGACTTTAGAAAAAATAAACCGGGAGCAGAAAAAACTCCGTTTTATCCCCCAAGTGACCTTGTGTGCCGTAAGCAGACAAGGTCGACTTTAGGAAAAATAAATCGGGAGCAAAAAAAACTCCGTTTTCTCCCCCAAGTGACCTTGTGTGCCATAAGCAGACAAGGTCGACTTTAGGAAAAATAAACCGGGAGCAGAAAAAACTCCGTTTTCTCCCCCAAGTGACCTTGTGTGCCGTAAGCAGACAAGGTCGACTTTAGAAAAAATAAACCGGGAGCAGAAAAAACTCCGTTTTCTCCCCCAAGTGACCTTGTGTGCCGTAAGCAGACAAGGTCGACTTTAGAAAAAATAAACCGGGTCAGTTAAGTATATGAAGCGTCTACTAGTAAAATAAGCGGGAAACAGCTATTGGGGACAAACACTTGTCGTTAATCTGTGAATCTGCAGTTTTAATTTTCAAATTTTTGAACCGTTAGATTTCTGACACGGTTGTCACTTCAACCGTTTTTTTTTATATATTTAATAATTAATTCGTAACCTTTACTATTCATTTTATTTACTTTTCTCGCCATTTCCTGATAAACAAGATAATTTCTTGAGATATTTCTTCGACATAAAGGATTTACGGTTTAGGATACCTTCTTTCCATCATCTGTCTTCTGCGCTAGTCCTATCGACACCACAGATAATTGTTGGAGCGTTCCATTGTTGGCGAATAGTTTAAGGTACTCACGAAACTTTAATCCCAATTGACTAATTTTGATTTCGAATTATTTGGTTAATTTCATAGTTATTTTCTTCCTTCCATTTTTTTTTTTTTAAAAAAAGAGAGAGACCAAATTGCATGTTTTAAATTTTGTTTCCTTTCACTTTCAGGTGTATAAATCAAGAATTAGATGTCCAACAGTAGTATTGAAGAAGAACAACCTACCCTTAATACTACTAGGCGCCGACTTATTAGACAATCCTTAGGAAAAGACCTTGGTCGAACTGGAGAAACCACATCTTCACTTTCTGACAACATTGACGACCCTTTTCAGCCGTTATCTGTAGAAGAACAAAAGAAGGCCTTTTACCGTCATAAACTGCTAGCCGAGTGCAAAAAAGCTAACCGTCCCGTTAACCCTAACATACCGGAAGACACTCAAATCCTTGAGGTTGAACCGGTTAGTGTTCGTTATCATTTGAGGAGTTTTGTTAATACTCAATTTGACCAATGCGGCTCAAACGTGGGGCATATAGGTATAAGTACTATGCCAAGAGTTAGGAGTACCAGTTATGAGCCTGAGGTTGCCGCTCGTGATGCTGCTGAAGAGGCCGAGTCGAGCAAGAAGGCTAAAGAAGATCAAGTTGCCAGCTCTTCCGAATCTGATGATACGGATTCCCCTTCAAATGCTAAGAGAGATGAACCTTCACCAGTCCATGAATCGGCCATTAATTCTGTCTTGGGTGATGACGACGCTCAAGAGGATAGTGTCAATGCTGACAGTAGAAATGACATAATTGATATGACAGCTGAAATTATTCAAGAGGAGAATCTTGACGAAGGGTATAACTCCGAGACCGACGGGGCTGAATTCCGACATGCTATTGTCTTAGCTGCTAAAGGCAAAGTTGCAGGAGCTAAGATAAACGAAAAGTTCAGGGAAACGGCTTTGGAAAAGGGTTATTGCCAGCATGCCAAGCGATTTTATAAACTTCCAGACGGGTATGAGCTTTGTGTTCCACCTTCTGGATCTTCAGTGCTCGATTGCCCAGATGGCCATGTTGCCATTTACCTTAAGCACTTTGATTTCGGTCTCCGTTTCCCCCTTCATCCTTTTGTGGCTAAAATTTAGAAGGCCTGGAACGTTTGTCTTGTACAGCTTACCCCTCCCACCATCCGTGTCGTTATTGCCCTTATTTGGGTTCTTCTTCATAGGAACTATCCGTTAACCCTTAACGCATTTAGACGGCTGTTAACTTTAAAGAGAGATGGGCAGTCAGATGGATGGTGGTCTTTATATACCCAACCTCACAAGTATACCGTCCACCCTAAATTATCAAGCTGCAAAGGGTGGCAAGATAAGTTTTTTTTATGTCAGTTCCTGATGATTTCCCACTCAGACGGACATTCTTTCGGCCCCATCCAAGGTTTGAATCTATTCCTGAGAGAAACCTTGGAAAACATGAGCGCAGGGTCGTCAACCATTTTGACATTATCGAATCTGATAATGGTGACGGTCGGGTTCGTATCACTCCTAAGGTGTGGGTGCCGAATGCTGGATATATTCTTGGAAACGCTCCTTTATCTCACGTTGGTCTTTGCTGGACTGACCAATATGGTACTAACTTACTTATCAGTAAATATCTCCTTCAATTGTGTTGTCGGTTTGCCAAGCGTTTTGTTTTATATATTTGTATATTTTGTATGTCTATTCATAATATGGTTTTGACGTTATGTTAATATTCTTTGCAGGTGTTGATAAGTTAGATAACAAATTATTAGGGCTTTCTTCTGACGGTAAGAGAGTTATCAGACGCTGCCCTAAGGCTACAAAGCCCTTGTACGATACTCTCGCTACCCATTGCAGCCGTACTCCGTCCGTCAGCGCTAAAAGAAAAGCTGAGAGTATGGCTGATGAAAACGCCAAGAAAAGAAAAATAACATCCCTGGCCAATCGGCGGGGTACTTTTCCCAGATCAGGCATTACTCGGAAACCTGAAGATCGTAACAAAAAGAATCAGGCCGAGAATAAGGACAAACCTCCTTCCCCCAAGGTTCAAGTGAAAACGGTTGTTCAGAGTTCTGTCGCAGTCGTCAAAAAAGTGATTGACATAATTGACGTTGAGGACCTTACCAACGTTGAATCTCCAACCCCACCTCAACCTAACATACCGGACCAAGCAGCAGGTCAAACTGTTACCACTGCCGCTGGCGGTTCCGATACAAGCGCCCCTGGTCTTATCTACCAATCTAATCAATGGATCGAGCGCCCCAACGAGAGGATACCTGAGGTCGTTCTCCGCGGATTTTCTGTCCCTCATGGCCATTCTGGGGATAAATGGCAACCTGCCATTGATGCATGTCGGAATGAGTCAATGATCACTGATGACCCTATGCTAGGTGGAACTCTGGGTTACCGTCTTTTAAGCAACTTGACCCTCCCAATGGATAGGCATGCTGGTGTCATCGACCCTTTGGCTGCTATGCATATGCATAACATGATGAAGGTTATCGCCCTCTAGTTTATAATTTTTGTTATGCCTTGATATACATATCTTTCTGTCGTTAGGTATATAACTTCTACTAACTTTTGTTTTTATTACTTCATAGGCCGTTATGTCTGGCACTGAGATTGTTGAAATGTACCGTTATTACCAAAAACAGCACCATCAAGCTTCTGCCAGCCAGAATGCACTTCAAACGGCCCTGGACAACGCTGATAAGGCTCTGCAAAACTTGAAGGAAGCAAAAGAGAGAGATGATCTTGAGATGTCATCCCTCAGGGAGACAGCTTCTAAGGTTAAAGATCTCGAGCTAGAAGTGCAGCAATTAAAGACTCAAATTACTAAGAAAAACAAAATTGTCAGCCGCGTTTCTACTCTTGAGAAGGATCTTGAGGCCGCCAAGGGCTCTGTTCATGATCTTCAAGAAAAAATCAAAATATTGGAAGCAGATAAACCTGGAATCCGTCAGAGGGCTGTTAGACGTTTCCTGACATCTCAAGAGTTTTGTACGCGGCTTTAGAACCGCTTTGACGGAGGATGGACCGCTGCCCAAAGATGCATTGCCCATACTGTCGGCTGGAAGAAAGAGGACTGGACTGCCATTGAAAAGACCTTTAACGAGGAAGTTTTCAAGATCCCATCCGGCTTTGAGGAGCAAGAGTTTGCAAACGAAGATCTTTTTAATCTTGCTCCAGCAGAAGATGAGGGTATTTCGGACCCCATCTTCTTGGACTCTCCAGCTTCCGACGGTGCACAAGCTTAATGGGGCGGGCAGTCATCACCGGCATCTTCTTGCGGGTCTTGCGTTTTTGGGCCTTATCAGCTTTGATTTAAACCCTGTATTTATTTGCTTTTGTTGGACTTTATATTCATAATGTTGTTACATCGGCATATGCCCTTTTTGTGGTGATGCCTTTCGACTATTACGTCTAAATACTTTTATCATTTCACATCATTCTGAACATGTCATATTTACTTTGAAACTTTTAATATGTCATGCACTTTTACATTTGCCTTATTGTTTTAAAATAATTTTAACAGCTATCAGCTTTATATATACTTTTAATATCCGTTCTATTGCCCTACGACTGCCAGACTTTACTATTGACTTTATTAGCTATCAGCAACTTCACCATAGCCGAAGAAAACTTATTTAAAAACAATTCGAACACAAACTTATATATACATATATATATCCGTTTCACCCCCACAGTGTATATGGTTAAGAAATAACTATATACACTTGTTGTTGGTTCATTGCATAGCCTTGATCACTTACTGCTCTATAACTTTATCCAGTTAAGTATCCTCTCGGCGATCGTATTCAAAGTTACGCTTCAATTCAGCATATACTTGAATCGATTTAACCGGTATTATACAGTGAACCAGCAACCTCGCGAACCAATATTTTATAACTGATCAGGTTATAAATTCATTGGATTCACGGAAGCGGTTTTTAGCTGTCCATCCTACATAACAAACTTACGTTAAGTAGAGGATGCCTATATCAAGAAAATATTTCCTCAGAAACGCTTGTATTTATTGTTGACATTTTTCTTGAACACTTAATATTGCTTACATTTCCACGTACAACGTACTATTCAAAATATTTCTTTAATACAGCTGTGTTCCAGACATTTTTTAACGGCTTTCCATCCATTGCTTCTAAGTAATATGAACCTTGCATTACCATTTCCCTAATACGATAAGGACCTTCCTAATTTGTCGTTAACTTTCCATCTTCATTCCCTTTTCCGGTTGCAGCTGTTCTTCGTAGTACAAGATCCCCTACAGCAAGAGGTCGATGATTGACACGTTTGTTGTAAGCTTTTGTTATTCTGTTCTTATAAGCAGCTGACCTGACTGCTGCCTTTTCACGTAATTCCGGTAGGAAATCTAGTTCTTGTCGTAATAAAAGATCGTTTTGCTCTTGACAATAGTGCTGAATTCTAAATGTCGGCAACCCTACCTCTGCCGGTACTACTGCCTCTGTCCCAAAAACTAATGTAAAAGGTGATTCACCTGTTGCCTCCTTGGTCGTTGTTCTGTTAGCCCATAATATTTCTGGGACTAAGTCAGCCCATAACCCCTTTGCATCTTCTATTTTCTTTTTAATTGCCGTCACTATCTGTTTGTTAGCTGCTTCCGCTTGCCCATTTGATTGTGGGTGACATACCGACGCATAAGCAAACTTGACTTTGTACATTGATAAGAGCTCTTTTACCGGCTTACAATCAAATTGAGACCCATGGTCGAAGACCATGGCCATCGGCAATCCGAATCTTGTGAAAATGTTTTTCCAGATAAACTTTTTTACCTCTGCTGCTGTTATCTTTGCAACCAGCTCGGCTTCAATCCATTTTGTGAAATAGTCAACAGCTACTAACAGAAATTTCCTGCTGCCTGTTGCTGATGGAAATGGCCCTACTATATCCATTCCCCATTGTGCAAAAAGGATTGGATTTAATATCGGTGTTAAATCATTTGGGGGAAGGTTGATAACGGGTGCAAACTTTTGGCACTTCTCACATGCTTTCACATGTCGAACCGTGTCTTCATTCATGGTCGGCCAGTAATAGCCTCTCCTCATTGCTTCTCTCGATATAATTCTCGGCCCGGGGTGATTACCACATGTACCTTCATGTATTTCTTCTATCAACCTTTTTGACTCAAGATCACCTATGCACCTCATTAGCGGCAATGAAAAGCTTCTTTTATACAGCTGCCCTTGATGCACAACGAACCAAACACTATCCTTCTGCAATTTTCGTGATTCCCCTCTTTCTGCCGGTAACACCCCATGGATGAGATACGCTAGTATGCCGTCATACCATTGGGTTGTCCTTTCAACAGAGTGTATTTGTTCTGGTGCTTCACTTATGCTCTTCTCCTCTAGAATTTCCACCATCACAGTTCTTTCTAAGCTATTCAAGCTCGAACTTGCCAGCCTTGCCAAAGCATCTGCCTGCACATTTGGAGCTCTCGGCACCAGCTTTACTTCAAAATGCTGCAGCTGCGCCGATAATTGCTTTACCTTCTCCAGGTATTTAATCATTGCTGGATCTCGTGTTTCATACTCTCCGTTATACTGACTCAAAACAAGTTGGGAATCAGTTATAAGTGTTAGACGCTTTGCATCAGCCGCAAGAGATAATTGGATTCCTGCTACCGCTGCCTCATATTCAGCTTCATTGTTCGTTGCTCCGAATTTGAATTTTATTGCATATTCAAATACCTGCCCATCTGGTGATGTTATGACTATGCCAGCCCCTGATCCCATTGATGTTGCAGATCCATCCACAGATACCTATGTCATTATATGTTAGCCACAATAAACATGTCATAAGATAGATATGCATTTGATTATTCGTTACATAAGAGAAAGTGAAAACGCTAAAAACTTTATTAAACTTTGATCATTAAATTACAAACTATTGAAACCTGCCAAGTGCCTATATCTTCTTCTTCATCCGTATATGAAGCCTCTACTATGAAGTCAGATAAGGCCTGTGCTTTTATCGAAACCCTCGGCTTGTAACGTATCTCATACTCCGATAATTCAACAGCCCATTTAAGCAATCTTCCTGATGTGTCCGTCTTGTGTAATGATTTTTCCAATGGATAATTCGTTAGCACATCTATCGGATGCGCATCGAAATAAGGTCTTAACTTCCTTGCCCCAACCACCACCGCCATAGCCATTTTCTCAATTATTGGATATCAACGCTCTGCCGCATTCAGAACATGACTAACAAAATATATCGGCATCTACTTCTTTTTCCTTTCTACCACCAGCACTGCAGCTATTGTTTTTGGAGATGCTGAGATGTACAACTGCAACTGTTCTCCCCTCTCTGGCCTTGCAACCGTCTGTAGAGATTTCAAGTGGTTTCGTACCACCTCCAGCGCGTCCCGGTGTTCTTTTCCCCAAACACCTTGTTCTTACGTAGAACCACAAAAAAGGGAAGTGCCTTATCAGCTGATTTGCTAATAAAGCGAGTTAACCCTGTCATACGGCCAGTCAATCTCTGTATATCTAGAACGTTCTTGGGCTGCTTCATCTCAAGCACCGCATTCACCTTATCTGGATTTGCATCTATCCCCCGTTCACTAACCATGAAGCCTATAAACTTCCCTGATCGGACTCCGAATACACACTTTTCGGGGTTCAATTTCATCTGGTACTTTCGTAAAGTTTCAAATGTTTCCCTCAAGTCCGCTATGTGATCCTGTTTTTTCTTGCTTTTAACAATTGTGTCATCTACATATACCTCTAAATTCCGGCCCTTTTGTCTCTCAAAAACTTTGTCAACCAACTTCTGGTATGTTGGCCCAGCATTCTTTAACCCAAACGGCATGGCTTTATAGCAAAACACACCAGCATCTGTTATGAATGCCGTTTTTGGTCTATCGGCCTTATGAAGGCTGACCTGATGGTACCCTGAAAATGCATCTAAGAAGCTGAGCATTTCATAACCGGCAGTAGAATCCACCAATCTATCTATCCTGGGTAACGGGTAACAATCCTTAGGACACGCCCTATTCAAATCAGTAAAGTCGACACACATTCGCCATTTTCCTGTCGGCTTTCTTACCATAACAACATTTTCCAACCACTTCGGATATGTGCACGACTCAATAAAACCCGCCGCTGAGAGTTTGTTAACCTCAGCCTGAATAGCTTATATCTTCTCGGTAGAGAAGTTCCGCTTTTTCTGTCTAATCGGCCTGAATCCCCTGTTGACATTCAATTTATGTTCCATCACCCCCGGGTATATTCCTGGCATTTCGCTTGCTGAGAAAGCAAAGACATCTGCATTTTCACGCAGCAGGCTTATCAGATTACATCTCATCTCAACATCCATGTCAGCTCCAACCCTAACCATTCTGCTGGAATCACCCGGCTGTAACTCTATCTGCACTGTTTCCCCACCCGGTAACGGTCTCGGAGCTGTTTCCGTCCTTGTGTCAAAGTTACCCATGGATAAATCACGTACTGTAGGCTCCAGCTCTTTTTTAGGATTACTCGGTATTGACCCATCTCCGACTGGATTCTTCAAAGCCGTTAAATAACAAGACTTTTCCATAACCTGCCTCCATGAACATTTTCCACAGCTCCCAAGTTTGACACATACGCTATTGTCAAATGGTATGTTGATACAACAGCTTGTACATCATGAATTATCGGCCTTCCGATAATAGCATTATAGGCCGAGGGAACATTAACCACCAAAAATTCTGCCATCACATCTTTTGTTGTAGGTCCATCACCCAGCCTTACCGGCAAGACTATGCTCCCTTCTGGTCGTACTGAAGATCCATTAAACCCAATAACTAGGTAGGATATCGGCGTCAGGTATTGCCTCCCTATCATCATCTCATTAAAGGCTTTCATAAAAAGGACATTAGCTGAACTTCCTCCATCTACCAGAACTCTTTTTATGTCAGCCCCATTAATCTTTGTTGTCAGAACCAGCGGGTCATCATGTGGAAAGACTATCCCCCTTGTATCCTCTTCCGTAAAAACAACATCTGGGATTGAAGTTGGTCTTGGGCGACTATCTGTATCCAGGGCATTAATTATATGGCGATGCTCCGACAAATGCTTATTTGCCCCACTGATTGTCCCTCCATGCACCGGCCCTCCGGTTATCACATCAACCCCTCTCCCTGTTGATAACGGCGGAATTCCTCTAGCCCCCTTCCGGATCACACTACCCTGCGGCCTTTCTTGCCTTACATCAAGCTGCTGCCTTTAAAATTGTCAGGGTGTGGGCTGGTTTCCACTCTGACTTAGCTGGTACTGAGATAAATGACCCTTTCTTATCAGCTCTTCTATGTTATCCTTTAGCTGTGTACATTCTTCTGTTTAATGACCCACATCTCTATGGAACATGCAATACTTTTTAGCATCCCTTGGCCTGGCTTTCATAGGAATCGGCCTTGTCCATTCTTCTCTGTTCTGATTCACCGAAAAGATCGTCGCTCTAGGCGTATTCAGCGGTGTATACGAACTGTACCGCATCGGCGGTTTTGTAGCCCTAACTTCCTGCCGACTTCCCCCTCCTCTATTTTGGGTCGAGGTTCTCGGCCTCCCACTTCCTGAAGCTGCACATTCAAATTAAAACTGACCCTTACCAGCGGTCACATTCTTGTTTCTTGTCTTCATTAGCTCTTCGCTCTTGATGTAATCATGAGCTTTGTTGAAGGCTGCTGCCAGCGTTGAGAAGTTCTTTCGCGTCAGATACCGCTTGAACTCAGAATCATTCAGGCCATTCATAAGGGCCATTACTGCTATCTCTTGTTGCAACTTTGGGATTGTGTTTGCCTCGTTGTTGAACCGCCTGATATAGTCCCTCAAAGACTCATCTGCCCTCTGTTCAACTTCCATCACTCTCCTGATGTTCTCTGTCGCACACTGTTGCTAACATACTGCCCGATGAATATCTCAGTCAACTTTTCAAAACTATCTACCACCCCATTCTCCAGATTATTAAACCAATCAGCTGCAGCCCCAATCAATGTAGTCGGAAAGACCTTACACCATACAGCATCTGAGTTCGTGTAAAGCATCATGTGCCCCTCGTATGACGTTATAAACCTTCCCGGATCTCCTCTTCCATCATACCTACATGTCGGCATCTTGATCTTCTCCATCGGCTGATCCAAGATGCTTTGCGCAAATGGTGACGCCCTTAATTGTACCACAACTCGCGGTACCTGCCCTTCAACCTGGGAACTTCTCTGCTGATAGGTTCTTGTGACAACAGTTCGGCTTGATGACTCCCCCTCTGCGTGACGCGGTGTGGTATGCGTCCTTACCGACGTTTCTTGTCGGTGGTGCCTTGGTGAGCTTGTTATTCGATTGGACTGCTCACCTTGATTAGCTAGCGGCACGCCCCCTTCTGCCTGAGCCATTTCGGCATCTTTTCTTTTTTTGCTCATTGCAGTCATTACCCTTGCTGCTACCTGTAATTCTTCTGGCGTAAAATCTGCCATGGGATCTACCGTTGTTCCCTTTTGCCTTTCTGGGGTTAACGGCATGTGAAACTGATTTTCCTCCAATGTATGTGTTTCATCTTCTATCTCAATTTCTGGCTGCATTGTGATTGGTCGATTTACTGTTTTATTTATTATCGGTGTCATATTGTTTCCGGCCATAATTATTGTTATTTTTATGTGTGTGGTTCTTAGGCGATAGAAGTAATCACTGGTCCCCTCCTTCTAGCGCTAAATTTTTTCTGTCTGGATCCGATAACCCGAGAACCCGAACCTGAGATCCTGACACTCCTATCGGCAGCCCGAGAACCTACACAATTGAACAGAAGTTAGCTAACCCCGGGATGTTCCGGGGATAACCACTCCGATGATAAAGTTAGAATGTGCTTAAGAGAAGATAAATAAGAAAGAGAAAGAAGAGAGAGAAAGAGAGAAAGAGATAAAGAGAGTGTAATTAATACCTCATTAATGACTCCCAACCTACTATTTATAATAAGTATCATGACAGGTGTCTACAGAGCATGCAAAGCCCTTTTCTGCGAAGTGTCAAACTGCTCTTGCCACGTGCCAAGTATCGACAGGCCGATATGTCTGCTTTACCAAACATATCTGCCCATTTATCATCCCTACCGGGTTTAAATCCGAATCTGTAAAAGATGTCGGCCCATCCTATATATCCTCCCATACAGTAAATACTCGTTGCTCTTGTCTCCTACAAGAACCTCTACCTTACCTTCCGCGGCCGCGATATAGAGCTCGTTCTCCATTTCTTTTGTTGCCACCTTTGAAAAAACTGAAGTTGTTCAAAAAAAAAAAAGAGTTTTTTTTTCTTTCTTTTTTGGATGACTTTATAGAATGAAGGTAGCTATTTTGGGCCATTGATGATGTCTATTTAAAGATTCGGTCCAATCTATCTGGAGTAAGTTAATTGTTATTGTAAATGGTGTATTAAATTATAATGATTCAAATTTCAGGTACATTATTAATGATATTTCAGATCCATGGATTAAATTATTTAGTAAGACGACGAGCTAAAATCATGCATGTTACTATAATTGTAGTTGATCTAGTAATTTGTGTCAAAAAAAAAAAAAAAAAAAAAAAAAAAAAAAAAAAAAAAGAGAGAGTTGATCTAGTAATAGTAATGTAGTACTACTGTTGATTAAATAAAAAGTTGACTAGGTAATATTATATTGATGTGTATATTACTATCTTATTAGTAAATGGTTTGTTGATCTGATAATTAAAGTCAGTGGTTGTTGCTTAGGGAAGTGTTAATGGAGTGTAACTTGTCATCTTCAAAGTTGTTACTTGCCTTTTACTTGTGTGAGTTGTGTCTAGCAAGGTAATATATGCTAAGGGCATGTTCACATTTACTAAACTGAGCTAAAGTGAACTGATTTGAGCTGAGCTGAACTAAACTGATTGGAGCTGAACTGAACTGAGCTGAAATGAATATTTTATGAGAGAGGAAAATTAGGAGCTGAAATGAAATGGATTGAACTAAATTGATTGAAGCTGAACTGAATTGAACTTAACTGATTGGAGCTGAACTGAACTGAAATTAACTAAATGTGAACAGGCCTAATCAATTCAGTTCAGTAAATGTGAACAGGCCCTAAGTACACTATCTAGAAGTATTAATTTTAAATTAGGTTAAATAAATAAAATGGATAAATGGATCTAATATATTATATATCTACTATCTCCGTTAAATATTATCTGCAACTTTGGAGCAGATTACGGTTCACAATGCAAAATTTGAGGGGTGAAAATTAGTGGAAGTTTAGATGATTTAATTAAAGTAGAGGAGAGAGAAAGGCTGACCCCCCCACTTGCATTTGAAATCTGTCAGTTTTTTGAGGGAAATAGATTTCCCTCTTAAAATTTCCCCAAAATTTCAAACAATTTGAAATTTTTGGAGATTCAAAACTCCCACCAAAATCTAAAAAAAAAACAGATTTATGCATTAAAGATTGAGCATTTAAGAGGCATATAAAAGGAGCCTCATTCATTACAGAAGCATTCAATGTTTCTCCCAAAAGACAAGCCATGAAATTTTTAAGATTACACCATTAGTTTTCCAAAAGTTAGCACTAATCACAGTCATTAAGTCCCTAAATATCCAAAAAATTATCCTAACTAAAGTCAGTGATGCACATGATCTTCACAAATCAGACGCTTCATTGGCTTGGCACCTCCATCATCCTTTTACCCTAACAAGAACGCCCCTTCTTCACAAAAAAAACCAGCAGGGACTCCTGTTTCATCAACCTTGAGCTGGAAATATTCATGTGTAGTAAATGTCATGGCAGAGTTAGAAGAAGGGGTGTTTTTGGAGGTTGATCAACTGTTAACTGAAGAAGAACTAGCAGAGCTTTACTATGACTATGAAGAACACATGCAAGATTATGGCTTGTATGATGATTCTGATGATGAAGTAATGGATGAAAAGGGGCAGCAAGACAATGATCAACAAGCACAGCAACAAACAGAAGATCAAGGCAACATTCAAGCAGCAACAAGCAGAAAACAACTTGATTTGCACAAGAAGAGGGAGATTGTAGATGCAATCTTACTCAAAATGCATAATGGCAACTTACCAAGAGGGTACATGCAAGAACTATCACACAAATTCAATGTACACAAATCAACAATCACAAGGGTTTTCAAGGACATTCAAAAACAGTTGGAACAAGGTGATGTGATTGATGTCAGGTCTAAGAAGTATGGCAGAACAGGGCCTAAACCAAGGGAATTTACTGATGAATTCCTACAGTCAGTGCCTCTGCACCTAAGGCAGACAGAGAGGAGTTATGCAGAAGCATTGAAGATATCTCATGTTACTCTTCACAACTTAAAAAAAAAAAAGGAAGGCTCAGAACACATACAAGCAGCAACAAGCCAGCTCTCACAAGTGACCACAAAGTTGCAAGACTGAAATGGATTCTGTCTTACATTAATCCTATCATTGGGAATGAAGACTCTACATTTGATGATATGGACCATGTCATCCACATAGATGAGAAATGGTTCTATCTTAATCCAGATAAAAGGAGATTTTATCTCCTTCCAAGTGAGGAAGACCCACAGAGAGTTCAAACGTCAAGAAGATTCAAACTGAAGGCAATGTTTATGGCAGTAGTGGGAAAGCCATTGTATGGGAGAAATGGGGAGCTACTACATGATGGGAAATATGGCATGTTTCCTTTCACAGTCAAAGAGCAAGCAAAAAAATCAAGCAAAAACAAGCCTGCAGGAACATGGGAGACCAAGGCAATACAAAATGTGAACAGAGAGGTGATTAGGGAAATGTTTCTCACAAAAGTAATACCATTAGTCATCTCAAAATGGCCACAAAGTCTAAGAAAAAAATGTCACAATACAATGGGACAATGCAAGACCACACCAGATACCCAAAGATCAAGAATTCATTGAAGCTACTACAGCAAATGGGTTCAACATTCAACTGGTGTTTCAGCCACCTCAGTCACCAGACTTGAATGTGCTAGACTTAGGATTGTTCAGGTCTATTCAGTCACTGCAGTACCAATCATTTCCTAGCAACTTGGATGAGCTAGTGGACAAGGTCATTGAGTCTTATGACACATTCAAACCAGAGGTGAACAAGTACATTTGGATCACTTTGCAAAAATGCATGATCATGATACTGCAAGCAGAAGGGGGTAACAAGTACAAAATTCCTCATATAAACAAAAAAAAAGCTTGAGAATTTGGGCATTTTTCCAGACAAGGTGGAGGTGCAAAGGGATATAGTGCTGGGAAGTGTAGAGTACCTAAACACAATGTTTAGGCCAGCCACTCAAGGGATTCAAGATGCAGCAGAAGATATGGAAGTGGATGCAGATTAGGGGACTCAAGCCACAAACCAGGTTTTGCACACTGACAACATTGACTACCACACATAACCACTTAACCTTTTTTTTCCCCCTTATGCTATGGTTAATGAATAGGTGGTTAGGTGTATTTTGGTGATTTAGATTAAACTAACATGTTAGACAGTCAAATGTGAAGTCTTTTGTTTATGTGCATCAACTTTTGTAATCACTATATGAATGAAATGACAAAGACAAGTTTTTGAAGTGTTATGG
Organism: Chenopodium quinoa; assembly: GCF_001683475.1. NCBI lineage: Eukaryota > Viridiplantae > Streptophyta > Magnoliopsida > Caryophyllales > Amaranthaceae > Chenopodium > Chenopodium quinoa. Next base: position 1,720,592 of record NW_018742881.1, read on the forward strand.
CAATACATGTCCATCAGAAAGGTTATCAATGGTGTTGAATACTACACTTCACAACATTGTTACCTCAACAACAATCTCAAACAAGAGATTGTTGGAGCAACTCAAATGTGTTAAGTGAAATTCAATGGAGTCCCTTCATCATTTGAACCATACAAGTCACTAAGGGTGGAATTTCATACAGACAAGGGGGACTCCACACATTCATGGGGCAAATAACAGAAAGGGGGGGGGGACTCATTGAAGCACTGCTATAACAAGAACACCAACCCATAGACATTGTTCTCTACAAAACATGATCATTGAGAACATTGTATATACCACACAACAAAACAAACAAACCAAACTGAACTCAGCATTCATCATTCATTAATCACAATCCCTTGTTCCATCTTTCTTAGTACACAAACAGAGAGATCAAGGCAACACTCTTTCAATCAGACAACCAGCATAAGGCAACATTATCACAGCCAAAAATACAGAGTACACCATATCATTCATGAGTATTACTCACAATATCACCATCATTATTACTAAAACATAATATGAACAACATTCCAGCCACACATGGTCTATAATTAAGCCACAGGCATGCTCATCCAACAGATCCACCAAAAAAAAACAATCCATCAGCATATGGGCAACAGGACTCATATAATTCACCCACCAACAACATAATCCAGTAAAAAACAAACAAGGTAGCCTAGAACACATGCAAAAAATTAAAGAAAACCAACCAAGATATATGAGGGACTCAAGAATATAAATGAAAGAGATTAGGGTTAGGAATCGTTACGAAAGCAGTCACTCAGAGGGTTGAACCGAACGGTTCATCCGCCTCACATAGCAGTTGACCACAGGGACTGAAGAGCATCTAGATTCAGGCTGCTTGGCAGGAGAAGGAGAAGCCTCCTCCATATCCTCATCCTCATCAGAAGAAAGGATGATGTACTCATGGTCTGGAAGCCCACGCATCCTCCGAAGAGCAACACGTGTCGCCTTCCTGGTAGATCTGACCTTGGGGGTGACCTAGGCCTCTTAGTTCTGGCCTTTTTTGGAGCCACAGCAACCCCCAAAGCAGATTCAGCCACCAGATCTGCAAGAAGAGGACAAACAGAACCCAGATCTGCAGGAGCAGGAGCAGCAGAGCCAGATTCAACCACCATAGGAAGAGGATCTTCCTCACTCTTCAACTTCGCCTCCTCCCTCTTCAACCGTTCCTCCTCATCAATACTCTTTAGGACTTGACCCAAAGCTCTATATCTGTACAGAGCACAGTAGCCACCAGTTTCAGCGGATTCGTAGAAATCACGAGGAAAAGGGTTGTCAGTTTCAAAGCAATGGAGGAAGTGGTTGATCAGATTCTCCTCACCCTTATCATTTGTTGCAATGTACGCATCTTTCAAAGGATCAAGGTTAGGCATTTTCATAGGGGACTCTTTTTTCTCAGAAAATGGTGTGGTGATTGGTGAAGAGTAGATCTGGAGAGAAGGAGAGGAAGAATCGAGGTAAAAGAGGAGAGAGAAGGTGGGAAACGATGAACTAGGGTTCATCTTCAGAAGAAGATTCATGAACATAAAGGGAAACCCAACCATCAGAAATTAATTTTTGGTGGTTGGGGAAGTCAGTAAATGAGGAAAGAAGGAGGGAGATGAGGAAATAAAGGGAGGGAATCATTAGGTTAGAGTAGATCTGATTAGTTTAAGGTTTGTGAAATAAGATTAGTTTAGGAGATAATAAGGGTAGTAATTAAAAATAAATAAAACATAAGTAAGGGTAAAATGGTAATTTCATGCTTTTTTGTTTACTACAAATGGAAAAAAAATGAAAAGTTGCAGATAACCCTGATCATCCCGAAACGGCAAAAGTTGCAGATAATATTTAACGGAGGTAGTATTTGTTTTCTAACGAGAAGGTTTGACTTTTGTATATTCACTTTAGTTTTGGCTATTTGCATTCCTCAATTTATACATTACATGAAAAACATAGTCATGTAAATCTTATACTGTAAGATTTAATATATTTAACTTAGAATATATATATATATATATATATATATATACTAAATAAAAAAATGCATAAATATTTGAAATTGAAAAAAATTCAATTCAAATCAATCGCAAGTCATTGTAACCAAATTTGCTTCGCAGAGTTGGTAAATAACTCACCTTGTATAGTTGTATGTGACTTTGAAGTTAGAAATTTGAGCTCCACCAATAACAATTACTTGAGATTATGGGGATTCCCTTAACTCTCCAAGCGGGATTTGCTTAACCTGTAAAAGGAGCTGATGATTCCGTAGAGTCTTTGATCTTATCTTACAAAATAATATATAGGATAGATCTTTCATTTCAAAATCAAGTCAATTGTAATTTGCTTTAATACAAGTATTATGTTGACATTATTATAGCAACAACATGATGAAAGCCAAAAGGGTCAGCATGATGTAAATCCATGTGATACATACACAACTTGATTGTTCACACCCTCCCCCATGATGAATAAGTAATTAAACCATCACCTCCCCCCGATACATATTCAGTTTCTCCATAAATTAACACATGGTCTGCATTGACCAAACTACTAAAAAAACCATGAGTAATTTAATATGAAATATTATATACAGTATGAGGTTCAGAGGTTATTATACTACTCCATCTGTAATAAGTAAAAACTCTATGAAGTATGGACTAAGGGTTAGTGTAGTTTATTAATTTATTTATTTTTACAATAAGGAGTGAAGGATCCCGAACGAACCTTAGCCTTTATGGTTTTTTTGGTCCGTTATTTGCATATTAGACACTTTAAGAGTGAGGGGAAATGGGCAAGGGATCCTCATATTTTTCACCTCAAGGTTAGAAGGTGTAATCCTTTTCACTTGACCAACCTAAAGGTTAGTGTAGTTCATACGAAGGGCATTATATAGAGAAATATGTCAATCAAACTAACATATTTCTCTATACTAGGGCAGTCAACGCGCGCGTTGCGCGCGGAATGGCTAGCTTTTGCAACTTAATTTTACTTGTCTTGTATTTGCACTTCACATGGAGGAATAAAAGACCGGTAAAAAGAATATATTTCTATTGCTTAGGCATTTTTTTTTTGTAGTCGTCCTAAGTTGAATGTTACGTGTGAAATATCTCGTATATTGAAAAAAAAATCTTTAATTTTTTTATTTGTATATGGTGATTCTTTTAATTGGAATACTACGTAGAGTTACAGTAGAATATAATGCTTAGGTTTTTCAATGATAATGCAGAAAAGGAACAAATGTTAGAATTGTTGTCTGTTTATTTTTGCAGTGTTGATATTAGCATTACTTAATTGTGTTGGTACAATACGAAATAGAGAAAGAATCATCAATGATGAAACCAAAACGACCAGTTCCTAATCCACTACAGAGGCTAACAGTATTAATCAATGAGTTCATTTTTAATTTAAAAGTACAATCCTTCTAGATGAAACCGAAACAACCATTTCCTAAAGCAGCCATAATCCATATATATATATATATATATTTTAACAGATGGAGTCATGGAGAGGAGGAGAGAAATCTCAAATGTGTAAGGAAATATAAACGGGTAAGAACAATTTGAAGTTGGATTGTTGGAGTACAAAATTACAAATAGGGTTACAAAGGTAAAACACATTTTGAAGGGTAAATAAGGGTACAAAGGTAAAATAACATTTTAAAGAGTATAAAAGTCCGTGCACTATTCATAAGAGCAACTTTCTACTTTTTACTTTTTATTTATATAAGGTAGGATAAATCCCTTCATATGAGATTTTTTAAACTTAAATAAATTATGAATCTAACATGAAGCTATTATACTTGGCCCTTAATATTTTTACCAAGAACTGTTGACATTTAAACCGATGAGTGGCGATGACCTATTCATCATGACGCAATTTTTTTTACTCCATAATGTGTTAATAATTGTTTTTTTTTCTTCTAAAAATAAAAAAACCAAAACAAAATAACAAAATAACAAAACCTATCATGTATTGGTTCAATCGGTCAAGTCAGGTTTTCGCTTTTAATTGGGAAACTTCAAGGAAATATAGTTGGGATCGACCTCCAATTTCTGCGAACTATGGTCAGTGACTGCGCTGCTAAGTTTGCGTTTTTCCATGTATCCGGTGACCTATTCTGCTTTCCTTGGAATCTCGTATCAGGGTACCACGTTACTTTTTTGAATGATCCCGAACCTGGTTCTTTGACAGCCTATGTTGTGGGTTGTATCCAGTATGCTTATGCTCATGCTATTGCTAATGAAAATGATGACGATTCCTGTCTCTTTTTTTGCTAATGCTATCCCAGTTTAATTCTGGTTAGTAATTTACTCCCTTTTATCTCCAAATTCATAGTTTACCACTTGAAGTTGTAAAGTAATTTACTCGGTACATGTATTAAAATGAACCCATCATTAAAATAATACAAGAATAATAGACAGGAAGTACTTACAGTGGGAGGAAGACATGGTGATTCTCTGATAAGATCGGCAGGGGTTTTACAGGCTTTGTTCTGTATTGTTAAAAGATCTAGTAGCCATTGTTCATTGTCCTTTGATGATTTACGTTCTTCCCCCCAAACATGAAGGAATACTTCTACAAGATCGTAACGGTGTGTTTCCATGATTGTCCTTCAATTTCAGCAGATCTCTTACAGATTTAATTTGTAGAAGGTGGTGCAAAAAATAGCCTGATGGATGATCTATTAGGTGGTGCCAAAATGTCAACCCGTCATCGTCACAAGTTTGTGCTGCTTTTGGTGATAGATTGCATAGTTCTCTAGCCATTACGAGGTTATCAGCTTTAATAGCTCTCATTAAGGGGGTGAGACCATCCTTGTCGAGCCAATGTGTCGCTGTGTCGTTTGTCGCCTCTACCATTGATTCTATGTCTACTTCTTTCTTGAACTGCTCATCCATGTCTTATGCAAAACACTACCAAACAATTTAAAATGATGAATAAAAAATAGTACTTGTTGAAGTTAAAATATTTACTCATGGGGCATTCGGCGAGCAAATGAAGAGGCAACTCTTTACACTTGTTAGCTACACCAGCCGATCTTGGATCGTGCATTAACAATCTTTTTACCAAAGTTGTGTTATTTGCTACGAGTGCTTCGTGAAGCGGTGTATTGCCCTCTGCATTCTGTACCAACCAAGGTGTCTGTTCTTGAGATCTAAGGATACTCTGATTGCATAATTCTAGTAATAGTAACAAAAGGCCTGATTTGCACAATTTTAAAGTAACATCAGTGTCAAGGCTGTCTCGGTTTCCTGAAGCAACATAAATTTTCGTATCAGAATGATTTTGTACAAGGATATGAACCTGTTTGACAGACAAGTGATGGAAATTTTTCAAGAAGTTGTTGGATGAAATCTACAAAGTCGTCATGCATTATTCGGCTTTCATTTTGTATCTGTAGCAATTTATGAAGGATATTTCTTCCCTTGGAATCATGTGAGAGTAAGAATTCCATGATTTCCAATTTTTCCATCCCTAATTTGCTCATTCTTTGCCTTAGAAAGGCTATGTCTCTTTTGTCTGCTGCTTCGGATTCCTCCAGTGTCATGTTTCGCTTCCTTAGCATCTGCATTGCAATATTCGACAAATGAAATAATATATATCAGTACTGTATTACACTTTGTTTGGATAGAAAGAAATGGAAGGAAAAGAAGAAAAGAGAAATGGAGGGGGACAAAATCTCTTGTTTGGGTAAAAGATTGGGGGAAGGAAGGGGAAGGAGAGAGATGGATCCATTTTCCCTCACTCTATAATAACCATAATCCCTCCAAAATTGGAGAGATTTGGAGGGAAAATGGAGCTCACCTCCCCCTCCCTTTCTTTTCCCTTCCCTTCCTCCATTTTCCCTCCCCTTCGTTTCCTTCCTTCTTTGTTATCCAAACAAAGCGTTAATGTTTCCTAGTTTCAGTTGTTCCTACAAAACAGAGTAGTACCTCAAGAAGATTATGTTGTTGTATCAGTGATGCTACCGAGACACCTTCCATGTTTTTAATACTAAGTTTCGTCGAGGATTCCAACAGAACTCGTACCATGTTAATATCCTTATTTCTTGCAGCAATATGCAATGGTGTATCTCCTAGTATGTCCTGACAATTTCTGAGGACATAAATCTCTTTAAATTTAAGCAAATTTTTAACTTGTTGATAGTTTGGCAGCCTAGTTATCACAAGATGTAGGATGGACTTGCCAGAAGCATCACACACCTCTGCAGACTGCAGCCAATGATAAAGTATTTTTTTTATGACCTCAAGGTTATAAGGTGAGTTAAGCGATGCTGCACTATGCAGAGGAGTCGAACCGTTTGTATCAGGCCAACATGTGACATGACTCCATTTCTCTATCAGAAATAATATCAAACTTGACATATCTTCGCCGGGTACAAATGTTGTAGCCAAGGCAGCTCCTCCCTCAGTAATAGGTTGTTTTATTTTGGCCATTATTGATTCACTCTCAGCTATATATGTATAGCACAAATACATAAACAGAAGTTAAATATTTTTCAAATAAATGGTAATTAATGTTACAACTATATTTAACAAGTCTAATTCTATTGCATGATACCAGCTAGACCTAATGATTTAAAGTCTAATTCTTCTCCAAGCATGCTCAAATAGGATTCCTTAAAACTAATGAGTTAATATAATTAGTTCAAATAAATTAATATATATTGGCTTTGTATTATAAGACGGAAAGAATAAATAATATAATATAAGTATCACGCTTTCAAGCTAACGTTTTTTTTAAAAGTTTTTTTTTTTTTTTTTGATATACATAAAATTATACTCGTGCTACGTATAGACCTTTCAAGCTAAGGTTAGTAGGTTACTATCACTTCTTTTTTTTTCAATAAAGAATGGTTACTATCACTTAGTATATCAAATGAAAAAAAGAGTTTACATGATATGTAGTCATCAGATGGTAAAAGATGAAAAATGTGGCCAGAAAGGCAGAAACTAATAAAGCAAAACATCATTTTAATTGTTTGTAGAGGAGTAAATAAAGCGTTGAAAATTCAGCGCATTTATATTTAATGAAAGAGACAAATTAAATAAATAAATCAACAAACAGCTGAAAATATGCAAGTGCATTAGTGCATATGTTGGTCACTTGGTTGGGTAGGCTAATATCGTACACACATGGTGTCCCACCGCGTGACGTCATGGTGAAGCATTATGTTTTTGGTGTGTGGTTGAGAGCTTGAGAATTGAGATAAATGCTCATAACCCACACTAGACTTTTTTTTTTTTTTTTTAAGAAAGACCCACACTAGACTTTTACGTAGGGGTAAAATTAATATGGTTTAAAAACAAAACCGAACCGAGCCGTAAACTAAACCAAGAAAAAAAAGTGCGATTAGGTTTGGTTTTGATTTTTGTTTTGAAAACAAATTTTAAAACGGTGTGATTTGGTTTGGACCAAATAATAATATGTTCCAAACCGATTTAATATAGTTTGGTTTTAATTTGGGATATAAACCACACCCCAAACCGAACTTTTCACCTCTATCGTTTTAAGACGTTCAACAGATTAATCATCAATAATCAATAACTTAACACTAAAGCAGACACCGAAAGTGACGTGTGTCTCATCCTGGTGCTATTTATTGCCTCCAAAACTCCATCTCCATTTTAGTCATTTTTTTTTAATATTTGTATATTAATACCACTGTAATAATATAATTCTATATCTTTTATATTATTTTTATAATAAATGTGTTCCTGTTTAACTGGTGTCCTTATTTTTAATCGTCTTTTTTACGGAGTATTATAAAATTTGTATTGCCAAAAAAAAGTAATAATAAAATTGATTCATATAATTGATACTCCATATTATACAAATAACTTAAAAATATCACTCAAATATTTTCAAATACCTCCTATATTTTGTTTCCATTTAAATATTAATTATACATTCAAATTAATTACAATTTTGTTTATGGGGTTTTACTATTATGTATTTAAAACTTGAGATAATATATTACTATTATGTGTTTAAAACTTGAGATTATATATTACTTTGTCTTCTAACATAGATTATATGACAATATAATTTTTAATTTTTAATTTTCTATATATTTGATGTGTATGTTTTATCAAATTTATTTGAAAGATATAATTAATTTTACAATGATAAGATTTACCGTATATGGCACGGAGCCTAAGTTAGTTATATAATACAATACTAAAGCCGAATCCACTTAATTAGATTTTTCCTTCGTACATGCCAATTACTTAATAATTAAAGATATAAATTGAATACGGGTTATAAATTTATAAATAAAAAAAATAAAAAAAATAAAAATAAAAACCTAAGCAAATGAGTTAAATTAAAACTAAAAAAAAAATTAAGGGTGTCTCCTATTTTTGCAAAATGCACAACTTGTTGGTAGATCATTGGCCACTCAGGTTATGTCGTGCCAAGAATGAGCTTCAAGCCTAAATTGTGCTAGACTAACCCACAAGTCATGCTCGATCTATACATAGATATAATAGACTGAAAACAGACATTGTATCTATGAACCAAACAAGCAAGCTAATTACTTTTTGAAAAATAGCTCTTTTAGTGGAATATATAAGCTCTTTTTTTTTTTTTTTTTTTTTGAAAAAAATATATAAGCTCTTTAAATAGGCTTTTAATTAAAAACAACAAAACAAAACAAAAAACTTTAATAACAAAAAACTTGAAGTAAATTTTCCACCAAACACCTCAATTACCTTATTTAATAATGAATAAGTTAATAAGCTAATTTTGCTCAAATAAGCTAACAGTTACCAAACCACAGTCTTAGGCTTACAAACAAATAAGATGAGGTTGAGAATTGACAAACTTACAATAATTAACAAGGTGTTTGATTGCAAGATGAAGTGGTGCTTCTTTTGACTTATTCACAATACAAGCCAAGGAAGGATCTTTCTCCAACAAAAACTTAGCAATCTTAACATTATCATGAACAAGTGCAACATGAAGTGGAGTGTTACCCTTTGAGTTTTCCACCCTCCATACCATTTGCTTCTTATCACCAAAATGATCATTGAGTAACTTGACTATACTAAAGTTTCCGACCTCGGCCGCGACATGAAGAGGGGTGTCTTCTTTGGAATTCTTCTCACATATTAACTCATTACAATCATTTGGAAGTTGCCTAAGACATGTTTCTACGAATTCGTGTTGAACCGTGATGTGAATGACATTGTTTTTTAAATAAGTTTTGTTCAGTAAAAATTTGTTCGTTGTGCTGAATTTCTTGAAGAAACTCTACATTACCTTTTGCAGCTGCAACATAGAGCTTCTTCTCCATTTCTACTTCCTCTGAATTTTTCATAGTTTCTATGTTTTCAAGACTAGAGTTAGACATTTTTATTTTTTTGGGTGAGGTGTGTTAGAGGGCGTGAGGGGGAAATAGTGTACGTTTAAGGCTTTATGACAAATTGGGCAATTTATAGGATTCAACTAATTTTGTTGACCATGTAAATATTATTTTTTTTTTTGAAAGCTGACCGTGTAAATAATTCATTGGTTTTATGTTCATTTTTATCCTTGGGTGATAGAAATAAATTACTTTTTTTTTAATGACAATGATAGAAATTTATTACAAGATAAGAGGAATTATGGTATACGGAGTATATGATTAGTCAATGCAAAATTTACATTTTTTTTTTGAGGAATAAATCATCTATCAATTATTGGGATTACATAACTTAAAATTGGGATTTACTGACAAATAAATCTTTTACAAAATTGTCATATTTCATATGTAATTTAAACTGTATATTAAACAATTTATGTGATCTGATTAGGGGTGGCAATTTGGGTTAGCGGGTCGGGTTCGGATCAGATTTCGGGTCGATTTTGAGTTATGCTTAGAAACTATAAAAATAGTGTAAAACTTAATATTATTATGAAATAGGAAATTTGGGTCAAATCGGGTCGAATTCAGGTTGTTTGGGTCCGGGTTTCTCTCAATAACTTCAGGTCGGGTTTGTGTCGGGTCAGGGATTGCCAGCCCTAGATCTGATCATTATTTTTTCTTAAACTTTTTGTCGATTTATTAAACATTTAAAATTTATCCCCTCAAATTACAAATTCTGGAAACGTCACTGATACCTATCAAAGAGATACAATATGACAATATCTAATAGTTGACTCATATTGACTAGGAGATGTTACAACTAAATAGAGTATAAATAAAGATTCTAAAATAGAGGGAAATTTTCCAAAGAAAATAAACCCAAAAATATATCGACCGTTGGGCCTCCATCTAACCATCTCTCTTCATTATCCACATCTATCTCCATTCATCCAAATAAAAACAATCACCCACGAAAACACAAAAACAACTCTACAACTCAAAACTAACCCAATTTTCCTACAAAATTTAATCACTGAGCTTCAAATTAATGGCTTCCATACCAAACCCAGTTTCTTTAATTTATCAAAAAACATTACACAGAACTTGTTATACTAAACCCACTTCAATTAACACCACCATTAAAGCCATGGCTAAAGAGCTCCACTTTAACCATGATGGTTCTGTCACTAAGAAGCTTCAGGTTTACCATTTTTGGACCATTACACCTTTATTTTTGAATTTATAATTGTTGATTTTATCAATTTTTAATCTTTTTTGTGGGAATTGTAGGCAGGGGTGAATTTGGTGGGAGATTTGTTAGGGGTGACATTGGGTCCAAAAGGAAGAAATGTGATTTTGCCAAATAAATATGGACCTCCCAAGATTGTCAATGATGGTGAGACTGTTCTTAAAGAGGTTATCTACTTTGCTTATACTTTGTAGCATTTATTTCATCAATTCTGCTATTTAATTAGTATGTGGGTGTGAGATAGAAATTATACATCCCTGACCCTAGATAATCGGCCACATTTATGTTTCGGGCTGTCCCCGTATCAATGAGTCATTTCATAGTACTTGATATGTTGAAATGTAAACTTTTCATAATACCCTTAATAAAAGACTAAAGAATTAAGCTATTAATTGTGTGATCATGTACACAATATTTGTAAGGTGGGTACTTAAACTATGATTTTTTTAACTCAACTTCCTTAAAAATGATTGTGAATCAATGTAGCTTATTTCGATTAATATTGGAATTTCATACATAAGTTCATATTTAGCAGATTTCAGAAATGTATGCATTTTGTGAAACAGTGCAATTTCTAACAGACTAGACTAGCACTATATATTTATATAATGTAAAGGAGCTACCATATAAATTTGTGTGAACTTTTCTTATGTAATTAACTGATCATACTTTAGATTGAGTTGGAGGATCCTCTAGAGAATGTTGGAGTAAAGTTGGTGAGACAAGCCGGTGCTAAAACTAATGATCTTGCTGGTGATGGTTCAACAACGTCGATTGTTCTTGCTCGTGGTCTCATTGATGAGGGTGTGAAGGTAATCATATCCCTATCCAAAAGGGTCACTGCTAGGACAATTTGCTTTATTTTCACAATTGCATTTAACATATTCCTTAGTTAAGGAATAGGGACACCATTAAACTAAAATGCCTTGTTTTTGGTGTTGTTGTCTAGCTTCTTAATTCCTTGTACTAATGGTGCAACTCTTAAGGTCATTGCAGCAGGCAGGAATCCTATCCAGATTTCACGTGGGATCGAGAAAACAGCAAAGGCCCTTGTTTCTCAGCTTAAACTAATGTCTAGGGAGGTGAATGTTACTGTTCTTCTATTGTTTCTTAATGCTTTAGACTCATGAAAACCTCGGAGAAAGGAAGAAATTTAAGAGTTTATATTCATAGTACTTAAATTAAGTTTGCAAAAATAATGCAGATTGAAGATCATGAAATTGCAGATGTGGCTGCTGTTAGTGCAGGAAATGATTATGAAGTAGGCAATATGATTGCTGAAGCTGTTGCAAAAGTAGGAAGGAAAGGAGTTGTGAGAGTTGAGAAAGGAACATACACAGAAAACAAACTGCAGATTGTAGAAGGAATGCAGTTTGATCGCGGGTACTTGTCTCCTTATTTTGTCACAGATCGACGAAAAATGACAGTAGAGTATGACAATTGCAAGGTAGGTTTCATACATCAATAATCTGTTTTCTATGATCTTCTTCTGAGGAGTGATCAAAGGATTAATTGCTCACCTGGCAGATTCTTTTGGTGGACAAAAAGATCACTCATCCTAAGGAGGTGTTCAAAATGTTAGAAAATGCGGTTCAGGGAGATTTTCCAATTTTGATCATTGCAGAGGGCATAGAGCAGGAAGCTATGGCTCCAATAATCAGGAACAAACTAAAAGGTGCTCTGAAGGCTGTTGCTATCAAGGCTCCTGCCTTTGGAGAACGTAAAAGTCATTGCTTGGATGACATTGCTATATTGACAAGAGGTAGTTCCTTTACTGGTCATAAGAGTTACATTTATGCTTCCCTAAAGCAGCCATGATCCAACTTAAGCTTGACCACATTGTTATAGCTTATGTTTCTCCGACTCTTCATATCTCCTCACGTACCTTTGTCAGGTCTTCAAATACCAAAATGGGTGTACACTTTGTATCTTTTTAAAAGTGTGCTCTTTATGTTCTCATGCACTGTGTAGGAACTGTGATCAGAGATGATATAGGCCTCAACCTAGAAAAGGCGGGAATAGATGTATTAGGAACTGCTACTAAAGTGATCATAACCAACAAATCTACTTTAATTGTTACTGATGGAAGTACAAGGCAAGCTGTTGAGAAGAGAGTTTCCGAAATCAAAGCATATGCTGAGGTAAGGCATCAAGTTCTTCACAGATCTGGCCTATCATTTGAACTATAGAACTTTGATAGGTCAGTATTGATCTACATACTGATTGAAATATCAATGGCATCAGTCCTGTGGAGTATAGTATATCGAAGTTATAAGAACAAGTGTATGATTTTAGGAAATACATTTTTTTAAGCAGTGTAATGTTCTGTTAGATTTTGAAGGTTTGAGCTAGTAAGATAATATCTGGCCAGATATGTGCAGAGGATATTTGATGACAGTTTTTGTATGGTTTCCTTGCATGATACTTAGTTGTTAAATGCTATTGGTCAATCTCCAGAATGTCGAAGAAAATTTTCAACGGAAAATTCTGCATGAGAGAATAGCAAGGTTATCTGGGGGTATTGCTATCATAGAGGTAATTTCATAATTTATTTACAGGAACAGGTACCCTGTGTTGTGGACATTTTGTTAAAATGAAATGACTATATTGCAGCCTTTTGCAGGTGGGAGCTCAAACACAGATTGAGCTGAAGGATAAACATCTAAGGATTGAAGATGCTTTGAATGCAACTAAGGTACTGTTCTTGATTTATTCGGTTTATATATTTTAACTTTGATGAGATCGTAATAACAACTACTCCCCTTGTCCCTAAATAATAGGCCACATTTGATTCATGGTCTTTATAAGGATATCAGCCAAAATACCAAACTATCTTTTACTTCCAAAATTTACTTCATCATATCAATGTAGCTTTTCTGTAAAAATATTGATTTAGAACATCATTGAGGATATTATAGGAAAATTCCAGCAAGTGACCTACGGAGTATAATTTTGGGACAAACTAAATCGAAATATGACCTATTATTTTAGGATGGAGAAAGCTTATGAGCCTACAAAATCGTGTCTAAGCATATGACAAGTCATGAAGAAATCAAAGAAGTTCCTATGATCTTTTTTAGGAGCAATATCAAGGAAAGATTTTGTTTGACCATTAGAAAAATTGAAATTTTGCACTCCCTCTCTTTATTTTTGGTTTCTTATTGCTCTTATAATTCTACTCAATAGCTAACAAGTTTACGTGGCTTAATAACAAGAACTGAATCCTAAAGATCTGTTATCTACTTATTTCTATTCTTGAATCTTTAACGCACTTGCTAACAACCTTCGTAACATGAACTCTTGTTTCTAATCTCCAAAATGACATTTTGTAGGCAGCTATTGAAGAAGGTGTTGTGGTTGGTGGAGGATGTTGTCTTTTACGGCTTTCATTGAAGATTGATGAAATCAAAGAGCAGCTAGATAATGAGGAGCAAAAGGTAATGCAGCACTTCCTTTCAGATTATTGTTTTTGTTATAAAACTTAGATAACTGCTTAGTTCGATGTAAACGAACTCATAATGTCTATAGCCAATGGCTATGATCTTCCCTTCTTTGAGTTGCCTAACTTATGATATTTCTGAGCTGCTTAAAAGTTTTGGATGTGATATGATACAGCTCAATAACTATACCTTTATATCAAATGAATTCCTAGCTTGTGTTTAAACTTCAGAACATTTGTCATAACAAAAAATGTATGTTCAGAGGTACTCATGTCAGATTTTTATGAGCATTCCTTGACAAATGTGACTGAAATTAAGTAAATATCTACAGGTTGGAGCAGAGATCTTCAGACAGGCTTTGGCCTACCCAATAAAAAAGATAGCAGAAAATGCAGGCGTTAATGGCAGTGTGGTTGTGCAAAAGGTCCTGCATACTGTTTTACTGAATTCTGTTCTGCTCAAAAAATGTGAGCATTTTGCTCATAATTAACTCTACGAAAACTATTGTTGCAGGTTCTTGCTAATGATAACTTGAGATATGGGTACAATGCTGCACGTGACTGTTATCAGGATCTAATGGAAGCTGGGATTATAGATCCTACAAAGGTACACTAGATTCAAATGTAATTTTTCCTGTTACTAAGGGAAAATAATTATAGTAATGTATTTTTTCGGGTTGCTTGTATCATGTAGTATGTTCAAAGTAACTATAGAGGCCTTCATTCCAAATATCATGGATTCATGGTAAAGATTAAATTACCAAATTGAAGCATTAGAAGATTTGAAGTGCATCTAACCCAAAAAAATCAATTTATTCTGCTTGCTTGCAGAATGGGCAAAGAACCAAGTCATGCTCTTATAGTGTCAAATCTTTTGTAGAATAAAATGCACTCTTTTTACTCTCCTTTCTGTTAGATTCTTCACATCTTGTTAACACATTTATACGTGCCCAGTGACAATAATTTTTTACATTTCCCTCTCAAATGGGAGCAGGTAGTCAGGTGCTGTTTGGAGAATGCAGCATCGGTTGCAAAAACATTTCTTACGTCAGATGCTGTAGCTGTTGACATTAAGGAAAAACAACCATTTCCGAGGAGACCTCCAATGCCACCAATTCCCATGTCAGGTAATTTACCACCATTTTCGAAAAGACCTCCAATGCCCATGTCAGGTAATTTACCACCATTTCCGAGGAGACCTCCGATGCCACCAATGCCCATGTCAGGTAATTTTGACTTGTGCAATCAAGTGATCAATTCTCCTGCAACAGTTAAGCAGACACTAAATTACAGTTGATTTGATGAAACTGACTCATACTACATTTTTTCATTTAGGTGTCGGGCCTCTTGGGATGTAATCGATTTACATACAATACGGATGTGTCTTTATCACATAGCAGCCAAATTTGATTTTTTTTTTTTCCCGAGTTAGAACTAGAGATGATCCTCAATCCCCAAATGGAAATTCTTCTCTAACAATCAAGCTTCAGAGAGTTATGCTGCATTACATGATCATCATGAAGTTACAGATGATGGCCTTCTGCAGTGCCAACTGGTATCAGAGTTTCTCTGAAAGAACTAAGATTAAGGGTGGTAGCTAATGTATCATTCATTCGTAAATCAAAATATTTTGATGTTTGTACATACTCTGATCTGTATGTAAATCAATAGCACTGTGCAGTCTGCAAAGTTTAATATTCCAAAATATAAACTGATTGTGCATTAGACTGATTGAATATTTGAAAGCATGCATTGAATTAGTTTGCCCCCTGAATGAGAATGTCTCAGCATAGGGGTTTCATCTACCTATGAACGTAGCTAACACATAGTGAACCACAAACATCTTTGTACATGTTTCTTGTTAATGCTTCTCCCATCCATCACAACATGCCCTTCACTGATTAATTGGACCGATGACTATATTCTATAGTCATTTAAATATTGAAAAATTACAATTATCAGAATAAATGTCACATTTTAAAATTTTATTTAAAAATCAACCCAAAAGTTAAAACAATAATCTTAGAAACTATAGATTAAAAATTTCCTACAGGTGGAAACTTGTCGCAAATTTGAAGTATGTCAATACAGCATGGAGCATTTGTCTTTTCAATTGCTTCATTAATGTACTTTATATGACCTCGATCATTTTTTAAAAATAATTACCAGCATATTTAGCCAAAAAGGGCAAAAGGTTCAAAAGATGAACATGTCAACTGTAAACAACTTAGATTGATCAAACACAAGAAGCAAGGCCAGTAAGGTTATGCTCATACTAGTCATACATAGCTAGTTAGGATAGCCAGAACACATATTGACGCTTGATCTTCAACTCAGGTAAAAATGTTTACAAAAGTAAGCGTATACAATAAAATTGATTATAATTTGCAATGGCTAATCTTCTCCAAAATTACGCAGAAACATTAAATTGAACACTTAATTTCCTGACTCATGAAAGGAGAATTCTCTAGCTAAAAGATCAAACTGCAAGCTTCAAATTTCTTACTAAATTTACAGATCAATCACACGAGACAGCTTCTGGATTCTGTTTAGTAAGAAATCTCCTTGCTTGATAGTTGCTTGATAGAGAGCATTTTTCGCATCAGGCCGATTGGTCTCAAGAACACCAGCTACCTTGTCAATTTTGCAGTGCAGCTTTCCAGCTGCTATAAAGCGAGACAACTCCCTGGAAAGCCAAATTTTAGTTCTCAGAATTGCAAAAATAAACAAATATGGCTCATCTTGAGAACCTAAACAGATGAAGGGAGTAATGTGACTAATTTCAACTTTCCTTTGCTTCAGCAATTAAAATAGGGGTGAAGGGCAAATAAAAAAAAAAAAAAAAAAAAGGCCTCAATCCAGCTTATTAAGCTGTATATGTGTCATTTGATCTTGCTTCTCCATTATAAACCACTCAAACATCCCTATTTCACTTTTGCTACTCATCTAAGATGAAATTTATACAGCTGACGGGAGGGGCAGGGCACTCAGAAGCTTTGGGCGCTGGCTGCTGGCAAGGGGGAGGGGGGAAGTGGCTGTTGGGAGGGGCTGGGCAGTTGAGGGTGGCTGGGTATTTTTTATTTATTTATTTATTTTTAATAAACTTCACGGAACCCTAACGGATTCCGTTAAGTGGTAGTGAAATTTAAATTATGTGATTATAGGTGGTAGCAAATTAAAATAAAATTTTAGATGGTAACAAAAGTGAAATAGGGGTGTTTGAGTGGTAGCAAAAGTGAAAATTTCCTAATTTTTTTTTCAAAAACCGAGTACTTTTAGCTTTTTAAGGGACTGGTTTAGAATTTCAAATGCCGTAAGAAAATACTTTATTTTTCAAGCAGCAGCTTGAAATTAGATACTTTTCCACCACAAAGTAAAATTAAGAATACTCACAGGTCAATAAACTCCACTGTCACGCCAAAAGCCTTTGCCATTGCTTCAATGGTTACACTCTTGTATGATTCCAGAAACTGAGAGTAAACGACAGTCCTGACCTCCCTCATGTAATAGCGGAAGTGTCGATGCAAATAGCGGTCAAACTTTATTTGTTCTGTCAGACCAGCTGCACATCACAAAGATAATATTGATGATCATTATTACCCATTAATTTGCCACAGCATCTAAACTAAAAAATTAAATTTCCAGGAAGAGGACCTGAGGGAAGATGAGCATGCCCACTATTATATTGAGTTATTTTCCACACCCCAACCCCCCCCCCCCCCAACCCCGGCCCCCACTTTGCATCCCCACACCAAAGCCTGATTACCACAGTAAACTGATAAGAGTCGGAACACACCAACTAGCCAAAAAGATGGCAGGTACTAAAATACAAGTGAAATATGCAATAATCAACACACGAAGTGATCACAGTAGGCAAAAAAAAGAAACTAATCTTACTCACCAAATGCAGAGAAAAATGACTTGTATTGACAATCATAGAGTGAGTTCAGGAACTCGGACAAATGAGGAACCTTTCCGATCACAGTTAAAATCTCAGGTGCATCCACTACCTGTCACATGTCCATGAACATTAATACATACCACTATGTCAATGGAATAACAAATTCAGGAGGATACAGAAATAAAATTACTATTAGATTACCTTTTGTTTCAAGGAAACTCTATCAAGGGATATGATACTGGTAAGGACAGTGTAGAATATAAAGGTATCATAAGGGAAAAGCTCATATGTTGTGAAAGTTGAGATGGAGTCCAAAAATAAGCTAGCTGCTTTCTTGAAATTTCGAGTAGACATGCAATACAGCCCCTCATACACCTTCAATCGATTTTTTCTTTCCCAATCACCTCCTTCCTCAAACAGGCTGAAATTAAGAAATAGACACCATAAATAAAAAAGAACAAATTGATCAAGAAATTCAAGAATCTTGCAGAGAATTATGATGATTCCTTGCAACTTACTTTTTGGCTTTATCTATGCTTTTGGAAATCAGATCAAAGTCCATGTCAAACAATCCAACTTGAAGAGTAAAGAACACCAGATCCATTTTCTGACCAACTGCAACAGTTTTGGTCTCAGTTACCTTGAGCTGCTCCAATGCTTTATCCTAAATATAAATAAATTAAGGAATGGTTAGAAGTAATGTTACAACTTAGGACAGTCCTAAACCCCTGAAAAATTCAATAGAAATGATCCACTGAAGAGGTCCTTACTTTATCACCAGTTCTTATGTAGAATAAAGACTTTGCCAAATGAGCTTCTCGAACTTCACTTTCGCCCAAGTTTTCTTCAGCATCAGCTATCCTACACCAAAAAAGAACAGATAAAAACAAAGGTCATAAAGATGTAAAGCTATTTTTTCAATGAGCTTCATAGTTTACAAGAAGCATAACCATGCAATAGGCAAAGAGATTAAACAAACTAAACCACTACCTACCCTCTAAATAAAAAGAAAACAGCAAATCAAACATTGACTAGTCTTTCATGTAAAATGAACATAATATGATCCAGGGCCAACATCAGTAAGAGTCACAATATCAAAATTACCTTATTTCTTTATCAAACTAACCAAAAAAGTTACAAGAGGGAAAACAATATTAATCAGAAATAAAGGAGTCTTTCCAATAAAATACAACACACAAACTAATTATACGTAAATTTCAGAAAACCTTCAGGTAAAGTTCCTGAAATGTTTACACTTTTACTCATGACTGATAACGATTACAAGCTAGTTTCAGGGGACAACACTTTGCCTCACTGACACAACCTTTGTAAGTGAACAAAGAACAAATATTCTGCACTTGGATGTATGTGCTTCTATTGAACTCAAAGGAATACGAAGAATCTGTTACATCCAACTATCCAAGTATTTAAACGACGGTGTAACTAGAAAAATCTAGAAGTCATATATCCTCAGATGTCTCTTCATTTCCACCTCTAGAGCTTTACCAAATATGATAAAGCCCCATTTTCGGGAATTGGAACGATATCAACGAGCATCATACATCACTGGATCATTACAATTCAACCAAAACATGTGGAAATGTTTCACCTTTAAAGCTAATTTCTATAACAAATTCACAATTGGGGATTGAAATAAAAGAATTTATGACTTGTCATATAATTCCAGTTATACATCACAGCAAAAATGTAGAAAATATAAGTTCTCAATGTTATTAGATGCGCTTAGCACCTCTATAAGAGAGAGAAATGGGAGGTTACACAAAAGCATTTACCACATACAGAGTTAACAACCAATATTGAAGGACAGTACTGATCCACTAATTAGTACAGTACTAGACAAACATGATGGAGCAGGAAGATCTATTTAGACAGTGATAAGCCCCTCTAATGTATAGCACCACACAACGCTACTCTCATTTCACCTCAAGTACCCTTGTCGGATCCTAGACACTCTAACATACAGGGGCGGACCCACCTTTAGTCATAGTGGGTCCGGTGACACAGTATTTTTTTAAAAAAATAAAATATCAAAGAGACCCCTTATTATAGATAGGCGGTCTCTTTGATGCTGCTATTGGTAACAACAAACAACATCAAAGAGACCTCTTATTAAGGTAGGCGATCTCTTTAATGCTGCTATTGCTACTTAAATATTAAAGAGACCTGTTATTTATATAAGAAGTCTCTTTGATGCTGCTATTGCATTTCGCAATTTTTTTGCGTTACTTTCTTTTTTCATTAAAGAGACCAGTTATATTTAATAACTTGTCTCTTAAGTTATCTCACTTTTTTTTGTATAATTTTTTAATAATTTTTTTTCCCTTTTTATATCTTATATTTGTACAACCGATTTTAATATTTCCCCATAAAGCTTATCAATTAACTAAAAAATCATAAAGTTAATTCAATATAATAATTTTATTGTACCATTTGTTTATAACATGTTATTTGTAGTATTTTCGACTTGTAAAATTGAATTCTTAAGTACTGTATTTGGTTGTGGTATGTATTTTTGTGTCCTATTTTTGGATTGAAGTGGTATGTATTTTTGTGTCCTATTTTTGGATTGAAATCAATTTGGTGAAATATATATATATATAATTTTTGGATTGAAATTAATTATGAACAAGACATGGAAAAAAAAAATTGTACTTTCACAAATGATCAATAATTGATGGTGACACACTATCTCGGAAATCTTGGATCCGCCACTGCTAACATAGGTATAGACACTTCGATACTCCATTTTGCTTCAATTTTAGAAATTTTAATACGGCCGACTTGATTGCCCAGGTCAAAGTAATATAGAACTACCCAAATTGATAACCCACATCAGTAATGGCAACACAAAGAAGCATATTTACGTCAAGGCTAACGGTTTCATTTCACAGATTTGTAGCATTCCCAACTCAATGCACCCCCACCCCTTCAACTTATAGTGTTTCAGCTAAAAGATAGTGAATCAAATTAACTTTGATAGAAAAATTCTTTAGTATACAGCATAGAAAAAACCCTAAAAAATCAAATTAACTTGCATTTAACAAAATAAATATGAAGCTACAATTTAACAATCCAACAAACCCTAAATCAAAATTCACAGAAAACTCACTTCTCATCGAGTTTCTTAAGCTCATCTTCAATACTTTGCCGCATCGAATCAAGCAGCGATTGATCCAACTCCAACACTCCATTTGCAGCTAGGGTTTCATAAAGCGAAACCATAACTGCAAAAATCAATAAAACTCAAAATTAAACACAATTTGATTGTTAAAAAAACGATTGAAATGAAGAATTAGGGTTTGAATCGAAAAAAAACAACTTACAATCAGATTTGATGGAAGATAAGACCTCATCTTTGAGACGAACTTTCTCGATATCCTCAACATCGGGATGAGTAAGGTGGAAGATCTTGTTAGCGAGTTTAAGGTGCTCATTTTGTGAATCTTCTTTAGCTTCCATGGCTTCTTTCTTCGAGTTTCTCTCTCCTCTCTGAGTAAAGAAGTTTGTGTTTTTGTGTTGTTTGCTTGGAGAAGGAGAAACTGTAATTGTAGAGACTAGAGAAATGAGAGTATGTTTGTATTTCCTAGTATTTCTTTTTTTCTCTAAGAATGAGTTTTGGGCCGGACAGTCGTCTGTTAAAACGGGCTTGTTTTAATAGAGGTGTCAAAAACTGATTCGATTCGATAAAAATCTCGATTTAAGAAAACAATAATTTTACACAACTTACTTTTAAAATTGACTTAACTCGATCTGACTTCACCGAACTCATACCAAGTAACCAAATTGACACGTCTACTTGCTCATATAATGTTAGAGTCCTAGTATGTGAGGCATATACGACAAATTAAGTGTAGTAGCATACTAATCGGTTTTTGTTTGAAAGAACCCCGACATTTTTCAATAATGTACATTGTAGGAGTTGAAAGTGTTTTCTTGACTATCTTGTAACTTAATTATAGACGATACCAAAAATATAACTTGTATATTCTTTCTTTAACTGTTGAATTTGGCAAAATAATACTAATAACTTTTATGATGGAGCGAAAAAATTATTGCACCATTTGCATTGAACGGTTGCCCTAGCTGGGTATAGAGTTATATACATTAGTCAATTAGCCCAATTAGCGATATTTGAACAAGTTTGCTAAATAATTGGAGCTTTTTAAACTAAACCAGACATACAAAATTGGTACACATTTCATTAGCTATTTTGTGATTTGTGATCCTGAATCGAAAGCATATTGTAGTCTAATCAAAGCACAATAATCAAGTGGGCATGACATGTACCACAAACCCTCTTCATACAATTTTCAGCTTGTTCTGATGATCAAGATACATACGAATTGCCTCTTTGAATTTGAAACGTGATATTAGCAACACCCGATAATACCAAGTAATTCAAACAAATAGAGATAACATATACTTCTAATATTCATACTATACTGCTCTTTACAGTGTCATAAACTCATAATCCAAAACTCAGGTCAATATGTATTGAAAATTTAGCTTTGTATCTCAGTATCTGTCATTGTCAGCATGTCACCTGCTAGCAACTGCACCAGCTTGGTCAATAGGGAAGGTCCCCTTCAGGAAGCTCCCAATTATCATTATCAAAATCATCATCTTCCTTCTTTGGAGTATCAGTATTATTCTGTTTTGTAACTTTTGGCCGAAAACGCCTGTATTAACAAGTAGTTAACATGTATTAAAATGAATATACAACAGGCCAGAAATAATATTAAAATAACAATTCCAATAAGAAAGCAGCAGAACATCAAGCTCTTTCAAGTCTCAAACACAAGCAAAAGTACAAAGCATATCAGAAAAGCACGAAGCAGCTGCAAGATGCTATGGAGTATGTAAGATTCTATAAGTAGTATACTGAGGAACCTATCATCTGTCAACGTCACATAATATGTCAACCAGATTTTAAGTACAGAGAGATTAACACGGAATGCCAGTAGAGGAAACTGTAATAACACACAGTACAAAATTCACATCACATCACTGGCAAAATGATAATCCTTCTGCCCCTAAATAAAAGCCCCGTTTCTATCAAAATTCTTGTGCCTCTAAATGAAAGCCTCGTTTCTCATTTGGGTAGGGTCAATAATCTATTTACTTCGTTTCTCTATCACTCCTAACCAACAAAATCTCCTTAACCCACACTATATATTCTCTCACTTCCCCTAAAACCAGTAAATCATTACCAGTTTACCTCTACCTTCTTTTTCTATTCAACTTTAATCAACAAAACCCCTTAAACCGCATGCACAGGAGAAATGTGGCTTATTTAGAGGCAAAAGGAGTAAATAGAATAGCTTGGTTGCATAAGTAAGCAATAGCAAGCATAAAATTAGGTTGCAGCTTCTCAAATCTTACAAGGATATTGGATGCCAATTTGTTCCAAAGATTCCAATGTAAACAATCTCACATTTTGTAAAAGATCTGTCTTATTGGTTGTGAAGTTGCATAAGAGACAAGACTTCCAATACTCCATTAATCTTTTGAAATCTAGTATTACATCAAGCAGCTGAATAGCTCTAATACTCCTCCCGCAGAAAAGCATATCAGAACTGGAATCTCAGGACATGAATTTAGTATAAGAGAACGAGGGAAACAACAATGTTATTAATGAACCTCAGATTTGTTCAGTAGGGTACTATCTAAACAGTGTTAGCTTTGCCCATCAGACTTTGCAGCGCCTAGTTTACAAAATGATGTTTGCACAATACAAGAAAGCCACCGCAGGATTCCTCATAGGTGTTGTAATATAACCACAGCTGCAGCAATATTAACAATAAAATTGTTCAGCTCCCGAAAACATTAGGTCCTCATATACCAAACATGCTAAAACTCGGTCAAGATTCCTCTTATGAGTTTAGACTCATATACCAGAACATTCAAAGGAATGCAGATGTATAAGCATCATGTCTAATCCAAGTAATAACTTTTGTTTTCATGGCGCCTCATATGACTTCTTCTAAATTTCTATAACCTATAAGTCAATTATATTATTTATAGAAACCATCAAACCAAAACCTTCATTCACTAATAGCCTCAAACTCAAATCCTTCACTATCATTTTCACATACTCATTCCACAAGTTCAAATTTTGTAGTAAGCAATCACAATTCCAAGTTCATTTCTTCCACCTGCTTTTCTTCCTCACGCAAAATAAAGTTCTATAAACAAAACCAAAATTTGGAGTTAAAATCCCAAACATATACAATTTTCGTAGTTACTCATATTAGCCAAAGCTCAGTCCAATAGTCTATAAATCCGTACTTTACAAGGCCACAAAAATTCCTTCAAAATGACAAGAACACATAAAGATAAGGAAAGTCTGCAGCTAAACCTTCAAAATATCTTCATCAAATATCCCTGGCTCACATAAGAATCATGGTAACAAGTTTGGGACAGATATCTGTAGCTGCTCAGCAATTGAAACACCATGTAAAGCTCAACCGAGCTCAATCGAACAACAACAAAACCCAATCGGCAATACCTCAATGCTCATCACAAGGCCCAACACATTCCCCCACCTAAATCCCATTCTTAATTCAAACATGAAACTCCAATCATTGTAACTCACAAACCACTTCTAATTTTGCTTCAATTTTCAGCATTACTGTTTTTCATCATGAAACATCTTATATTATCACCAAAAATACCTCTTCACAACCAAACCCCATTACAAGTAAAATTCTTCTCTTAAGGTTTTTTTGATGACTTTGATGCTTTGGTGATGAAGTTTTCACATTTTTACCAAAACTAATGTTATAGGGTGAGTTTTGAGCATCATTCAATTTTCTACCTTAACCAAACCAAACACAATAAAACTCCAAAACAACCAACAAAAACCAAGAACTACATATACAAAGTAAAACCCATCAACTCAAACCAAAGAATTAAGCTTTTGGCAGCAAAACCGAGGACCTGAAATCAAATCTCGTCTACATAATTATCGATTTCTTGATTTTCCATATACACACACAAATAATAAAAAAATAAGAAAAAAATGAACAATGACCAAAACAAATTAAAAAAATCTACAAATAAAAACCAAACCTTTTGCTATTCCTCTTAGCAGCTTCACGAGACTTGCGTTTCTTCTTATCATGAGGATTCTCAAACCATCTTCTTCTCTTACACTCTTGAATAACACCAGCTCTAAATACTTCTCTCCTAAACCTGCTCAACAGCTTTTCTTCATGCTCGTTTTCATCAACCACAACCTGCACATTATAAGTACCCATTGATGTTATAAACAACCCATTTCGATTTCTAGGGTTTTCTGGGTTTTTTAGAGTGATTGAAGGGCAATTTAGAGGATATGAAAGGTGGGTTTTTTGGGAAAAAGGGATTTGGGCTTTGGTGTTCAGAGTTTGGGGGAAGAATGAGATGAGTTTTGAGAAACTTGAAGTTGCTGCCATGGCGGATTTCTTCAAATTCTTTTTTTGCAGAGTTTGTTGGTACTTTTTTCGTGATTTTGTGGGGTTTTGCTGGGGTTTAAGGTACTAGAGAGGTCTACTTCTAATGGTACAAAAGAACCAAGAATGTTCCAAGAACTTCTAGATTTTTTTTTTAAGGCGTGGTGTCAATAAACAATTGTGAAATGTAACGCAGAGTCATCCGGACGTCTCACCTAAAGAATAATATTGTTCTTTAAATCACGACAAAATAAATTCATACAGATTTATAAGTAAAATATTAATGCTTAAAGTTGTGCATTGGATGCTGTTAAGAAATCAAACACAAAAAACATTTTGTGGGATGGAAATTGTAAATGTTATATAATAAATTAATATTTGCAGGTACGAGATGTTCTTTTGATATCGATTGAGGCAAATGATGATCTAGTCATATTGATGCGTAAGAGAAATAAGCTTTAGTTCATTGTTACAATTATGGTAAGAAGGGTGAAAACTGAAAGTGAAGAATTTGTTTTTTTGGTGCAATGAAAGTGAAGAATTTGTGACCATTATTAGAAATCCTAACATTAAGATGATGTATAATTGGGTCCATTTTCATCTTATTGTTATCTTATTAGTATCATCAAAACTTAAGAAGGTTAATAAAGTAGGCTGTAATAAACAATTGAAAACCCAATACAGTGTGAATGTCAAAAACACCTCACTTCAGATTTGCTACCGTTTTAAAAAAAAAAATTAACTTTGCTACCACTCTAAATAGAGTTTGTTAGAAATTACTACCCCATGCCATACACTGTTACAATTTCCGTCAATGGGGCCGAACCACCGTCCAGCCACCTCCCTTTCCCCCACCCACGAAGCTAACCCCTCTCCCTTTCCCCCACCACGAAGCCAACCCCCACTCCCTTTCCCCCACCCACCGAAGCCATCCACCACCAAATTCAGCCCCCTCCCCGTTACCTCCAGCAACCACCAATTCGCACCCACCCGCAACACCAGCTCCACCACCAATTTCGCAGTCCCTCCTCAATTCGCAGCCACCATTTCGCGGAAGCCTGCAACACCACCACAACCACCAAATTCGCAAACCCCAAATTCACAAACCCTAAACCACCAAATTCGCAAACCCTCAATTCATTTGGGTGGCTTGAGGTTTAGGGTTAGGGGTGGTTCCGGGTTTAGGGTTCGATTCCGGTGGGGTAACGGCGGGGAGGGGGGCTGATTTCGGTGGGGGACGGCTTCGTGGGTGGTGGGGTTGGCTTCGTGGGTGAGGGATAGGGAGGGGGGTTGGCTTAGTGGGTGGGGAAAAGGGAGGGGGTGAGGTTGCCACCGGCCGCCGGCAGGGGGGAGGGTGGCAGACTGGCAGTTGAGGGGATGGGGGTCGGTGGCAGTGAGGTGGCTGGGTTGTTTTTCTTTTTTTTTTAATTTTTTTTTAATTTTTTTTTTTTTAATAAACTTAAGAAACTTAACGGAAATCCTAAAGGATTCCGTTAAGTGGTAGTGATATCTAACAAACTCTAATTTAGGCGGTAGCAAAGTAAAAAAAAAAAATTAAAACAGTAGCAAATCTAAAGCTAGGTGTTTTAGGTGGTAGCAAATGTGAAAAAATCCAATAAATAAATAACAGATACTACTAAAATAGCAAACATCAAAACATTAGTAGCTACCTATAAGATGCAAGTAATATTTACAGTGGATTGCAACAATGCCTAACTGTACAGTACAGCCTACTAATATCAAAACCCAATTAGCCAAGAAAACTGTTGGATCCAGGAATTCTGATAACCCCCTTTGCCAGATTAGACGGAAGCCCGATGCTTTGCTTTTGCTGACTGCTTTCAGCGGAGTTGAAAGCTCGGGAAGCTTGGAGAGACATCTGTGCATGAAGCTGAAGGCATGCCATGGCCATCTATATGCACCAAAAACCATTAGAGCATGTTTATAAAATTTGAAGTGACATATCTTTCACCAAATCTAACTCACCGTACAACATTCTCTATCAGTGTCTGATTCGGCTATCTGAAGTGCCCATGTCCGAACCCACTCAAGTCCTCTAGAAATTTCTTCATTCCCTTCCATTAAGGAAGATGCTATAAATGAGGGGTGAAGTGCATTCAAACAGCATGATATAGCAAAGAGGACTGATCTCCGAACAAATGCTTCCTTGTGTTGGCATACCTCCCTGCATCCAAGTAAATCCATTTGTTCAGCATTAATAAACGCAGGAAAAAATTATTAAGCATACAGAAAAGCCTTTAATTCAGTGGGTCATTATAATTGCAGAAATTCCTTTCAAAATTAAAACAAATCCCTACTAGATCCCACATAAATTTCCGTATTTATGCTTGGAAGTGTGCTTAGATGAGTTATCTTCCCTTTTGTTCACTTCACATTAAGCATTATTGAGAAAAGGGGAGAAATTATGTGATGAGGAAAGTATTAGGCTAATTATTCAATAATCATTATTCAATACCTTGACCTTAGCATGTCCAGAAGAGCAGGAGCCAAAGTAGATGCTTCTGGATGCAGAGCTATGCATCTGACACAAACTCCAAGCATATAAATAAGTTTCCCTAAAACAAGGAAATCCCTTCCGAGCAAGTCAACTCCATGGCTTTTCTTATCAAACCCTTGCATAGCAGGAAGCATAAATGCTGCCGCATAAAGAGGAAACTTGTTCTGAGACCAGTCATTCACACTACCCTGCAAGTTTGCTGGGTTATGACCCCATCGGCGAGTTTTTCCTTTGATTTCAACAGACTTTGAAGGAAGCTCTCTCTCAAACCGGTTGGTCAAATTCAATGAAGAGAACGGAAGTGTATCTGGGATTTCTTTCCAGGATCCAGCTCCAGTCGGCCCTTTGCTACTTGGCAAGAACCAGAGTTGAGGTTCGGATGCAGATGATATCAGAGATTTTGGCTGGGTTTTCCTAACAATGGTTTTAGCATTAGCAAGTTCCTCAGCTGCATCTGTCATGACATCAAGTATCATGATGCGCTGGCTCACATCCAAATGAGGAGAATATAAAAGTTTATTCACAGTATTTACAGATTCAAAAGGGCACGTCACAAGCAATGCAACCAGTGCCTTCTGCCTTTTTTCTTCAGCCGAATCTTCCTCTTCTTCTACCACTGAATCAGTGCAACGGACTTGTACAAGGGTTCTTACTAGATCACTGGCCACATGCCGAAGTTCATCAGGTGATGCTCGCACAAGCTTTTCTGCAACATCAAGAGCTCTTTCAACCTGCATAAAAAGTGAGCATAATTATCTAAAACATATTTCTATATGGTGTCAAATCATCCTCCTTTCCGCTATAATGAATAATGTAAAAAAGAATGCAAAAATGGAAATTCCAAAAAGCAAGAACATCCACAAACAGGAGCTGTATAAATTGAAATTATTTGATCGAACTACAGGTACATCAAATTACACAAAGGAAAAGAAAAGAGGGCCCCCTCAGCTGGCTTTTCTTTAAATTTAGAGCGTTGTCGGAGATTAGGCGGCAACATTTTAAAATTCGTGTTATTATAGAGTACTCTATATTTGATTTGAAAATTAATGCTAATTAAATTCAGTTATAATTTTTTTATGAATTGTAACTTCACAAAGATCCCCCCAACAATGCATCTGCAAAAATTAAGAAACGAAACAAAACAAAACCAACCCCTTAACTTCTTATTTGCTGAAAACTTATCTAACTCGATAGAGTAATAGAGCAGAGCCCTCAACATGACAAGAACTAGGCCTGTTCATCTTGTTTCACCTTATTTCAGCTAAGATAATGCCTAAAAGTTCAGATAGGTTCAAATAAGTGATAACTAGGAGAAAGGTAAATAAAACACTCCCTTTTTTAACTTGAGCATAATAATCCCTTCATTCACAACAAGATTTACTACAAGACAGACATTTCAAGGACTATGTCAAAAGATGCTTGGTTACAGCACAAGCAGAAATGTGTTCTTGTAGAGCTAAAATCAATTAAAGACTCTGAGCTTAATGAACGAAAGGTCAGGGGGAACGAAAACAGGAGAAACGAAGACAGGGTTGGGATGAATACCATATGAGGAACATACTATCACAGGTCATCTTGTCTTATATATGCACCTTTAGGTTTGAGTTGAACACTACAACTACATTTGGCAGCCATTAGTATCCCCCAGCACAAGTATGCATGCTTGCTTTGCTGCTAACTTAGATTTAAAGATTAGGGTATCCAGGACAATTGTACCTAAAGTCCAGGGTGATAAAATTTTTCTAGTTTTCTAGACCCCAAGTCACCTGCAATATCCCCCTCACCTTGGCCCTTTTCTGAATTATTTTATAATGTATGTGCAATTTAAGACCAGTATTTTGCAATATCAATTAAAATATCACCAACACCACCATAGCCATAGCACAGCTCCTGCAATTTACAATCTAGATGCACAGCACCTTATCCCCAAACAGTTAAGAAAAGAAATATAACTAGAAATGAGGCTGAATAACAAGGCTTACTCCATCAGGGTCATCAGATTTTCGAAGGGCCCCAACAACATCCACCAACTGAGAGATCCTCTTCTTAAGATCACTGTCATCATCTGTCAAGTCATAAGGCTGCAATGATGAGTCACTTGAGGATTCAGAATCTTCACTTGCGTTATCATCCACCTCTTCACCAGTGAGAAACTCATCGTTTAATGATGCTGGATCAACAATCTCATCCGGATCAACCAACATAAGCTCAAAAGGTTTCTTTTTGTCAGGATTCAACTTGCTTTCTCTTTCATGTGTATCTCCATGGTTTTGGCTTTCCATATGCACACCTTTATCATTTGATTCTGCTTTCACCACGTTGTTGGAGGTTCTATTTTTACTAGACAAAGCACCCATTGAGGAGGGTAATCCAAATTCCCAATCTACATTTTCTTCTCTACAGCTATCATCAAGGTAAAGAGGATTTTTTGGATCTACTACCTTAGAAAATACAAGTGCCACATTGCTTGCCATTTTTCTGACTAATTCATCAGGGTTCTCCAGTCTACCTATCAAGAAAAGAGAGCACATTGGTAAGCTTTGAAATAACTTGCAAAAAAAAACACACACACACACAAATTTGAGAGGGTTCAAGATTGTACAGCTAACTCCTTCAAGAATTAAGCGCATAACATCCTTGGTCGAGTCTAGCTCTTCCCTAGACATATTCTCCAACAAAAGACCTGCCACAGCTGTTACATCTGCAGTTCAGGTTAAGGTGAAATGCATTCCAAAATACAAGTAACTATAAATATTAGTGGCATTCGGTGTTTAGATATTACCAAATATATAGTGGAATTACACGGAGATATAAGAAGAAATAGCAAATAATCACACAGAAATATCTTCCGAAAAGGATACAGAATTGCTGCTCTAAAGGAGACGATTGTACAAATTCCCGAGTAGACCATACTTGTACAACACGGCTGACAGCTTCCAACAGAACATGATTGTTTTCACTTTTCTTCAACTTGCCATCATCAAAAGGGCAACCAAAAACAGCAAACTGGAGTATCCATCTCAAGCAGCAGAATGGAAGTACTTTCAAGAGGAGAAATTTATCAACAAATATGACCCTAGGTAGAAAGTAGATAACAATGTAAGTCTGCTTATGCGTTTTTCATTCATAAATAAAAAATAAAACCCCTATTCAAGACAGAATACATAATTATATAACAATCCATTTTTGGAAATGGATGTTTCCAAACTTCCATATTTGACCAATGTTAATAAAATGAGGTATTAGACACAGGTGTGTGTTAAAGAGTCACTGGCAATTTTATGGTTATTAATATTTTTGGTGCAAAATGATGTATCAACTGCCCATACTTGTGTAGGACTATTGAGTAATAGGGATGTCAAGAATCTGGCATGTGTTCTTCAAGGGAAATGTAGAGTCCTAGAAACATAAAATCTGACATTAAGTTAGTCCAAATTCTATATAGTTATTTAGTGCAGTGCAAACCACCACCAAGAAAAGTATCAATCATTGTCCAATTAAAGAACAAATCAAACAAAGAAATAAGAAAAATAAAACGGCAATTAATTAACCAACTTTTACATCATCAAACTAAACCTATACTTGATAACTGTAAAAAAATTGCTCTCACCTGACTGTTGTCTGATGTTGAAATGACTGATGAAATAATATCCATAGTATCCAATATGCTTCGGTGTCGTTTGCACTTTCATATACCAGCTGATGCAAGATTTGCTCAGTCATTTTTTCCAAAACATATGCATCTTTAATGGTTCCTATCATCAATAACCAGAACTGGAAACTAGGGTCTGATTTGAAACTTTTCTCAGTGATAATATCCTTGTCATGGGACGATAAAAGGTTTCGTACACGTCTATGAATTCGGGGAATCACCTCACTTACCAGCAAATCTGCAGTCAGCATTTCAAGTCAGCATTAAAGACTGCTCCCTTTAATAGACAATTATCTAATTGTCTATTTTGCTTCACAGTTCACATATATAAGTGTAGGGGGGATGGGGGACAATTTCCACATGGTCGCTAATGTAAGTTTGAAACTTTCAAAATCCAAACAAATGGCCAATGACATCTAAAAAGTTTAATACATTACTCACTTTGTAGCAGATTCGTTTTACACATTCCTATATCATCTGTCTCACTCTCTCACATAAATCTTTACGTTCCATCTTTCGAAATCTCATCTCCACTACTAGAAAGATAGTGTCCCACACTCTATTGCACTAAATAAAACAATACCTCATTATCTCCTTTCACACCTACTTTTTCGTTTAAAAAAAATCACTGTATTAAACTACATTTACCATTTCAATAAAAATAACTACTAAAGCTAGCAAACAACTTATCACCTAAAAGTATGTGTTATGATAAGTGTCAAATCTAATTTAGGGAGGAAAGAGTACCTCAAGTGAAGGAGTAACAAAGAAAGTTGTGTGTAATTATTTTCTTTTTTCAGTTCTCATCAGATGTACTACCTTTGCTCCTCCTTAATGTTCTTGATGCTTACTATTTGCATAAGATTTAAAAAAGTGATAAAGAGATTGAAATAGTGGGGTTTAAGTGGCAAAATTAATCATGTGGGGAAAAGTATGCCCTTCTGTGTGGGCTAACGTATAAAAGTGTGCAAAAAAAAAAACACATTGCCAAAAATGGAATAAAGTAGAAGTGTAAAGAACAAAAAGGAACAAACATATGAAGAAAGGGTAGAAAACAAAAAGGAACGGGAGTACGTAATTTATTATCATAGAGGACCCCAAATCATTTTGGGACTAAGGCTTTGTTGTTGTTGTTGTTGTACTATCATACAGGGAAGAAGCACTAGATTAGAAAAGTTCCAGATGTTGTACAGTAAAAAAAGAGGCTTAAATGGAAATACCATCAACATCGCCAGTGATATAGCTAATAAGGTTCTACTTACCCAACCATCCTCCCCTCATAGCAAACAAAAGCATGGAAAACCTCCTTAATCACATTTAATTCCTCTTTTCCTCAAACAAAAAATTCCTATTCCCTACTATCGAACAGATCTCATGTATCCCCAAATTTACCATTCAACTACCATCCTCTCAAAGACCAGAGTGTTATTATGATACATGCAAAAGACACTTCATGATTCACTATGGTTGGTGGAATCATAAGCATTCCATAAATTTTACAGCACATAATTACCAAACTTATGATTCATATATAAACATACGGAATATGACAAACAGATATATCACTCGATTTACAGGTAGCACTTGCTGTGTACTATTGAAGAACTGGCCAAGCTGGTTTCAACTAAATAGTCTACTCCTCACAAAATCTAACTCTTTCCAAAATTAAATCCTTGATAGGAAACGTATTAACGCATAAGGCATTCCCTGCCAGGGATTATGTGTTCGCAAGCACTCTTAAAATGCACCCCACCCACCCTAGCGCCCCAGACAGTTGGATAGTTCAAACCCCACATGAAGCATCTGAGCCCCCTACAGCCTGCCCTGCACCTACAGGAAATGAGTTCGTCCTATCATATCTGGAGAGTCATAAATGGACCGAGATAACTTGATAAGGTTCAAAAAAATTAAAACAAATAAAGGTTGGAAACAAGCAGTGCATAAAGTAGAAGCTACAGATATACTATTTGTTTCATACTTTCATTGCCATTGCCCCGAAAAAATCAATAATCTTGTCTCAACATCTTTTACCATTTTCTGAGACATGTAACATGTTTACATATTATATGGGCCAAAAATTTTACTCTAAGAAAGTTAGATTGCTAAATGTATAAATACATTATATATATAATATATATACCTAACATTTGATGATGATAATGGAGCAAATAGTAGAAATCTATTACCCAATTTTAATGCTCAGAAATTTCAGTAATTGTTACCACAATTAACCAGGAAAATTCAGTGCTAAAAGCCAAAAATTGCAAGCTCAACAGTAGCCAATGGAAATTGCAGCATTAATGTTTTACCAGCTGATCCACGTCGACAAATGCGAGCAAACATTTCTGCAACAAATAGGAAGGAACCATCCACACCAGTGTAAACTTCTTTGCCATATAACTTCCTGCTTTTTTCTTCTGCTCCATCCAGAAGCTGGATAGTGATGCTCTTAAAAAATAAACTAAGAGCCTTTGTCAAGAATAAACAACCAGAGCTGCCCAGCTTAATACATATACTCAGTAGATATCTTTCCAGTAACACAAAGATTCAACAATCCTTCATAAATATCAGGAAATGTGCAAAATGTCCATTTTGGAGTTCACTTTAAGAAGCTGAATTAAGCATACATATTTAGTAGAATAAGAAAGGATACTGAGATGAAAGAGATTTAAGAGCTCCAGGCCGTGTTTTGTCTGGGACAGATGCAACAAGCTGTGCCACTCTAGATACTGTGAGCTTGACTAAAGAAGCAGAGTTATCATTAGATTCATGGTAAACATCCAGTTCCTTAGCCAGCTGAAGAGCTCCTTCATTTTCTAACAAGCAGAGTGCAACTAATCTGTGAATATTTGGAGAGTGAAATCATGAGCGACATTATATAAATTTACAATTGCATCTGGTAGACAAATTGCAACCAAACTTCCAGTAAGAACATGAGAAAATTCGACAAGAAATCGTGTCTAGCAAGGACAAGTCTGAAACTAGACAAGTGCATTATCAGCATCACAATCACCTTTCAGTATTTGATCTTACAACACTGGTACTATGATTTAGAGAAGGAATCAATGCTTGAACAACCTCAAAAATGAGACCTTTAACGAAAAATACATCATAAACCAGCTTCCTTGCAGTCAAAGGGAAGCAAGATAACCAATTGGAAGCAACATCTGCAAAATCATCAAAAGAAGAAAGCATTGTAACCATGAAGTGAATATATTGAGCTAGCAGATAATAACCTCAACCAAGTCAAGCTTCTCCAAGTCACTCAAGTAGCTTAACTTTGAAAGGAAAAAAAAAAAAGGATACAACTAGCATTCTGCTAGAAATTAGCATGGTTTCCAGCACTAGTAATGGCAGAAAAACAGAAGAAAAAGGCTGATTATATTGATTAGATGAGAATTACACTAACTTGGATGATAATTCCACTTTCGAGAGGTGGATGCTCTCCTATTATGAGCTTTCGAGAGGCTCACTCTCTCCCAATAACTAAACCTCGCAATTTTTTAACATTCCTTATTCCTCCTAATGAGGCCTATTTATAGAAAACTCTCATAACAAACCTATAACTTATTCCCCAAGTCCCTACTAATAGACTAAGACTAATATGTCATTCCCCCAATTATTGATTTTTTGCACATTCACAACTAGAAAGCGTCTAGGCCGTAATTCACAGAATTCGAAAACCACCCCAAACAGACTACAAATCCAACTCAAGTTTGAGCAAAGCCACAGGCAAATTCATATATGACATATTATTTCTTTGGCCATCATGACCACTACTCCACTAGCTTCCACAGAAACTTTTCTCTCAAGGGTATATTAGACTTCACCCTCCAGAACTATCAATTAACAACTGTAGAACTCATGTTCAAACCATTTTCCTCCTCTTCTAACCTTCTAAGGTAATAGATTGAGAGGTTTAGTAAATCAAAATGGGTATAAAATTTGAAAAGAGGATGGTAAGCATCTTGATTATTAGCATGGAATAGTGGATGTAGGTAAGTTCTATCTTTTCAAACAGTGGAAGAAAGAAATTATTACAAAGTGACAACTGACAAGATTCATAAGTACAATTTTCCTAATCGAAAGACTTCTCCTCTTGCATCCATTCGCTAAACAAAATGACCCAGGTTGTCAAGATATTGCTACTGAACTTCTTTTCGTCATACTGATGTAACATCAATGTATCTAACATACCATATCATTGAAAAGTGTTAAACACGAAAATCAGAAAACATACCATGAATCAAAAATCGAGCTAATGTAGGAAATGAAACTCCTTTATAGAATACTTCCCACACGTGGTTCCTCCCCTCACTTGCATAGGGTACTTCTAATTGATTGAGCTGGAATATTAATGTCAATAGCATTATCATACATCAACAACCCACACCAACAATAGCAAAAATTCTACAACTGTAATCCCATAGAGACAGTCACCCCCCCCCCACCAAAGTACCGAGAGTTGGAATTGTAGTCTACAAATGCAACTTTCTTAAAGGTAAGGGTGGGTGAGTAGTCAAAACTCAAGATGCGGCAAAAAAGAGGCACCCATTTGGCATTTGTGCAAGATTCACAACGAGAAACATTAAACTTCTAGCAAGCCTTAAAACATTAAAATACATTGTTTCATGTATGCATGAACAAGATATCAGCTTTTTCGGTACAATACGTTCTAATAAGGGTTTTCACGGCGAAAAAAAAGTGGGAAAACTTATTAAAAAGTTAGAGAATAATGATAGAATTTACCTGATCCCTATATCTCTCTGAAATCACTCCTGCCAATTCAATGAGCACACAAATAAAAGGCTTTTAGCAAATTCCACGTTTTCCCCTTTCAATCAATGCTTAATTTAATTCTCAAAATTAAACAAACACCTCAAAATTCATTGTTTATATACAACAAATAGATAAATTCTCGAGTTTTTCAAGTTCATATGCTTCAAATTACTATTTCTTGTAACTTTATGAATAATTGGTGCTTAAAAAAATGAAAATCCAAGAGAAAAATGCAAAAAATTGAAGAAATTAACAAGAAATATGGAGTTGTTTTAGCACCCACCTGAAAGGGACGAAGTATCGACGGGAAAAATGAGGATTGCGACGGAATGAAGTGTTAAAATGACGTCGTCGACGTATTTGGCGGTGGTAATGGCGGAGATAGCGGCGGATATCTTTTCTAGGAGTTGGGTTTCCGGTACACTGCTATTTGACTTCACCTCCATCGCCATTTTAGTGTTTGAGGATCAAGACTACAAATTCTTTGATTATATAGTTTCGTAGTTAAGTAAAACTTCAAGACACCTCTATTGGCTACTACGGGCGTTTGAAATGGCACCTATATTCGTCGTTGTAAACAGTTTATAACCTTAGGAATTATACATAACATACAGTTCAACAATCAATTATACAGGAGCTCTGATTTCATAGTTAAATCCTAATTTGATTTATAATTATAGGGATATTTTATATGATGATAACAAATACAAACAACTTACCTCTGAAGTTGCTTCAATGGGGGATACAAGAACTAGACTCAACGGAGAGCGCTAACTGCGCTTCAATGGAGAACGTTGAGTGCGCTTCAATGGATAATCTGAGAGAGAGCAATTCTATGGATCCCTATGACCCGTCACAGTTATTCAAGAAATAAAAAATGGGGCTGATTCTTATGCAATCATCCAATTATAGGTAAACCTGTTTTAAAATGGGGTTAATTCTTTATACGATCATCCAATTCTTTAAGGATTTAGAGTAAATCTGTTTTAAAAAGTACAGAATATTTGGTTTTTTTTTATTAGTATGGAGTATTAGTTTAAATTTACACTTCCTTTCCCAAATATTATCTTCAAGCACCAAACCTTGTATTTGTTACGAGATAAATATTATATCAACCAAATTTATTTTTTTTAAAAAAAATGGGGTTTTGAAACCATCGAGGAAGGTGGGTTTGGCTCATTCCCATACTTTTAGGTATCAAATAAAAGAAAAAAAAATTGCATTCCATGATCATATCAAATATATGATTAAGAATCAAGAATCAAGTTCTAAACTCATACCACTATGATTTCATTCATTCCAACCCATACCACTTTGCGAACCAAACACCCCTTAATAAAGGTTTTAAACATGAAATCGACTTTTAGAGATTTTCATTTACTTTAAAAAGATGTAACCGGGACATTCCTCAAATGTTGTTAATGACTCATTGACTTCATAAAGCACCCTAAATCAATTCCCATTTGCAAACACGCGATCAGGCCAATAAAATGCACATCTAGTTGCATCAACCATACGAAGGTTGTGAAAGTCCAAAACTTCATCACCCCATCTCCATCAACTTGAATTTGAGTGGAAGTTGTGATGCAGAATGCAGAGGGAATATATTAGATTATCAAACCATCAAATCAACACAACATTATGTGGAGTCATTCTTCAATTTGAGTCATCTCTAGTCCATCATCTATAAAATTGACCCATCTCTAGTCCGTGAAATTACTACTAATACCACTTAGCTCTCAAAGACCAGACCCATTATTTTTCAGTTTATGTGTCAAGTTAAGTCAATACATCTATCTTTAGTCCTTCAATTCTATTAATAATAATAATAAAATTAAAAAAAAAAGGCAATTTATCCTTTTATTATGTATTACATAATACAATTATCATATCATATGTTGCTCTCAAGTCTCGACCCAAATTTGTCTAATTGTCACTTTTCATCTATCTTCGGGTCTGTTTTGTTTGACTGAAATGAGTTGAACTAAATTGAACTGAACTGAATATTTTATGAGAGAAAAAAATTAAGAACTAAATTGAAGTAAAAATAATTTGAAGAGAACATGTTGTTCTGGTGCCCAAATTAAACTAAAATGAAAGTCGTGAGATATAATTCAAGTGGTTAAAGTTCTTTTCTCAAGATTACAGATTTTGATTGATTTTCATCCCCGCCCCTATAAAAGTGTGACTCGTAAACACCAAATAAAACAAATTTCCATATACAGCAAACACAAAACCCCTCTTGAGCTAATACTCCATTTTCTCTCATTCTCTCTCTAATGGCGGCAGCTACAGTATCACCCTCTCAATCCCGCAAACTCCCACGCCCAGGCCGTGGCGGCTTAGTATCACACGGCCTAACCGAAGAAGAAGCCCGTGTCAAAGCAATCGCTGAAATCGTCTCTCAAATGGTAGACCTTTCAAGAAAAGGCGAAACCGTAGACCTTAACTTCATCAAATCCGCTGCGTGCCGTAAATACGGCCTAGCCCGTGCTCCTAAGCTGGTGGAAATGATCGCGGCCTTGCCGGATTCGGACCGCGAGGCTCTCCTTCCGAAGCTTCGGGCTAAGCCCGTGCGAACCGCCTCGGGTATTGCGGTTGTTGCGGTGATGTCAAAGCCTCATAGGTGTCCCCATATTGCTACTACTGGGAATATTTGTGTGTATTGCCCTGGTGGGCCTGATTCTGATTTCGAGTATAGTACTCAGAGTTATACTGGGTATGAACCCACTAGTATGCGAGCTATTCGAGCGAGGTATGAATTGTTTTATTAATTTTATGATTGAATTTGGTTTTTAGTTGTTGAATTTGGTTGTTTCGGATGTTTGATGAAGTGGGTTGTTTCTTGTTTTTTGGGGAGATTTCTGGGGTTTGTGTTGTTGTATTGTGGAGTTAATTTGTTTTATTGATTGAATGATGTAAAATTATTGGCATTTGATGTGTTTTAGAAATAGATATGGTATGTATGATAAACTTGTATATTCCCTATTTGCTGTTACTAGGATTGAGGGTTAAGGTATGAGTCATGGATGTTAATGTCACTAAGCTCTATATGTCTGTCTTAGAATATAGAACCCTGTTAGGAGCAGGATATCAAATACCAGCAGCATTACCATCGCGAACGCAATGGAAAGTTTATTGAGCTTGTATGAATTTGGTATTAAGCTGTGGGCCTGTGGCAGCCATAGAACTTATGCATGCCTGCAGCTGTTATTGTGATTGTAAAGATATCTGATATATGATTCCCTGACCCTAAGTTAAGAGGCAATAGGAAATGATATGGTTTCTGATTTGATGAAATTGCTAGGCCTAAGGAAAGAGTAGCACCTTATCAATACAATTTTTAGATCTTTGATCTATCTCTCTTGGTTAAACTTGCGGTGTAAAGTTGTGAGAGCATATTGGCTATTAAGTTCAGTGGAGTTGCTTGCATATTGGACAGACTTGGAACTGTCCTTTACGTTTTCATTAGTGTGATTAGGGGAGTTGAAGTAATTCATGAGATGTATTCTTTTATTGTTGAGATTCAGGGTATTGATTGTCTGGCTCTAGCATGTCAATTTTTACTGTGCTGATTGTATCTGAAGATTTCAGTTTATATTTTTTTTTCGAATTGATGCTATGTATGTAACTTATGGCAGTGTACAGTACTTCAATATTGTTTTACTGAGAGGTATTTCATCAACTTTATCTATGTGGTTCCAGATACAACCCTTATGTCCAGGCCAGAAGCAGGATTGATCAGCTCAAGCGGTTGGGTCACAGTGTTGATAAGGTTGAGTTCATCTTGATGGGTGGTACTTTTATGTCACTGCCAGCAGACTATCGTGATTATTTCACAAGGAACCTGCATGATGCCTTATCTGGGCATACATCTGCAAATGTCGAAGAAGCTGTTGCCTACTCTGAACACAGTGCAGTAAAATGTATTGGAATGACTATTGAGACGTAAGCAATCATTTCTATATACTTGTCAGAATTTGTGTTCTGTTTTCTGAACTGATAGGATATGACCCTTTTATAGCTGGTGATTTGGTGTTTCTTGCTTTCTGTCTGTCTCATTGTTCCACTTTCCTCTAATTTTTTCGTGGGCGGATCTTATTTTCTGAGTATTCTGACTAGTTCTTAAGGACACTTTATTGTTTACCTTGATCCTTATTTGCAACCTCATGATGTCTATATGCTTTTAAAAACTTCAGGAGACCGGACTATTGCCTTGGCCCTCATTTGCGACAGATGCTATCGTATGGATGCACACGTTTGGAGATTGGAGTTCAAAGTACATACGAGGATGTTGCGCGGGACTCGAATAGAGGTCATACTGTAGCTGCCGTAGCTGATTGCTTTTGTTTGGCAAAGGATGCTGGTTTCAAGGTACATTTAGTACTGTATACTCAATTGTTACTGATAAGGATATTTTTATTTATTTTTTTAATTTCCTATTGATATCAGAGAATCAAATCTCAAAGATGTTATATACCAGAAATATACTGTGTTGATTTTGCTTCCATTGTGAATTGTAGAACTCATGCATTTGTAGTTGTGACTTGTGAGTTGTGACATCAAGATGATTTATCTATTTTGGAATTTGAATGTTAACAATTATTATCTGCCTGAGCTTTCTGAATTTTTTTGCAATGTGTTGGTTGCTCAGCTTATCTACATACTTTTTGTCAGATTGTTGCTCATATGATGCCAGATCTTCCAAATGTGGGGGTTGAGAGGGATATGGAAAGCTTCAAGGAATTTTTTGAGAGTCCTGCCTTCAGAGCTGATGGACTTAAAATATATCCTACTCTTGTTATTCGTGGAACTGGGCTCTATGAGCTCTGGAAAACTGGCAGGTATTTCCTCCAATATGCCTCTTTATGTCGTGTTCCAACTGGATCATAAAGATATTGTATACAAGCAGGCATATGATGGTAAAAAGAAAGCCATTGTTTATTATATTATCTGCCAGAGCACTTGATTTTGGGATAGAAAGGCTGTTATTAAGTTTGTTAATAATGCACTGCAACTCTGTAGGTAATTGGTAGTATTGGAGTTTTTTATTTTTTTTTTAATTTATCAGGATTTGGGAAATGACCTTCCCTACTTCTTTTAGTCTGTGTTTATCATCCCCTTATCCCGGAGGATTCTGCTTATGAATCTGAATTAGATTATTGAGGGTCATAAAACAAATTTCTAGTTCTTGAGGATATAGCAGTAGGTTTGCACAAAGTTACTTCATCCATCGAGATACCCAGGAGGCTTTCGGTTCACTCTTTAAAGAGTAGTAACAGAATGAAATGATAGACTCCCTAACCAATATGTCCTTTATATTTTTATAAATTAAATTCTTTATTGATGCCTGATCAATTCCTAAATTTTCAAATTCCAACATTCAAAGGTATAATTAACTTCCATACTGGCGCTAATGCTACCACATCACCAACAGGACAAGTGGACAACCATCTGTGGCTGTCATCACAGAACAACCACCACTTATGATCTGATATCTATCTTCTGGTTCTTCTCTTTCCTCTTGGCCATCTCAATTAATAGCTTTAGAAAACAGACAAGAGAACTTGAATTAGAAAAACAAATGAGGAAACCTGGACAGGGGGTGGAAATGATATGAAAAAAAAAAAGAAAAAAAAAAAGGAAAAAGAACTCATGATAAATAGCAATTGTGCATGACCTAAATCAACAGTAGTTGGCTAAATAATCAATTATTTATTAGTATATTTTCATTGCCAATTTGTGTGGGTGATGCTGTATTTGATGTGTATATGATTAAAAACACATCAATTATGATATGAGAGGAGATGGAATGAGTGATTGTCGACTCTTGTGGTAAACTGGCAACAATGGTAGCTCTGGCAGTAGAGGATAGTGGTGGCTTGCAGGACGGAATCAAGGAGAAGAAAAATGCAGGAAGTGTGGCTTTTGAGTTGTGAGGAGGGAGAGATAAAGGCAAGTGGTGATTGTTTGGAGAAAGGGGAATGAAGTTTTTTTGTAAAATGAACCAATAACTTTCGTGAAGGAATGGAGTGGGCTAAAATCCATTACTTTCCTCCACTATATCTGATAATATTTTTTTTCCCTTGAACAGATCATTAATTTTCTTATATATGTATGCAGGTATAGAAATTACCCACCTGAACAACTTGTGGATATTATAGCTAGGATTTTATCTATGGTGCCTCCTTGGACTCGTGTTTATCGAGTTCAGCGTGATATACCTATGCCTTTGGTTACTTCTGGTGTTGAGAAAGGCAATCTTCGTGAATTGGCTCTAGCTCGAATGGATGATCTAGGACTAAAATGCCGTGATGTGCGAACAAGAGAAGCAGGAATTCAGGTATGTTGGCTGGCTTAGTGCTATCACCCGAATCAGATTAGATGTTAAAGTAATTATAATTTTTTTGGGGGTACGTTCAGGACATTCACCACAAGATAAGACCAGAAGAAGTGGTGCTCGTTCGTCGTGATTATACAGCTAATGAGGGCTGGGAAACCTTCCTCTCTTATGAGGATACACAACAGGTAATGAATGTTTGATTGATGTTTTCAAGGCATAGCTATTGATTGTACTGTTGGTTGGAATTTGCTTTCCTAGTAACTTTGAAGAATGATTAATTATGTATCACACATG
Organism: Chenopodium quinoa; assembly: GCF_001683475.1. Classification (NCBI taxonomy): domain Eukaryota; kingdom Viridiplantae; phylum Streptophyta; class Magnoliopsida; order Caryophyllales; family Amaranthaceae; genus Chenopodium; species Chenopodium quinoa. The sequence continues at coordinate 1,763,600 of NW_018742881.1, forward strand.
TTTTGGTGTATTTTATCTCTGTAAGAATCCTGTCCTTGATATTCCTAGCTCTTATCAAGACACTTGCAGTCAAGATTCATTGCTGACTTTCTTCATACTGATAAGTGGCTCCCTGGAAATTTATTTGGGCAATGTGAAGTATCTGAGTTGCTTTGTGGTTATACGAAGTACTTGTTAAGTTGCTATTGTTTTACTCATTTACATCTATTGATTATTGTTTCAATTTTGGATTAGAAATCATTTGAAAGTTTTCCTGTACAGGACATTCTTGTAGGCCTCCTCCGACTTAGAAGATGTGGTAGGAATGTCACTTGTCCTGAACTAACGGGGAAGTGTTCAATTGTTCGTGAACTTCATGTTTATGGAACTGCAGTCCCTGTCCATGGACGGGAAGCAGATAAGTTACAACATCAGGTAATCAAACTAAGTACACTGTTACTCCTGCTGAGCCTGAGAGCTTGGACTCCGGGAGGGGGGTTATCAGTATTTCAATTTCTTTGTTTTATAGATTGCTCATCAGTTTGTTTAATCTTTAGGGTTATGGTACTCTACTAATGGAAGAGGCAGAGCATATTGCTCGTAGGGAGCATAGGTCAACAAAGATAGCTGTTATCTCTGGTGTTGGAACCCGGCATTACTACAGGAAATTAGGCTATGAACTTGAGGGACCTTATATGGTAAAATATCTCGTGTAATGGGCATCCACATAAGAATGAAGATTTTGTTGTACACTGCGCCTTAGATGTAGAGCAGACTAATTAACCATATGTATATTGTGAATTTTGATAGTTGCCTATCACTTAGTTCAATTGCATCTAGCCATTTTATAATAGTGTCTCTGCTGATTTTGATGTACCAGTAAAATGAAATGAAAAAGTGAGCATTTTCATTTAATAGTGAATTGTGCATACCATATGTGACATATTCAGCAGGTGTACTGTGTGCAGATTTTGTGTGTGTGTGTGTGTGTGTGAAGCGATTGAACTATTGAAGCTTGTTTAATTCTACAGGTAAAAAAAAGAGATACTGGTAATAAGTTCAAACAAGATATGTTTACATGGCGTTTCTTGGCTTATTGGTTATAACTTATAAATACATATGAAAATTTATGGCATGGTGATCAAGTAATGTTATATTTTAACAAAAATTGGAAGATCAAACCTTCGTTGTAGGTATCCACGAAAAATTGGTTTTCAAATCCTAAAATATGAATTCTTGCGTTTCAAAGTTTGAACCTCTTGAATAGAAACTAAGGGTCTGCTCTGATTGACTGAATTGAATATTTTATGAGAGAATGAAATTAAGAACTGAAATGAAAATAAGATAAAGAGAACAGACCCTAGAGGTTGGTATAGTTTGAACCTCATTATTCATGTATTTCAAATTATGAATTCATGTATCAATAGCATGCTTATAGCAAACATGGATTCTAGAAGGAGAAGATACGTTGCACCATGGTATGTTGCCCCATGGTCAAGAGCATTAGCATCAATGTGGAATGTCATCCTAAGAGCCCTCTTTATGGTAAAAGGATCCTTATGGATGTTTAATATCCTAAAAGGATCATACCAAAAGGGTTTAAGCTTTTCCTTTCGATGGAAAGGATTTGTTTCGTAGGTCCTTGTGCCATTGCCGACACACTATTAGGAGGAAAAAAAAAAGCAAAAGGAAAGCAATGTTGAAGAGCAAAAGTAACGACATTAATATGTCTCTTGTTAAGATGAGTGGTTATACATGATTGTAAAATTTATAACGACTATAACTTTCAAATGATAAATATTTTTTTCTCAAAAAAATAAAATAAAAAAACCCAACGGTCATAATATTTTATTCTCTATAAAATGAGCCTCCTTTTAGCCCTCTTTTTTTCCATGGGAGAGGATGATTCACCATCTTTTAGCCTTCCTTTTCCATTGGTAAAAGGATCTTGTGGTTCTTGAAGATCCTAAAAGGAAAGTACCTAATCCTCTTGGTGAAGAGAAAAAAGTGTCTCAACTTTTGTGAAACTTTGACATTTTGGATGGATTTAAAATAAAAAAAAAAAACCCGAAGAAATTGCATTTGGAGGGAATCTAACGGTAACTTTTTTGACATATGTCCAGATTTAATTTGATAGCATACTTTAAGTTCATACATATTCATAATGGTAATATTAAGCAATCGGTCATTAATTTTAAAAATAAATGGAGGAAACGGAAGAGAAAATGAAAAAGGTACGTATCCTTATAAGTGCTCATACTTAGCATACTCAATGTAAAATCTTTTTAACAATAAAATAGGATGGCTAAAAGGATACATTTGCTCCCCAATATTGATGATCATAACTCACAAGAGCAAAAAAAAAAAAAAATGGTAAGTGAACAATTCAACAACTCTCCTCTTTTGTTAAAAAAAAAAACTCTCCTTTCCCATTTTCTCTCCCCATTCCTCAGGATGCTTTTAGGAATAAAAAACAAAAAGAAAAAGAAAAAAAAAAACTAAAATGCTCAATGAGGATGCTTTTAGAAATAAAAAACAAAAAAAAAAAAGAAAAAAAAAACTAAAATGCTCAATGAGGATGCTTTTAGAAATAAAAAAAAAAAAATATGTAGATAGCTTATGGTGATCAAAGTTACCTTCATCACCTTAGAATTTTTATACGTAGTATAACAATATGTTACTCGTATATCTTTTAAGACTAATTGTAATAAACCATCAATTTTTTGTCTCTAGGTCAATACCTTGTGGAAACAATACCATCTAACATTTTAAACTTTTTCTTTTATCTAACATTGTAACTAAAATATAGAAATTGGGGCTTCATCTCACGAACGGACCGTTAATTTGTATCATTACATCACCTTCCAAAATTAGTTACCTTTTGAGACCATTGCTTCTTCCTCCAAAAATTGTCTGCATTGAACAAAAATAGTCAAACCATGATGCTTAGGACAGCTCTTTCGCCATTTATATCCACCCTTCAATTGAAGTTCAAAGGTCCCAATATCTCATCAACAGTAAGAAATGTTCATACTCAATGCACATCAACTGTTCGACAAAATGCCCAAACGAATCCAACTCCCCTTTATCAACTCCCTCCAACCTCAGCTTACATCCACCTTCCTTTCTGCAGGAAACGTTGCCATTACTGTGATTTCCCTATCGTTGCTCTAGGATCATCCATGAACCAATCCCACGACGATGACCCTCGAATCATCGATTACGTAGAGTTGATATGCAGGGAGATTAAGGCTACAAGATTAGATTTTGATCAATACCCACCTCTTGAAACTGTGTTTTTTGGTGGGGGTACCCCTTCTTTGGTCCCACCAAGGCTTGTTGCTTTGGTGCTTGATACACTGAAATCAAAATTTGGGGTGTGTTTGAATGCTGAGATAAGCATGGAAATGGATCCTGGTACTTTCAATGCTGATAAGCTAAGGGACTTCTTGGAGTTGGGTGTGAATAGAGTGTCTCTTGGTGTGCAGGCATTTCAAGAGGAGTTGCTCAAGGCTTGTGGGAGAGCTCATGGTCTTAAGGAGGTTTATGAGGCAATCGAGATTGTAGAGTCATGTCGAGTTGGAAATTGGAGTATGGACTTGATTTCTTCCCTCCCTCACCAAACCACAGACATGTGGAGTGAGAGTTTGCAGCTCACAATTGATGCTAAGCCGACCCATGTATCCGTGTATGATTTGCAAGTCGAAAAGGATACTAAATTTGGAGTATTGTAAGTATTTTTACTCCTTTTAAGACTTGTCTAGTGCCTTTTAGTGAAACGACATGTCTAATGTAATGAACGAGGCTGAAAATGGTTATGTGCAGGTATACGCCAGGAGAGTTACCATTGCCATCTGAATCTCAATCTGCTGAATTTTACAAAATGGCTTCAGAAGCACTTACAAGCGCGGGATATGAACATTATGAAATTAGCAGTTATTCAAAGAGTGGGTTCAAGTGTCAGCACAATCTCACTTATTGGAAGAACACATCATTTTACGGATTTGGTCTTGGATCTGCAAGTTACCTCAATGGTTTGCGATTTTCAAGACCAAGGAGGATGAGAGACTATGCAACTTATGTGGCAAACTTGGAAAATGGGTTGGCAAGTGATCAAGAGAATGGTAATGTGGATCCTAAAGATAGAGCTGCGGATATTGTGATGCTATCTCTCAGAACTTCGAGAGGTTTAGATATTAAGTCCTTTACACAAGATTTTGGTGCCTCACTTGCCCTATCTCTCTGCCAAGCCTATAAACCTTACGTAGAAAGTGGACATGTCCTCTGCTTAGATGAAGAAAGGAAGCTAATACCGGCATCTGAAGTTAGCTCCTTGTTTAATGATATAGACAAGTTAGAAGAAAGAGTTTCATTCATCAGACTAAATGATCCAGAGGGTTTTCTTCTTTCCAATGAATTGATATCAATTGCTTTTGGGGTTGTTGCCCCATGAATGAATGTACATTCTTTATTTTGCTTTTTACATGTCAAATCAAACTTCAAAATTTAAATTAATAGGAGCATCTGAAAATTTTGTACCATTATCAGTTGAAGCCCTTATCCTCTCTTTACTGCTTATGGTAAGCTGAAACAGTTACAAGGAGGTTGCAAACAGTCTTCGTGTGCAGTTTGCACTGAAACTATAGACTAAAAGATGGGATATGGAGCTTCCTTGCGAGTATTAATCACCCAGTGCACCCAGAAGGACTTATAAACTCATCACAGAAACACGTTTCTGATTCTTCCCTTGACACTCCCAGTTTTAGTCCAGAGGAACATATCATTTTACCCTTCCACACTCATAAAACTAATTATAGATAATTCTATTGTTCAGTTGTACACGACTTTCAGGTTTAGAAACAATCTTCTGAGAATTATAAGTGAGGTGCTCTTAAAGTACAGGCTCGGGATCAGCACTTGACGCTCTTTCTGGGGTTTTAAGAGCCTAGGTCAATCAATTAGAGCCATCTGAGACGATTTAGTAAAGTAAAATATGATGACAGAATATTTCAAAGATGGTGCCCGATACATCAACTGTTTGTCTATATCCAGCAAAAATATGTGATACAAATCTTAATGTTATTTGCTTGAATTTACTTCTGCACCATATAGTAGAGATAAATGGACAATTTACAGTTTAATCCAAGAATAAAATACAACAGAATGGTCACTGGCTCACTGCTGCCTTGAATTGATTCAGAAGCAACCAAAGACAAAAAATAAATGCTACAGAGTATTAAGTATTTTATGTTCCATGATACATTTGAAGCAACATATTTGAAGGGAATTGCTGGATGATAAGATTGTAGATGATGCCGAGCAATAAGCTGATCTGCTTGAATGAGTCCCTCAAAAAGTGAGCTATCTGTGCACCTCCAGCAATTCTTAGGCGACCATCAATCTCTTTTAATCAATTAGCCACCATGTAACAAATTCAGTTTCTCAAGGAAGAGAAGCAACAATTATGGTGATGTACCAGCTTCAAAATCCATAATCATAGACCAGTGTGTTGTATAAGAAACAAAATTGCTGTCGCCATTATCCTAGATTCAGCAAAGCAAAATGGAACATGTGAGTTTTACCAACAAAACTTAGAACATGCAAACTGATAGAAAGGTGAAAGATAAAAGCTAATTAGGCAGGTTCTAACATTTTTTTACTGATCATGTAGGTTTTGCTTTGCGACCAAGTCTTGAAATTCGCTTAAGCTCCTGGGTATCCTTCCGAATTTCACTGAAATACAGGAAAATATCATCAATGTTCTGTATAAAAGCACTGCAGAAGAGGAAACAATGTGCTTGGATAAATTTCTCAAATACCTCTGGTGCAAACACACCAAAACGTAGAAAAGAGGAAGTAACATTATAATCAAGATTGAGGCGGCAAAGTACAGTAGACTTGTTTCCTTCTGTACAGATGAAAAGCAGAAAATCATATTAGAAAATTAAAACAATCAATCAGATTACAGATTACTTCTCAGTAATAATTAGAAATTGATACTCTATTATAACAAAACTCTATAACAAATACTACATACTATAAAACATTGTTTCCAAGTCTTATATTTCATCTGTAGCCAAGTGAACCATTTATTGGTTATACTTAACAGCAACCATGACCTCAAGTCCTCATAAGTTACATAATTCAGATTTTCCAAGAGATATATCAGATTAAAAACTCATTAAAACCATATCAGCGTGCTCACAAGCTTCTCGTGCAATACCAAGGGGCAGGACCGAGAGGGAACAAGATAAAGAAAGCATACAGAAGCTTAGGCTTCCTAGTTGTACAAGGAGAGAATTTTGTAAGTTATTTGATATATAAACTAATAGCATAAGAACAGATCTTACCCTTCCTCCTCTCGAGAATGGTTTTTTTTCTCCTGAGCACGTGTGAGCATAGCAGAATTGTTGCAAAAATAGCTCTGCCAGGAAAAATGACAAATTTTCAAGAGTAAAAAATCCCAGACAATGAAACAAAATACGATGAATAAATTAAATCTCTTTGGCTCAACATCATTGCTAGTGTAACAGCCAATGCATAGCCACATACTCCCTTTCCACAATCCTACTAGCTCTCAATAATTATAAGGAGAGCGAAGAAAAGGGGAAAAAAATTTATAAAGAACAACAAATTTATATTTTTATGACGTTTATGAAGAAAGTACCATGAAGACGGCTTGCAGATGGTCCATGAGTAACAGGAAAGCAGGAATCAGCTAGACTCTGCATGTAACACTCCAATAATTAAAATAAAGGCAGCCAATAAAAATTACTACGTAATTAACAATGTGCTCGGAAGAAGGGATTTGGAAGGAGGGAGATGGGAGGGAGAGTGAGGAGTCCATATTATTTTGTTGGATATCAATCGGACTGATCAAATTTCTTTCCTCGTGTTAAAAACCAAATCATTACGACATGGAGAAATCAGAGGAAAACTGCAAGGCCACATCTTCCTTCCTCTTCCCCTTCCCTCCCTCTTCCTCAGTGATTGCTAACCAAAAACATTCTGAACCTCAAACATCTAAAAAGTAACCTCACACAAGTGGCGATTCCTTGCAGCTGCTGCATGATTGCACTTTGCTTTAAGTGATTTTGTATTCAGAACATGATCACAATGCAATGCACCACATAAATCTGCCAAGCACTTGCTTCCAGTCTGTGGTAAAAATGTAGAATGTAATGCATAAGCCCTCTTTACAGTTGACATTAAACAGACCAAAAATAAAATACAGTGATTACTTAATCAGAATAAATTTCATAAAATAAATTAAAGCTTTAAAGACTAGAAATACAGCAAACCTAAAGCAAACCTTCATCTTTCAATATATAAGATGGACTGTGGCAGTGTGGCCTACTCTTGCAAAAAATGATTAGTGATTGTAGAAGGAGTAAGTTATGAGATGCTTACATGAGGTATAAGTCATTACCAAAGGATAAGGTAGGCATAACCATCACGGTTTTTAGGCTGTCCGGCAGGAAATGTGCCTGGCCAAAAAGTAGCTAAAAACCACTCTAGGTTTTCTTGTCATGATACTACCCTAATTAGACTCATTCCCATTTAAGCAACCCATGTGTACTCATAAATATCCAGTCACAAAACCAGGACATATGTAAACTAGTATGAATACTTTTTCAAAGTTCAACCATATCTTGAAGGGCCACCCTTTCCAATTAAAGGTAGTAACTACAATTACTCCAAGTCAAAGAGGAATCTATATAGTTCTAATTTATCACAGCACAAGAATCAACATTAATTTCGAGGGACTGAAAAGAGTTCAGCTTACAAAATTGAGAAGATTGTAATGTCTGCTGTCAAAATGCCGGTCAAGAAATTCTTCCGACAAGAAGCTTTTCTTACAATAGCCACATTGCCATTCATTCACATCCATTTTATACTTATGCTGCTCCTGATCTCTAAAGAGATCATTGTCTGGATGGAGTCTACAACTCCTCGGAATTTCGTACCTTTCCCGCTCCACAAAATGCATCAAATACTGTCATATATAAGTTTATGAAAATTATCACTCAAAACTTCTAGCTACGCGAGCAAATTAAATCAAATAACAACGATGCATTCCAATTCCAACACGGTACCTTCTCGACAATTTCCCATGCCACCCTACTTCTTTCCCTAGAGCAGTGTACCTCATGGATGTGTTCATGTTCTTTTTTCAAATCTCTGAACATTCAAGCAATGAAGGAATGAACTTTTACCAAAAACAATTATCATAATATAGTAGTTTCCATACAAATTAGACAGAAATGATCTCATATGATACATTTTTGTAACTGTAAATCTCGAAAATTATAAAATCTTACCTAGATTCAGCATTTTCGTTCAACCCCTGATGATAAAATGAAAATATTGGCATCAATAACACACTAATTCAAGAAAATTATTGGAAAAAAAAAAAATTAAAAATTTTGGGGTATCCCCAAATTACACAGTTCCTTCAAACAATCTTTGATCAATTTCAAGTATAGAGCATGATTTCCCCAATTATGCATTGTTTAAGCAAATTGAATCAATTTCTCAAGAAATCAAAACACCCAATAAGCTAAAAGAACTAATTTCCCAAAAAATAATAACAAAACTATAAAGTTGTGAAATTGAATTAGAAAAGAAAAAAGGGGTCCAAACAAAGAAAAGGAAAAACCTGATCTTGGTGATGCACAGGTTGAGCAGCAGAAAATCCGAAATTTGCTGAAATTATCAACAAAATAAAAGGTAAAACCCAAAGAAATCCTATAGTAATGTTGCTCCTCATTGATACCGTCGCTAAATTTCTCTCTCCTCCGGAATTAACAAGGGTGTTGTTATTTCCCATTTTACCGGGTAACGCTCCCTTTTTTTCTTGAAATTCCAATTTTACCCCTAATATATAAATACGGTTTTTTCCTTCCCGACCAACATTTCTCACTTCTTTACTTCTCTCTCAAACTCTCTTACTCTCTAAAACAATTTTTTTTTTAAAAAAAAAAAATTCAAAAATTGTTCTTCATTTTTTAAAAAACAACAATCATCATAAACACAAAAGAAAACGGGTGATTCGAGGCGGATTAGGCTGAGATTCGGAGGGAGGACCTTCGGCGGCGCTGGTGGCGGCGGTGATGGTGGAGACGAGGTATTTTTTTTTTTTTATTTCGGATCTTTTGGAACTTCTGCCCAAAATTTCCGGAAGTTCCATGGAGGATCCGCCTGGAATTTCCGGATCCTCCATGGAACATCCGGAAATTTTGGGCGGAAGTTCCAATTTTTTTTTTTTTTTTTTTTTTGGCCCGTAAATAAAATTGTTAATTTTTATTTTTTTTTCGGATTTTGTTTTTTTTTTGTTATTTTGAAGTGTTATGGTGATTATTGTTGATATTATTATTATTGTTGTTGTTATTATTGTGCTAATTATTATTGTTATTATTATTATTATTATTATTAGTGTTATTATTTTTAAAAATATGATTAGTATTATTATTAAACTAATTTGATATTAGGGTTTTTATGGTTATTGTTGTTGTTTAATTTTTTTATTTTTTTATTTTTTTGTTGTTGTTGTTATAATAATATTATTATTAGTGTTATTAGTAGTACTATTATTAATATTTTTAATTATGATTAGTATTGTAGTTGTTGATATTAGTGTTATTATTATTGTTATTATGGTTATTGTTGTTGTTGTTAATTTGTATTTGTTGTTGTTGTTGTTGTTAGTTATTGTTGTTGTTAAGGTTATATTTGTTGTTGTTAATTTGTATTTGTTGTTGTTGTTATTATTATTATTGTTGTTGTTATTGTTATTATGGTTGTTATGGTTATTGTTATTGTTATTACTAAAATCGGATTATTTTTTAATTTTATGTAGATCGAGGGTTCGGGTGCTCGACATGCAATATCACGACATCTGAATGCGTCTGTTAGGAGACAGACATCTCGATCTTCACCGGTTCAGCCCGAGCAGCAGCAATACGGGTCTACTAGTGGTTGGTCGAGAGACCAACAGTCTGGTAGTAGTCGGCCCTTGTACTCTGCAAGTGGAGCACCCATATCTGACGAGGAAGACGAATGTTCGGCTAGTCATGCTGGTGACCGGGATGAAGAACAGGACCCTCAGGATTTCCATATGGTATATAGGGGTCAGTTTGGGAGATTTGTTGGTAGTGGGTCGAGTCAGCCTACTTCCAACTCTGCAGAGGCATGGTTAGTGCAGGAACCGATGCCGGGTGGGCCTGAGGATGGGTCAGTTATCCCTAGTTTTGGCGGTCACGTGGCACGGTATATCTGGATGGAGCAGGAGCGTAGTGTTTTGCGCTGTTTGAGTAGGACAAAGTTATGTTCTAACTTGTTCACTTGGCGAGGCCGTCAATCTGTGGAGGACATTGCGGTGATTGATGCTAGTTGGTTGTCTCACTTGCCCGGCCTGATGTTTAAGAGACTTGATTGGCCGTTGATTTCTGCTTTTGTTGAGAGGTGGCAGCCAGATACGAACACCTTTCACATGCCATTTGGGGAGATTACGATCTTGCTGCACGACGTGTACAACATACTTGGGTTACGGGTTGCAGGCAATATGGTGTCCACTACTCCTAGCACGGACGTGTTACGGGACGCGTGCTCGGTCACCATGGATATGACTCCAGATGATCTGTCTGAGGTTTGCGGCACAAAGACCATTTGGCAGGGTAGTGGGGTGTTGACTGATAAGATTTTTGAGTCGACCGGGATTTTAGTGAGCAGCTTGATGCATACTTGTGGTTAATGCTTGGAGGCACTGTTTGTAGACAAGAGTGGTAACCGTACGCATCCTTCCTTCCTTCACGAGCTATGTCACACGGATGTCCCTATTAACGAGTATGCTTGGGGAACAGCTGCACTGGCCTACTTGTATCGGCAACTGGGCACGGCATCACGGAAAGGTGCTGATTCGATTGCTGGTTGTCTCACGCTTCTGCAAGCGTGGATTTACGAGTACTTTCCGTGCTTTCGGCCACAGCAGGGTACCTTGACCCGGGACCTTCAAATGCCTCGTGCGTCTGCTTGGGATGTAGGAGCGGGATGTCCTAGCAAGAACCTGGAGCGCCTGTTGGCTTTTCGTACTAGGATTGATGCGCTTACTGACCGTGAGGTGAACTGGCTACCGTACGGAGCTGATCCTGCATTACAAGTGCCCCCCACTTTAGATTATTTAGATTAGACTTATTTTGATCGCATATATGATATTTTGTTGCATATCATGTTAGATTAAAAGCAAATACAATTAAAATTAATTTCATAATTCTAATTTTCTTACAAATGTTCAAAGTTAGTAAATGTACATTACAAACTACCTAACTAATGCATCCCACATGTCCCTTCTCAACTGATATGCTTGATCCCATCCATTGACACTATCCTCGTGGTTTTGCGTCCACCAATCGGCGATCGGCGGGAGTGGTGAATCAGGTACAAGGTCAAGACGGATAAAATGTGATCCACCAACTGTAGCAATCACAAACTCTCGAGTTGGTGAGTGAACCCCGTTGCGTGCCCTAAGCGGTAAGACTGTGATGCATGGGTAGTAGCAAGTTGGTACTAGGCCTACTCCGAGACAAATCACCCTTGCGTTAACCACGTAGCAATAGGAAATAAATCTTGAATTGTAACCATCCAATGTCGCTCCCCGACAGCCCCACCATCCCATCGAATACGCTCCACGTTCATCCAAATTCGCCCAAGCCCGTAAATCCGTTCGTACAAATCAGGATGACCAGCGACCTCGTTCGCTATTGTTTCCCGAACGTCAAACCACTTATTTTGATCGCCAAAGAAGAAGTCGGCAACACAACGAAAGCCACAGTTCCCATCACAAATGACATCCTTCCAAGACGAAATGTACGGCAACATTGGGGCTGGAAGCAAGTTCAAATACCTGCATTGACTAATGTCACTTGGATCTACAACACAAAATTAAAATATAAATTATTAGTAAAGCTATAAGTATTAAGTTTTCATATTTTTATATTAAATTTAGAATTTTAGTATTACCTGGTTCTGGGTCACCACCACGTTGAGTGTGTTGACGGTTCACATGCTCGAAATAGCTACGATCACGCCTGGTGTTATTTCTTTTCGGTCGACCACGAGTGTTAAGGTTGATATGTGGTTCTTCAAGGTGTGAATGATCTGGATGTAGCTCCTCTTCAATGATTCGCGTTACATTTCGACGTACGGCCGGGTCACTTTCCATGACTTCGTCGATTAGGGACCGAAAATGTGCAGCCTCCTCGGTCGAATCATTTACCACTTCAGGAATGCTAACACCATCACCAATAACCAGTATCTTCCAGAAAGAATGAATTTGGCTGCTATACAATCCTGTCTGTGCAACTATCGAATCATGTATCTGGCAAGCACATGGAAGACCATGGGTTAGACACATAGCACATCCACACCGTTCATTGACCTGATAACTCAAATCCCGCATCCTTTTCGTCTCGTTATCCAGAACTTTCAAGCAATGTTGAGACACTTTGCCATTTATACGTGACAGTGGCAACTGTCTGTACATCTGACCAATTTTAGACCTTGATGCCTCCAAGTCATTACGAATTTGTATCATGCGATTACCGATATGACATTGGACTCGGGCCCATACGGTATCCAAAGCACCTGCCAATGATTCTAATTAGTAAATTCAAATTCAATTATAATTACAATTACGTAACAACGAGAACAACTAATAACATAATACAACTAACCTGTGGATGATTCTAACCAAGTTTTCACTGCTGAATGTTGGCTCTCAACTCTGCAGTTGGTGGTGTTACCAAAATGAAGAACCTGGTTCGTCCAAAATTTCACAAATTTCTCCTTATGACAAAGCCAAGTTCTCTGAACATACTGAATCACTTCCGGATATTTTCCCCACCTCACTTGCATGGCAGTTAGAGCACAATCATACTCCGCCTGTGTTGTTGCATTCACGATTTTGAACCATCTCCCAGCTCTAAAACTGACACCAACCGTCTTGTTTCCAAACATCTTCGTCACCTTAGCCTCCACATCTCTGTTGATGTGCCATAGACAGAGTAAATGTGACGTCCCTGGAAAGACTTCTCTCAAAGCCGCACATAGCCCAAGATCACGGTCTGAAATAAATACAGATGGCTCTTTATCAAACCCAATCAACTCCCTTAATCTCTGCAACACCCACCGATAGCTAGCCGTGCACTCGTCGCGCATGAAAACATATCCAACTAGAAAATTCTGGTTTGTCGGTGTCACGCCTACTATCTCAAAGAAAGGCATGTTATATCGATTGGTCTTGTAAGTAGAATCCATACCTATGACATGTGGGTATGTGCGGAGTATGTTGACCATGATCGGGTGCACCATAAATGCATGTTGCAAAACGTTGTGATCATCGTTTGTGAACCAGTAAATGTATTTACTCTCTCTCGCCAGATGAAGAAATTGCTGAACAACTCCTCTTCCTTCGGACATTTCCATCCTGAAGTCATTTCGGCAATTGTAAATGTGTCGGATGTTTGGATGATCATCAGGAAATTGCTCGGCAATAGTGGACATGATGTTACGGGGAGCAACCTTGGACTTTGTCATGTCCCGCACAACCTGTTTTGCACCCGGACTCAATCCGCTCACTTTACGGTGACCCTATGGGTACACAATCATTGGGTGGTTATGTGTCCCGGTGTGATCATTTTTCGCAATGATCTTCCAACTTTCGGTGCTGACATCATAATATATCTTGATGTAGAATGGACAACCATTAGCTTTGGTTTTGGTGTCCATCCGTATCGCGTTCTCCAAATCTCTCGGCTTGCTCCTTCGTGACCGATCACATCGCAAATACCGATACGGCCGACCATCTCTGGTTTTGTTATAAGACGATTTCACCAATATAAATCCCAATTTTATAGAAACACCATCAGCCCATGTAACAGAATCGTCAAATGTAGGAAAAAACGTATCGGTGACAAAATTCCCAGTATAATTCACACCGTCACCGCCTTCCTCAGATTCCATATCCTATACAAATTAAACAAAACATGCTTTATGTCAAAATAATAATAATAAAACAAAAATAATAATAATAATTATAATTAAAATAATAAAAATAATAAAAACAATACTACTACTACTACTACTACTAATAATAATAATAATAATAACAATACTAATAACAATACTAATAATAATAACAACAAATACAAAACAATAACAATATTAATGATAATAAAAAATTATAACAACAACTACAAAACAATTTATAAGACCATAACATTAATTAATAAATAAATAATAATAATAATAACAATAATAATAATAATAATAATGAAACAAAAAATAAACATATTACTAATAATCATATTAATACAACAAAATTACATTAATTATCAAATACTAAATCACAACAATAATCACAAGACCACGAAAAAAAAATACATAAAAAAAAAACTTAATAAACATAAAAAAAATTAAATAAACGTACTTAACATTTAAAAAAAAAAAATTAATAAGGACATCCGCCTAAAATTTCCGGATGTCCCTAGGTACATCCGCCTGAAATTTCCGGATGTACCATGGAACATCCGGATTTTTTAGGCGGATCTCATCTTCCGCTTGAAATTTCCGGATGTTCCATGGTACATCCGGAAATTTTAGGCGGATGTACCTAGGACATCCGGAAATTTTAGGCGGATGTCCTAATTACCGAAAATAAATAAAAAACTTACAGAATGATCCGACGCATTCTCTGGCGTACGTATGTTCCACTCGCCGTCCATGACCCAAGACCCGTCGGAAAATTTAACGATTATTGAAAATAGAAAATTTAGGTGGTCGTGGGGACCGATTTGGTTGCAAGGTCATGGGGACCGATTTTGGGAAGCTCGGGACAGCAATGTCGTGAAGTGAGGGGACCGTTTCATGTATTGTGTCCAAATGGGGAACAAGGTCATTTTTATAACCCAAATTGCATAAAGGGCATAGTGGTCCATTCAAGTCAAAAAGGGAGCGTTACCTGGTAATTTGGGAGCGACAAATAGCAGTTGAGATTAACAATTCTGGGTTCAAGAAAGAAGAGACCTTTTTCAACGTAATTTTTAAACAGGTTGAAAACGTTGTTAGTTGATACTCTGTTCTACTAATGTCTTAATGAGTTCGGACAAAGGACAATCAATCAGATGTGGCTTGGTTAACTTGGTTTGAGGGTTTTGGTCTTTGGGCTAGTTTGCGGACTTATTGTCCATGGATGGTCAATTTTCGAAAATTCGTGTTCAAAGAAATTAGATAGAGAACACTTGTTCTGTTTATCAAAATGTAAGCCAAAAAATTTATTTTAAAAACTGTTTGAACATTTATATCCCTATCTTTTCTTTTAAGGTATGAATAAACTCTTATGAATAGTGTTGAAACTATTATATTCTTATAAAATATTTATTTATTCATTTACCCCTTTTAAAATTAGGATTACCACCCTTTATGAATAATGTTAAGACGATTATGTCTCTAAAATGTTTAATTACATATTTGGACTTACTAATGTTAATTTTTTTAACTCTTAAGCATAGCTTGTGAACATTTTGTACCCCTAAAAAAAATTTTGTTGCATATTTTCCCTAATTAAACGCTAAATGCCAAACTAAAAGAACTTTCAAACATGACTAGCTATGATGCTTCACACGTGTGTTAGCCGCCCTAGTTATTGAAAAGGAATGATTAAAAATTTATTTTTACCGATTCATGAAGTTTTTAAAAAGATGTAGTAATGAATTTATGGCGGTTTTTGTTGATTAAAGTTGATTTTAAGTTTTAATTGTAATACGGGGTAGTAATTTATAAGGTGAAGAGGACAAAATTTACTTGATTAAAGGAAGGAGTGGTTGATCAATTTCAAACTTTGGAGAAATAATTGTATAGGCTCAAATTTCTTTAACTAAACCTTTTAATTAATCAATAAATAATCATTAATTTTTGAGAGCCTTAATAATATGTTGAAGTTTTATATAATTAGATAAAAACTATTCACTTGTTTGGTTTATTTTAGTGGTACACAACCAAAGTTGTGGGATCAAACCTTACTAACCACAATGGTACTTTGGAGTTGAAAATTTGCCTATCCTTTCTCTACTCCTAAAGGGTCTTGCTAACTCGGATCAGATTGACTCGTGAGAGGTTTCAACTTATTAGGATCCTTTTCCTTATTAAAAAAATCACTTAATAGATTAGTGATTTACTTATTTACCTATGTAATTATGTATAGGCAAATTACGGTACAATTAATTTGCTCATGGCCCCATATGTGTATTTTTACTACTCCATAATATGTATGCTAAAATAATGGAGATGATATATAAACTGATCATACTTGAATTTTACGGCCTAATAAATTGTGTAAAAAGAAAAGAAAAGAAAAAGTGTTAATTACTCCTTAATCAGAACATAGCCGCCCTCTAGCAAATTTTTTTGCAAAGCTACTGAATTGAGTATCGTTTCAGGCGCCCTTCTTCTTAACTCTTGTTTGGCTGAACGTCTCTCTGTTTGAACAAGAAGAACAGCAAAAGAATGGGGAAGAAGCAAAAGAAGCCAGGAAAAGGCAAGGAAAAAACCGAGAAAAAAACTGCCAAAGCTGAGGAGAAAAAAGCTCGCCGTGAGTCTAAGAAGCTCTCTCCTGAAGATGACATTGACGCCATTTTGGTTCTTTCTCTTTCCTTCTCTTCAAAAATACCCTCTTTTTATCATATACTGTAATTTTTACTATCTGGGTATTTTTTTTTTGAATTAATGATTCATAATTTGTGGTGTTTATATTCTAAATTTGGGGTTTTGGGGGGTTTTATGATGATGGGTATTTTCCCTTTTTTGATTTGGATAATGTGAAATTTTTGTTATACTATTATGTTTGTTTGATTTTAGTTGTGCATTGTTAGTTTAAATTACGCTATCAACGTGACTATATAATCCGAACGGAGGTGGGGTTTATGTGGATGGTTTATAGTGAAGGGTACCTGGTATTTCTGAATTTAATTTTGACATGATAGGCTAATATGGGATTTGTGTGTGTTTATGTAGCTAAGTATTCAGAAGGAGGAAGCTAAGAAGAAGGAAGTACTTGTTGAGGAAAACGTGCCTGCGCCGTCAGCTCGGTCTAATGGCTCGGTATTTCTCTTGCATTTTGGATTTGTTGTTTGTTTTTAATGTTGCTTTGATGTTTTGGTAGGTTATTGATTGAGTTGTATTTGATGTTATGTAGTTGACTATAAATCCATTGAAAGAGACAGAGTTGATCCTATATGGTGGTGAATTCTACAATGGCAATAAGGTTATGCTGTGTGACATCTTTAAGACAATCAATATTTTGCTTTTATTTTTTGGCTTCTTTGGGTGACATTTTGATATTTTATGTGGTGAATGCAGACATATGTCTATGGTGATCTTTATCGTTTTGATATTGAAAAGCAAGATTGGAAATTAGTATCGAGCCCTAATAGCCCCCCACCTCGTAGTGCACATCAAGCTGTTGCTTGGAAGAATTACCTCTATATATTTGGTACAAACAGATATTGATTCAAAGAATTTTGACGAATCTTTGCTCTTTTTTGAATTATATTTCACCTAGAAATTTTTTTCTTAATGGCTTTTTTTAATGACTGATACAGGTGGTGAATTCACATCTCCAAATCAGGAGAGATTTCATCATTATAAGGTAAAACCTGCATATATTATTCTGGGAGTGGAAGGAGGGGAGGATTGAGAGTGGGTGTTGAGAGATGCTGATATCACGTAGAAGAGTTGATTAACTTGCTTGTTATTTACACTATATAATCTGTACTACTTCATTGCTAATGGAGGGATTACTGTTTTCCATAACAGGATTTTTGGGTATTAGACCTTAAGACAAATCAATGGGAGCAATTAAATTACAAGGGAGCTCCAAGTCCACGGTCTGGCCATCGGATGGTAAGCTTAGCATATGTTTTTTTTTTCCTTCAGTATTAGGACTATTAGCTATTGCAAGATTTCTGCCAAGCAGCGAAGGTGATGAATTATTCCCTGTTTAGATGGAAGTTGCTGCGGTGTGGTTTTCTTTTGCATTCAGTTTCCATGTCTTCCTTTGCAGATATTATTGGATTTCAGGATAGATTATCTATTGTTTTGATTGTAGACCTGTAAGCATTCTTAGAGAATGTGATTCCTGATGCTGTGAACTGTTAAGAGATACAATGACTTGTTGAACATAGCCATCGCTTACACTAATTTTGTAAAACATATGGAAGATTTGAAACATTTCACTCAGTGTGAGAGAATGCTCCTTTGGTTTGGTTACTGTCTAATCATGCGATGGAACTTTGTTTCTGTATGCTCAAAACTATGTCTTGGTTTTGCAATATTTATTTGCTAGTTTTTGTAGATTGTAATATATTGTGTTCAGCTTTAGTTCTGTTATGTATAGACTATAGAGTATTGTTTTTGTTACCACTCCTTACTTTGGTCAAGTGGAACAAGGTTGTTTTCTCACTAAATTAGACATAAGCACAGCTAGCTTGAAAATGAGAGTTGAGGTAGTCAGGTTCTAGGCAATACCTTTTTGCTGGTCTGCCAATTTTTTCCTATCTTGTTATAGTACATTCAGTATATCCTCGAATCTTGATCTTATCCCTGGATCTCCTTAAATCATGCCGATGTAGGATCCACTATGGGATGTTGTTTTATGTGCAGCTCAATTTATTTAATTCTTTTCTCCAGATTTTAAAGCGGGATCTGTACCAGTAGCTTGTTTTGTTGTGAAATGCTCCGTTTGCTTTCACTGGTCTATTTGTATAAGTTACTTTTGAATTTTGTAGACCTGGCTATCATCTGGCTTATCAGTAATGTCTTGCAGGTTCTGTACAAACACAAGATCATAGTGTTTGGTGGATTTTATGATACCCTTAGAGAAGTAAGGTTTGTTTTTCAATCTTTTGTTCTAGTTCTTTGGGTTTTTTTTTTTTTTATTTTTTATTTTTTTTTATTTTTATATTGTTTAATATTGATGAAGTATTAAGTTGTGTTCATCAAGATTAAAATACTGTTCTTTTTATATTGTTAAGGTATATCACACTCCAAACTTCGGATGACATAAGGCTATTTTCACCGTTTTGTTGGTTAATTGGTTATTTAGCTTGAGAGGAATGATAGGATCTTTTTGGGGGTCTCTTTTCCATTTAAAAATTTCTAAACTCCTTGTAATTCAATTTGCCATTATTTACATAATTTGATTTACTGTTCCCTTTATAAAATATTGGTAGTCTCCTGGATTTGACTCATCATAGATATAATAGTACTGTTAGACATTGACAATTGTGAATTAGCATGCAACAGTTGGGGCTTCATACTCATTGCTTATGGCTTATAATTAAGTATTTCAGTGTTCGTGTTTAACATGTTGCCAGATCAGCAAATATATATTATGACGAGACCCTTTCATAATTATCTTTTCAGGTACCTTAATGATTTGCATGTATTTGACCTGGATCAGTTCAAGGTGCATACTTACCAACTCATTTGGTATAATATTTCTATCATTCCTTTGCTTTCAAAAATTGACGTGTTGTTTTGAATAGCAGTGGCAAGAAATAAAGCCTCGGCCTGGGTGCATGTGGCCCAGTCCAAGGAGTGGTTTTCAGCTTGCTGTTTATCAAGATGAGGTTAGACTAATGACTCCTTTTTTTAATTCTGGATTTAGATCGCTCACTCTGTTGTATGCTGTTACTCATGCAGCGCCTAGTTTCCTATTTCTCTTTATTATGTTGTTGTGCTATGTACATGGTGCAAATTAGGGTCTATGTTGTAATATTATTATTTTTATTACCACATCTTGCTTTTAGATTAATATTTGACAGTCTTGTGGGAACTAAAATTCCTGAATGCTACTATCTTTTTGGCTTTTAATTGCGAGATGAGAACAACTTTCCAAAACATTTTTCTAGAGTTTCAGTTATGGTATGATGAATGAAGTACATCTTCCAGCTTAATTCAATGAAAGCTCTTATCAGATTCATTGATTGCATGTGGAATTATAATCTTTTTTTAAGCTGGAGGGTTTAGATTTGAAGAAAATGGGCAAACAAAATAAGGTGCTTCATGTCAAGGTTATTCTACCCCAAATGACATCGAGCCAGTCTTTTTCTGGAACCTTCTATATTCAGAATCTTAACAGATTTGCACTTGACAATTGAGAGATGGATTTTAGAAAGACTGTTAGAGCGGCCGGTGTTTGTTGATTCATACAACTGAAGGCCTTTGTTTATGACTCTGTGAAGAGTCAATATTAATCATTGCTTGGTAGCATAATAAAGCTATCCCATTAGACAGAAATAGCCATTCTAATGACCATGTGTTTCTCCATTTTGGTGCTGCTGATTTTTGTCGAGTTAGCTCTGTTATTGGGAAGGATAATATACTTAATCTCATGAATTATGCTCTAATGAGGCACCAAGGTACTTGGTTGTTTGAAGGAGAAGTAGAAATCTTGTTTAATAATTTTTTTTCTGGTCATTCTGTAATGTTTATGGTTTGGGAAGATTGGCTATGCTAACTGAATTATATAATTTTATACTGTTCACTTGATATTACTATCAAGTGTCAAGGTTTGAGATTTATTGAACTCCTGTACAACTATTGTTCACAAATTCTTTGCTATGACACTGCAGATATTTTTGTATGGAGGTTATTTCAAAGAACTGTCATCGGATAAAAACAGCAGCTCTGAGAAGGGAGTAGTCCACTCTGATATGTGGTCTTTGGACCCGAGAACATGGGAATGGAACAAGGTCTGAGCACATCAGAATGTTAATTCTTTTCCAATTTATCAACTTTTAAATTTGTTATAGTGAAAATTGTTTTACATGTTATATATTGCTATATACTGTATAGCATATTGATGCTATACTTGTTGCATCTTAGACTATTACAGTCAAATTCACTATTAAACTGCAATCAGTATCAAAATTCACTTCAACTTTATTTCTTAATCCGAGATATCAAAGTTGCTGCACATTTTTATAGTACATTGATCAGTCTTAGTTTTAGATTGATGCTAAGATCCAGTTTCTGACCCAACAAATTTGGAACAGATATCAAAAGTAGGTGTTCTCCAGTCTTTGTTACTCCCTCTGGCTTTTGTCATTCCCTCCAATGTGTATACTGAATAAAAATAGGAGCATGCATATCAATGAATGGGTCCTACAAAACTTCTTGTGGATTGGAAATGCTGAAGGTGGTATGAAATGATATTTTTCTGGTCCATTAGATATCAATTAAACTTGGGGATATTAAATAGGTCGACATTAATGTCTAAAAACAGCTTTTTGAGCAGTATATCTTGAAATTCTGCTGTTTGATTTGCTGTTTTGGAATCATTTTCATTCTTTTCATCACTAATACCTGTATAAGCATGTACTGTTAAACTCTTTATGTGTGGCTGACTTCTTTTTGCTGGAGCTATTATTTGAATAGTTATTTGTACGATTTTGTGTTGCCCATAGCTGTTTATCGTTTTAGCCAGAATTTCATTTCTTAGTCTTGTGCTCTCTACAAACTTTGTATCTTTGTCTCCTCTGATCAGGTAAAGAAAAGTGGGATGCCTCCAGGACCTCGCGCTGGATTTTCTATGTGTGTGCACAAGAAAAGAGCTGTACTTTTTGGAGGAGTGGTAGACATGGAAGCTGGTGGTTAGTTTATTAATTACTTTTCATAAGAAATAATTTGCTTGCACTGCTCTTTTCATTTACTAAACTATTCCAAGTAATTGTGCAAAGTTGAAGAGGTATTTTTTGTAAAGGCATAGGTCATGTCCCCTTCACCTTTTTACGGAAGCTTATTAATCATTCTAATTAAAATTAGACCACATCAAACCTAAAGTTACAGTAGTGGTTATGATATCTGCAATTCTATACTTGCCAAGCTTTGCAGTTGAAAACTCGTGGTGTTGTACTATATTTGTTTATTTGTTTGGAATTTTCCAAGTTTCTATTATGCCTTTTATGACTACAATGCTCTCTTGCTGACCTGCTTTGTTTATTTAAACAGGCGATGTGATGATGAGTCTATTTCTAAATGAGCTATATGGCTTTCAATTGGACAATCACCGCTGGTAAATATCGTCATAGTTTTAATTTGGATAGTTCTAGTAAATTAATGTCATTCTGGCGAAATTAGTGCACAAAAATGACATTTTATGCCATTGGCTTTCAATTCACATTTGCAAACTAATGTCTATATAAAATTATCTTTCTGCTCTATCAAGTTACAACCTCCTGAGTCCTGACATGATGGAAATCCCATATTCCCATATGAAGCTACTATAGGGATGTAATAGTACTTGTTTTATTATGGGGCACCGTCACTCCTTGACCGCTATGTTTATAAAACCCTCCTTCCTATGCTTTGTAATTACTTAGGTAGATAATGTGAAATTTTCCCTTGTTTTATTTGTTAATAGGAATCGTCTCTTTTAAGACCTTGTGAATGGATTATCAAGGATTCATACCAAAACCATGAACCCATGTCCCACGGTGATTCAATAGAACCTTAAACCTTAAAGATCCCTTGAGGACTATCAGAACATAGCTTGTTTTATCACTGGGATAAGATCTATAACTAGAACTTATAAAACAATGTATAAGATGGAGTTTGAAATATGAAAAATCCATTGACTGTATTGTGAGTTCAACTTATTTAATGTTTTCTTAATTTTTGTGCTTGTTTGTTACTAAATATCTTAGATTAAAATAGAAAAGTTATGAAAATTTCATAATCTAACATCACATTGATATTGCCCCTAAGGTCAAATTTTGTCAGATAAGAACAAATCAGATTAATTAAACTAAGTTACTAAACATAGCTGTGGTACTGATCAGCTTATCTATTCTCTTCAAGTGCTAAAAAATGTTTTGACAAGTTCTACTAGCTGGAACTAACCCATCTCCTCTTTCTATTAGGTACCCACTGGAGCTCCGCAAGGAGAAGTCCAGCAAAGATAAGGTATTTACTTCTAAAGCCTTTATTTGGGCATTAGATGTGTTTGATTAATCTTCCAATAGTTTGATAGTTAGGGGAGTGAAAATCTTTTCTTCATTTTCTTGAATAATATGACAAATGAGGGAAACATTAAGGTTTGGTTAGGTCATGGCCTTAACCAGCAATTGCAGTGAAGTTATTTCTCTAGACCCTTGATTAGAAAAGTGAAACAACAACGAACTTAATTATCCCAATTGACATTATTTTGGCTCTTCTGCATAGGATTCTGGCTAAGGTAGAATATTCGGATGCTGTTTTTGGCAAAGAACTAACAGTTGAACTTGATTGTAAGAGTTTATTTTAGTATCTGGTTTGACTATATTGTAATAGAAAGTAGTTGATTCATTAGTAGTTGTTTGGTAAAGTCAGCTATATGGTATAAGTTGATAGCTGTTCGAAATTTTAAAAGTAGGTTATGAATTGACTATATTGATCTCTTTTAGCTGGCTACTATCAATTTGTTTAAGCCTCAAATTTGAGCTTCTTGTAAAAGAGCTTATTGGAACCAATCATAATTTTAGCTTCTCCAATAAGCTTTTTACCAGATACCTATTGAGAGCTTTTCGGATTGGTCAAACTGCTAACTCCCCCAAACTTACAATCTCTCCAGTAGCCCTTTGCGAAATACCTCCTGAGTATTTGCATAAGGTTGAGGAATAACTTTCTGTGATTCTGCTTGCTTTTTTCCTCTAATTCTTTCCTCATTTCCTGGTGTTGGTGGGATCACCAGTATATTCTCTTGGGCTGGTGGATACAATTCTACCGATGTTGCCTCTGATTGTGGCGTCTTTTTATATGTTTTTGCAGTTGAAAAAGATTACTGATGACAAAAATAATAAATTGTTATCAGAAAATAAGGTTAATTCATCAGATAGAAATCTTGGTGAAGAAAATGGAGTTGATACAGTTATGGATGACCAAGAAGTAAGAAATGGTTTGGAGGAGAGCGTTGGTGATATGTCTCTTGAGACAGACAATATTGGCAGCAGTGATAAACTGGGTCCAAAAAATGATAGAGGGTCTTGTGAACCTGGCACTAGCAAGGAATCACTAACTATTGCCTTACCAGAGGTTTGTATTTCAAAATGCTTGGCTATTAAGCTTTATGGTTGTTTCTGTAGTTCTGTATTGTAATGTGATACACATTTACAGGTTGTCAAGCCTTGTGGACGCATCAATGCGTGCATGGCTGTTGGAAGGGATACTTTATACTTGTATGGAGGCATGATGGAGGTCAAAGATCGTGAAATCACACTTGATGATCTGTACACACTTAACCTAAGCAAACTAGATGAATGGAAGTGCATAATACAGGTAAGTTTAGGCCTTCCTTTTTTTTTCCCAGAATATGTACTGCTCATCTTAGTATTTTGCAAAGTGAAAGTAATATGATCTTGTTCAGCTTGTGAGTTGTGCCTTTGAAAGGTCACTGCATCTTTAAACTTAGATTTCATTTAATGAACTTCAGTTTCCTGACCTAATCTACTTTTACATGTATTTACTAATATCATGAATTGTGTTGATTTCGTGAGAAATAGGATTTATGCATTACAGTCACTATTTAGAAGTTTTGACTTCATAAAAAATGTCTGCGTATACTACTGGCAATTAATTTAATTCCGTTCATTTTATTGGATATCAGGCTTCTGAATCTGAATGGGTTGAAGCTTCGGAAGATGAAGATGAAGAAGATGATGATGATGGAGATGATGACAGTGAAGATGGTGAAAGCAGTTGTGAAGACACTGATGATGATGATGATGATGATGTAGAAATGGAGGTGCTTCTCTACTCTTGTTTACATTTGAACAGGATCTTATTTACTGGCTCCCTTTGTTTCTGCCTTTTGTTATTGTTTGTGTTTGTTATTCATGTGTTCTAGATTGAGCTGAAAGCTGATTAATTGTCCCTTCTGTATCTCTCTTTAGTTAGCTCATGTTCTATGTTGGTACTATTCTCATATTCTGGTGTTTGAGTTGAATTATATTTGTGAAAAGGTTGTGGATATTGATATTTTAATGCTTCTGTACTAGATTGAGATGAAAATGCCTTTAAATCCACCACAGTTGATGGATAGTTCTGATCTCTTTCTTTTGATTCCTTGGAGGGATATATATGTCAAAATTAGCTTGGAAATATGTATATATTTCCAGTTTAATTAAATATGGTTCTGGTATTGTTGGAAAATATGGTAGTTCATGTACCACAAGCTACCACTAGAGTTAGGTGCATGAGTAGCTGTCTGGTTATTCTCTGCTGTGAAATGGCTCTATCAAATGTCCACCTTTTCAAGCAAGGATCTTAAAACATAATAGCTTCTTTGCAACTGTAAGGGTATGGCTTGTGTTGCAATTGTGCAGCTAACACTCCGACATTTAACACCCCTGCCACCATGCCTAAGGCGTGGGGCCTTGTGGGCCTTGTGGACAAAGCAAAAAGTTAACTGTTTTTTTTTTTTTTTTTTTTTTTTTTTTTTGAAGGCTGCGAATGCTGATGGAAAATCAAGTCAAGTAGGAGAGGCAGTTGCTCTAATAAAAGGGGCTGGAAAGAGTCTCCGGAGGAAGGAAAAACGTGCTAGAATAGAGCAAATCAGAGCTAGTCTTGGCCTTTCTGATTCAATGAGGACACCTGTGGTACTTATTGTTTTTTGCATCCTTCACTAACTTATTATGAATTCTTACAAGCATACCATTTTACTTTCAGTGAAAATGGCATGCAAATCTCCCCTACATGCTGGCATTAGTCCTATTGGAAATTATGTCAGACCTTGATTTATAAGCTATACTGATGTAGTTTCTATTGTTTAGCTGGCTTGATTTTTGATATATTCTTTCTTGCACTCATTTAACTTTCTTTATTTCTTGTGAAGCCTGGTGAATCATTGAAGGACTTTTATAAGCGCACAAATATGTACTGGCAAATGGCAGCATATGAACACACTCAACACACTGGCAAGGTGAGCTACTTTCTTTTTCCCCTCATGTTTTTGCCTTTTTCTTAAGCTATGACTTCCCTCTAATTTGTGGTCCATTATTGTCTTCTACCAGTGTCTGTGGTGCTAGTTTTACTTACCTCTTTTATGCTTCGATATTTAAGATCTGCCAAAATGTTCATATATTCTCTTCAACTCAATTTTGGTAAACTGAAATTATATAATTATTGCTTTACTTAATTTTTTTTTTTTTAACTAGACATAAATTATATTTGATGAACTTAAGCTATGTTCTGAATACTTTTGAATTAGGTGAAGAGAATGGGGCCTTAATAAAATATCAAAATGGTAATAAGAGGGTTTATTATTTTCCCAGAATTGTTTTACCTAAAGGAAATCTTGAAAATGATTGGTAATCATATGAGTTAAAGAATTATACAACTTAGTTCTACCTCAAGTCAAAAATAGTTGACTTGTAAAAGTTTGCACACATATTATGAAGTTAATGGTAAGTACATTGGATTTAGAACTGAAAACTTATACAAAGTATTGCTTTATTGGGATTTGATTATTAATGTGACTAATGGGAAATTGAGGGAGTAAATAAAAGGGATTTGCAATATTTTGGACACTTGGATGTTTCATGTAAGGGGTCCCCTCCAGAATTGCATTAATATTGCCTTTTGACTGAAGTAATTTAGATGCTACTCCATTTCGTTATAGAAGACACCCAATTCAACTACTTGTTTTTTCGACGTTGAAACTTGAGTCTTTGATCTTTATTTCCACTCAAAATAATATGATTATGTATAAATCTTATACGTTAAATTAATTATTATAAGTTCATCTCATAAAATATGTTTTTGGTTATATCAGTATACTTGTAGGCAAATTTACAGTCAAAGCTTGACCTCGGATATTGTGGACACCTATGAACTGAATGGATCACCTATTGAACAACTGAACTGGAAGCCTATGTTTAATTTTTCTAGAGTTAGCCATTAAGGGTGCTGCCAGTGCCTTCTTAGTACCCGGTCTTCTTATCTCCTATCAATTAGCTTCTACTCATGAAAATTGTCAATCTTCCTCCTATATTTGTGATTACTTACTGCCCTTACTCAACTATCTCTCCACTTTTCCAAATAATCTCTGCTCTTGCATTCCACAATGTTTAAACAAACCATGTGTTTTCTACTTGTATAATTCATGCCCCGAACCTAAAGTGAATTATGTTTGGAATCAAGTGATCATGATCTCTTTCTCCTTGTCTCATCACCAAATGCCTTGTGTTGGCTACTGGATGGCTGCACCAATTGGAAGTGCCATATTATTACTTCAGGGTCTTATGATTTTGTAACATGCAAGCGTCAAATAATCATTTCTGCCTAGTCCAAATCAACAAGTCTACAACTCTAAATCATCTGACTTGATCCATTTGTTGTAAAATGTACGAGATTCATCTGACATAACTTGCTCCTTTGTTTGTCTTTCAGGAGCTACGGAAAGATGGTTTTGATTTTGCTGAAGCTCGATATAGAGAGCTCAAACCGCTTTTGGATGAGGTATTTTAGGCTTATGGTGCTCTTATATATTTTAAAGTAGACAAAATATTCAAATACTCAAGCTTTTGTATTGCCGTAATAATCACTTTATTTGCTTTCTGTAGCTGGCTGTGTTAGAAGAGGAACAAAAGGCAGAAGAGCAGGAAGCGGCTGCATTAAGTTCTAAAAGAGGAGGCAACAAGAAAAACAAGCAATCTTCGTCACAAAGATAAATGCATGGTGTTGCACCTCTTTTGGGCTGAGAAGTAATGAATTGTGTGAGCACGATTAAGTTTCTCTCAGCTGCGAGTTGTCCAGAAGCAAATTTTGATTCATCCTTTTTACTTGGTTTGTCCATAAAAAAATCACTCTAAATCATCTACCGCGGAATTTTCAGCACACGTACACACCAAGTTAAATTTTTGCTTTAGCGTGTCATTTTGATCAGAACCAAGGTTTGTATCTTAGGTTCTACTAGCTAGTGAAGTCCTTTATTCTTGGGCATATATATGTAATCATGCAAACATTGTATTTTTTGGTATATTTAATCCACTTAAATTGTGATTTGTATTATTTTACACAAGGTGATCTGTGTTTTCTGAGCAAACCTTGAAGTTTTGGCCTGAGGAACGGCAGATATCAGCAGTTCAGGTCTTACATTCAATCCATGAACGTAGCGAATACTTCGTACAAGCTATATGATAACAGACTGCCAAATTCAACTCATTTGTACAAATCCTTGACTCTGTGTCTCTTTGGTAGGTTTTTCTTACAAGTCAGCATGACCTCACACATTAGCCAGCCAATCACAGAGTTCCTGTCCAACTCTTCCCATTCACGATCGAAGGCCAACCCTTCGACGGTACAGGGAAAAAGGTACCCGAGGCTCGATCCGGAGTGTTCTGTGTGGGGGACATCTCCTTTACCCTGTAGCTTCACAACCCCATTATTCATGAGGGAAATAGAAGCATCCTTTTCTTGTGTTTTTGTTTGGTAAACTACCACTAATTCTGGTTCAGACATAAAATTTGAATCAACATGACATGATATATAATATGATTACTTCCCCCATTAAATACATGTGGTCGTCATAAAATATATAAATTTCTCCCCTCAAGTTCAACATATTTAGACATAAGGTGGAAGTGAATCTAGACACATCACTAAGTTTACTTGTTTTAATGATGTTTTGCTTTGACATCTACTAAGACAAGATGAATGTTTTTTTTGGAACTTTGAATTACAAAAAAGTTGGCTAAATATTAGTGGACTATTTGTTACAATGTTTCTTTTTGATAAAAATTTTCAACTTTTGTCCCCATAATTAAGTAACATAAAGAGCCCCACTACCTTTACAAAATGGTAATGATTTTGCGATGAAAGTCTAATTTGAGCATATATGCTTCTACTAGAAAAAGTCTGAGGATCTAGTTTATTTGGATTAGTTAGTAGTTTAATACCGACATAAACATGTTTCAAAACATGCATAATTAGATGTAGATGGACCTAATTTGATCCTGCATAGTGAAAAAAATTTCATATGAAAATTAAAATGGTAACAGCTTGTTTAATTTCATCTTTATGCCTTTATTCTTCAAATAGTTTTTAACTAGGTTAGAGACTTAAAACCCATGCGATGCACAATTTATATAAGATCTATTTTTATAATTTGTACATTTTAAAAAAACGGATAAATATAAATAAGAATTATGTACCTTTAGCTTGTACAAAAATATTTGTAATTTTACAGTTTGAGATTTTCATTACAATTATGATATAATACCTATTCAACGTCGCCTTATACATATTTCAATTCAGGAGTCCATTTATTAGTGTGCTGCTTACAATTGTTTTATTTTTAAAGATAAATTTGATAGGTTGTCATTGTTATGTAGAAGTTTCTAATTTTCAATTTCAAAGTTGTTAAATATGGTAGCTCCAAAAATAAATATGGTAGCTCCAAAAAAAAAAAAAAAAAAATAACAAAAAAAAAATGACACCATCCTTGCATTTAGGCGTGAAAATATATTATGTGAGTGTCTGAGTGATATGCGGAGAGTGATGACATCAGTAACGTTTTATTTTAGTAATAGTTAATAGATTATTACAGAAACATTATAACTTAAGGGTCTGTTCATATTTACTTATTTTCAGTTCAGTTCAGCTCCAATCAGTTCAGTTCAATTCAGTTCAGCTCTAATCAGTTCAGTTCAGTTCAGTTTAGTTCAGTTTAGTTCAGTTTTATGCATTTTAATTTTTCAGTTCAGTTCAGTTCAGCTCCAATCAGTTCAGTTCAGCTCCAATCAGTTCAGTTCAGTTCAGCTCAGTTCAGTAATTATGAACAGGCCCTAATTCTCAACCGCGAGCTACTTTATCAAACACTTCTCTTAAACTTTATTTTAATCTTTTAATCAGTTAATTAATTAAAACTACTATTTTGAGCACACCCTTTATCTATATGACTTTATCAAGCTTGGATAAATTAACCATACCCTAAAAAATAAATTTACTCTATAACATAGCATAGGAAGAAATGGTGTAATGATGCCAAAACACAAAACCAAATGCTAAAACACTCAAAAGATGAGCCCTTAGATTCTCTATAACACAATATTCCAAGGCCAAACTTCTGTTCTAAACCATCTTTTTCAGTTGCAAGTTATATTCTGATTAGCTGTTAGAGTTTTGCTCTAATTTTCTTAGTCAACTTTCTCATCTACAAATTCCTTAAAAGGATATACTCAACACTTTTTAAGCAACCAATAAACTATCCCTTGTCTTGCGCATGCCACATTAATTTAGATGATGATTAGAGCTGCTTGCTTTCTCTGAATTATAATAAAAAAAACAAAAATTATAGTAGTATATAGTCCACTATTTGCATAAAAATAAGCTAAGTTTAGAAGAATATAAATATAATAAGCTAAGTATAGAAGAATATAAAAAAAGCTAAGTACATAAATATAAAGTAACGTGAAAAGGATTAAAGGGGTTGAAGTTGATCAAGTAAAAAAATAGAGCGCAGCCCTTTACAAGTAACAAGTGTAGTATCAGGCAAATGCATGCGTTACTTGGAAGTTGGAACTAAGAAATAACAAGATGGTCAGAATTTGAAAGTGGAATCTTGTTAAGAACGAGAACTAATAATAAAAGTTCTTGATTCAATTGGGGTTCATCACCTCCAATCTATTAAGCAAATCCTATAATTTAGAGCCTATTAAACTCTGATTAATCCGAATTGTCCCTGTTAAGAAGTAATTAAAATTATCCCGACAAATATTGTTGTGTTATTTGGTTAAGCAAGAGCAACTCCGTTACCAACTAATTTAAGTTCTGATTGGTCAACTCCAATTTATACTTCTCGTGTTATTATGAAAAGCATTTTCGGTAAGTATATATGTTACATAAATCAATAAAAAGAACAAGAAATATGTTGGATTTATTATTATTATTATTATTATTATTATTATTAATATTAATAATAATAATAATAATAATAATAATAATAATAATAATAATAATTTTTTTAATATTAAGCAGTTAACATACTATTTGAGTGAGGTAGGAAGTGTAATTTAAATGGAAGGGTGGATAAGCAATTTTCCATATCCTATAAAAAATTACACCTTTTCAAAAAAGTTACATTTTTCCCGTTTCATATATTTCATGCTAACCAAACATCATTAATATTCAACTAGATGAACCAGTGTGATGCACAGTTTGTTTGAATTTTTTAAAATAATTGTTTTATACATTTATTTATATGCTAAAATTTTCTATATATTTAGATAAAATTCCTGATATCAAAAAATAATATTTTATATTTAATTAATTTAAACTGAGAAATTTCATTCGCCAATTTTGCTTATGTGTCATTTAAATTATTTAATTCTAAAAAAATTAATAATATCGTATTTAATTGGCTACCACTAAATTCATTATCCTACATGCGCGCTGAAAAAATTAAATCCTAGGTGGCTCTCTAAAAACTCGAGAAAAAACTCCCCTTTTTATGTATATATATAGTCACATATATTCACATATATATATATATATATATATATATATATATATATATATATATATTCACATATATATATATTAGATTTGTAGAATCACTAATATTCAATTCCTAAAAAGTTAAACGTCTCCCTCTATTTTGCATACAATTAAACAAGCACTAATAAACAAATAATGTAATTATAATTGCTTTATCATAGTACATTAGTACTAACATTATACGAAGTATTTAATTAAAAATGGTAGGCTAGTGTAATCAACTTGTGTTTCGAAAGATTCTAATCCATAATTATATTGAAAGAAAATCTAATAATGACATTGAAATTGGAAATTCCATTGTCTTTCATCAATAAGGAATAATTTTCCGGTCCCCAATTTAGATTTGCAAGAAGATGCAATAATTATCCCCTAACAATAACATGTATGATGTTGGAGCGTTTATTTGAGTAAGATCCATCATTGCCCTCATAACACACATTTTTATTCAATAATCACAACTTGCAACTATATGTATTTAATTCATGCGATGATTTCTAGACTTATGAGGATATGATCGAAGTTTATCTATATATAACTTCAACCTTTGTAGCTCACGGTTAAACTCATCCGTCATTTAGAAATCTTATACGTAGTATGTAGTATGTCTTTCTATCGCTTCCTCTTTAGATGAATGAAGTAATAGTCACATAAATTTTACGAAGTATAATCTTCATAGATTAAAAAACCAATTAATGAACGATTTCACCTTTTTGTGTGATTGATGATGAAGATATTAGGAGAGTAAAATAATTTATTTATTTTTTGACGGAAAAATGGTTTTGACTTTAATAAAAAGTCTTTAAATTAAATTGTTTGTATTTTGTAATTTGTAGTATATGTAATGATAAGGTGATTAGGAAAATGTAAACATTTATTATACTAGATGAAGTCCGTGCGATGCACGGATCGATCTATTTTTTTAAAAAAAAATTATTCATATTTATGTAATTACATTTGTTATTTTATTAGTTGTATGTAAGTAATGTAACATATCATTTTCTCGATATTTGTTTTAAAGTATTAGATAAAATTTCTAATCTCAAAAGATAATATTTTGTATTTAATTAATGTAACCATTAAAATCTCATTGGTCATTTATTCTTATGTGGCACTTGAATTATTTATTGGATATAACTATAATTTATAATCTTACGTGGCACGTTAACTAATCTTAGGTGGCATAATCCAATTGTAGCGTTTTAAAAATATTAATCCTGTGTGGCGCTCTAATAATTTTTTAAAAATAAAAATCCTACGTGGCGCTCTAAAATCTCGGGAAAAAACTCCCCTTTATATATATATATATTAGATTTTTTCTTATTGTATACAAATGTATTACGGAGTACGTTATTTGAATATTAATGTATATTGTTACACAATTCCGTACATTATGTGGAAGAGGGAAGAACTAAGCCTAATAGCTTGCATGATTACGACCATAGAGTAGAGTTTAAATTAGTTGATTATTGTTTTTATTAATTTTTTTATTTTCTTTATGGCCATTTTATAATTATTCCATGCAAAGAGTTGGGCAAATTAACATTTTTTAAAAAGTTTGTCAATATATAGACAAATACGTAGTATTCCATATAATTTAAAACTAAGTAGGCGGGTTGTTACTTTCAATATCACATTGCTATGTTTACATGAGTTGTTGAATTAGTGAGTTCAACATTTTTTATTTCACATTTTGATAAATATATCTTGAAAGCTTAATAAACATCATTTAATTATTTTGGTTTGTCTATCAACATTGTTCTCCATTATTATTATTATTATTATTATTATTATTATTATTATTATTATTCTTTTTGGGTTTGTTTGTACTATATTAAGGGTATATTCTTTTCAACTTATTTTCAGTTCAGTTCAGTAAGTATATATATATATATATATATATATATATATATATATATATATATTTTCTTGTTTTTAATTTATTTTAAAAATTATCAATAATTCTATGTTATGAATAGTTATTTCATCTTAAATATGTGTATAAGGATTTTTTTTTTTAATTTTTTTTTTACATCGAATTCTAATATGTTCAAGGTCTATTGTTACTATAATCAAAGTTCTTATATATTAGAGGCAGTTTTAAAATATATTTATTGCATTTAAAATTGACCAAAAAAATCATTATGATTTTCTTTTTATACACTATATCAATCATGCATGTCTTCATGTGAATGCACACTTTAGCATTAAATTCATCAAAATGCAACTTGATAAAAAACAACCTAAAAATTAGCTTGACTATAATATTTTCTAACTTGACATTCGCAATATTTATCAATTGTATAAGTTTGTTAAATACAACATGCATTTGTAAGTGTTTACCTATCCCTACCCCTTAAAATGGGGGAATAAAAGTTTTAAAAATCCACCACTAGAATTTTTATATTATTTGATATTTGCAACAAATCCCTAACTTTAAACTAGTTCAAATGAATATCCAAATTATTTAGTTGGATCAATTTTTTTGAGGGGATTTTTGAAGAAGGGAATCTGATATTGATGATGGTTTATTCAAGTTACAAATTCTTAAATGGACCTGGTTCACACTAATTTATTGTGGACCACTAACATTAGAGAAAGTATGGTTGTTTTATTAACAAAAAAAAGGGTTACTATAATTTTAAAAAAAGTCACTATGTTGAAATAAAAATCATTTTGGTAATATATAGGCTTAAGTGGTTATTTTTGTAATGAAATATTTTATATACTGATCAATATGAATAATAAAGGCCACTATGCTAAAATTAGGGTAATAGCGTCGTATTTCAAGTTCACAATATTATTAAACGTTGTAGTAGTTTTAATAAAGGTTACTATGTTAAAAATAAGGTTACTATGTTAAAAATAATGGTCACTATATTTAATATAATGTCAATTGCGTGTGTATAGACCTCGGGCCCACAATAATATTATTGTGGACCAGGTCCACGCAAGTGTTTTTGTATTCAAGTTTATAATTATATAAACGGAATTTATGGAGATCTTGATTTGATCATGATTTATTTTAATGTTGATGATTTGCTAGCTAACATACTACCATCATGGATGATGTCAACTAAAGTGTTTACCTCTCCAAATAAATAGAATGAGTGTTCTTAATGAGCGTTAAATAGTGTTGGATGTTGTTTGAGATAGGAAACTGAGTGGATTAGTGGAAACACTCTCATCATGATGAATGACAAATACTTTGCCATGACATGAATTCTCGACTTAACATATCGTCTCATCATATGTTTAGTTAATACGTACAATTTTCTTATAGATAGAGTCGTCTCTATACTATTTTCTTAAAATACATATTATTTTTTTTATTTAGAAGTTTAGAACACTATCGACTAAACATAATTCAAAAAATAGTTATGCATTCCCTTTGTCTTTGTCTATATATGTCTTATTTGACTTTTCACAATTTTTATGTGTGTATTATGCACGTAGAATTAAAAAAAATTAAATATTCTTAAAATACGTGACTATATTATTTCTTATAAAATAATGAAATTTTTTGGATTTATAGCCAAACTTTCTTAAAAAAAAAAAAAAAAAAAATCATCAACTACTCACAGTGTGTCAACTAAATACGGGCTTAGAGATCGAATATACTTCGTATTGTTTTGAAATATGTACTTTAATTTAATAAATCGTTGTTGATAGGCTCAATAACAAAGTACAAAACAAAACACTTTATTTTATATTATACGGAGTAGTACGTTATTCTTTTTAAACATCAATTTATTAATTATTTAAGCATTTTATTTAAACAACATGAACCTAATACACTATTAGTATAATCCCCCACCCTTTCCACAACCCCAAAAGTGGACAAACTTGCCCCCCACTATCTTCCCTCCTTTTCTACTCAACCTTCATTGTTCTATAAATTAACACGTCCAACTTTGACGTCCTTCCTTCACACATTTCATGTAACAAAACACAACATAAAGTGTTCAAATTTATGTGTTGAAAATCAATTTGAGCAAAAAAAAATGGGGAGAGATTTATGTGTAGGAAATGGGTTTTGTGCAAAATCAAACAAAAAATGGGAGGGATTTGAGAAATATATCAATGAAGCTGTTTTAAACAGTGTAATTGGTAGGTTTTTCAAGTTAGATGCTAGAAAAAGTTGTTTTACAAAGGAGTTACGTGCTGCCACTACTACTTTCTTAACCATGTTGTATATTATTACTATAAATGCTAGTGTTATTGCTGATTCTGGCGGCCGATGTTCGGCCGCTGATTGCTCGCCCCCGGGTGGGGCTGATTGTGTCCTAAAGCCTAACCCGGGGTACGAGAAGTGTCTAGCTCAACTCAAGAAAGACCTTATTGTGGGTACCGCGTTATCATCCTTTGTGGGGTCCGTTGCTATGGGCTTATTTGCTAATCTCCCGTTTGGGTTGGCCCCTGGGATGGGGTCCAACGCTTACTTGGCTTACAACTTGGTGGGCTTTCATGGGAGTGGGCCCATGTTGTACGAGACCGCCCTTGCCGTGGTCCTTGTTGAAGGAGCCGCTTTCCTTCTTATCGCGGTGCTCGGGCTTCGGGCCAAGTTAGCTCGGTTGATCCCTACACCGGTCCGGCTCGCTTGTGCCGGAGGGATTGGGCTTTTCATTGCATTCACTGGGCTACAATCTCATCTTGGATTGGGCCTGGTGGGCCCTGATTCGTCCACATTATTGACCCTCACGGGTTGTCGGGTCACCGACCCAACTACGGGCCAGTGTGTGGAAGGGACCATGCAAAGCCCAACTTTATGGTTGGGCTTAGTGGGCCTCTTGATAATATCATATGGGCTTATGAAGAATATCAAAGGTAGCATGATATATGGTATTCTTTTTGTTACATTTATATCATGGTTTAGAGGTACAAGCGTTACATATTTTCCACACACTATAATTGGTGACGCAAGCTACGATTATTTCAAAAAAGTGGTGGATTTTCATATGATAAAATCCACAGCAGGTGCAATTAGTTTTGCACATTTTAATACTAGTCATGTTTGGGTAGCTCTGGTGACATTATTATACGTAGACGTGTTAGCTACGACGGGTACATTATACACTATGGCCGAAGTTGGTAATTTTATAGACGATAAAGGTAGTTTTGAAGGTGAATATGCCGCGTACATGGTTGATGCAAGTTCTACCATAGTAGGGTCCGCCCTAGGCGTTTCCCCTATCGCCACGTTCATTGAGTCAACAGCCGGGATCCAAGAAGGGGGCCGAACAGGATTAACCGCGGTAATTATTGGGATTTACTTTTTATTGTCATTATTTTTTACCCCACTAATGACTAGTGTACCACCATGGGCTATAGGGCCAGGACTAATAGTAGTTGGTGTTTTGATGATGAAAGTGGTAAAAGAGATTGATTGGAGTAACATGAAAGAAGCAATGCCAGCCTTTATTACCATAATACTTATGCCCTTAACTT
Organism: Chenopodium quinoa; assembly: GCF_001683475.1. Taxonomy (NCBI): domain Eukaryota; kingdom Viridiplantae; phylum Streptophyta; class Magnoliopsida; order Caryophyllales; family Amaranthaceae; genus Chenopodium; species Chenopodium quinoa. The sequence goes on from NW_018742881.1 coordinate 1,800,611, forward strand.
ACTCCATATCCAATGGGATAATAGGAGGAATTGGGTTTTACGTCGCGCTAAGTTTGTATGATTATGGTGTAACGATTATCAAGTGGTTGATTAAGATGAGAAGGACCGTGATTAGGGAAGAAAATCAAGTAATCGCGGTTGCTGTGCCTGATAATGAAGTTTGATGTTGAAGTTATAAGCATGTTTAGATGGTTAATTAGTAGTGTATTAAATTAGCTAGCTTAATTAGTGAGAATGTACGTACTACATGTATGCACAAGGTTCAATGAGAGCTTCATATCCTTGTACTCTTGTAGAGAGTAGATTATCAGACATAGGTTTAGTAATCTTTCAAGGCTTCTTGTGCATGCATTTTGAATATATAAATATAAAATCTAAATTTGAGCATTTATTTGGATTATGGTTTTTTTTTTTTTATTATTATTATTATTTATAAATTTTCCCCTTTTGATTTTCATAATTTTTGAGGGATTAAAATGCAATGTTTTTTATGAATACAAGTCAAATTAGAAACACATCCAAACTCCAAAGTTCTCACTTCTTCAAGCTCTTGTAAAACACAATCAATTCATATACCAATTGCAATATTTTTTTTTTCTTTTTTTGTGTTACACCTGTTTCACCCTTTGGCTAATTCGAATTCGGGGATCAATTTTGGGTGATTAGGTTCTACTTCTCTCTCAATTGTTATTGCGGGGGATCGAACACACGATCCTCCCTACCAAGTGCAGTTTCAATCACTATTTCACCAATAACCAATTGGTGCAATATATTATACCATACACCTGAACTCATATAAAGGCGTACAAAAATAAGATGGTACGATCATTTAGTGCATACAATTCATGTAGTTGAGGTGTAATAATCTATATGCATGTAATGTGTACATAATGTATTTTTGCTTACACCAACATATATACATTTGTACGCACACACTTTGACAGGAAGTTGGATTTATAATTTGATTGTTAGTTGAAAACTTGCTTAATATGGTGAATTGCTAGTATAAGGTTACTCATCCATCACCGTTCACAAAGCAACTCTTCTTGGTGACTATCACTACATTTATCACTAATGCTCCAATTTTCTTTCCTGTAAAGCATCAATAATTAATTGGTAAGAAATTAATTGCATACTTTGATTTTTTGTTTTATCTTATCTTTATGTAATAAATTAACTTTATAATTTGGGTAAGATATCTAATAAATTAACTTTATAATCTGGGTAAGAGTATATTATGAATAATGCCAAGGAAAATGTAGAGGATTAGAGGAACAATATACATTTATTAATAACAATTAGGTTGGATATGGTAAATATAATATGGATTTGGTAAAATCGTCATCCCTTGATTCTTCATGTGCAAATTAAAGCTTGTAATTTGGATTTAAATTTTCTGCTAATACATACAAATAAGTGAAATAACATTTACTCATTCTTTTGTGGAATCTTATTAATTAATTACATTTGGATGGATATAATCATATATTTATTTTAATATATGAAACTAAAAAATCACGTATTTAAAATGCACATAATGGAACGCACTATAATTAGGTTGTATAAGTAAACAAATGAATGGCTTAGATATACAATTTGACAAAATAAAACTTATAGGCCAACTTTTACTAAAATTCGCAAAAATCCAATGTGAATATATTATTTTGAAGAGACTGAGGGATAGTTCAAGCGGTTAGAACTTTTCATCCGATTTTCGGAGATCCGAGGATTGATTCTCACCCCTGCCCTTGTGGCTCTCTAAACACCAAAAAAAAAAAAAAAAAACTAATCTATTACTGTTCATTCCTTCAAACAACATAAAACATGTGTACATCTATTAAGCACCAACCTTTATATAGAGTAGTGTTTTAGTGACATGAAAAAAGTATACGGGACCAAAAAAAAGGGTACTTATAGTTAATTAAACTATGAATTCCTATATTGATTAATTATCAATTTCTTTGGTGTTCCTATTTGGTTCACTCTTTGGGCTAATCCAGATTCGAGAATTAGTTTTGGACAGTTAAGTTCCAATCCCCTCTCAATTGTTGTTGCGGGGATCATATTGATTAATTATCAATGTAACCTTAGTTACACTTTGCAAGGAAGTTCAAATCTAGAAAAGTCCAAAAGTGCTTCCTCTTTGAAAGGGAAAAAGTAAGGAAAAAGGTGATATTTTCTGCCAGTTTCACAATGCGCAAGCTGTATTATAATGCAAGGTAGTTTCACAATAAATTTTCTCTACCCATAATCCCATTCATTTCTTTCTCATGCACAAAAAAAAATGTTTTGAACCAAATTAGTTATTCTTATTATGGTAACAAATCATCTCTTTTTTATTCACTAGCTAGAGAAAATCCTTGATAAGATAGATGCTACAACTCATTCACCATCAAAAATAAAAAAATGCTCATTTCCATTCAAATTAAAAATCCTTAAACATTATATAGTTCCACCACCAAAATTTACAAAATAGATTATATAGTATATGGAGATGGTTATAGAATTTTGTGTTAGATCATCAAAAGCATGGAACAACATTGAAAAAGGCTTGAATGACAACATCTCAAGTAGTAGAGTGGGCAAATACTTCAAGTTAAATGAGAGGAAGAGTTGTTTCACAAGGGAGTTTAGGGCTGCTACCACCACTTTCCTTGCCATGGCTTATGTTATCACCGTCGTCTCCACCATCCTTAGCGACACCGGTGGTACATGCCCAATACCGAGCCCGAGCCCAGAGGAGCCCAACATGGAGTATGACAACTGCATTTCAGTGGTCAAGAGTGATTTGATTGTAGCCATTTCATTGGCTGGAATGATGGGCTGCTTTGCTATGGGCCTTTTAGCCAACCTTCCCTTTGGGCTAGCCCCGGGAACCGGTCAAACCTTGTACATGGCTACAACTTGGTGGGGATCCATGGAAGTGGGCCCATGTCTTATTCAAGTGCATTGGGCTTGTGGCTAGTGGAGGCCTTATTCTTCATCGCGATATCAGCCACCGGGCTTCGGTCCAAGCTAGGTAGACTAATCCCACCTTCGGTCCGTCTTGCTTGCGCTGTAGGAATGGGCTTGTTTATGGCTTTTGTTGGGCTTCAATCCCAACAAGGTGTGGGCTTAATCGGGCCTGACCCAAGTTCAATTGTTCGACTACTCTCGCTAAAAAGCCCAACTTTGTGGTTGGGCATAGTGGGCTTTTTGATCATGAGCTATGGACAAGCCCATGAGATTAAAGGTAGTATGATATATGGGATATTATTTGTGACTACTGTCTCATGGTTTAGGGGCACCTCAGTTACATACTTCCCTAAAACAGTTGATGGTGAAGCAAGATACAAATATTTCAAAAAAGTGGTAGATTTCCACAAAATCAAAAAAATAGCAGGTAAAATCAGTCTGAGTGATTTTTCTAAAGGAACAACTTGGGTGTCACTTTTCACTTTGCTATACATTGACATTCTTGCAACCACTGGTACATTGTACACCTTAGCCGAAATAGGAGGGTTCATAAACGATAAAGGATCGTTTGAGAACGAATACATAGCTTACTTAATTGATGCATCGGTGACAGTCGTGGGCTCTGCTCTTGGTGTCCCTCCGGTGGCAACATACACAGAGTCATCGACGGGTATGAAGGAAGGTGGACGCACAGGACTAACAGCGGTGATCATAGGTATATATTTTTTCCTGGCCTTATTTTTCGCGCCATTGTTGATTAATGTGCCTCCATGGGCAATAGGCCCTTCTTTGGTTATGATTGGGGTGATCATGATGAGGGTGGCAAAAGACATAGAATGGAGCAACTTTAAAGAGGCGATACCGGCTTTTATAACAATAATTCTCATGCCATTTACTAATTCTATACCCAATGGTATAATTGGAGGATTAGGAGTTTATGTTGTTCTTCACTTTCATGAATGGACTGCTTGGTTGGTTAAATTAGTCCTGAAGCCCAGAAAGAAGAAAGAAATTGAAAGTGATGCAATTAGAGCTGACAATACAAGTGAAATCCCTTAACAAATCTTATAATTTTGCAATCCATAGTTTGTACTCTTCTTAATTTTGTTTTGAACTGCATTTGTACTCTTGTTTAAGTTATAAATGAACTGAGATGTTTATGCACTAAAAACTACAATCAGAGCTCTGAGTTCGTGTAGAATGGATTATCGTTTTTTGTTAAAACTTTGATTAACCTACACACATGCTTACGTTGAAGTAGAATCTGACCGCAAACGAATCCAATTGGGGTTCTATCCCAGAATCAATCAGCACTGAGCGAATATGTTACTTAACAATCTTTTCATTATTAATAATAGACTGATGCTGATGCTATAAGCAGCTCATTTCCATCCGCGAATACCTTAAATATTCGATAGACAAAAACCGTGATGAATATACACACTATTTCATTCACAAAAGTAAACCCAGAGTTTCAAATACAGCGAGGCACTAGCATAGTAGCATTTAGCCGGGAAACACCATTAGTTCAAAAGGCAAACCAGTTAGCTTTCTACAAATACCATATACAACAGCAAGGGTACCTGAAAATCTGAATAAGCCGACAAATCTTCAGAGTTCAGTTCTTGGGTTGATGCTCCTATGGACAGCGAAGAGGGTTCTAGCGATTGAGAAATTGGAACTGGAATGCTCCTTTGACAGTATTTTCAGCCACAAAAGCACACTCATCTCCGGAACAAATCTTGTTGGCCTTTCTGAATTCCTTCCATCCACTAGCCAAAACAAAGAGGTTGTTTCTCTTATGGTATAACACAGGCCAATCTCTGCCAGCTGGATCTTTAAGAGAAATCAGCTTGTGTTTCTTATCTAATTTTTGCCTCCACTTTATAGGTAATGCCTCAGGCAACTCCTGCAACGGAACAATACGAACGGCTCAGTCTACTGCATTGTAGGATACCAGATGTGAAATTGGTCAGGATAAAAAAAATAAAGAATATGCACTTGCATTCTTCTAATTGGACATGTAATTAAGACTACACCAGAGTTTTCATTGCTGAAAGAAAAAATTACCAAAAGTAGAAGGTAGCCAATAACAAAAATTCCATCCGAAGCTAAAATTACAAGAACTTGCACAAAAAAGAATTTAATCAGAATAATGTTCAACATAGACTGACCACCATGGTATAAAATAAAGCCTGCTCATTTCAGCCTGGATCACCAGCTCAGGAAAATTTTAGGGCTAGAAAAGTTTGATAAAACCCGAGATGATCAGGGCTAAGACAAAAGTGACATGCCGGCAGCAGCTGTCCAAAACAGGCCTGTCAAGCTGGGCTGTGCAACAGTTGTGCAGGATTTACTCAGTCTAGACTAAGGCAGTCACTCTAGAAGTTTGAGGAACATCACAGTACCAAAATGCAGCCATTTGAAAATGTTAAGTCAGCTCTGAGTCCTATTCTAATCTTGAGGTGTAACCGCACGTCACTAGTGTCTGGCTAATCCTTTCTCAAAGGAACAACAGGGATAATGTGATGTAGCAACAACAGCAATAGTTCAAATAATATCCATAAATTAAAGCAATGGTAATTGAGACAGTTAAGGTTTATCAGAAGTTCCAACATACAAGGAATGATTCATTATCTGATGGAACCAAGCATATAATCCTGCTGGCAGGTACGAGTGGAGAATCGCAGAAATCAACTGGTTCTGCCTTCACTTCTTTACAAACTTCAACATCATCTTCCATTGGCTTTATGTTCACACCAAGACCACTAAAGTTATTCTTGGCCTCCCTATCAAAAGACAAGCTAGCACCAAATAAGGGACCTGCCAACAAATTATCAGAAAGGTCTTGCTTTAACTCCCTTGGTTCTTGCTTGACTACTCTCACTGTTCCTCCTGATCAGGGAAAAAAACACTCAATTAACATAGTATTTCGAAAGCTGTTCATTGTCAAATACAAGTCACACCAAAGTACAACACGGCTACATAGCCTACATTTACCTTCCCTGCCACAAACAGAATTAGAATTTGGAGGCTGACTAGAACCAGATGTAGCTGAAGGCTCACAAGTATGTGTTATACCAAATATATTAGGGGGTGGCATTAAATTCGAAGGCAGGTTTGGAGAAACACTGGGAACTGGACCGTGCTTAAAACTTGACAAGTTTGCTTCATAATTTTCTGACAGACAAAAGAAAAATGAGGAAAATATGCAAATCACCAAATAAAGACAAGTCCAAGGTCACTCACTTGAAGGTACCGCAGTCTTTCCTTTAGTTAAAAGGAACTTCTTTGTATCAATTGAGGTACTTCTGGTTTGAGCTTCATCAAATGCACCTGACACTAGAGAACACGTGTTCCCTTGAAGGTTACCCTTATGATTATCTACTTTTTTGTCTATCATCTTGGAGGTAGACTGATTAGATATATCGTCTCTATCACCATTCATGGAGAAACTAGGTTTTAAGTTAAATGACTGGAAAGGAGGCTGATCAGATAGATGCTCCACAAGGTCTTCTCTGGCATCTAATTTCTCACTCGTCATGTTGGAGATGGACAGATCAAAACGATTGTCTGCATCACCTTTCCTCGAAGAACTTGGATTCATGTTGGGCGACTCGAAGGCAGACAGATCTAAAAGATGAACTCTATTAGCTTCTTTAGCAGAATTTGTTTCTCTGTCATTCAAGAAGCATGGCTCCACTAAAAGATCTACATCTGGAACCAGCTGGGGCTTTTCAATGACATTTACCTGTCTTTGAACATTTTCTTCCATCACAGGAGAATCATTTAGATTATTCACATCATCCTGACTCCAAATGATGTCATCCATGTCAGTGTTTGATCGAGGAACAGTATAGGCATTGAAACAGTTATTTCTTTGTGATGGTTCTCGTTCCTTATACAATGGATCAGAAGGAGAATTCGAGGAAGTTTTTGGTCTCTTGTTTTGATAGCTCTTTACACTAGGAAATGATTTTTCATATCCACTTTTGCCATAAATTTCAACAATAAAACGTGATCCTGTGACATAACGAAATACCACAAAATCACCTTGATCGAGGCCATGATCCAGAGAAAACTTACGCCATCCCTCTTGGAAGGCAACAGAGCCTTGTACATCAGACAGCACCACTTCCCATTTCTGGCCAGTTAAATCCTCAAGACATGCCTTTTTTCCTACTGATGAAACAAGAATTCTGCTAAATTTGGGAGGTACAAACTGCAAAACAAATAGACTATTAGAAAGAACAGTTATCTATACAATAGCTCATTAAACAGCTGAAATCAATGGGGGATAATTATGATTTTGCTACAGAGAATAATTGAATGAGAAGTAGGGCAATATGGGTCTTTGAAAACACACCAGTTGTTCAGAAAACTTCTTGCCATACATGACTTTAAAAAACGGGGGAATCTTTGGGGAATGATCATTCTGTCCTTGATGTTTCAGCAAACAGTTCATGAAACACTCTTCACAAGACTCAACTTCTCGAGGCATTTGGCACATTTGCAAGCACCTAACCGGAAAAGACATTGTTTGACCATTACAAAGTAATAATATGTAAATATGCAGCCAACCGTTAGGAGAATCCAAGTTCATCAGCAATAAAACTTTATTGAAGATGTTTACATCGAAACCTGTATCTTAATCATCCTTAGATGGATGTAGTTGGGCAAGCACAAATAACATTCAAATAAGTACTGTAATGAAAAACTACCCATATACCTCAACCATCTACATTATAAAAAAGGCTTAAGTGCACCCAAAAACATCTACCCCTCTATAATCGTCGATACAATTTCAAGTCACCCTACATATTTTCATAATATACCCAACATAACTCAATAGGACACTTTAAATGCCTCCAAAATAACATAGCACCCTCAATGAATAATTTCTTGTTTCGTCTCATACTTAAGTATACAAGATTATACTAACATATATACATACAATTGAAGAAAGGGGAGTTGAAGTTTACAAAATAAGACCTAATGCACCCAATCCATGGATCAAACCAGGAAATTTATAGACCTATGAAAGTAATACTCCATAATCAAAAGGACCTACAATTCCTCATATATATATATATGCTTGTTTTTTGGGGAAAGATGCTACAAACATAGTTCATTCTACTAACATACCCAAATGCAAGTTTATAAAAGGATCAAATTATAGAGTTTTCTGAACTAAAATGAAGGCCAGAATCCCTTAAACAGTGTTTGATTTAGGAAGAAAAAAAATTTGCAACAGAATTTCCCTGAAGATGGAAAAGTTATAACCTCATTAACAAGAATTTTCACCCAAAATTAACCCAAAAGACAAAAACAAAATTAACCCAAAAAACAAAAAACGTGTTTTTTTCCAGAAATTTTATTAATTTATTTTATTTTATTTAAATTTCTTTTCTTTCAACTCTCACACTCCTAGTGTCATGTATCTCACATTCTCACCCTTCTAGTCAAATTGTGAGCAGAAAAATATAAATAAAAATTGAAATGGATTACAACTAAAAAATCAACAAGAGATAGTAAGCAAAATACATAATTCAAACAAAAATTAACCTAAGGAAAAAAAAAAAAAAAAAAAAAAAGAAGATAAGGGGGAGATGTAGTACCTTATTAGAGAGAGAAAGAAGTGTTTAGCAGAGAAATTGCATTTTTGGACAAGAAAATAATAAATTCTGATTATAGTGTTGTGTAAATTTGGGGGGAATTAAATATGATGGTGCAACAAAGCTCAGAAATTTCAGAGTTTTAACCTGTCAACTTCACAACTCAGTTCAACTCAAAGCACTAGCACACGAAACTCCAATTGGGTGAAAAAAAATGGAGTATAGAACAAGCTTTTTGAGCTGATAAATTTATTAAAAATGTTAATTCCATAGCAAATTTGTAATTATGTCAACGACTTTTCATTATGCATGAGCATGAGTCCCTTTTTTGGGAATAAAGAAATTATTACTCGTATGAAATTGTAAAAAAGTTGTTAATTACAAATTAATTGTGTGTGTTTTTTATTTTTTACAAAAAAAAATTATTACTCGTATGAAATTGTAAAAAAGTAGTTAATTACAATTTTTTTTTTTTTGAAGGATACTAGTATTATTAGTTATGTGTAAGGATAAAATAGTAATTTGAGTATTAGCATTGTAAGAAATTGTAATAGTAGATGTGTGCATGTCATTTGTACTCTTCTTTAATTGTAAAATGAGAGATGTGGAAATCCATGGGATTTGAGAAATTGAGGAGTTATTTGGTTGACATAAAAAAGCAAAAATGGGAAAATGGAAATTCATGGGAATTTCAACTTCCCACAAAACAAGGGAAGTAAATTATCTAGCCCCCTTAGGAAAAGGCTTACACATACAATGGTTGTATACTTGTATGTGATGGCCTACATACAACCATTGTTGGCAGCATTTAATTGGTTTGTATTTTGGTGTTCACTTCCTTAATCTTGTTTCCCCTTATTTTTTCCCTCTTATTTTTTTCCTCCCTTTTGACATGGCATACATACAATGGTAACCATTGTATGTGTAGCATCACTCAGCCTCAATAGGACAATCAAAATACATGGGATTTCTAAATTCCCACATTGTCAACCAAACAAATTTAGGAAATTCGAAATTCCTAGGAATTTCATAAGGAAAATAACTTTCCATAAAATGCAATTTCCTATGGGAATTTAATTCTCATGTCAACCAAACAATACTAGAGTCTATAGCATGAAATGTCATAGTCCTCATAAAGAGGTAAAAAAAACATGTGTGTACTCCCTTCGCCCCACATTTGATTCAAATCAGACAAAACTATAAGAAAATAAACCTTTTCTTTTGAATAAGGTAATGTTTAGAGTAAGAAAATACGAGATTATGAAAAATAGAAAATCCTTGGGGAGTCGATTAGTAAACAAAAATATAGTGAAATGGGATAAGTCAAAAACCTGATGCTTGTAAAAAAAAAAATAAAAAAAAATAATTGAGGAATTTTTAATTCCCACAAAATTTAAAAATTTAATTACCAAATAGAAACTTTAGAAAATATCCCACGAATTTTATTCATCAATTTAATTCCCACAAGATATCAAATATTCAAATTCATGTGAATTTCTACTTTTTCTATAAACAAACATTAGTAAAATTTTGCTATGGATTTCTTTTTTCAAACGGACGTTGTACTCCTTTGCTTTGTAAAGGTAAGACAAAGGGAGTAATTAATAATACATGATAGTTAAAATTTCAAGCCCGCGCCATTCTTGTGTGGTAAGACTGGTAACTAGTTCAAAGTACTCTACAATTCATAAAACTCGTAATTGGAAAAAATAATTCATGAATTACAAAACAATTCGTATGAGCTTAATGCAATTAAAGCATAAGGGAATTTGTACACATACAACTTTAGCTTTTTACACAAATAATTTGTATACTAAATTCAAAGAAAAATACTAAGATGAAAATTTACACAAATTCGTTCACAAAACAACATTTTATGTTCCAATTGACTGGAATAAAGCAGTAGACTCAACAATTACAGAATAATATCAGTCTACTACCATGATCTGTGCTCTTTTTATGTGCAGCAGCGCAGCAAATTGAGTTACCATAACATAGATTTCGGCTAACAAGTCTTAAACTCAGTTGGTTCTAGAGAAATATTGGACATCTATAATACCTTACAGAAATTTAATCAGCTAACTGCGAAACAATTTGGACTTGGATTATACCCTCATCGATATTTTCGACTACAAAAGTACACTCATCACCAGGATGAATGCAATTAGCCTTCCTAAATTCTTTCCACCCATTTGCCAAAACCTCAGAGCCTTTTCTCTGATGGTATATAACTGGCCAAAGTCTTTGAAGTGGATCTCGAAGTAATACCAGATTCTGTTCTAAACTATCACCTTGTCTGCGTATCTTTATAGGTAAAGGCTTTGGTAACGCCTGCAGAAGCAATAATGTGTGATCGATATATTGCACGACAGGAAGTTAAAACATAAAAATATACTTGTTCATATATACTTGGTACGTAGTATTAGTTTTGATATAGGAATGGAAAGCAAAGTTCAAAGATTACAATAGTTTCTCAACAATACCAAAGTGAGATAACGTAGGGAGTGTTCAGTACACTCGATTCTGAAATCAGGTATGCCTTTGACATCGACATAATCCATACAGACATACAGATGCTTGGTTCAGAAATTTTACACAATTGAAATCAGAACAATGGTAAACCCTCCAACCCCTCAAGCTCAAGGTATCAACAAATTCCATGTTAGTTTAAGTGAAGTTAAAACTTGGTAGTGTGTAAAATTATGTTTTAATAATCTTCATTGTTGTCACTTTAACTGATAGATACATACAAAACGCGAAAATTAAGTCCAGAACTATATTGAACTCAGAAAAAAGTCCAAAACTTTATGAGCTTTCCATGTTAATCTATATAAGTAAACATTGTGGCAACAAGCAGAAGAAAATTTCTAGTAGCAAAGGATCACGAACAATAACAGGAACAGGACAGAACTTAATACAGATCAGCAGATTAACAAACGCTAGAACTCAACGAAATACTAATACAAGACTAAGATACGAGGGTAATGAGAAGTCAGTGCTTACAAGGTAAGATTCATTGTCTTGCTGCACCAAACATGTGATTTTGATGTCTCGTGCAGATGGAGAATCACAGAATTCAGGTTCTTCTAGCTTCACAATCATGTCAATGTGCCCTTTGTTTTTGTCCATAGAAGTAGAGAGACTGCTAATGTCTTCTTTCTTGATCCTACGCCCCTTGATGGTAAACGAGATTTCACTATCCCTCGAAACAATTTTAGCTTCAAGGCCACAAATAATTTTATCAGACTTTGGTTCTGGCTTGTATATCATCAAATCTTTACCTATCCAAGAGAGGGTAAATCAGCATACATTTCATATAAATACAAAGTAATGCCATTAACTGACACAAAAAATGATGATAAGAAAAGGAATACATAGTTACATACAAGGAGGCTCAACTCGCTCAACGGGAGCTGCTGGAGGTGAGAATTCAGGTGCATGTGGCAGTGTGACAGATTTCAGCGGCATACAAATGTCTAGAGGCACTTCGGCCCCAGACACAGTATTATTGAGCACCGGTAAACATTCCTTTCTTGATGCATCTTCTTCATCTATAAAGAAACAATTGAGTAGCTAAAGACGAGCAAGAAGAAACAAAACAACAACAATCCACAAATCAAACTTCAGCTAGGAACTTCTGGAGGATTGTTACATAAATCCCTCAAGAGATACCAAAACAATCAATTCCAATCCAAGTATAAGTATAGTTGTGATATACATATGTGTTCTATCACAATACTTCAAAAGACGATGGTAATATGTAAGATGGTTGTGGTGGTTGGATGTACAGATATTGGTACTTCCAGAGGAACAAAATTATAATGCATGCTTAAAATATCCCACAGAAATATAGTCATAAACAAGAGGAACTAACTTGAAGTCTCGTTAATAGTTTCAGCCATTTGGAAATTCACAACATCAGGTGAGACCTCTTCACTTTGATTTTGTTGCAACGCGCTAGGAACTTCAGAACACGTATACTCCATAAGCATACTTATTTTATCAGCATCAGCTTTATGTCCAGGCATCTCAAAAATGGACAGATCGTATAGATCGACCCTCTGGTCTTCACTAGTGTAACTTGTGTTTCTGTCACCCATAAAGAATGACTCCACCAGAGGGTCTGCTGTAGGAACTTCTTCAGGCTGTTTATTGATATTTCCTTCCCTTGAAACATTTACTCCTATCTCAGGCGATTTTTCCACATTATGTACATCAACATTAGGCTCAGTTTCCATACAAGAATCTAAGCACTCTTTTTCTGGTGTTGGTTCCTTATTATGTGGCGAATCACAGGGATCGGTTCTGGTTAATCTAGCTCTCTTGTTCTGATAGTCCATACCATTGTAAATCATTGGCTTCTCACACCCACTTCTACCAAAAATTTGAACAATAAAATGTGATCCCTTGAAATAGTGAAATACCACCAAATCACCCAACTCAATGCCATGATCCACAGAGAAATCATGCCATCCCTTTTCAAAAGCAAGAGAGCCATTTACATTAGACAGATTAACTTTCCATTTTTGCCCTGTTGGATCCTCTAGATAGGTGTTTTTGCCTTCCAAATGTATGATAGTTTTGGCAAATCTAGGAGGTACAAACTGCAAATGTAGGGACTATACTGTAATCAAACTGATAAACCCGAAAATGCTTAAAATAGATAAATGCATGTATCAAAACTTAAGGGGAATAGAACAAGGTAATGTGATCATACCAGTACTTCAGAAAAAAGGTTGCCAAACATCACTTTGAAGAATGAGGAAACTATTGGGTAAGGATCATGCATCGTCCTATGGAAAGACGAACAACTACGGGAGCATTCGGCACAAGCCTCCCCCTTGTCACCCATGACTACGTGATTGTAGACAGCAGGACTAACGTCTGCATAAGACGTCGTTAACCATCAGAAACTCAACAATGTCATAAAAACTACAGGACAGACGGTTAACCAAGTCTGCATAAGACAATCAGCCATCATAAGCGATGTCTGCAGACGGTTAGCCAAGACTGCAGAAGACATTATTTGATTGTTAAACATCACAAACTCAACAATGTCATAAAAACTACTTACAAGACAGACAGTTAGCCAAGTGCAAGTCTGCATAAGACGGCGTCAGCCATCAGAAACTCAACAATGCCATAGAAACTAATTAAACTTTAGTTAGCAACTTAAGCATCTACAGAGTACAAACTAACAATAGATCATCTCCTACAAACATGACATTATTGACATAATGACATACAATCAGCTCAATAAGAAACAGTAATCAGTAAGAAAAACACATGTATAGAATAGTCAATAAATTGGTTAAACACTTCTCCAACCCAGACAACTATGACAAAGATCTAATCCCATCTACAGTATATCATTCAAAATTATGACTTACCTAAACACCCCAAAAAAGAAAAATATGCAAAAAAGAGTCAACTAACATTACACTTTTCCAGTGAATGAAAAACAAAGAGTGTCAGCAGTAAGTATTCATTTCCAATTCTAGCAATTAATGTCATTATTATTGGTAATATTATTTTATACTTACTACCACTACCTCAAAAGTATACAGTACAAATGTAAAATGCAGTAACATGTCAGTTACTGAGTTAATGTAAATAATGTTTACTGCATCAATCTGCAAAGGAATGACAAAAGTTGATGTAAAACTAGCACTTCCAAGTTCCAACCATCTGTATTTACTCACAATATACTTGCACCTGTGATCCTTAAAAATCCTCCCTCCGTGTTTAACTAAATGAAACGACTCGTACTCTTTTTCAATTTCATCCACATTAGACCAACTCATAGCTTCATGCAAGAATCAAGGTAATTTTCAATTAAATTACTTCGTACTCCATCCGTCTCATGACTATCACAATAGACAATTTAGGACGACAGAAGTACTTGTACCTAATCTTCTACTTCATGTGTGAAAACAATCAGATTAAAATTGTCCACAATACAAAGTTAAAAAAAAAAAAAAAAAATCGATTTAAACACACTCGTTATATACCCGACCTATGTAAAAGAGCAATCGGGAATTGTGCACTCCTTAAGGGGAGTTCAATAAATCTTTCTTGTAACGTATGGTGTAAAAAGTTATGGCCATTGCGTGGGAATATAAAACCATCATCCATCAAAATTTCAGAGAATCTAAAATTCAGAAATACCCAAATAAAGTGAAATCTAAACTATCAAAGGAAAGTGCACGTAACAATAAAGATTAATCAAAAGAATTTCGTAAATGCAATACAAAATCAAATTAAAATAATGAGCATAAAAAATAGTAAAACCCTAAGTAGAAGAAGAGTGAATAAATTAGTAAGAAAAGAGTAGAAAATCTACCTTAAAATATAAGGGAATTGATGATTTAGAGCAGTAGAATAAAGGGTTTGCTTTGTTTTGGTATGTTGTACCAGAGTAGTTTTAGTCTTGTATTTGTGTCTGTCAACATCGAGATTCTTTGGGGGTAATTGCAATTGTAATTGTAAAAGTTTGGATTAGGGGAAATGATCGGTCATTTTTCTATGGCAATTTTTAATTTTTAAAATAAAAATATCATTTTTTTATGTAATCATACGAAGGTTTTTTTTTTTTTTTTTTTTTTTATATTTTTTATGGAAGTGATTGACTAGTTACTCTTAGTAGGTTATTCTCGTGCAATGTACGATTAAAATTATTTTTTTGTATTACTCTTTTCATTTTCGAAAGAACAACCCATTTGACCTAATTTTAGCCCCAAAAAGAATGATCCATTAGCATTAAAATACCCACCAATTTGCAATAATATTTGTGTAAAATTAGCTTCCCCATATAAAATTTTCTTTTTCCATATACTTTTATTATTATCTCTCTCTACTTTATTGTAAACCCTATGTAAATTTATCTTTTCAATATACTTTTACTTATTTTTATTTAACTTTATTAATATTCGCCAAAACAACCCAAAAGAGTCGTTCTTTCGGGGATGGAGGGAGTATATAATTTGTTGCATTAGGTTGGATATAAAAATTAGAATTAGATTTCTAGAATAAAAATAAATTGAGGGAAATCGCTCATTTACATTTAGCAATTTCCCACAATATTGCTAGAATAAAAATAAATTCCCTTTGTGCGTCGATTTAGAATCGCTAATGCAATAGCGATTATAGCATCTACAGCGATTATAGTAATTCCCTAGATACTGTCCATGTAGGATCGGTGTTGAGTATTTTTTTTTTTGGTTCAACTTAAAATCGCTAATAGCAATAGCGATTATAGCTTTAAAATCGCTACCGTTATTAGCGGTTTCAGGAAAGAGACCACCTTTTTCTATTAACATGTTTCTTTTCCTCCTTACCTTTTCAAAAAAGTTTTTAAAATGTAAGGAGGCAAAGAGATCTGTCAATAAAAATGTGGTCTCTTTTCTGAAGCCATGCCTTAGCCAACAGCAAGAAAGAGAGCGCCACATTATTACTATTAAGTTCAAAGAAACCTGATTTCAGTAATAATAAATCTCTTTGCTTCTTAAAAAATAAAACCGCTAAAATTGCTAGCTAGCGAATTTAACATAAAATCGTTAACAACATTAGCGGTCTTAAGCCAAATCAAATACCAATCCTACATGGACGGTATATTGGGAATTTGTTTCAAAATGGGTGCATAATGGGAGTTTGTTTTTGTTTCAACATTATTGAGAGAAATCGCTCATTAACATTTAAGGAAAGTAAGAAAAAAAAAATTGAAACCACGATCAAACAACAAACAAATTAGGTATGCAAAACTATAATTTAGGAAGAAAAATTGGTTAGTTGAATTATAACAAACACTTATAATTATGCATTGAAGTTAAAAATGTAGATAAAAAAATCATTAATAATTGATGACATCACATAGAATTGGAGGGAAAAATTTTAATGTGAGAATGACATGTAGGATATAGTTTAAGAGTTGATGATGTCAGCAATGCTTTGTTTTAGTACGGAGTATTAGCTAATAGATTAGCATTTTTTTTGACACATAATAGATTCGCATTGTTTGTACTATTCACTTGACTTCTTTGAATAATGCTAATGATTTATACATTTTAAAAAAAAAAATCTTCTAACTACTTGTTGGAATCATTTATATGAATAGATTTTTAATTTTTAATTAGTAAAATACAGAGTAGGTATTGATATTTAAAAATAAAATTGGTTAAATATTTGGATCAACATACATGCCTTAGAGAAATATACTACGTAATAGTACTTAGAGCATTTTTAATGGTTGAGTTGTAAGGACTTGCTTGCAATATACTTCCTCCCATTCTATTTAGTTGGAGCCTTCAATTTAGGCAATAGGCACACATATTAAGGAGAATAGAGAGAATGAGAGATAATGATAAAGCAAATGGGGGTACACTAGTAAATGCAAGGTATTAAACTTACCTAAAATGGGAACGTGTCAACTAAAAATAAACTTTTTTTAATATAAATGTGTGTTAACTAAAAAAACGAGGTAAATAAATAAGTTATCTTTTTTTTTGGTGTTTAGAGAGCCACAAGGGCGGGGGTGAGAATCGATCCCAAGATCTCTTGAAATCGGAAGGGGAGCTCTAACCCCTTAAGCTATCCCTCACTCTCAAATAAATAAGTTATCTAGCTACATGCTTATCATTGGATAACAAAAGATTGAGCAACATGCTAAATATTGTAGCTTAAACAAACTACATGCTTGATGGCATGAAATAGAGACAAATAAACTCCACTTATATTGTAACATGTGTACAAATATTTAATTTTTTATTTTTTGCAAACCACTAAATCTTGTAGCTCACCATTGGAACACTTTGTAACTAAAAATTTGGATTTTTTGACATTTGCTACCACTAAAAACGCCTCTCTTCAGATTCGGTACCAGTTTTAAAATTTTTTGAATTTTGCTACCACCTAAATCAGAGTTTGTTAAAAATAACTACCACTTAACGGAATCCGTTAGGATTTCCGTTAAGTTTATTAAAAAAAATAAAAAAAAAAGAAAGAAAAAACCCAGCCACCCACTCCCCTAAACTGCCACCCACCCCTTCCCCTCCCCCCTGCGGCCGACGCCAAAAGAGTCGGTCGGCGCCGGCGACTTCACCCCCCTCTCTATTCCTCACCCACGAGCCACCACGACACCACCAAACCCCCAAACCCAGACCACCACCACCGACATCCCTATACCCAAAACCCACGAACCCAGACCTCACCACCACCACGACACCACCCTAACCCCCAAACCCAGACCACCACCACCAACAACCCCTCCCCTCAAAACCCGCCTCGATCCCAGCCAAAAACCCCAATTGAGCAAATCTCAAACCCTAATTCAAGGGGAGGGGTGGGATCGGGGCTTGGATCGATCGGGTTTTCAGGGGGGGTTGGCTTCGTTGTTGGTCGCAATTTGGTGACGGTGTTGGTGCTGCTGCTGAAGGGGGATGTGCCGCTGTGCGTGGTGGTGTTTTGCGGTGTTCGTGCTAAAGGAGGAGGTGCGGTGCGTGGTGTTGCCTCGACGATGAAGGTGGGTGCGCTACGGTGCTGCTGCAAGATTTTGCGGTGGTGATGGAAGGGTGGTGACGGTGGAGGGAGGTGTTGTGTGCGGTGGTGAGACAAGGGTCGTTGTTGGTGGTTGATTGTTGGTGGTAGGCTGGTAGTAGGGAGGCTGGAAGGTGGGAGGGTGGCAAGAAGGTGGCTAGACGGTGGCACAGCCCCACTGACGGAAATTATAATGATGTAAGGCATAAGGTAGTAATTTCTAACAAATTATGTTTAGGGTGGTAGCAAAGTAAAAAAAAAAATTAAAATTGGTACTGAATATGAAGAGAGGCGTTTTTAGTGGTAGTAAATGTCAAAAAATCCTAAAAATTATTGTAGCTTAAAAATTGATGGGGCAAGCAAACTACAAAGCGTTGTTCCCTGGAAAAAAAAAATAAAAAAAAAAAATAACTACAAAGCGTTGTAGCTTAGCATTTGAGATGCTCTTATTAGAATACGGAAAGAGTATGTATTAATGTATTATGATATTTTAAGATCTTATTCAAAAAATAAAAATATTGATGTTTTAAGGTAAATTATGAAAAAAATGATATTTGGTCATTTGGATATTTTATATTGAAACTATTATTACCTTCGTTTTTTTTAGTTGCAACTTTGAAATATTTTATATCTCTCAAATAATACCCAAAAGTTACAACTACAAATAACCGGAGGTAGTATAAGATTTTGTTCTCTTCACTTAGTTTGTGTGTGTGTGTGTGTGTGGGGATAACAACCTAGTGAAAATTATCAACTTAGTCAATTGTTAATTATGGAAAAATTTATAGGGAATTTTGTCATTAGTTTTTTAAATTGTTACTCATACTATTGAAGGAAATGTGTCCTCGACTCTCGTGCAATTACTAATATAATATGGATCGTATTATAGAGATAATAAGTTCGTTTAGTTGGGTCGTCTTTACGTCTTGTTAGAGACCAATATTGATCATTGGGTTAAACCAATCCCAACTAAATGGATCCTATGAGGTCACACGTTACAGTGTTAGGTCGAACATGAATACCGAGTCCAAAAGTTGGGCTTAGTGAATGACTGGCCATAAGGAGTAAGATAGGAATAAGTTTTGCCCTAATTAGATAATATGATTATATATAATAAAGGGCTTGGGAAAAATAATACAGACGTTCATCTCTCAAAAAGAAACAACGTAATATTTTTCCCTTCCTCTCTCTCTACAACCGGTTAGAAGTTCTCCATAGAAGAGGAGATTAATATCTCCCGTCCAATTAGCATTGGTGGAGGTTCGATCTACACTTGTGGACCAATATTAGAGGAGCAACAATTGAGGCTCTAATCTCCGCAAGAAGGTAGAAGAAAGCTTGGGAATTCACGCATCAAAGGTTAATTCTAAACTATTATGTGATCCTTTATTTGTATATGCATGAGATCCTGTTTAGGTGCGTATGAATGAGATTCATGAAATTCCGCTTAGAGTACCTATAACCCTACAGTGGTATCAGTTAGCCCCTTGCATATAATTTATTGATCACAATAATATGATTATTTTGATGTATTTTATGTTAATTTTAATTTGATTAAGGGGAGGAATTAAATTATGGATCGAATAACCCAATTAAAATATGATTTTAATTGATTGGAATTGATTAATTGTGAATTTAATTGCTCAAATAGCCTCTAACCATATATTTTTTTAAAGAACCCTAAAGCCCCAAAATTTCGAATTTGATGGTTATGAACCCTAATTTTCGATTTTAATTGTTAAATTCATATAATATAATCTATTTTTCATATTTAAAATTGTTTAGATATGATTAATTAATTCATGTAAAATTGGTTTTATATGAATTGAGAATTATTTTATGAAAAGCCCTAAATTAATTAAAATGGAGATTTTGATTAATTTTTTCTGAAATTATACATAAGGAGTTTGTGTTTAATTTATAATTAGATCACCAAAAATTTAATTTTGCAAAAGTTGTGAAATTAATTTAACTCAAACAAAAAAAAAAAGAAATTTTAAAGCTTGAAGGGGAGCAGCCACGACTGGGTGGCAGAACCACCTAATGGTGAGCCACGGTGGCTGCTCCGGTGGTCGAAAATGGCGGAGGGGCGGCAGGGGAGTCGGTGCTGGGCTCGAGCAGAGCTGAACCTGCAACTGTTGCACGGTTTCAGCTCTGCTCGAGCTGATAGGGGTGCTGGGCAGCAGCCTTGTGCGCCGCTGTGGCTGGGCGGTTGACTGGCTGTGGCGGGCAGCTGCTGCGGTGGCTGGGCTCCGTCCTGGCTGCTGCAGTGGCTGTGACGTGGCTGGGCAGCAGCTCAGTCACGCAGCCCTGTTTTTCATTTTTTTTAAAATTTTTTTTTGATAAAAATAAAGTATTTTAATTAATTTTAAATTATGGATTTAAATTTAATTATGGATAAATGTTTGAAAATCTGTTTTCAAGGAGATAAATGAGCAATTTCAATTATGGTTATTTGACTTGGTTTATGTGATTATCCATAATTTGATTTTTTAATCAAATTAAAATTAGATGGTTAACTAATGATTAGGATGGAATTTTAAATTGGTTAAGATAATCCTAGAATAATATAAATGTGATTTATTTTCTTAGATTATATATTTATTTGATTTCATCTCATTCCTAATTTAAATATATGATATTTTGATTATGGTAATGAATAATATGGAGATATAATCTAATCATATACTAAAATATGTGATATTTTGAAATATACGTTGCCTTAATTAAGAATATATGATATTTTAGTTTAGGCAAAGTATGCTATGTGATTTTTTATTTGGCATTTATATATATATATGATATATTATTGCTATAAATGACTAGTATAGCCCTAGATTTAAATTATAAATACGATCTGCGTATCGTTATGTATTTTTGTAATTTAAATACGATCTGCGTATCGTTAAATATTTTTGTAATTTATTTTAATTATGAATTAGTTTAATTATTTAAATACTTAATTAATCCAAAGAAGAGCCCAAGATGAGAAAGGCCCATGATGAAGATGGATGGAGATCCATGAAGAGTTCAAGGAGGTGCCTAATCAAGCTTAGTTCTTAGGATTAGGGGTCATACTAGCTCATATTTAATTTTATTCATTTTATTATTACTCTGAAAATGTTTATAAAGTTATTGAATGTTGTTATCAAATGCGCTAGATTTCACTAATTTATAACAACATAATAAACTTAAGTCCCACAAATATTGAGGCTCGCTTTTCCAAATATAAAGTACTTATTAAACACTTGATTAATAGTAATGGGTCATGCCTCCGCAGGGCATTATTATTAATCTCGGGAGGTAAGGTGAAATTGCGAATTTTACACACTTAATTTGGTCACCCTCAACAAAATCATCAAAAGCGTTTTAGATTTTGAAGCAAGGGGATAGTTGAACATATGATGTTATCTATCCAACCAAGAATTACAAGAAGTTGTAATTAGTAAAGGAGTTTACTTACCTTGAAAATGTAACCTTAAGGAAGGGCCTCCGTCCGCTTAATGCTACATAGGGATAGGATCTTGGAATCACATTATTCATAAAGGGGCACAAAATGAATATAGTGTAAAGTAGCTAAAATGATTTCAAAGGATGTTTGAATCATAAACTACTTTGATAAACATAGTTGAACTTTGCATTTATTTGCAAATATTATGTCTTTATTGATTAATTTTCATGTTATATATGTTATCTCCTCGATTGAAAGAAATATTGAGAAACGTTCTCAAAACTAAAAGAGTATCCGTAAGCCATTATCCATGCTTTGCTAAAAGGTTTTTAAAGGCTAAAGAAGCGTTAAAAACCTATTTAATAATGTCACATGTCTAATAATAGCTTCCAAGAACTCAAAAAGTTTGAATAATTGAATGGCTCCACCATTGACTCATTTTGAAAAACGTTTCAAGTGATTGGACTCGATGGAGAGGTACAAGACCTCGGACCTCTAAAGACAACATGAGTGCGACTCACATGAAGAACCCAATATTTTTCTTTGATCAATATGATTGAGCATGGAGAATGACTTGGATTTTCATACTGACAAATGTTGACTAATTTAAGTGACATCATTCATCACTTATTGCATGCGGTTAAATACAAGATTAAACTCCAACATGAATTGTGTTGAATGATTCTGGCAAAATTAAAGATGCTTAAAGTAGTTGAGCATAGTATCATTTTGAGCTTGAAAGAAATGTTCTAAATGGTTCAAATGAGAAAGGGTTAAGAAGGAAGGAGACTACAATAAAAGCCAAAGGATATAGAAAAGACAAATAAGTTGTCAATTCTTAATCACAAGGCTACTAAATTGTCAAGTGCTATTATGAATAGCAAATGTTTAAATTGAGGAATGGCTCCAAGAGATTGAAAACTACCCCATAAAGTACAGTTGGAAGGTAAAGAATGGAAATGTTCCACATCAAGTAGTTATAGAAATTGATTTAGCAAAAATCTACTTATTTGACATGTGATGTCAAGATTAACTCTCTTGTTGAAGAATGAGGTTGAGTTAAAGAGTTGAAACTTGGATAAGGGAAAATTAAATCTACAATGTGAGAAACAAATGTTGTTTTACATGTATGACTTTACATTTCACTTAACTATAATTTAGCATCGACATCTATAATCGTAATTATATTCTTGCTATAATCAAAACATCATTCCATTGCAGTTACCACTGAATGTCAAAGATTCAAAGCATCGAACAAATGTTATTTTGTGCTTAGTTGAATCAAGGGATGTTTTGAAATGCTAAATAGGTTAAAGAGTTCTATATGTTAGATATAGATGAACCAATTCTATGTATGAATCACTTCTAGAAATGTCAATTTGATCAAAATACGAATAGAATTGCATACGGAAGCTCCGAGGGGATGGACTTCTAACATCATAAGATTATGAATCCATTGATGCATGCAAATCTTATTGTAATTTGATGATTGAAAAGTTTATCTTTTGGAGAAAAGGTGACGTGATCCCATGGTTGAATTAATACATAACGATGTAATTAAGAAACCTAAGGATCACAGGCTAGAGATGAACATGGATACTTCATTTGAATATGATCACACATGCTTACATGAAGCAAGAATCTGAAGATTTTGAAGGAGTTCAATAAGGTTCAAAAGAAGAATAAAAGGACTTGGCAAACATTGCGATATGATCGTAACAGTTTACTTTTGAGTCAAATTGTTAACTTGGCAAGAATTCAAAAACATTTACGATGTGATCGTAGTGATGAGCATTTGAGCCAAAACTTGATGATCATCCCAAGGATTGTAAAATTAGTTTACAACCTACTCCACTAAAAGAAAATGTTTTTCAAATGGAGGAATTAAACTATATAAGATATAGCATAATTCATGATGAGCTATACCTATCTTCCAAACAATAGTTCTAAGGATACACTTTTAAAATGAGCTTTTTACACTAATTAGGACTGCGTCAAATCACAATGTAGATAAGACATCATATAAGACATGGATAAGAGAAGTTCTTATTTTGTTTTTCTACAAATTTAAGAATAAGAAACTTGTATTAAATTGTTTAATGCAATGTTGAATTCTAAAGCTTAGTACAAGGGTACTACAACCACAACATGTTTTGAGGACAAATTGTTTGTTGCTCTAAATTGGTGCCTTTTTGAAAAAAAGGTGTCATTTCTAAAAGGCAAGTGGGAGTAATTCTCGAAAAGGTAGAGAAGAGCAACATACCCTATGCTAAAAGACCCTTTTTCATAAGGCAAGTGAGAGTATAAGTCTCGAAGGTGTTCGAGATAAGGCAAGTGGGAGTATAAGTCTCGAAGGTGTTCGAAAGAACCAACAAATGAGAATGATTCACACCATGTTAAAAACAACAACACGTGGTCTCATTAATGTAATGGGATACGTAACCATGTGTTAAGGGCCACATTCAATGTATACCCCTCTTATGTTGTTCTTCATTTCCTCATGTATGCCGGGAACATGCAACCTTTGGGTGCTTCCTTCGGAACCCTTGCTCTTGAAAATAAGTTTTCACTTGTTGCGCATAAACCCACAAAGTCTAGTAAGTCTAAGCCAAAAAAATAAGTTCAATGGTTGAGAAATTCTAAAATATTGATTTTTGAATGTCAGATTTGACGAGTCACAAAATAGCTTAGTACAATGAAAATCTGAAATGGTTTCCATGTCTGAAAAATTGAGTGTGAGACACTTGGTTGATTTGCATGAATTGGGAGAGAACCATTGAATGCAAAGAGTAGACAAGGAAGGAAAAATGTTTTCCAAGCATTGATTAGTCACTAAAGGATTTAACGAATTCATAGTATTGACTATGGTGAAATCTTTCAGTTCGTTGCTAATATTGCTTATATCTATTCAGACTCTTCTAGTGATTTCAACTCTATGTGATATGGTTGATGGAGTTCAAAACACTTTCCTGAAATTGTTCATGAAAGGGAATGTGTATGTGATACACACATTAACGTTTTGAAAAACCAGGAAGTCCTAGAAATGCATGTAAATTTCATAAGTCCATTAGTGGATTGAAATAGCATTATGGAGCAAAATCTTACTAAGTTAATAAAATTGGTTGATAGTCTTATAAATGAAGAAACTTGTACATACTAGAAGTTTAGTGGGAGCTATGTAGTCTTCTTGGTTTTGTATGTAGATGACATACTTCTTACAAGATACGATGTTTCCATACTTGAATAGGTCAAGTAATGGCTAATGAATTGTTATTGTATGAAAGACCTTGAAGGTTTAAATGAGTACATCTTGGGAATCAAGATTTATTGAGATTGGTCTTGGAAGAGGATTGAACTTGATTGAGAAACTTATATTGAAGAGGTTATCTCTAGGTTCAAGCATGAAAAACTCCAAAAGAGGTTTCACTCCCATGTGGCATAGCACATTGCTTATCAAGACTCAGTGCAAAGCAAAGACCGATGAGATTTAGCGAATGAGTGACATTCCTTGTGCATTTGCAAAGGATTCGTCATAAAGGCTACGCATTATACTCATTAGATGCATGTATGCAATTTTCAATCGAATTCTGATATGTGATATTGGAAATTATAGAATTAAGAGTTTCCTGAAGTACTTGGAGAAGAACAAAAGGCAACGTCTAAGTATATGGAGATAAACTATCATAAAAGAAAAGGTCGCAAAGTTCATATGGATGAGAATGTCTCAAAATCTGTTAACTAAACTATTTCAGAAGCCTAAATATGAAAGTCATATTAGGTTCAATAGAAATTGAACATATTAGATAGCTTTGATTGTATATTGGACACAGTTGCAAAACTATCAATTGTGTTCTCCCTATGTTTATCAATGTGAAACAAAGTTTCATACTTATTTAATCATGTTTTAGTATTAAATAAAATGTCCAAAATATTTTATGAATTTCAATGGGTTTGTCAAATGCGTGATTTGATGAATGAAACCCCATAAGTGAACTGAATTCATGGAATACTTAAGTTCCTAATCCAAGTCGTTAAACTGGACATAAACGACTTATTAAAAGAGATTAGCGTATAAGATTGATTGATAGCGCAGTTTCATGGGCTATGGGAACATAGAGATGTTCAGTCAATTATATGGATTTGTATGGTTGATACAGATCGAACTAACCTACTTAGAAGTTCTGAAAAACTTCGTAAATTATATTAGTGGATTCCTTAGACATGAGTGGAACACTACTCAATTCAATGATTAGTGTAACCTTGATGTTGTCAAACGTACTCATGCCGTAAAAGGGGACTATAAAGGCGACACTCGGGTTGCGCTAAAAGTTGAGTGGGAGTTTTGGTTGCCACAAGACTGAATAGGTCCTCCTATGTTAGATAGGATGGGTGTCTTGGCCTCTTGAAGAGTATGGATTGGAAATGCATGGCCGTGCTCAAATGGATTACTAGATAATCATTTGTTTAGCAATTCAAACTCGGATTTCAAGAAATAATTTGAATGCTAGTATGGATGACATAAAGATGTAATCATACTATCAAATTGGACACTAAGAGACTTAAGGAATTTGAAGATTGCACGCTTGTCTCAGACAAGTGGGAGATTGAAGGAAATGTGTCCTCGACTCTCGTGCAATCACTAATATAATATGGATCGTATTATGGAGATAATAAGTTCGTTTAGTTGGGTCGTCTTTACGTCTTGTTAGAGACCAATATTGATCATTGAATTGGGTTAAACCAATGCCAACTAAATGGATCATATGAGGTCACACGTTACAGTGTTAGGTCGAACATGAATACCGAGTCCAAAAGTTGGGCTTAGTGAATGACTGACCATAAGGAGTAAGATAGGAATAAGTTTTTCCCTAATTAGATAATATGATTATATATAATAAAGGGCTTGGGAAAAATAATACAGACGTTCATCTCTCAAAAAGAAACAACGTAATATTTTTCCCTTCCTCTCTCTCTACAACCGGTTAGAAGTTCTCCATAGAAGAGGAGATTAATATCTCCCGTCCAACTAGCATTGGTGGAGGTTCGATCTACACTTGTGGACCAATATTAGAGGAGCAACAATTGGGGCTCTAATCTCCGCAAGAAGGTAGAAGAAAGCTTGGGAATTCACGCATCAAAGGTTAATTCTAAACTATTATGTGATCCTTTATTTGTATATGCATGAGATCCTGTTTAGGTGCGTATGAATGAGATTCATGAAATTCCGCTTAGAGTACCTAAAACCCTACAACTATTAGTTATAAATTGCATGAAAAAATCACTCGCGAATATTATTCCTTCCGTTTCATAATATTATTAGTCCTACTGTCCTACACATTTTAAGTTAATCCAGCTCCACAGGTCAACGCTTGAAAGGAGAGGGGGAAGGTAAGAGAATCCCCCTACTCCTAAGTAAATGTAATTTATGAGACTTAAATTCATGATATTAAAGTTACAAGGTGAGGGGACTTAAATTCATGATATTAAAGTTACAAGATGAGTCCCTCACCGATTTTACCAAACTAGCTTGGTTACTCATATTTCATAGTATTTGTTTAACAAAGATGCAATGCGAAAGAGCAAGGAGTATGAGTGTATGATAAGAGCCAAAGATACTATAGTAATCCGTAACAGCTTATAACCAACATTATTAAAACAGATAGATAGATAGACGAAAACAAACAAACAAACATAACCATAACAATAATTTTGTGACACCATAATCACGAATCATGATTATCAATAGACGCAAGAGAAACAACAACGGTGCTTTGTTTTTTACTATCATGACAATTATATGAATACAATTACGAATTTCCAGCAATTTCTGTATTTTATGTCACTTTAATTTATTTTACTTGCATTATTTTTCATTTCATTAATTTAGTGTATTATTTTGATCATTTAAAATTTTTGAATTATTATTTAGTAAAAAGGGTATAAAATTAAATAATTGTAAATTGAGTTGAATCTAGCAAAGTATCTTACTTGACTTTAATGCTCTCTATTTCTTAATTGTAAACTATCAAATATGGTCAATGCAATTACTCCCTCTGTCCCCTTTTGATAGTCCCTTATGGTTTTTTTCACGGGAATTAATAAACACAAATAAGAATAGTAAAAGTACATTGAAAAAGTAATCTGACATTATATGTAAAAAAGTAGAGAGAGAAAGTAATAAAAGTGTATGGGAAAAAAAAAATTACATGAAAAATTTAAATTTGCACAAATATTGTTGCAAATTGGAGGAAATTTTGGTAAAAAATTAATATTAGTGGTTGTTGGAAAAACAACTAGGGTGAACATTTTCACATTTTGGTACTAAATTTTGCCCATAAGGGAATATCAAAAGGGGATGGAAATAGTTGGTACTCCATAAACGATGGTATGTTATTTCCGCGTCTTATATTTGGTAAGCTTAACTTATTTGTACTTTTTGTTTAACTTTGCTTATGTTTTGTTTAACTTATTTTATTTTTTGTTGAAAATAACTTGTTTTGATTTAATTAAGACCCTACTATGTTATACTCATGCTTATTTTTGACTTATTTTAGTGAAGTTAAGATCGAAAAAATAAGCTTTAAAATATACCGTAGTATTACAAAAATATTTACAAATATTAACGATAGTTTGACAGAAAAATCAACTTATAAAGCATAATCACTCGTCACTCTACCTCAAAAAGATGTTTATATTTATCCGTCGGTCCTTCCACAATCTCCAATTCTCCATGACTTCATCACAGATTATGTAAATTTATTAAAAAGTTAATACTCGTATTTCATAATTTCGCATTGACAAATATGTAACATAACTAACATTACAATACCCATATAAATTTTGCAATTTTCCTATATTGGTGACTACTCGACACTCGTGAATTAAATTTCTTATTTTGACCAAGACATTTCAAATAAGAACACCTTCTAAATACGGATGGGTATTTTCCAATAAAAATTAAATTAATTCCTCATATGGCGTCATGATTCATGAACCAATTAATAGACGAAGTCACACGTACCACACCCAATTTCCAAAGTATAAAATACGAACCAACCATTTCATAATTGAAGAAATTTCAAGAACAAAATTGGGGGTTTTACCCACAATTATCAAAATTAAAAGGGATTAGGTTTCAATTTCATTATTGTCAAAACACCAGCCTGTGACGCTGACTCAGCAATCAGCTAAACCAAACCAAAAGCCTTCAAAAACTACCAAATTGAACTTCCTTCATTTTCTCCAAAAATTCCATTTTAATTTTCAAATTTCTTAGTTATATGACTTGTATATCTTCAGTTTTGTAAAAAAGGCAAAATCTTTTCAGGGTTTTCTGTAAATTTTCTAATTAGGGTATTTTTTTTTTATCATTTTCTTAATTGATTAAATTGAAGAAAAGAGTGAAAATTTGTGTTTTTTGTTTGGTTATCAATGGTGGGTTATCATCTAGTGAAGTCTTCTACTTGCCATGAATCTCTCAAAGTCATCGAAGCTGATATTCAACATGCTAATATTCTGTAAAGTTTCTTCCTTTTTCCCCAAATATATTATCTTATTTACGAAGTATATTATTTTGTTTTGTTTAATTTCATTTGTTGATTATCTATACTGTACTTGCTGAATTGGTCAATGGGTATCTTTATAATTTTGTCATAATAATCGGTTGCTAAATTTGTTTCTGGGTTTATTTGCTTGGATACTTGGTGATTCTTTAAGTATTTTTTTTTTTATTTGCTTGGATACTTGGTGATTCTTTAAGTACTTTAATTTTTGCTATAAAGACATAATTTGGACCATTGTTTTTTTTCCTTGTTTTTAATGTCAAATATTGAATTTTTATCCAAGTTCAATTCTTGTCTTTAAGACGTTTTGAATTTTAGATGGAGATGTTAAAGGGATAGAATAGTTTGATTTAGTTTACTTTGCTGATATCTTACGAGTATAAGAATATGTATTTTGATGGACCTTTGTGATTATGGAATTTGGGCGTTCATAAAATTTTGAGAGAATTTTTAAGTGTTTTGTGGCATCTTTAGTTTTGAATATACTAGTTTGGAAATTTTTAGTGATTATCCTGATTTTGACCAGCCTAAAACAAAGTGGAGGTTTATCAGTTCATGGCTAGGTTAATTTGGGGTTTGTTTTGTGGTGTTCTTTGATGTTTGAGTTTTCAGCATATCAGTAGACACTAGACAGGAGGATTGGTTTCGAGATGTTCTGAACATTGATTGTGGAGGATAATTGGTTTGAACACTGTATTGAGCGACCCCTTTAGTATTTAGGTTCAATCTTAGTTCTAGCACAAGCGAGTTTCTAGGAATCATTTTGATTTTGTCCCTTCATGATGGCATATAATTTTTTCGACTTGAATGTAACTTAAGGAAATACATGGAGAATTGTATGTTATAGGCTCCTTATGCCTAATGTTGATTACTTGATTGTAATGGCTACCTGACTCTTGGTTCTTTCCGTCATTTCCAGGGCTGCTTCTATTCCTAGAAATAAAAGTGGCAATTGGCTTCAGATGAAATTAGTTCATAATGACTTGGCTCCCCTTATCCTTTACTTGCTCCAGTGGATTGATTGCTCGTGTACATGTTTACTTCCAAGCTGCTTGAATCTTTTCTATGTTGTTGTATACAAGGTTAGTTTCTCAAGTTTTACCTCAAAGTTTCTGTAGTTATGGGGATACAAACTGAAAATGAATAATTAGATGATCTTGTTGCCCCGAATAATATGTTATCATAGCTTACAGGTAAATGCAGATGGTAGACCAGATATCTCGTCGTATGGAAGAAGAGCAACCTTAAGGGAGTTCTATGGTATGTAAATGAATGATGTCTTTTTAGTTTATTGTACAGTTGTACTCTGTTTTTGTACAGAGACTAGTTTATGCTTATTGAATAAAAAGAAGAATGACAATGGGAAACTCTCTTCTCATATCTAACTACTTAAGGTCTTAATTTTTTGCAAATATTCTGAGGTTGTTTGTGACTTGTGAGTTATAATAACAAAAATAAATTAAAGTAATATGCAACTTTGGATTCTGGAAAGTCCTTTTTGCTTGCATGATTATGAAGACATTTTTGCATTAGCATTATGTTTGCTATGATTAGTTGCCTTGTTGTAGCTTCACTGTAATTTGGTATGAGCTGGTATTATAGGAAATTTGGAGGGCATAATAGGTAGTGCAATATGCTTATGTTAGTTGTATCGTGAGGAGGAAGATAAGTGAATTGGTTAGAGGAGAGATGCTATAAATTAGAGAAGATTAGGGAGAGAATTTCATGTTGAATATTGTTGAGAGTTTGTTATGAGTTTGCTTTACATTTTGGGAGAGAGTAAGCTTCTTGAAAGCTTTTACCTATCTACTGTTTTCCAGATTATATCACTCAAGCTTCCTCTTCTTCCTTTTAATTTCCGCATTTTATCACTTTAATCTTGTAGTTTATAACTAAATGGTATGGTGTTGTTTGTAATATGTGCAAATTGTTGTTTTCTCTTCTAGGTAAGAGCAGAAATTGTATTTCAAATATGAAGAAATATTAGTTATAAAGCCACTTATCTACTTGTTTCCATCTCATCCCCTTTCACCCATTTTTTTTGGGACTTTTGAGGGATATTATTTTCCTTGACAAACACTGGTTCTGTTGCTCATGGTATTCCGATTTGAATACTTGGGTACTTTGCCTATCAAGAATAATAATGTCAAGGACATTGTCTAGTCCTTCTGCTATATCTGTTTCTTCTCAAGCTAAGCCCTTGGGAAATTTAATGAATTTGTCTGCATTACTAACCTAATTGAGAATTTCTCTCCCTTCTTAACCTAGGATAGCCAGATGAAATCTAGCTTGCTTTTTCTCTGCTAACAAAATTTCTCTCTTTTTCTTTAGAACCGTATCAACAAACTTACTTGAGGAAGTAATTTTATTTGTGCTGGTTTGTTTTTGTACTTGGTTTAGTCTTAAACTCTCTTTTTCACTTAGATAATTAAGGATAAAGATCATTTTCATGTGAATTAGCAATTTCAGGACAGCTTACAGCCTCAGTCCATCAGTTCTGACTTCTATACCCAATCACCATGCTGTTCGGATTTATGCTGCTAATAAGTTAGTCACCATTATATTCTAAATTGAAGATAAGGCAAAAGTTCAATCTTCATGTCTTCACATCTTTCCACTGACCTTCTATAACCCCAGACATCTCTATTGGGTAGATCCCCTTGTATTGCCAACCAAGGGAATACTGAAACCAGATGTCTCACCTACTTGGCAACTATATCCTTTGCCCTTCTCACTGCTAAAATTTGATGGGAGCGGAACTGACATACATACTGATACCCCTCTTTATGGATTGATGCCATTGCTTCTAGGGCCACCATTTATAGCGCTTGCCTGAGATTACCTATATAGTCTTTGTTTGCAACTAAAAGACCAATCTCTGACAAATAATTTATTTTACACTAAATGCGGTGTAATGATTTGGCAGTGTCTCTTATGTCCTTTCTTGCAGTCTGCAAGTTTGATTAATTTGCTGTTTTACTATCAATCAGTCACAATATAGGTAGGTCGTAGCCTCGTAGGTGATTGACTGCTTTAATTAGTAGGTTAGTTAATGGAGACAATATGGAGATGGAGAGAGGATGTGGTGAGAGGAGGTTTGCTAGACATCCCATATAAATCAGGAAGCAAACACTAATGAGGCTATTGGGCGTCCCGGGAGCATTACAGACATTCTGCGTTTTCGAGCCCATATAGTTGCATTTCCCAAGTTAGGAATTCCAGAAGAGGCCCTATGAGGCTACGATTTTGGTCGTTTTTACATAGGCTCTGACTGTTTTTCTTCCCCTGCCTTCGAGGTTGGGAAGATGTGGGCGGGGCCTTGGTTTCCCTGCAATTTTTTTGATAAAGATTGACTAATGTTTCCTCTCTTATATTTTTTTTTTTGGATGTTAATATAGCTGTAGACGCTTATTGGTGATGCTTGTTGTGGTGTCCTGCATTATGCATTTATGCCCTTGCCGGTTGATTTAACATGACTTATATGTATTGACACTTTGTCAAACTTTTAAGTTCGTAAAATAAACCAATGTCTTCTGTTAGTAGCCAAAATTTCCAAACTCTGCCGTTGTTTGATAGACAAAGATATTTGCTGGACATGTTTAATAAACCAATGTCTTCTGATAAGGATGTTGCTTGTAGAATTGTCAGCCTGTTGCTTCTTTGACTTGTCATAAAAAGTCATAATTGCTACCTGCTAGAAACATTTAATTTTCAAATTGAACTTCCCAATTAAGATTTAAGAAGATAATTTGGTCCTTGAATGTGGATCTGCAGCTATTATCTTACCCTATCTTCAACGACTTCACGGGAATTTATCTGAGCTAGACGAGGGTGCAAATGTGAGTAACAGCTCTGAATTGGCAGTCAGAAAGATTGCTCAGGAGAGTAGAAAGCTTTCAGAGATTGAGTTCGATAGGGAAGACGAGTGTGGAATTTGCTTGGAGCCTTGCACCAAAATGGTGTTGCCCAATTGCTGTCATTCCATGTGCATCAATTGCTATCGAGACTGGTAAGTTGAATCGTCAAATAACTTTTTCTTTGAAATCTCAACAAGTTGATGACAAATACCCCAAGCTAGTTTTGTCCTTGGTTCCTCATATTTTGCATGTATATGCAGGAACTTGAGGTCAGAGTCCTGTCCATTTTGCCGGGGTAGTATAAAGAGAGTTCAGTCAGGTGACCTCTGGGTTCTGACCTGCGGCACTGATGTGGTTGACCCAAAAACTGTAATGAAGGAGGATATATTGCGCTTGTATCTCTACATAAACAGCTTGCCAAAGGATGTTCCCGATGCTCTGTTCTTAATGTATTACGAGTACTTAATCTAATGATGCTAAATCAGAAAGAAATTTGTACAGAGTTAAAAAGAAATTGTAATCCAAAAAGTGTAAATAATTTTCTGCAAAAGCCGCTTCTTCAAAATGTAGAATAATGTATATGGTTCAGTGTACATCAACTATCAGGCTGCTTATTCTGATATTCATGCTTCGCTGCTATAAGTCCTGCCTCCTGGAGTCCTGGTGCAAATTATTTTTCATTTTACATCTGAATATTTTGTAGGCAGGCCTTGATCTCATTTTAAAACCAAGGATGGATGGTTGGTTGGTTTGTCCTTTCTTGTTCCCTACGGGGTGTGAAACGTTGAATTAGTTATGACAGGAGAGTGGACTTGGTCCATCTGGGTAGTCAGGCCTGATCAAACCTACCCTGCTCGCTAAATTGGCCCTGACCTTGGTGTGGAGAAGGTGTGTCGTGTCTGGTCTATGGTAAGATGGAATTAATGAACCTAGGGAAGTTTATTTTTCCAAAATTGAGCTGAGAACTGGTCCTGGGGTGAACCTTCCTGGTATCAATTTAACAGTATGGTCCTTGCTCCTTGCAATTGTTCCGAGGCTTCAACCACACAGGCTCAGATTACTGTCAGACCGGTTTGAAGTGGTCCTGTGACTGCCTATAACTGCCCTTATTGACCCTGTATCGAACCAACTTGTAGTGCCAATTGCCCATTGGTTGTGATTAGTGTACTCTCATATCTTTGATGCACATTTGAGATAATAATAGCAAATTAGCAATAATACCTTTGTGCAGGAAAAACTAACAAGAAATCTGATATATAATGTGCCTAAAACGGCAAAACTAATACAAAGTAATTCATATTATTATTACTACTAATATTGTAACTCTATCAACTTACATATAGGAATATAACTCATCATCTAAAACTTAAAGATCTTATAACTGACTCATCTTCTTACTGATCAAATCCTGAAACGAAGGGTGAGAGTACCCTCCTTGTAGGAGCAATCCCGATACAACCTTATTCATGGCTTCCGTCAAGTGGACTCCATCCCAATTCATGTACTGCGAAGGGTTGGGGCACGGCTTTGCAGATGGAGATCCACACACCGAGAAGAACTCATAGTTGTAGGAGCCTCCTCCAGAGCCACAACATACTTTAAAGGCCTCCTTGAACCCATACTTTTTCGAGTTCTTCATGATGTCACGGTATGCATTGTAGTAATCAGCATAGATGATGTTCGACTTAGGGTACTTCTTTCTAAGGTCTTGTATTTTAGCTTGGAGGAGGGTGTTGTGAGTGTTGCTTTGGGTGTTTACGCTTTTAACACAGCCTAAGTCGTCTCGGTCATTGGTTGGTGCTAAATACATTGCTAGTGTTAAGCACCCTGTAGGAGGCAAGCCTTGTACTACTACATATTTTGCTCCTTTCCTTAGTATTGCCTGCAATGTGTGAAAGTAGAAAAATGTATTAGAATGTTATTCAAGTTAAATTTAGATAATTAGATTAGACATTATGGGCTCAAAGTGGGCTACTTAGTCCATTTAGGTTTACGGCTTATTGAGCCCACTACCAACAACTAAACCGGTCCAAGCCCAGCCCGTTTTGGCCCATAACTACCTCTAATTAAGTGGGTGGCAGGGCAATTTATGAACAACATTAGGTAGCGTTTATGAAATTCATAACTACGGTAGTTGGCAGTAGTTGGACAGTGTTAAATTCTACTGACTACTAGTAATATAGGAAATTGATGTACAACTTTCTGGACCGTCTTACTCAAATTTCAACTCTTACTATTTTTAAGTTGCAATGGCAGCAAGAAAAAAAATGCCAAAAGGAAACATATTTTGAGTACTTTTATCTCTTGGAGACTTGGAGTCTTAGTACATTTTTTCTTAGTACATTTTTTTTCGTTGTAATGTTTTGATTTTTGTTTCATTCATAATCTATTTTGGCTATTTAAGTTGAACTATGTTAATCAAAGAAAAACACTATTTTACGTCTTATTAGATTTGTGTCATTATGTTAATAATGATGACAAATGATGATTAAATTGTTATGTTAATAGTGTAATTTGAACTAATAACGTGACAACTAAATCTGCACAACTGTATAATAATAATTTGTCGAGCTAAGTTACAAAACCAAGATCCATCCTAGGAATTGTAATTACATATAATGTGCATGGTAATTAGTAAAAACAAGCAAATCATGATGATTAAACTATAAAATTACCTCAAGAAAGTTGGAAACTCTTGTAATAGCCAAATTCCGAATAACACTCTTGCTAACTTCAGTTTCAGCAGCATAAGCATAATCATTAGCACCAATCTCTCCAACCCAAAACAACGCATCATTAAACAATGCACCACACTTCACCGGATCATTACACCCACCTTGTTTTGCCAAGTACTTGTTAAACCAACCCAACTGAGTCCCTAACGACTCAGGGGTTACATCAAAGGTGAGATTATTCTTTACAAAGAATGCATGCTCTATCGCTGTCGACCCCGCTACGGCGAAGTTTACACCGTTGGTCGCTCCACCACTAGTGGTGGAGCGGTAAGCGGGGAGGAACGGGAGCGATAGAGTTTGTGTAACAAAATCAATGACTAATCGACCGTCCGAGTATCGGTTAGTGGGGTGGTGGAAGTAGGTCATACCATAAGGGAGATTTGATACAAAGTTGAACCCTGATGGTCCTGTGGCTGAAATTGTGTTGCCTGTGTCTGTGTAGGAGTCTCCGAAGGCGTAGATTTTCGAGAACGGTTTACGGGTTGAGGGTGATTGGTTTTTTGGAGGTGTAATGGAGGATGATAATGGTAGGGTTGATGAGAGGAGGAAGATGAGTAGTGTGAAGATGAGTGTTAGGAGAGGAGTGTGAGAAGAGTGAGGAAAAGAGAGTTTCGAGGTCATTTTTTTTTTGTTGTTGTTGTTTTTGATTTGCACAAAGTTGAATTTGAGGGTAATGTGGGATATTTTTGAAGTTAGAAAGTTGTGGTGCATTTGGGTGGATTTTATAAGGCATGTGATATTTTTTCTAGAAGTGAACAAATAAGGCTCATTTAATGAATATACTCTTGGTGAATAAAATACCCTTATTGAGATAGGGTGTATTTTACCGTCCTCGAAAAGTTCACATTTTGATTTAACCTCATTTTTAAATTATCCAGTATTCTCTCAGTCTTTTTTTTTTTTTTCCCTATTTGATTTAACGCGGTTTTTAAAACGCGTGTTAAAATACATATATTTTCACATGAACATATAATTTCTTATAATAGATTATCGGAAATTTATGGTAAAAGTTTTCAAGTTTGACCTAATTATTTGGAGAAAACGGCTTAACCTTGCATCGATATATAATAATCACACATATATACACAGTACATTAGGAAACCTAATTAACCTAAAACTCCTACAAGTAATAAGATAAACTTAACATAAATATAACCAAATTAAACCGACTTCTAATTAATGGACCAAAAAAAAAAAAAAAAAAAGTGACAGAGGAAGTCCCATATATATATATATATATATATATATTTTTTTTTTTTCTTTTCTTTCTGAGAGAAAGAGGAAGTACCATCTATAAATAAGACAATTTTTTTTTAAAAAAAATATTATATTTCTTTCTTTATTTTTTATTTCACTAACAATTAATAAAAGTTTACTACCTCAAATATATAATCTATTCAACTATTTATAATGGGTGCATTTTTTTTTTATAATTAAATTCTAGTCAATTTTACAACATTCATTTCAATCTTTCTCGAAGTACATCCCATTTTGTGCCATACTGCAACAAGTTCAATTGACGGGACAATTCACATACAATATATTCTTGAATTAAAGGATAAATCGTGCCTTGTCTGGTACATGTTCAATCTTTCTAACTCTAAAGTCCACGTATATACGTAGCAATATATATTTTGACTTTTATAGTTATCAATGTACTCCGTACAATTTTAATCATTTATTTAAAACTTATTTAGCCTCAAATTATCAACAACACTTGTGCAGTTGTGCTATATCATATATTCAAATTATATGAACATTTGATAGATCACATGAAACCTACGTCACAAGTTAGGTTACATAAAACTATTTGTCGATCAAAGTATGGTGAGTCACTCGAGACCGGTAGTAAGAAAGAATACATGCATGTATTCCATCTGGAAGATCTGGTAGGTTGCGGCACCAATTAGTCTTAATTGTGACCCAAAAGTAATTGCTACTCGCTTATGTATGTTGGGTCTCATAAATGAGGGAGGCAACCCAATTAGTATGGAAGAGGTGACGATGAATTCTGATTTTATTGAATTACATGCACTGGTTTGGTTGGTAAGTATATAGTACTCCCTACCTGATTTTGCATGCATTAATTGATTATCACTCAATTTTTCAATGCATTTCAAATTACTATTCAATTTAATTTGTTAACGTTGGGTTTGGTAGGGCATAATATTCATTATAATACAGAT
Source organism: Chenopodium quinoa (assembly GCF_001683475.1). NCBI lineage: Eukaryota > Viridiplantae > Streptophyta > Magnoliopsida > Caryophyllales > Amaranthaceae > Chenopodium > Chenopodium quinoa. The sequence continues at coordinate 1,838,503 of NW_018742881.1, forward strand.
TAAATTTCTTCACATGTGACTCTTTCTGTACATAATTAATAAGTAATAACCTACACAAAGTTAATTATTGAGTTATTAGTTGATACCAACAATAATAATCTACATAATAATCAACTATATAATACGAACTATAATGGGTGCAATGGTTATTAAATTAAATACGAAGTTAATAAATAACATATGACTATATGAGTACGTAATAATCAACTATACCGCTATATGCTCATATAACGGCCATATGTTACCCTATAATGAACCTATATAATAATCAACTATACTGTCATATATATGTTACGATATTACCTTATTATACCAACAAGTCGAAACTACTCCGTAAATTTTTTTTTTATTTTTTTATTTTTTTAAAATCAAGTCCTCAAATATTATGTTATAATGATATCATGTTAGGTTTTAGGAAAACTCTTCGAATTAGAGTGTGTACTATTAATCAATATATATAGAGTTTACAATACTAGTCCTAATCTCGTTAGGAAACCTAGTAAGATAAAGATACAAAATATACATAAAATCTATCCTAATATACACAATATTAATTACTACTCCGTAGTATTATAAATATAATATCTATCAGTTTTTAAATAGTTGTTTTATTACATTTGCAATAATCATTATGAAGTCTTATAATTTTTGTAGTAATGTTAAATAGAGTTAAATAATTTAGTTAGGTGTAATATGTCAATAATTTCACTGCTTAAATTATAAAGAGTACCTAACTTCTCAGCTAGTAGCAACCTGATAAATGTCAATCCGTATATGGTAGATGACTGACATATTATTTGTAAATCCTCATTTATTACGATTTTTTTTTATTTTTTTTATATTTCAAATTTTTACACTATGAAAAATAAAAATAAATATAAAATTTTGTTAAAACCCATTGTAGCCCACTTGTTAGTGTCCAACATTGGAAAAAGTGGAGAGATGGTTTACATTATAGGGTTGAGGAGTGACTCCTACTATTGCCAATTGGTTTTAGTAGGAAAGCTCCTAAGCCTTGTTTGTGGACCAAACTCTCCTCTTCCTTGTTCTGGTTGCCCATGTCCATTTTCATATTATCTATAAAATTCTAATATTTTATATATACAAAATAAATCATAACTTTTAATAAATATTCTCTAACTTAATTATATTTCCATTGTCTACACAAATTAATCATAAATTTTAATAAATATTGTATAACTTAATTCTATTTTCATCCTTAAATTTGTTTTAAAAAGATAAAAAAACATGGAGGGATTAGGTGTGGAAAAGCCACACCTCTAATGTCCTTTTCTAAAATAGTACTAAGTCCTATTTACAAATTAAACTTTTATTCGTAGTTGGCAGAACTGTGTCACCAATTATTACAAACATATACAAAGTGTTATAGGGGTTACTTGGTCATTATTATATATAGTGATTACTCAATCAGTGTTATAGATAAGGGTTACTTAGTCAGTGTTAGAGGTTACTCAGTTAGCATTACATGAGTTATTATGTTATTAAAACTAGTTACCATTATAAACATGCTGCGTGCAGAGAGTGATGGATAACTAAAGTGGTTAGAGCTTCCCTCCCGATTCTAGAAGGTCATGAGATCGATTCTCACCCCGCCCTTGTGGCTCTGTAAACACACACACAAAAAAATAAAAAAAATAAAATAAAAATAAATATAAAATATAAACATGCTGCATGCAACATGTATTTATTTATTAAATGATACACGCTTAAAAACAATGTTGTGAAATACAAGCTTATACAATCCAAATTTTGCAATAAAAAAAACCAAAAAAAAAAAAAAAAAATAACATAACATGTATTCTTAGTAATAGACATATGCAATGGTTGATCTGATCCCTACTTTTCTGCTTCGGTGGGCGGAGTATGTGTTGGAGACACATCACCAGACTTTTCTTCCTTGTTTTTGCTCTCCTGCTTTGTGATGCGCCGGATAAACTTTGAAACAGAAGTAGACAAGGTTGAACCAAATGGTCCGAGATACTAGATGACGATATATTTGTGCATGAGTAATAACAGTGTAGTGCATATTACCAGAGTATATATAGCGATCCATGGCTTAACATGGATGGTTGTGACATACACTCCTGTCATGAAAGTCAAAAGAGTTGTGTAGAACGATATTAAGAGCAGCAAGATGCTAAAATCCATCAACATCACCGAGTTGCGTTTGGTGTCAGCAGCCAGGATCCAAAGAAGGCAAAATAAGACCATTGTTGATAAGCACATTGTCGATATGTCAAAGAACATAAAGGCCTGAAATGCTATCACGTCTACAAGAAGTGGACTCCCTATAACATTCTTATCTTTATCTTCTTGGATCACTCCACCAGGAACAGTGAATGCTGCTGTGAATGATATTGTCGCCAAAAGTGCTGCTATAACACCCATTGTGTTCACATATTCGTTCATCTCCTTCGTAGAAATACCATACCCACTTCGGTAACCTTGCAATTTATCTGGATACCTACTCAAAAGCTTCTCCAACTACATCAAATGAAATTTTCCATATTATTCTTAACATGTATATTTCATGTAAGCATATAACAAACAAATTATGAATTCATAATATATATATATATATATATATATATATATATATATATATATATATATATATATATATATATATATATATATATATATATATATATATATATATATATATATATATATATATTTTAAAAAAAATATGAAATTTTAGAAAAGATAATCATTTTTAGGGTTGTCAAAAACTACCTAATATAACCAATATTTTGCGAGAAACTAACTAATAAAAAAAATGTTGTAATAAACTACCTAATAAAGGTAAAATGTTGTAAAAAAAACTACCTTATAAAAGGTAAAATGTCGTAAAATATATACTACCTATACCGAATTTTCACCGTTGATCGATCTCAATACACTCCCAAAACCACCGCTTTTACTCCCAAAACTAACACAACTTGCTAGAAATCGTCTCCACCACATCTAAACCACCTTTCAAACCTAAAATCATCACCTCTAATCCTAAAAACCACCATCCTAAAGCACTAATATATCATCACCAACTCGGAATATCCTCCAACCACCCCGAAAATAACCTTACCACCTTAAGAACTATTTAAACTAACCCTAACGATGATTTTATTTGGAGATGTTCTAAGGTGGATAAACTTTCTAAAATTAGGTCAACGGTGGAAATTCGATCAAAGGTAGTATATTACAACATTTTATATTATATTAGGTAGTTTCTTACAATATTTTTTTTATTAGGTAGTTTCTCACAAAAATTTAGGCTTGTAATTTCTTACAAAATGTCCTCATTTTTATTAAGTTTGACAGCAACCAAAAAAAAAAAAAAAAAAATGGCCAATGAAAATTAACAAAAGTGGTAGTCAATTTGAAGATGATTTCATAAAAACATCCTTACCCACTAAAATAATAGGTATAGTAAAAGTATACTTACAGGTTGTGGAAGGTCTTGAATAGATGCTAATAGATCTCCGGGACTGACACCATCTCCATCTTTTATTTCTAGAAGAACCATTATCCGATCTAATGCATCCTTGGATAACGACTGAAGGTTCAATGGGCACTCAAGAGGGGGGGGTGAATTGAGTGTTAAGTAATCGTTGGCTAATTTTGCTTCTTTTCGAATTATGGTTAAGGGACCAGTTGTGCTGGTTCCCTTATGCAGCGGAATATAAATAAGCAATAAAGAAGACAACAAATTTAACGAGGTTCAGCCAACTCAGGCCTACGTCCTCCTATCCTAAGTTCTTTATTAATCTACTCCGAAAAACAAAGACAAAGAACACTCTGCTGTTTCCCTACTCCGGGAACCAGCAAACCCCACACTCTACTCCGAGTATGCTCTCAACTTACACTCGTAAGTTCTAAACGTGTTTGAACTCACAAACACTCACCCAACCTTTAGCCTCTTTGCCAAAGACTCAATTACAAGATCAAAACTCTCTAATGATCTAACTCTCAAAAGTTAATGTAGAGAAAATATTAAACACTAGATGCTCTTGTATATGATTCAATAATGGATTTAGTGCTTTTGCTCTCAATAATGAAAAACTCCTTTTTATGCGTGTGAGAGATCTATTCAGATTATTAGCGAATAGATTGTATTTATAGTCTTAGAAAACCGAAACCCTAGTTACCATAAATCATGCCAATAAGATAAACATGATTTAGGTAAGTATTTATCTTTAATTGATTCTATTATAAGATAAAATCAACTCAAGATAATTACTCCTAGTTTTTAGGTATTTAAAGATTATATCACATCTATTTACAGCTGCCAAGATATATTTTCAAAACTGAATTTTCAATAAAAAATCTTTTTATAAAATCTTTTTAAAATCGCAGCTCTAATAACCTGATCAGTTAACCTGGTCCCCAGACCTGGTTCCCTGACTTGATCATGTTATGAAATTTGTTCCAATCCTTGTACCAAATTTCACAACGATGCTCGATATATTTAAAGCACTTTATATATCCATTAATAAACCATACTACGGAGCATTTACATGAAGATCCTAAAAAGCTCTTTCTTGATGTGGATCTTCCTTCATGTAAACTTCAAGTCTTGAAAACCTTCTTTAGATAACCTCAATTGTAACCAATGGAACTTTCTTCAATCTCTTCGAAAGTCCTATCTGCTTCAAGACTTGGAATCAACTTATATTCTGCACAATCAATAAGGTTAATGCACAATATAAAGTAAGTGATTGCTGTACCACGTAGCAACCATGGAAACAGTACATACTGGTTCCCTACCAGTACATAACACTTTTATCATATAACTGTTCCCTGTATAAAGACAAGTTAGTTCAATAAGAAAACTCATGTAAGTAATAACTTGTCTGGGGAAAAAGTGTTCTATGTTAGCTGGTTCCCCCAACTGTATCGAACACTTTCAAGGACCTGTTTCCCTTAGCTGTTTGTCATCATTCAAAACTATCAATCAAAACCTAAGGGACTCAACAAATTCCCCCTTTTTGATGATGACAAACTCTTGAAGTTCTTGAACCTGTGGACATGCTAAAAAAGAAAACCGTCAAAAACTTCAAGGACTCAAAACTCTTTGGAACAAGTCAGTTAGGCCAACTGGTTCCCTAAACAGAAAATAGAAAATACGAAATAAAAAGACTCAAACTGACTCAATCTAAACTAGCTAAACCTTAGGCTTCAACTTCAGACTACTTCCCCCTTTTGGCATCATTAAAAAGTATCCACAAGTAAAAGCAATGTGCACAAGTTAATGTGCTTATCCATACAATGGCATCAACCACCATTCAAGCATTATGCTGCAAAAAGAGATTAGTCAAACAGTTCATACCATAGCAGAGTTAGTAGTTCATACAAGCCAACAAAGTTCAACCAAAGAAGCCCAAATCCATCCAAAAAGAAAGTTCATGGAATGGAGAGAAGTAGACAGACCAACAAAATCAGTTATTTTAGAATAAACATGAGGGTGAGGAAACAAGAACAGAAACAACATCACTCCTCATCATCATTCTCGTTCCCTTCCTCCTCCTCGAACTTTGCAACATCTTCTGCATCATCATCTGGTTCCTCTTCATCCCACTCAACCTTGTCATCATGCTCTACTTGAACCAATCTCATTATCTTACTAAGCATATTCTCATGGTTCTCCAATCTGTTTCAGAACCACTTCCTGACCTGCTGGTTCCTCTATTATTTTTTTTTTTTTTTTTTTGTTTTTTTTTTATTTTTTTTTTTTTATTTTTTTTTTTTTAAGAAATCATGAGAGATATGTACTGATTCAGAATGTTCTCCTTGTTGCATAACGAGTGCAAAACTAGCATCACATCAATCAAGCAAGGAGGTTCTTGCTGGTACCCTTTTTCTCTTGGTTCCTGGAACAGCGTCAATGGACTGTTCCTCCTGCACCTTCTCAGTGAACTTCTTTAATTGAGTTACTCTACTTCGTACCATGGTCTTAGCAATGGGTGTCTCCTCATAATAACCAACAATCTCTATTTCATCCTCTTCACTCTGAATTTTCTGAATTTCCTCCAACTTCGGGCTTAAGGACACTTATGCTTCCATCTGATGTTCCCCCTGAGACTGAGCTGGTTCCTTGAGTGAACAGTAACCGAATGAACAATGATGAATTTAAAGCATACGAGAGAGAGAAAGAGAATTTCGAGTGATGATGATTGATGATCTGCACAAAGGGTTAGTGTATATTTTTAACAATGAAGCACAAAGAGAGAAGAAGGAAAGAAAAGAGTTAGTTGAGCCAATAAAAAGCAACTGTAAAGGATATTTTTTATTTATTTATTTATTTATTTATTTATTTATTTTTTTTTTTTAAAATTGAAATCAAAAATTTGGTAATTATCTTTTACCATAATTATCTCAACCAACTATAAATAAGGCATATGATATGTTTGCCTTTTATATGGGATTAAATAACTGAAATAAGATAAATTCCTTCCAAAAGGAAATATCTTATAGTAATCTTCCGAAAATAAAAGATATTATCGGATGACATATCAGAGCTGGTCTGCTGTTTCCCTTTGCTGGTACCTGTATAGAACCATGTCACGCTGTTTCTGGCAATTCAGCCTGATTTCACCTGTTTCTTACAACAATGATTCTCAATCCTTTTGAGATTTTGAACCATCTACACAACACTTGAAAGATATCAACATAAGTATGTACACACACTATACAAGAGAATACCATTCTAACCAATCATTGAAGGAAGTAATTGAAGCCAATACCTAAAATCTAACTAGACCTAAAAGGACTCTTAACCTACAAAAAGACTCTCTACACAAAGGCTTTGTGAAGATATCAGCAATTTGATCTTCACTTTTACAAAACAACATCTCCACCAATCCTTTTTCCACATTGTCTCTTAAAAAATGGTGTCTTATTTCAATGTGTTTTGTCTTGGAGTGTTGCACAGGATTCTTTGAAATATTGATTGCACTAGTGTTATCACAAAAAATAGGAACACTTTTATAAATAACACCAAAATCTTTCAGCTGGTTCCTTATCCACAGTAGCTGGGAACAGCATGAAGCTGCAGCTATATATTCAGACTCTGCTGTGGATAGGGCCACTGAATTTTGCTTTTTAGAACCCCATGAAATTAGACAAGAGCCAAGAAAGTGTGTCATACCTGATGTGCTCTTTCTATCAACTAAGAAACCAGCATAATCTGCATCTGTGTATCCAATAAGATCAATGGTACTGCCTTTGGGGTACCACAATCCCAGATTTGCTGTTCCTACAAGATACCTAAGTATCCTTCTAACAGCCTTCAAGTGAGATTCCTTTGGATTGCTTTGAAACCTAGCACACAAACCAACAGAAAACACAATGTCAGGTCTACTAGCTGTTAGGTAAAGTAGAGAACCTATCATTCCTCTATAAAGAGAAGCTTCAACATCTTTTCCCTTAAGATCAGCATCTAATTTTGTAGATGGGGGAACAGGTGTATCATAAGCTTTGCTGTTCTCCATGCCGAATTTTTTCAGTAACTCTTTTGAGTACTTTTGTTGATGGATCATTATTCCATCATCCATTTGCTTAATCTGCAACCCTAGGAAGAATCCTAGTTCTCCCATCATGCTCATTTCAAATTCACTCTGCATAAGATTAGCAAATTCATCACATAAAACCTGATTAGTAGCACCAAATAAAATATCATCAACATAAATTTGTACTACAATCAAGTGTTTCCCCCTGGTTCTTATGAACAAGGTCTTGTCTACTGTTCCCCTCTTGTAATCATTTGCCATCAAGAAATTGGACAATCTTTCATACCAAGCCCTCGGAGCTTGTTTCAACCCATATAATGCTTTGTCCAACTTGTACACATGTTGGGGGAACAGTGCATCTTCAAAACCAGGTGGCTGCTCCACATATACTTCTTCCTTTAAATATCCATTGAGGAAGGCAGTCTTTACATCCATCTGAAACAGCTTAAAATTCATGTGAGCAGCATAAGCAATTAAAATCCTAATAGCCTCTAGCCTAGCTACTGGTGCAAACGTCTCATCATAGTCAATTCCTTCTTGTTGATTGTACCCTTGCACCACAAGCCTTGCTTTGTTTCTGACTATAGTGCCAAGGTCATCTAACTTGTTTCTAAAGACCCATCTAGTGCCAATGACTGATCTTTCCTTGGGACGGGGAACCAGGTGCCAAACCTGGTTCCTCTGAAACTGATTTAACTCATCTTGCATAGCTAGTACCCAATCAGGATCAGTCAATGCCATTTTATAGTCAGTAGGCTCTACATTAGACAGGAAAGAATAGAAAGCACAAAAGTTTTGAAAAACATTTGTTCTCGTTTGAATCCCCTTATTTATATCACTAATTATTTGATCAGTGGGATGAGAAGATTGATATCTATAACTTTTAAAATTAAGACTGTTTTGTGCTTTCTCATTAAGTTGGGAACCAACATGTTCATGGATTTCTCCTTCTTCTGAGGAGCCAGGAGGATTCACATTCATGCTGTTTCCTCTATCATTACTTACCTCAGGTTCAGGGGTGGTACCTTCTTCTGTTCCCCCTGAACTCATTACCTGTCTATTATTTGAGGAACCATCAGGACTTGGTTCCCCTTCAGAGTCCTCATTATCTTCATTTTCTTCTCTAGGCACTTCATCATTATCATCTGGTGGAGTATTTGGTAGGCCTAGATCTGCTTGCACTTCATCCGTGGGACCAGTATACTGGTTCCCCGTGAAATCCATCAATCCAATCACTTCATCAGGTTGTACCTGCGCAATCTCAGAAGACACGTTAAATTCATCAAAAATGACATGGACACTCTCCTCAACACAAAGAGTCCTTTTATTGAAGACTCTATATGCTTTGCTGTGAGAAGAGTATCCAAGAAAGATTCCCTCATCACTTCTAGGATCAAACTTATCAAGTTGATTCTTCCCATTATTATGCACATAACATTTACATCCAAAGACACGAAAGTATGTGATGTTGGGCTTTCGACCTTTAAGAAGTTCATAGGGAGTCTTATTTAACTTTGGTCTAATGAGACCTCTATTCAATATATAGCAAGCAGTGTCAACAGCTTCTCCCCAAAAACTCTTTGGGAGACCACTCTCAATGAGCATCGTCCTCGCCATCTCCTCAAGAGTTCTATTCTTCCTTTCTACAACACCATTTTGTTGAGGTGTTCTAGGGGCTGAGAAGTTGTGATTAACTCCATGTTCCCTACAATAATCAATAAAGTTAGCATTATCAAATTCAGTACCATGGTCTGATCTTACCGAGACCAGCTTGTGGGTGAGCTGGTTCTCCACTTGTTTCACCAATGTTACCCATTCTTCAAACGTTTCATCCTTTGTGTGTAACATCATTACCCAAGTGTACCTGGAATAATCATCAACCATAACACAGACATATCTATGACCTCTTCGACTTTGTACTCTCATGGGACCACACAAATCAATGTGTACAAGTTCGAAGGGTCTGCTGGTACTCAAAACAGTTTTAGACTTAAAAGAAATTTTGACCTGTTTCCCCCTTACACATTCAGAACAAACTTTATCAGCTTCATACTTAATGTTAGGAAGGCCTACAACTAAGTCACGTGTTTTAAGTTTGTTTAGAAGTGTTAGGCTAGCATGTCCAAACCTCTTATGCCAAATCCATTGATTATTGTCAGAAACAGCTCTCAAACAGATGGACTTGTCTTGAGGGATTTTATCTAAGAAGGTGATGTAAACATCATGCTTCCTGGTTCCCTCACATACAAGTTCTCCTGTTTGTGAGTTAACTATGTGACATAGGTTGGCTTGAAACTCAACTCTATTACCTTTGTCACATAATTGAGAAATACTCAAGAGATTATGTTGCAAGCCTTCAACATAATAAACATCATCTATTGCGTTAGAAAGTGTCTTACCAACCTTACCTAAACCAGTGATGGTTCCCTTGCTGTTATCCCCAAAGGTGACACTTCCTCCATCAAAGGCCACTAGTGAAAGGAATTGATCTTTATCCCCGGACATGTGTCTTGAGCAACCACTGTCCAAATACCAATAGGTGTCTCCCTTCACTCTAGCCTGCAAGAGCAAATCAAACATTAGATTTAGGAACCCAAACATACTTGGGTCCCTTTTCAACAATATTAACAACTTGTTGATCCTTTCTTCTCCAAACACACTTTGCACCCTTGCTGTTCTTATTAACACTAATTTTCTTAGCTGGACATTCATGTATCTTATGTCCATTTTTACCACAATGAAAACACACATGCATCTCTTTAGTCATGACATACTTGCCTCGTTGATATTCTTTGATCCAGGTGGTTTCTCTGGGAGACCAGTTAGTCCTGGTTCTCTGTCTAGTATAACCAAGACCAACTTTTCCTCTGTTTCCTCTTGATGAAGTCAGGTAATTTAAGGATTCTTGAGCATTCAATAATTTGTCCACATGTCTATGACTATCATTAAGTTCTTTTTCTCTGGTTTCAAGTGTCTTAGTTAACAATTCGTTTTTCTCTTTAAGAAAATCAAAGTTACTTTTTAAAGCTTCGAATTGTAGATTAAGCTTTGAAACCATAGAGTCAATAGACATGTCAACAACCACTGGTTGCTTGTCCTTTTTCAGTTGATTGATTTCCGCATGCAAATCACAAATATTACTTTCATACTTATCAATCGTATTACTGACATCTACACTGGTACCTGTAGGGGAAACAGTGAACTGTGCAGCTTTAAGTGAAGCAATTTCCTTGTGAGAGATTTCCAGGTTGTAAGCCAATGTTTCAAAGGCCTTCAACAAGGAAGTTCTAGTACACGAATTTGCTTTACTTATAGCTACTGAAAAATCAAGAGTATCACTAGTGGTTGATAAGTCTCTAGGGAACCAGGAGGTCAGAGCTTCTTCACCATCAATTGGTTCAAACGATCTTTCCTTTTCTAGTTCCACTTTACACTTGTCCAATTCAACCTCTAGTTCTGCTACTTGATTTTTTAGTTCATAACAGACTCCTTCTAGATGATCACAACTAGCAATAGCAATATTACATTCACCACGTTTTTCTTTTAATTCTCTTTTGCAAGTTATGTATGTTTCACTTAGTTTATAGCATTCATCTAGTAAGGAATCAATACAAGCAAGCATATTTTCTCTATCATATTCATGCATATCTTCTCTAATTTGCTCTAAGCTTACCTTGCGTTCATGTAGTACATCCTTCTTTGCCATAAAGCATTTGTTGAATGTACTGGTTCCCCCTCTGGTTCCTGGACCAGTGCTGTTTTCCTTGACGTTTGTAAAGACAGTTAGGCAAACATCTGAGTTGGGTGATCCTTCTTCTTCATCTGACCCTGAGTCAGAGTCTCCCCACATGGAAGCTATCATGGCATTCTTGTATGCTTGTTTATCTCCGGATTTAGACTGTTTGTCATTTCACTTAGGACAATCTCGAATAAGATGTCCTTTTTCTCCACATTTGAAACATCCTGTAGAAGAAGAATTAGAGTTAGATTTTTTATTGTTTTTAAAATGCTTACCTTTGAAATTCTTTCTTTGATCTCGAAGAGATCTCTCAAATCTTTTTGCAATCATGCTAATTTCATCTTCATCATCTTCTACTGTTCCCTTAAGCGCCATGCCTCTTGCTGGTTCCTTCTCAGACTTAGAGTCAATCAGCATCTCATGAGTCATAAGGGAACCAATCAGCTGTTCCAGAGACAAGGTAGACAGATCCTTTGCTTCATATACTGCTGTTACCTTGGCTGTCCATGCATCTGTTAAACTACGCAATAATTTTCTCACAAGATCCTCGTCAGATAAATTTTTACCAAGAGATCTAAGATCATTTACAATAGTCATAAACCTACGAAAGCAATCATTGATTTTTTCATTTTTATTCATGGCAAACAATTCATATTTAGACATGATTAAATCAATTTTAGACCGTTTTACCTCACTGGTTCCCTCAAACGCAAGTTCAAGGGTGTCCCATATCTCCTTAGCACTACTGCAGCCAGATATACGATTTGTTTCGGTCTCACCTATTGCTTGTTATAGTATTGACATTGCCTTAGCATTCTTCTCCAGCAACTTGTAATCAGCAGTGACCAATTCGCTATCTTTCTTGGGAACCTGGTTCCCCTCAACATCTGTCTTGAGAATGATATTAGGACCATTTTTAACTACGAGCCAGCATTCATAGTCAATACCCATGATAACATTCTGGATCCTGTTCTTCCACCAAGCATAATTATTTCCATTAAACTTGGGTGACTTGTTGTCATAACCGATTGCACTTAATTCTTGAGTACTCATTCTTAACTCCTCTAGATGTTACTCTTTCGAGAAGCTTAGGCTCTGATACCAATTGAAGGTTCAATGGGCACTCAAGAGGGGGGGGGGGTGAATTGAGTGTTAAGTAATCGTTGGCTAATTTTGCTTCTTTTCGAATTATGGTTAAGGGACCAGTTGTGCTGGTTCCCTTATGCAGCGGAATATAAATAAGCAATAAAGAAGACAACAAATTTAACGAGGTTCAGCCAACTCAGGCCTACATCCTCCTATCCTAAGTTCTTTATTAATCTACTCCGAAAAACAAAGACAAAGAACACTCTGCTGTTTCCCTACTCCGGGAACCAGCAAACCCCACACTCTACTCCGAGTATGCTCTCAACTTACACTCGTAAGTTCTAAACGTGTTTGAACTCACAAACACTCACCCAGCCTTTAGCCTCTTTGCCAAAGACTCAATTACAAGATCAAAACTCTCTAATGATCTAACTCTCAAAAGTTAATGTAGAGAAAATATTAAACACTAGATGCTCTTGTATATGATTCAATAATGGATTTAGTGCTTTTGCTCTCAATAATGAAAAACTCCTTTTTATGCGTGTGAGAGATCTATTCAGATTATTAGCGAATAGATTGTATTTATAGTCTTAGAAAACCGAAACCCTAGTTACCATAAATCATGCCAATAAGATAAACATGATTTAGGTAAGTATTTATCTTTAATTGATTCTATTATAAGATAAAATCAACTCAAGATAATTACTCCTAGTTTTTAGGTATTTAAAGATTATATCACATCTATTTACAGCTGCCAAGATATATTTTCAAAACTGAATTTTCAATAAAAAATCTTTTTATAAAATCTTTTTAAAATCGCAGCTCTAATAACCTGATCAGTTAACCTGGTCCCCAGACCTGGTTCCCTGACTTGAACATGTTATGAAATTTGTTCCAATCCTTGTACCAAATTTCACAACGATGCTCGATATATTTAAAGCACTTTATATATCCATTAATAAACCATACTACGGAGCATTTACATGAAGATCCTAAAAAGCTCTTTCTTGATGTGGATCTTCCTTCATGTAAACTTCAAGTCTTGAAAACCTTCTTTAGATAACCTCAATTGTAACCAATGGAACTTTCTTCAATCTCTTCGAAAGTCCTATCTGCTTCAAGACTTGGAATCAACTTATATTCTGCACAATCAATAAGGTTAATGCACAATATAAAGTAAGTGATTGCTGTACCACGTAGCAACCATGGAAACAGTACATACTGGTTCCCTACCAGTACATAACACTTTTATCATATAACTGTTCCCTGTATAAAGACAAGTTAGTTCAATAAGAAAACTCATGTAAGTAATAACTTGTCTGGGGAAACAGTGTTCTATGTTAGCTGGTTCCCCCAACTGTATCGAACACTTTCAAGGACCTGTTTCCCTTAGCTGTTTGTCATCATTCAAAACTATCAATCAAAACCTAAGGGACTCAACAACGACCATTCATCAACACGTGATGAACACTGCAGAAAGAGACGTGCATGGGTAAAGTGTCGAGATTCAAGCGCCAGATGCAATGGTGTTTTACCCTTATTGTCAACCTCTTTTAACAGCTTAATCAAATGCTGTTTTTTTTTCAATATCTTCAAAAAGTACTTGCGTCATGGATGATGGTTGATTGACTAACATGTGCCAGATCGTCTGGCCATCATTGTCAACAATTTTCGACGCTTCAGGTTTAAGAGAATCTAATATCTTAACTGTATTTATGTGACCAACTCGAACCGCTCTCATGATTGGGGTTAGACCATCCTTGTCCTTCCAGGTCGTCGCCTCTTGATTATACGTCGCTATTGCGAATATCACATCTTCTGACCACTCCACTGAATCCACCATAATAAACATAGGTAACAAGTTAGCCTAGCTACTAGTTTATCAAACACAATCTTTGAAGGTCATATGATCACTTAAAGCAATGAGTGTGGAATAAGAAAATGATAAACAACCACTCGTAGCAATGAGATGGAAGATTTTTGAGAATTTTACCAAAGGGGTTTCCTGCTAGAAGATGGAGAGGTGTCTCTTTACATTTGTTACTCAATTTAGTAATGATAGGTAAATCACTTAATATGTCCCTCGAAAAAAGTGGTAAAATATGAAGGGGCGTATTACCATCCACATTTTGTACCAACCATGTCGAATCATACTTAAAATTACGGTAATCTTCTCCTGCAACATAGGTTTAGTAACTCGAACGGGAGGGTTGAAGTATGCAGTGTATTGTAATCGTAATTATGATGATCCTGAGGTGATTCTTGGTTTTGGGTAGTAATGCGTTGAATCTTGGTATCGTGAGAATTTTGCAGTAAGATATGAAGGGGGGTGTTTCTCTTCAAGTCTAATAGAAAAACGACTGTCGGATTGTTATCAACAACTTGTTTGACAAAATCAAGATATTTTTCAGGCACTATAGGACTTCCCCTTTCTAACTGCATCAAATTATGAAGCACATTTCTTCCCTTGGAATCTCTTGATAATAGGAAATCCATTCCAAAGGTTGAATATATATCTTGTAAAAGCTGGTATTTCACCCCGTCTACGACTCCATATTCCTCGATCGTCATCTTCTTCTTCTCTTTTATCATCTGCATCAAACAAGTCAATCGTTCCATGCATGCGCTTTTGGATTTATACATTAGAGAAAGAAAAAAAATTATACTCCCTCCGTCTTTAAATTACATTCCTCTTTCTCTCTATTATGTGAGGAATAAATGTTAGAAAGAGGAATGTAATTTAGGAGCGGAGGGAGTATATAAGCTCTCTAATTAATTATAAGTTATCTACGATGGTCAAATAAGAACATAGACAAACTAGATTTCCCTTATGTGAAATTGTACTCAGGCCCCATGAAATATCACAAGTGACAAATTTAAAGGAACCTTATATGTGAGGGAGATTTTTGAATTATAATATTATATCTTATATGTGAGGGGGAGTGTTGAACTATATTTAAATTTTCCAAACAATACATATAAGTGTTATGTTGGGAGTTTCATCCCAAGTCCCACATGGAAGAAATAGCAAGGGAAGGAGCTATTTATATATATAGTAATGTTCAATTCACTTATATAAGGCTTTTTGGGAAGGAGTCTAAAAATAAAACCGTGTGGGCTTAGCTCAAAGCGGATAATATTATACTAGTGTGTGTATGAGCATGTATCCAAGTATGAAGTATTTTCTAGTCAAATCTTCTATGGCACCGTGCACATACAAGAAAAAAGCATGATGACGAAACGCTAACCTTATTCAAGTGACGTAGTCGTTCATGGGATATTCCCTGTGTCCCATAATACATGACACAATCAAACAATACACACGTGTCAATGCATTAACTTTGACTTTATTTTTATATAATAAAATTATATCATGAAACTTTATATTAATACATATTTAACAAACTACCTAATAAAAAAAATTGTAAGAAATTTCCTTTTAAAAGGTAAAATGTTGTAAGATACTTTGACCAAATTTCCACCGTTAACTTAATTTTACGACATTGATTCAACTTAAAACACCCCGAAACCCCGTGAGGGTTGGTTTTTAAGGTGGTGAGGTTATTTTCGGGGTGGTTGGAGGATATTCTGAGTTAGTGAGGGTAGATTAGTGCTTCAGGATGGTGAAGGTGGTGGTTTTGGGGTTGAAAGGTGGTTTAGGTATGGTGGATGCGATTTCAAGCAAGTTGTATTGTTAGTTTTTGGAATAAAAGTGGTGGTTTTGAGAATGTTTTGAAGTAAGTCAACGTTGAAATTGTAGTAAAGGTAGTTTTTGGAATAAGAGTAGTTTTTTTACAGCATTTAAAAAAAAAAAAAAAAAAAAAAAAAAAAAAAAAAAAAAGAAGAAAGGCATGATGGCTTACCTTATCGTAACCAAGTTGTTGTTCAAGATTAGACGTTGAGGGGGGCGCCCCAGTTTCTCTTCTTGATAAACAAGAAGTGTTTCTCTAGTGGCAAATGTGTAATAAAAACGCCTAGAGAATTGTAAACAAATGGTTTTTAAAGCTGAATAAATGCTGACTGTGACTTCCATTGAAGCAAGTCACGTGGACTATTGAAGAGGACGTTAGACTGTAACGTTAGCGGCGTTCCATTACAGCTTTGTCTTCACCTCACAAGCACCTCCACCTCCACCGACAACAAGCACCTCCACCTCCACCATCACCTCCCTCTTTCGTCTCCACCGACACCATCATCTTCCTCTTTCGTCTACACCGGGGACAACCACCATTATCGGTGGCAAACATAGGCGGCTTCGCCGCCAAAATCAAACGAAAAACCCAATAAGAAAGGGTAAAATTTATGGCATGGTCAACCCCAATGGGTAAGGGTGACCGTCCTCCATTGAAGCTGTCATTGAGCTTGAATTCCTCCATTGAAGCCGTCATCGAGTTCGAATTACTCCTTTTAAACTCAATTTCCTCCATTGAAGCTTACTCCTACTGTTGGCCGTTCTTTTTTTTGATCGACACCTCTAATTGGTCTAGCTCGCGCTTTCGACGATTTATCGCCGGAGGTGGGAACTAGATTCTGGGTACTTGGTCACGATAGAGGTGAATTGCAAAAGGGGGTAACGTTAGGTTCACTCCGTCAATTAATAATTCCAAATTTACCCTTATGAGAAACGCTTCTTGTTTATCAAGAAGAGAAACTTGGAATTACCCGACGTTGAGCTACCTTCATCCGCTTCCGCCTCTAGGTTTTTTATTAGAAGTCGCACCATTGTAAAGTTCAATTTCAAAGCTAATTTGAATGGTGTCTTTCCTCGCTTATTCGCGACAGTTTTAAGGCCTTTAATCCCTGGAATTCGTAGCAGCTCTTTGCCATTTTTGTAGGAAGATATCCTATTTATCATCAAGTGCAAGATTGTTTCTCCATTTTTATCATCAACCACCGTTGCAGACTCCGAACAATATCTAAGTATGATTGCAATGACTTGCAGACCAAAACTTGTGGTGACGAAAGCCGCTCTATGCAGAGGTGTGTAACCTTCATTGTCTTTCAAACACGCGAAACTAGCATCTTTCTCTACCAGCAATTCTATCAAACTAGTATTAGTATTACTAACACTATCTACCTCTTCTACCAGGTCATCATGCTTATACACCAACGAACTAGCAATTTCAAGCTTGTGATTGATAAGTGCAACATGAGAGGGAGTGCAACCGTTTTTATTCTTGATGTCATACTGCCCATTTTCGCATTCAAGAAGAAGCTCAAAAATGGGGACATCACCCAACATGAAGAGGAGTGTTACCGTCATTGTTCCTCTGAGTCATCAGCTTATTGATTATAGATCTCGGCAACAACCTCTTTTCGGTAACTTCTACTATGAATCCAAGTTGCTTAGATTGGACGGCGATGTGAAGAATATTGTCTCGAGAGAAATTTTGCCCCATAAAATACTCGCAAGAATTTTCTATAAATTTGTTTCGCGAGTCCTTAAGGAAGTTTACGTCACCCTTCTCCGCGGCTTTCTGAAGGTCTTGATCCATTCTGTACACTGGCAAGCTTTCTGTATTCATGTCTTCATGTTTGTCATGTTGGACAGATCTACTAGAGTTTTCCCCCACAGAATTGTTGTCATTTTCTATTTCTGTGTTTTGTGTTTTGACCTTCTCTGTAGCATCTGGAGCGCCGCTGATGTCCATCTCCAACATCGGTAGGTTTTCTGCTGAATTTTCCTCTTCTTGGATTTTTTTTCTTGAAAAAAAAAGACAAAATGAATTATCATCCCTCCGTAATGAAAATATTTCCAATATAGACAAATTTAATTATTTCTTTTAGTATGATAATACCGTTGATATTGAGGTACTCCCTACGTTTTTTTATAAGTTACATTCACCAGTTCGCTGTTAATAATCTCACATTTAGGGTCTGTTTTCGTACGTTTATTTTCAGTTCAGTTTAGTTCAGTTCAGCTCCTAATTTTTCTTCTCTTATAAAATATTCAGTTCATTTCAATTCAACTGAGTTCAGTCAATGAGAACAGATCCTTAGATTATTATTTAATAATCCCACCTTTATAGGGGATTTTCTTCTATTATATGACCGGAAACCTAAACATTGGGTAATTTTTTATTATTTTTTTTAATTTGAATGACATGTGTAATTAAATAATTGGTACAAAAAACCTTAAAAAAATTGGTCAAAAATATTATTTTTTTTAAAAAAATTCTTAAACCCAGCCAGCCCCAACGACCACCCAACCTCCGGCATCCCCTCGTCCACCGCCGAACTTCCATCCACACCGCCAGATCCCCCATTTCCACCCATACCTAGCAAAAACCGACTCGATTCCAACTTCCACACCCACGAAAAACATTCGAAGCCCTTAGTTAAAAAAAAAACAATGAATTAATTTCAAGGGATGGCTTAATGTTGAATTTGGGTAAGAGTTTCAGGGGTTCTCAGTGGTTAAAGGGGTAATTCAGCGGTTGTGGTGGTTTTGGGGGTAGGGTTTTTTAGGGTGGTGGCTGTGGTGGTTTCGGGGGTGGAATTTGGGTCAGCGGGTGATTTCGGGGGTTGCTTTGATCGACGGGGTGGTTTTCGATAATGGAGGGTTTCGGCCGGCCGCTGTTTTCAAGGGTTTACGGTGGCGACCGACCAGTTTTTGGTGGTCCTATGATATGGGTTAGGGTTTCACGGTGAATAGGGGTGGCTGATGGATTTTTTTTTAAGTTTTATTTTTCAACCAATTACAAGATGATACATGACATATTAACTTATCAAAATCGGTTACCAACAGGTTATAGATCAATATAAGAAGATCTCCTATAAAGGTGGGATTATTAAATAATAATCTAAAGGTCAGATTATTAACAGCGAACCGGCCAAAAGTGGGATTATTAGAATCAATTTTTCCTTTTTTTTTTATTTTTTTATAATTATTAATTACACTTAATTACTACCCCATCTTATTATTATACATCTCTCTAATTTAAACAATAATCTGTTCTTGAAAGAAAAATTAATATACCTCCATCCTCTTATAATACCTACCACTCAAACCCACAACTAATTCTTCATCATTTCTTTCCCTCTTATATTCCTTATTTTTCAATAAATTACTAACAAAACTATCTTCCTTTTTTTTTTTTTTTGAAACAAACAACACTATCTTCTATATAACTTTTTAATATCTCAACGACACTACTTAATTACACCTTATGCATGTACTTTGTTAAAGTTACTAACCTAAATTATTATGTGTAGGTCGAAGTTTAACACTTAAAAAATAGAGGGAATATAATGTTTCTTTTTTATTACAATATTGTTGGGTATGTAATAGGGTAATAAAATGACATATAGTTAAGTGGGTAGTGGTAATTTAGCAATTGTTACCGATCGAGGTAAGATAAACTTTAATTAATGACGTGTTTTTTTAGAGAATTTCAAATAATGACAAAATCTATATCATTTATTCCAAGAAAAGAAAAAAACAAAATCACATTGAGACAAATCTAATAAGATTATTTCACATAATTTTTTTTTTCATTACATATAAATCCCAAAATACGGTCAAGGCAGTGAAGACGTGAAGTGTATATATAATGCTAAATCTAAAATGTGTCAACTTAAAAATGAGATAAAATATATGGACAATATATGTATGAAGAGCTGGTTATTGGGCGGGTCGGGTCAGGGTCGGTGCGGGTCGGTTGCGGGTTAGGGTCAAAGAAGGTCACATTTTATAGGGTCGGGCCAATGCGGGTTGCGGGTCGATAATGGGCGGGCCTACAAAATATCAATTAAAATATATATTGGACAAAGCCATGATTAAATACATATAAATACAAATTAATCTATATAATTATTTTTACATTATGTATTTTATTTATCAACTAAATTGGAAAAACATGTTGGCCCTATATTGACCCTACCCAATAAGGGCCCTGTCCATTAATAGCCCTGTCCATTAAAAGCCCTATGAGCTTGGCCCTGACCCTATTATCATTGGGCTACTCTGTCCAATAACCACCTCTATGTATGACATAGTGATAGATCGATAGATGGAGTAGTTACCAATAATTTGGTGTATGATAAGAGCAAGATGAAGAGGCGTCTCCTTGAATTTGTTGGTAACACTAGCAAGTTTAGGATCCTTTTCAAGCAACAATCTAGCGATCTCAACCTTGCCATTGATGACAGCAACATGTAAAGGCGTATTGCCTTTATCATTCCCCATCGACATCCACGTCGGTTGTGAGTGCTCGACTTCATGAAGGATCGTCTTGAAAACGTCGGTGTCACCCAACGCGGCAGCAACATGTAAAGGGGTGTTTCCCTCGTTGTTGATTACACCAACCAGGTCAGGAAAATGCTTCACCAGCAGTTCAGCAACCTTAAGATTGCGGCCTTTGATAAGGGCGACATGCAAGGGGGTGTTGCCGTCATGGTTTTGCAATCTCGAACTCACCGGTGCCGGACTCAGCACCGTGACCTCCTGCTCCCCCTCTTCGCATTGAAGGAGCTTCTGCAGAAACTCGATGTTTCCCTCTTCTTCCGCGGCATGAAGAGGGGTGTTCCCGTGCTCATCTTGCTGATAAATCAGCTTATTAGCTACTGGTCTTGGCAATAACCCGTCTACTACTTTTTGGATAAGTTCATTTTTCCCATATTGTATTGCAATATGAAGAATATTGTACTTATCAGATGAGGTTTGCCTCAAAAATAGTCTTCATCACAATTTTCTATCTCTTTCTTTCGTGCTTCCTCGAAGAAGCCTATGTCGCCGTTCATAGCGGCTATGAAAAACTTCCGCCTATCCTCCGAGTTGTCTTCCATGGCTGAAATGACAAATTATTTATATATTTTTTTGGAAATTTGTTTTGTTTAGTTCTTTTTTTTTTTTTTTCAAAAAAAAAGCGCTACTAAGTCTTAAAAGAATGTGTGTTTCAATTTTGTCTGGCTTACTAAATGAATTGGTTTCACCTTTGCATTTTTATTCATACTACGAGCTCAGCTTACTGGGGACTTTAGCTTGCCCATATTCTTTACGTAATGATCGAGGAAGATTTGTTTCTTTATTATCACGGGAGGTTGTAAGTTGTAACAAAAGGAATAATACTATTTTTACTTTGTATTCAACTGTCAAATTCTGAAATTCAAGGATTTCGCAGTTTGACATAAAATGTTTTTGTGGAAATATTTTTTTTCTTATTTAATTAGTTTGTGAAGGAATGAAAAATTACATCTTTTAATTTTTTTATTTTTTGTATTTTTTTTTTTACAAAACAAGGAAAACCATATTTTCCTCTTTCCTCATCATTGTCTCTTTTTTTCTTTCCTTTCCTCTATACTCAGTGGCGGAGCCAGGATTTTTACGATGGTAGGGCACCGTATCATCTAAAACCCTTTTATCAAAGAATGTTCATAGTATCAAGACTCAAAATTACTTAGCAATCGTATTTGTCAAACCTTTATTATTCAAAAATACATAAAATATTACCTCTATTCAAGGCTTTAAACAATAACCTCACTCATATTTTTTTTAGATCTTTTATAATAGTTTTGGAATCATATAGATCTTTTGTATCAAATAGGATTATCCAAAATACTAATTATAAGGATTTATAACTAATAATTCAAGTATACTCGTATATGTAAAAAGAAATGTTAAAATTAAACTTACTAGTTTTCAAGTTTTGAAAGCATATTATTATATCATCAATTTCATTATCTTAGGTAGAAAAGTAATCTTTCCCAATGTGATCTAATTAAACTTTTATGTTGGTAAGTTTTTGTGTTATTTAGGAAATTGGATAAAAAGGACATTAAGAGAAAAGAAAAGAATAAAAGGGGGGGGGGACATTAAGAAGAATAAACAATGAGATGGAAAAAAATAACAAAAATGTTAGGCAAGAGATTAGAACCCATGACCTTTGATTGAAAAGGTAAAGCTCTAACCACTAGGCTACTAGTAAGCTATAACATAATTATGCACTTTATGTTCTATTTAAACAAAATTTAGACAAACTTTTTTTTTTGTTTTTGAAAAAACCTGGCAGGGCACGTGCCCTACCAGGACATACTGTGGCTTCGCCACTGTCTATACTCACATTTTCACAGCTACAGAATAACATAAACCATGGTAAAATGAATTGAAAGTAAGTAAAACTTAGGAAAAATAAAACGACTAAGATCAATTATATGTATAAATTATATCAACAATTATTAACTTTGACTTAGCTCTAATTTCTCGTGAGGAATGGGAGGTCATTATCGGACATTGTTATCGTAAGGCTAACCGGATGACGAATTCACTTGCTAATTACGGTGTGAGAGCTCCTCAACCTCTTGCCATGTTCTCGGTGGTCCCGGAGGATCTTCGTGTAGTTTTATTGGAGGATCTTCGTGTAGTTTTATTGGAGGATCTTGGTAGAGCTACGAGGTTTCAGCTAGGAACTGATGTTGAGCTCGTATTACTTGGGTGTTTGCTTTATTTTTTGCTGTAGTTTTCTTTTGTTGTAGTTTGTTTCTGTTTTCTTAGACCCTCTCCAATGGTGAGACTCAAGTGAGTATCTTTAAAAGAGAGAGAGTATTTTTTGCAATGTATACCAATAAGTTGGTATCTAAACTTAGAAACTCTTAAAGAAAGTTGCTAAGTTTAGATACTCAACTTTGAGTCTCATTTGACAAAAAGTGTGGGTCCCATGACAATATTCTAATTATTTTGTAATTTATTTAAGTTTTACCTTTTTTTTTTTTAATCTTACAATATTTGAATTTAAAAATAAATAGATTTGGTAAGCCAAAAATTGAAAGTGACATTTGTATATTTTGGAGAGTCTCACCATTGGAAAATTAGGCTTTACATGAGTTGCTAAATTGAGAAGTGAGTATGGTATCACCATTGGAGGTAAAAAATAACTCATTTTGTATTTTAATACTCAAATTTAAGTCTCACTATTAGAGATGGTCTTAGTTTGTTTTGTTGTTGTGTGCTTTCTTTGGGGCTTGCCCCCTTTTTTTCCCCCAAAAAAAAAAAAAAAAACTTTGACTTTTCTTTTTTTACTATGCATGTTATGCCCTTAAACAAATAGAACTAGAGAAGAAACGTCTTTAATAATGTACACCAATTGGAGTGTTGTATGAAGCCAATCATTAAGTCATTAGTTCGATCATTAAATTACATACTTCTCGCTTTAAGAAAATGCTTTTCACTAGATTCCTTCAAAAAAAAAAAAAAAAAAAAAAAAAAAAAAAGGAAAAAAAACAGTGCTTTTCACTAGATGATGCCAAACCTGCCTAGATGAAAAGCTTATGGAATTAAACCTCAGTTAAGATTTGGCTCTTTTCTTTTTCTTTTCTTTTTCTTTTGTAAAGTCATCCCATCCTTTAGCTATTTAAATATTCTTTGCCACACTAACAATTATTGAATAATCCTTCCCGATGCTCACGTTTCTTAAATTTTACTTCTTTTAGTCCTTTTTTTTTTAAAATTTTTTTTTTATTTTATTTTTATTATCATGTCATACTTTTACTTTTGTTGTATCAATAGGCACATATATTTTTGAACTTAATTGCACGATCGAGGTTTATATTATATTGTACTTTAATAATAAAAAAAAAATGTCAGTTGGGTTGATCCCATAACGACTTCAAAACAAGAAGATCCATAAAAAAAAATGAAAAAGAAAAAAACACAGAGAGGGCAAATAATTAACAATGTCAAATTGCTTATTTCACATTAAATATTATCGATCACTTGTATATCTGAGTGTAAAGTTACCATACTTCATGACGAATGACAAACTTGAATGAACAAATTAGGAAGAAACTTAAAACAATGTTTAAGGGAAGGAAAGAGCATGAAAGTGTTACGATGCTACAATTTGTTTCATAAATAAGGCAAAATAAAGGGTTAAAACAAGAAACTACAGTATTTGCCTAAGTGGTTAGAGGAAGGATACCCTAGATATTGGGTATATAACTTATGAGGATCAGGGTATGAGTAGGAGGTTTAGAGGCTAGCTATTAATTAGGTGATTGGTCTAAAATAAAAAATAACGTGGTATTATTATTGATGTATTAATTAGTTTGAGTTTAATGATCAATCAAATCTAATTTAATAAACTGTGATGATCAAATGAGACTAATATATATACCTGATTGTATTACCTGATTTGACTAACTAATTGTATAAAAGTATTGGTAAATAACTATTAATTATTAGATGTTTTAGTGTATTTAATAGCCAAAAAGCTAATTGTTCATTTTTAAAATCTCTTAAAATAAGCTTTTTGAGTCCAAAAAACTCTTTTAATAAGCTATTTACCAAACACTCAAATCAAGTTTATTAAATAGCCAAACCTCTATTCACAATAAGCTAAAATCTCTCCAAAAAAACTCTTTACCAAACAAGGCTAAAAGCTAATCAACACGATGGCTTGGTGATCTATGTGGGATTCTACAAACATACTAGTATTAGTATTGTATAAATATAGTTAGATTTTGATTAATATCGCTTTTATTGCACGCATAAACTTAATCTATGGCTTGAATGGTTGCCTGTGTGGTGGCGGCGACGGCAGTTATCGTTGCCGTTGTGGTTGCAAATGAAGGCAAGTGTAGCCAGAGGCGGACCCACGTTTAGTCATAGTGGGTCCGGTGATACAGTATTTTTTTAAAAAAGTAAAATATCAAAGAGACCCCTTATTATAGATAGGGGGTCTCTTTGATGCTGCTAGTGGTAACAACAAACAATATCAAAGAGACCGCTTATTAAGATAGGAGATCTCTTTGATGCTGCTATTGCTACAAAAGACTTGGTTTTTTTTATATATTAAAGAGACCTGTTATTTATATAAGAGGTCTCTTTGATGCTGCTATTGCATTTCACAATTTTTTTGCGTTACTTTCTTTTTCATTAAAGAGACCAGTTATATTTAATAACTGGTCTTTTAAGTTATCTCACTTTTTTTTGTATAATTTTTTAATAATTTTTTTTCCCTTTTTATATCTTATATTTGTACAACCAATTTTAATATTTCCCCATAAAGCTTATCAATTAACTAAAAAATCATAAAGTTAATTCAATATAATAATTTTATTGTACCATTGGTTTATAACATGTTATTTGTAGTTATTTCGACTTGTAAAATTGAATTCTTAAGTACTGTATTTGGTTGTGATATGAATTTTTGTGTCCTATTTTTGGATTGAAATCAATTTGGTATATGTATATATATATATATATGTATGTATATATACATATATATATATATATTTTATATATATAAGTTTTGGATTGAAATTAATTATGAACAAGACATGGAAAAAAAAAAATTGTACTTTCACAAATGATCAATAATTGATGGTGATACACTATCTCGGAAATCCTGGATCCGCCACTAAGTGTAGCGTAGTTAGTCCACCCTGCGACTTGTCTTCAACAAAAGGGTATACTACGATTGCCAAACACATTTTAATTCTTCTAAAAATCTAGCATGAAAACATCATAAATCCCACATTAAAAAAAAAAAAAAAAATTGAATATTTCTTCAACTATACGTATTTGTGGCTTTTTTTAATGTCCCACATGGGGTCATTCAACATTCATCATCTTTTAATAATATTCTTTGCTGCAATTATAGTAATGGAATAATGGTTCAACATCATTCTTTATGTTTTTGTTTTAATGTACTTTACAAACCGTCAAACTAAAGATCTATGGAGTATAGTATAGTTTACAGTTTTACACCTTAATTTTTATTTTATTTTTTTAATGAACAGTTTTACACCTTAAATTTTTTTTTTTTTTTTTTTTTTTTTGTGCCCAACCTGGTTCACCCTTTGGGCTAATCCGGATTCGGGGATTAGTTATGGGTAGTTAGGTTCCAATCCCCTCCCAATTGTTGTTGCGAGGGATCGAACACGAGTCCTCCCTGTCAACTATCAAGTGTAGTCCCAATCACCACTACACCCCATCTAATTGGTAATTTTACACCTTAATAAACCGTGAATGTTCCCTTAGTTTTACCTGTAGCAACAAGTAATACTTTAGAGCTAGTGAAAGATTTTATGAAATATGTCTCAAAATTTCAATTAGGTTAGTTGTGAGTTGCTTGATAACATTTGTAACACTCCCACATTTCATGAGCTCAGAGTTGTTATGTAATGATTTAATAACTAAAGGGTTTATGGTAGTCATCCTTAAAATGACTATTGCTATACTCAATTTTAATTGAATTATTTTTTATTTAGTTTTTGTTTGTCAAACTTAATTAAAAATCATTTTGCGAAATGGCCTAAATTCAGTGGATTTCAATTTGTACTTCCTACTAAACAAATTAAGAAATTTAATTAATTTTGCCGCGATAAATTTACATAAATTGGTGGTAAATCTTAAAAATTACTTTTTCGACAAATACAAGTTTATTTGCCAGATAAATGAATTTTTGTTAATCTAATGACATTTCTATAAATATATTGATAAAACGTGGTCATTTATTCAGCAGTTTTGGTGAGCTATCCAATTACTGTTTGCAACTTGCATTATTTACTGTTTGGTGAGGAAATTTCACATATACATCTCAACTAGTATAATAAAAGATGCATGTACCCCTCTATCAGTACTTGAAAAGACGATTATCCGGGGAATTAATTGGACACAACTCTTACTTTTTTGTTTGTAAAAAAACTTACATAGCTAAACATTCCTGAAAATATTAGTTGCAGTAGGAGGTTTCACAGTCACACCTTTCATGTCTGAAATATTATAAACCATAGACATAGTAATTAACTCATTCATAGGCGGATCTATGAAGGGGCCTGGGTGACACCGGCCCCCCCAAATTTGTTATTTTTTATTTAAGTGTGTGTATATTTATGGGTTAAATACAATTTTTATGCAATAAATAATATCAAATTAGATTTGTCATAGTGGTAATGCATTGACTTTGGACTAAAAGTCTTAGGTTCAACCCCTTATACAAGCATTTTATTTATTTATTTTATTTATTAGTGCCCCTCTACACTAAATATTCTACATCCCTTTACGAGTCTAACTTTTTAAAGTTTAAATATCTCCCAAAAAAAAAATCATAATCATTACGATCCCTTGAAAAAACAAATCTTACTCATTATGTAAGAAAATGAGGAAGTAAGGTATCTAGCTAGGAGAATAAATAAAGATGGGAAGGTGAAACCAATTTAATAAGTGTTTGGGTCCAATTAAGTCCAATTGGGCCTAGGCATTAAATGATCCAATTAAAAGCCCAAGGTCAAGGTTCAACTCTCCAATTGTGCTAAAGTCAAAGGTCAGCCCTCAAAGCAAGCCAATTGGGCTAAGGCCCAACCTCTCCATGTATGAAGAGGTATAAAAGCCATCAATATTCATACATTCATGCATATATTCATAGATTCATATATTCTCATATACTCAAATACAGCCTCAAGCAACAAATTCTCTTGCATAGTGTTCTCTTTCTACACATTGTACTGACTTTAGCATCGGAGGGGCCTTCCTCGGCAACACCCCCGAGGCTAGTTTACGTGTGTTTACTGTGCAGGAAACCTTCGGCCCAACATAACTTGGACCGAATCCAGTCTTCTCCGTTTCAGCGGACCTTCGGCAAGGTCCCATTGTTTTCACCCGAAACAATTTGGCGCCGTCTGTGGGGAAGACTTTCAAAAATCTTTAAGCCAAATTTCTAACCAAGATCATCTTGCAATTATCTTAGTAGCAATGGCTAAGAACCGCAAGAGCAAAAGCCTCCGTCAAGGAGCGGGCGAAAAGCCTAAAATCCCTACACCATCACCCTCGCCGGACCGGAACTCTCCCAAGGGTGCCAGCTCGGGGGGAGGATCATACAAGGAGGATTCCCTTTCTCCCGTAATTCATGACTCTCATCATAGGCCGAGTCACTCTCGGTCTAGCAGGGGTGAGTCCGATCATAGGACACATTCAGTGCCCCAAAGCCAACCATCGGCTGTGCGCCCTCATTCCCATACTCGGCCGAGGACCCCTGTGACGGGGCCCAGCTCGGAAGAGGTGGCAAGAGCGCTGGCAGTACTCATGGAGGCGATGAGGGCACAAAATATGCCACCACCTCGTGATCGAACTCCTCCGCATACCCGGCATCAGCGGAGGAAGTTAGACCATGATGGTGGGAAGCTTCCTTCCTTCCGGGAACTGGAAGAGTGGGAAGAGGATACCTGGAAGAATGAAAAAGAGAGGAAAAAGAACCCTCAATTTTTAAAAGGATCCTCATCCTCACGACCAGAAATGCATAAGAGCAGCAGCTCAGCTTCTCGGCCAGAATCTACTCACCGAGAACCTGAGACTGTTCGCCGAAGCGTCCTCGACCGACTCGGCGGCAAGGAACCGAGCGTGCGCAGTCGCCTCTCGTTCCCTGCAGCCGAGGCCCAGACTTCCCAGCCAGGGACGAAAACCACTCCTACCTCTCTAAGAGGGCGGAGCGCGGTCCCTTCGGCCAGGAACAAGGGCAAGGCCGTTATGCTACCCGCCAGTTCACCATTCGAGCAATGGATACTGGAAGAGCGCGTGCCCACGGTTAAAATACCGTCGCACATCACATATGACGGGACCTCGGATCCGAAGGATCATGTGGCCTCGTATGAGACTCATATGCATCTTTTCCCCAGATCCGAAGCGACTTGGTGCAAATATTTCCCAACCACTCTCAAGGGGGTCGCGCAAGCGTGGATCTCCAAGGGAGTAAAGCAAGGCTCCATAACAGGGTGGGATGATTTGTCCTCCAAATTTAGGAGCAAGTTTTCCACGGCAAACCGCCGAGAGAAGACTACTGCAGAACTCATGAGTCTGCAACAGGGGGAAACCGAAAGCCTCCGAGACTATCTGACCCGTTTCAGTAACGAGTCATCCAGCGTCTCTCAGCTGGACCAGGGGCTAGCCGTTTTTGCGATGCAGAATGGCCTTCAGCCCGGAAAGTTCCTAGACTTCATGGTCATGCATACCCCGCAGACCCTGGAGGAAGCTCTGAATGCCTCGGATAAGTTCATCCGAGCCGAAGAATGGAACAAAGCGAAAACCCAACCTCAATTTGGGGGAGGGAAACAAAGATAAATACCCTTGTCTGAAGGCCAAGGCCATAAGGCAAAGGGAAAGTCAAAGGCCTCGGAGCAATCTTCGGCCAGCGACCCAAAGAAGGAAAGATCTGCCTCATACACAGGCAGATACGAGTCCTACACTCCGCTCACTCTTCCACGCGCCAAAATTTACAGCGTGACGAAGGAAGAGCAGAGTTATCGAAAGCCGAGACCACTCCCAGAGTGGTATCAGCAAAAAAATAAAAACCAGTGGTGCGAGTTCCACGAGTCTTCGGGACACAACACTGAGGAGTGTATCCAACTGAAGGACCAGATAGAGGACATGGTCCGGAAGGGATACTTGAAAATACATCGCGGATCACCGCGAGAAAAAAGAATCCGAGAAGTCAGCAAAGGACTCTCGGCAAGACCTCGACTTCCCCCGGAAAAACAGTAAAAAGCCGGAGGGGAAATTTCCTCCGATCAATGTTATCTCGGGAGGAATATGCTCTCGGAGGGAGCACAAGCGACACCTTAGAGCTTTGACTCACCAGGTGAACAACGCTGACATTCAATCTCCCCAGTCGCCGGTGCCGAACATGACGTTCACAGCCGCCGACTGCCGGGGGATTACGTTCCCTCACGAGGATCCGTTGGTGATCATCGCCACGGTGGCCAACCACGACGTCAGTAAGGTCCTTGTTGACGGTGGCAGCGGAGCAAACATTCTGTTCCGAAAGGCCTACAATCAAATCAAGCTGAAGCCCAAGCATCTTACGCCGGTACCCTACCCGGTATCCGGGTTCAACGGGGCTTCAACTTATCCAGATGGGAAGGTGACACTTCCTGTCACCATCGGCTGCGATGAGGCAGCCAGGAACGTCATGATTGAATTTTTGGTAATTGACGCTCCTTCAGTGTACAACGTGATTTTGGGGAGACCCATAATTCATGAGATCCAAGGGGTCGTCTCAACTTATCATCAGCTGATGATTTACGTCTCAGACGCCGGCTTCCCCGAAAGGATACAGGGCAACCAAAAGGACGCCCGAAGGTGCAACTACCTCAAGCCATCCAGTAGCCGCCCAGATGACGACAAGGATGAGGAGGAGAAAGAAAAAGAAAGAGAGCCAAGCACAAAAAAGCCGAAAGGCCTAAGTGCTTCGGCCCAAGGATCTGTACCCAGAGGTAAAGGGCCCGAAAGGGAAAAGGCTAGCTCTTCAGCTGAGCCGCAAGACTCAGAGAGCCAGCCGAAGAACAAAAAGACTGGGACACCTGCTGACATTGGCAGCAGGCCAGATTATGAAGAGTCCAGTCCATCAGCAATGGACATGGACCAACAGACTGAAACAGTTGAGTTGACCGAAGGAGACGTTGAGAAATGTGTAACAATCGGGATGGACCTTGATCCGAACACCCGTTGTGAACTTATTCAGCTCCTTCGGGACAACAGAGATGTGTTTGCTTTCTCGGCAGCTGATATGCCCGGGATAAGTTCAGACCTCATCTCTCATAAGCTTAATGTTGACCCAACGTGTCGACCAGTTAAGCAAAAGAAGCGGAATTACTCCGCCAATAAGAACCGAGACATCGCAGCCGAGGTCAAAAAATTGCTGGAGGCAGGATTCATCGAACCTTGCCAATATCCAGAATGGCTGGCAAATGTGGTGATGGTTCAGAAGGCCAATGGTACCTGGAGGATGTGCGTTGACTTCACGGACCTAAATAAGGCTTGTCCAAAGGATTTCTATCCCTTGCCGAGGATCGATCAGCTAGTCGATTCGACAAGTGGCCATGCCTTGCTTAGTTTCATGGACGCATTCTCGGGGTATCATCAGATCTTTATGCACCCCGACGATCGAGCAAAGACAGCATTCGTCACGAACGCTGGGGTGTACAATTACAAAATGATGCCCTTCGGATTGAAAAATGCGGGGGCAACCTATCAAAGGCTGGTGGATCAAGTTTTTGCCGATCAAAAGGGCCGAAACATGGAAGTCTATGTTGACGATTCGATCGTCAAAAGCAAAAAACCAGAGGACCATGTAAAGGACCTGGCTGAAACTTTCGCCACCTTGAGAAAGCATCAAATGAAGCTGAATCCGAAGAAGTGTGTCTTCGGCGTGAAGTCAGGGAAATTCCTTGGGTTCATAGTCAGCAAAAGGGGGATTGATGCCAATCCCTCTAAATTCAAAGCGACGCTCGACCTTCCTGAGCCGAAAACGAAGCGGGATGTTCAGCGGCTCACCGGAAGAATGGCAGCCCTCTCATGGTTCATTTCTAGAGCTTCGGATAAGGGGTTACCTTTCTTCAAAGCCCTGAAACTCCCGAAAACAAAAGAGCTCGTTTGGGAGGAAGAGCAAAAAGACGCCTTTAAACAGCTTCGGGAGCATCTGGCTCAACTCCCAACGCTGTCTAGCCCAGCTGAAGGAGAAACTTTGTACCTATATGTGGCCGTTAGCCCAGCCACCATCAGCGCAGTATTGCTGAAGGAAGAAAGTAAAAGTCAGCAGCCGATCTATTTTGTCAGTCATACACTGACGGATGCCGAGACTCGCTATCCTCTACTCGAGAAAGTCGCTTTCGCGGTAGTAGTAGCTGCTCGGAAGCTGAGGCCCTATTTTGATTGCCATCAGATAGTGGTCTTAACTGATCAGCCGTTGGAAAAAGTTCTCGGCAAGGTTGAAAAATCTGGTAGGCTAGCCAAGTGAACTTTTGAGCTCACCGAATTCAGCATCAGCTACCGTCCGAGGGCTGCCATTAAGGCTCAAGCTCTAGCGGATTTCTTGGCCGAATGCTCATACCAAGAAGCGCTAGACAGTGAAAAGAAAGTCTGGACCGTGTTTACGGATGGATCTTCCACCGAAAACGGTTCGGGGGCAGGAGTGGTGATAACTTCTCCCGAAGGCAAATCCTTTGAGTATGCACTAAAATTTTCTTTTAAGGCCTCGAACAATGAAGCCGAATATGAAGCAGCAATCGTCGGCCTAGAATTGTGCATCTCCCTGGAAGCCGATCATGTCTGCCTGAAAACAGACTCTCAGCTAGTTGCATATCAGATCAGCGGCAGCTACGAGGCCAAAGAGCCCTCCATGATAGCTTATCTTGCCAAGATCAAGTCAGTCATTGCAGAGCTGAAAACTTTTGACGTTCAGCTGGTCCCAAGGGGTCAGAATACTCAAGCCGATGCACTCTCCAAACTTGCCAGTTCATCTCTTACCGAGCTGAATAGATCTGTATATGTAGAAGTGCGCCGAGAGAGAAGTGTCGACGAAGCACCTGAAGTGTGCTGCGCTGACCCAGAGCCTAGTTGGATGGACCCAATCCTAGCTTTCAAGCTTCGGGGAGAAACTCCCAAAGATAAAGCTTTGGCCTCCAAGATAAAGAGAACCAGCTCTAGGTTCATTGTCTTCAGGGGGGAACTTCTGAAAAAGTCCTTCTCAGCCCCATTGCTGAAATGCGTGGGACCAACAGATGCAGATTATATCCTACGGGAGATTCATCTCGGCATCTGTGGGAACCACATTGGGGGAAGGACCTTAGCCCACAAGGCATTGAGGGCTGGATATTACTGGCCCACCATGATCGCAGATGCTAAGGAGCTGGTTCGGAAATGCGAAAAATGTCAAAAGTACGCTCCAGTTATCCATCAGCCAGCAAGGGATCTTCAGCCGATCCTTAATCCACTCCCGTTCGCCCAATGGGGACTGGATATACTGGGACCATTTCCAGAGGCTGTGTACCAGAAAAAATGGCTGATGGTTGGTGTCGACTACTTCAGTAAATGGATCGAAGCCGAAGCAGCCTCGAACATTACAGAGCAAACTGTTAGAAAATTTATCTGGCAGAATATCATCACTCGATTTGGCATCCCGAGAGTATTTGTCTTCGATCATGGGAGGCAATTTGATAACTTGCCGCTGAAGCGGTATACAGATCAGTTCGGCATCAAACTGGCATATTCAGCGGTATGCCACCCGCAAAGTAACGGACAAGCCGAAGCTGCAAATAAACAGATCTTAAATGCCCTCAAGAAGAGGGTGGAAGATCAAAAGTCCAAGTGGCTGGAGGAGCTCCCAGGAACCCTTTGGTCCCTTCGGACAACTGAAAAAGAGGCAACGGGCTATTCACCTTTTGAACTGGTGTATGGTGCCGAAGTCGTTCTTCCAGGGGAAATTGGCTCTGAGAGCCTACGAGTGCACCACTTCTCGGCTGAGAATGAGCGACTGATGAGGGAATCTCTCGATTTCCTTGACGAAGTAAGAGACTCAACCCGAGACAGAATGGCCGCCTATAAGCAGAGAATCAGCAAATTTTATAACCGAAGGGTCCATGCAAGGCCTCTCAAAATTGGAGACCTTGTCCTTCGGAATGCTGCTGCAGTTCAGAAAGGCTGAATCCATGGGAAACTCTCAGCTGCATGGGAAGGACCTTATGAAATTTATGATGAGCTTCAGCCAGGGACATACCGACTTCGGCAGTTGGATGGAACTGAGTTGAAAAATCACTGGAACGCTGATGTACTGAAAAAATATCATGTGTAAACCCTTCGGGGCAGAACAATCTTTGTAAGTACATTTTGAACTAATGAAAGGCCTTGGAGCCGCCATTTATATAAATGTTTACAACTTTTTATCCTTTCAAAGTTTTCTTTGTTCTATCTACTCTTTAAGGGTTTTTTATTCAGCCTCGTTTGAAACCTTCGCCTTCGGGTAACTGGGTTTCAGATTGCTGACAAAACTCATCTTTTTAAAGAACACTGGTCTTTCAGCTGAAGTCAAACCTCAGTAAGACTTGTTCTCCAAAGACATGAGTCCATGGACAACTTTGGGATATTGCCTTAACTGAGCCTTGTATCCCAGAGAGCCATTATCCGAAACATTGCCTTAAGTTGGCCCTGTGTTTCGGGTATCCATTTTTCAAAGATAGATAGAAAATCAAGGATAACAGCAACAGTTGAAAATTGTTTATTCAGCCTCGTCTGAAACCTTCGCCTTCGGGTAACTGGGTTTCAGATTGCTGACAAAACTCGTCTTTTTAAAGAACACTGGTCTTTCAGCTGAAGTCCAACTTCAGTAAGACTTGTTCTCCAAAGACGAGTCCATGGACAATTCTGGGATACTGCCTTAACTGAGCCTTGTATCCCAGAAAGCCATTATCCGAAACATTGCCTTCAGTTGGCCCTGTGTTTCGGATACCCATTTTTAAGAAGTGAAGAAATTGTTTATTCAGCTGAAGCCATACTTCAATTTCTGGGGGGGCAAGAAGCACTATCAGTGCAAGTTTATGTTCAGCAGAATTGAAGAAACAGTAAAGCATTCAAAAACAAAGCAGCTGAAGAAAAGAGCATCAAATTAATAATTTATGCTCAGAAATTGAGCTACAAGTTCAATTAAACTGTATCGGCAGCCGCCCACAAGCGGAAAATAACAGCTGCCGAAATACGTACATAAGCAAAAAAATAAACTGTTGTACGACAAGGCAAGCTGAAGCAAAAAACAAGGCAAAAAATTCAGAAAGCGACAAGTCTAAAGTTAAGCGCATGATGAACCGCAAGATTCTGAAGACGACTGCCCGAGTTCCTATGCTTCAGCCCGAGGATCAGACTGATCAGCATTGTTGAGCCCCATGGTGGCCTCAACCCCAGCAGCAGAAGAAGCAGGCTTTGCACTCTGCCGAGCCTCCCTTTCCCTCTGTTCAGCCTCCAACTCCATTCTCTCAGCTTCTTCTTCGGCTTCCTCAGCCTTAAGAATTTCAGCTTCGACTGGAGTTGCATACTTCATATGAGGGTCTTCGGGATTCTGGACCCATTCAGCACACTTGGACCAGTCAAGCTTCGGCTCAGCATGGAGGCAGACTCTTCGGCATACTCTGAACCCGTTTCTGAAACCCATTTCATATTCTTCCTGGGTATAGACACGGACTTTGAGTAGAGCCTCAGCATCAGCTAACTTCTTCTGGGTCTCCTCCAAGTCTTCCTTGGATTTCTTCAGCTCATCGGCGAGCTTGGAGGAGGAACCTTTCAGCTCATTCAGCTCCTGCTGAACTTGGGAAGCCTCTGTCTGAGCCTGGGCCATTTCTTCTTTTTTGGCCATCAGCAGATCCTCAGCCTCTTGGAGCTTAGCTCTCTGAGCTTCAGCAGCAGCAGCAGCCTCTGAGAGTTGGACATCCCTGGCCTGGAGCAGCTCTTCAGCAGCCATTCTGCTGGCTTCAAGAGCTTCTAGTCGTTGCTGCACTTCAGCTTGTACAGCAGCTCCTTCCTGAATACGGCTCTCAACGGCAGCCTTGAATTTGGAGACGTCCACTCCCATGTGCTCCTGGAGGAATTTTTCCCCTTCCATCAGTGGGGGAAAAACTTCCTTCTCCATAGCGTCGCAGAAGGTTTTGAGGGCTTCAGCAGCTTTTTTCTCGTACTCCTCACCCTTCTGCTGCTTCTCTTCAGCTGCTGCTTGCTTCAGCTTAGCAAGCTTTAATTCCTCTTCAGCTACCTTCTTGTCGTGCTCGGCAGCGTCTACCCTATCTTGTAGGGTATCTATCAGCTCTACAGTGAGAGTCTGATTGTGCACGAACTGAAAACAGGAAGACAAGTTAAAAAATAAAAAAAATAAAAATAGAGCTGAATTTTAGAGGAAATAAAGGCAAGGAAAATCACCTGCATCATCAGTAGTTGGTTAGACCTGGCTGGGTCAGGAATTGATCTGCTGGATTCGCCCATCCCAGCAGTGGCCTTCAGCGACCAGATTCTTGCCCTATCTACTTCGGACATGCCAGCAAAATCGCCGAAGTAGGCTGCAGCACCTTCTCGGTTCTGACCCCATATGAGGTCCCAGATGTGATCGGGGATTGGAATTCGGGGGGCCGAGAAACCCATTTCTCCAGATTGCAGAGTCTGAAAGGAGGGAAAGGATGACGATGGAGCTTGTTTAGCTTTGGATGGCTCAGCATCATCCTTCTCAGAGGAGTCAATTACTATGACCTCCTCTTCTTCAGGGGTGAGGACGAAAGCCTCAACCTCTCTTGCAATTTCTGCCGTGAAACCCTCAGCATTGGGCATCACGGCATCCTTATTCTTGTGCTCAGCAGCACTCTCCTGAATTTCTTCTTGGACCCCTCCCTTAGATTCGGGAGTTTTTTGATCCACCTCCATCTCAGAAGGTGGCAGAGGTGTCTTTTGAGGTGATTGAGGTTGTGGCCGGGGAACCCTCGGCGATCCATTGCCTTCCTCGGGTTCCTTTATTTCAACGCCGATGGTCATCGGCCTCCGCTGAAAGTCATGCGGCCCGATGATGGCCATTCTTCGGCGCCTTTTCTGAAGGGGCTGCTCGTCCATGTCTGAGTCTGAAGACTCTTCTTGTATTTGGTCTTCGGGACGAACAGGGGTTTTCCCTTCTCTGTGTCTGTTACTCTCTTCAGACTGTAACAGACAGGGGGGAGGAAGAATGTGAATACAAAAAAAAAAAAAAAAAAAAAAAAAAAAAAAAAAGGAGGAGAAGAAGACAAAGTTAAGTCTGAAAGCTCACCGAGGTCTTCAGCAAAGCCTCGTCTTCTTCAGCTGCCCTAGCTGCAGCTTCCTCTTCAGCAGCTCTGGAGGACCCTTCTCCTCCTTCGCAAGCTTCGAGAACCCGTGCAACCTCTTCGGCTGTACGGGCAGCTTCAGCTTCTTCGTCCAGCAGCTGAAACCAGGGGTCTCTCTTCTTCCACCAAGGCTTCTGCCTCTGATACAGAGCAACAACCTCAATTTGGAAGTGGGAAGAGTCTAGATGAACTTCCCTATGCCTCGGCTCAGTGATAGACGGGGCCCGATCAGTTACAACTCGTTCTCGGTTGACGCCAAGACGAGCGTAGTTAATGCCAACGTTGGTCTCGTCCCGCTCTGAAAAAGAAAAGGGGAAAGGTCAGTTCAGTTAGGTTGGCACAGCATAAAAAAAAAAGCGAAGTGAGGAGAAAAAGAGATAATTAAAAAGCCTCGGCCCCAGCCGAAGAAGCTTACCATCCTTAAACTTTCGGCTGAGGCCAACAGCTGCTAGCATGTTCTCTTGGAAAACATAATGCGTATCGGGGAGCCAAGTCTCCGGGATATGCTGCATTCGGCCGCTGCCCCCCCCGGTTCGGCAGCTTGCCGAAGATATTTTGTTGATCAAGGTTCGGATCCGGCCCGTTATCTGCGGGGGGACCTAGACTTCCCATGTCGGGATCAGGCTCAGCAAGGTATCGGGGAGCGCTGAAGACGCAAGGGTGGCCCGAATCTGTGGGTGCCCTAACCCAAATCCATTGACCTCTCCAGTCCTTGTCTGAAGAGTCGTTCGGCCACATGGTCAGGTACTAGGGCCGAGACTCAATTCGGTACCACCCAGAACCATGGCTTCCGTGCCCACTTTGAATATTTGGCACTAGCCGATGAAGCTTTTTGAAGCAGTGCAGGTTCGGCACATACTTGAAGAACTTGCAGACCCATAGGTATGTCATCACCCTTCGGATGCTGGTAAGAGTTAGCTGACATAGGGAGATATTGTAATGGATCAGCAAGTCTCGGACAAATACGTCCAAAGGGAACCTCAGCCCGTACTGAAGCTGTCTTGTGTACACCCCCACATACCCCGGGGGTGGACGATGGATTCTATCGGATGCCGCGGGCATTCGGCACCAATACCCATCAGCTTCAAAAATGTCGTAATACAACTCAATTTGCTCGGCAAACCGATATTGTTCGGCATTCTCCACCCACCATGAGTAGGGGCGGTTCTTTATCATGGCCGAAGCTACTTCGGCATTCTCCCACTCTGAAAACCCGGGGAGGATATCCCAAAGGACAGCGGGAACTTCATCGTCCCATCCAGAAGCGCTCGGCCCCTCCGTTCTCTGAGGAGGAGCCGAGGAAATTGGAGTCGCCCTAATCCCTTCAGCAGGGTCAGACTCTGGCCTTTGTCCATTCCAGGTCCCAATCCTGTTCCTAGGATCGGGAATTGGCCTTGCTCTTCTTGGAGCACGGGCTCTACCTCTAACTCCTCTTGCCATTGATTATTTCGAAGAAAAAAGTCGAAAAAAAAAGGGAAGGAGTTCGAATTCGAAGAAAAATAAACTGAAATCAAAGGAATTTACCTTAATCTGAAGCGAAAGTTGCCGATTTACGAGTTTGTAGTGGCAAGTCTCAGTTTCTAAGCTTAATGCTCGGGGAATTTGCAAAGTTTTGATGCGGGTTCTTGGTTTCTCTCGAGAATTCTGGATTTGTGTTGGTGAATAAGTGAGGAGGGATGACGTGCCACTGTTTATATCTCCAGGAATGGGAATACAGGGAGTCCGCGTTTCAATTTCTCTTAAATACCCCACTAAGTAACCGTTAAACACACGACCTTGCGATTAAACTGCCCATTATCCGTCCAACTTCCACCATCATCCGCCTTAACCGTTGTTATCTCATTAATTACGGTTTAAATTCAAATTTTTGGATTAATTAAATCATTTACTCCCTCCTTTTCTGAATTAAATCAAACCCGACCCGTCATCCTTCCAAATCGGGTCTGGGGGGCAAGTTGTTTGGGTCCAATTTAGTCCAATTGGGCCTAGGCATTAAATGATCCAATTAAAAGCCCAAGGTCAAGGTTCAACTCTCCAATTGTGCTAAAGTCAAAGGTCAGCCCTCAAAGCAAGCCAATTGGGCTAAGGCCCAACCTCTCCATGTATGAAGAGGTATAAAAGCCATCAATATTCATACATTCATGCATATATTCATAGATTCATATATTCTCATATACTCAAATACAGCCTCAAGCAACAAATTCTCTTGCATAGTGTTCTCTTTCTACACATTGTACTGACTTTAGCATCGGAGGGGCCTTCCTCGGCAACACCCCCGAGGCTAGTTTACGTGTGTTTACTGTGCAGGAAACCTTCGGCCCAACATAACTTGGACCGAATCCAGTCTTCTCCGTTTCAGCGGACCTTCGGCAAGGTCCCATTGTTTTCACCCGAAACAATAAGGAAGTCAATTAAAACTGACATTGTATTTTTAGTTGCTCTTACAAAATATTTTTCGAACAAAAAAAAAAAAGAAAAACTGTTGTTTCATATGATTCAGCTGATTCCGCAGCAGGACGTTTGGTGGGGAGAAACCCCTCTTCATTATGCGGTAAGGGAGGGCAACATCGAGTTTTTCAAGTTGCTCTTTGAATACCAACAGGGGCAGCAGGAGGCTACGGTGATGACGCCAATGGGTTTCAACCCCGGCTTGAGTATGCAGAACAATGAAGGAAACACACCCTTGCACCTTGCTCTTATCAAAGGCAAGGATGATGTAGCCTTATTGTTGGCAAAGCACTGTCCCGACCTCACTCGCAGTAGGAAAAACAATGACGGAAACACCCCTCTTCATGTTGCGGCAGAGGTGGGAAACACTGAGTGTTTCAAGCTGCTCCTTGAATATGATCTTAAGCAGGCAGAGGTCACAAATAAAGATGGCAACACGCCGTTACATGTTGCATTTCTCAAATCCAGTAATGACATTGCAACATTGTTGCTGGACCGATGTTCTCACGTGGTTCGTGCAACCAACAATATCAAGGAGACGCCTCTTCATCTTGCAGTCGAACAATACCGACAAATCATTAGTAAGTTTTTTTTTTTTTTTTTTTGAGAACCATTAGTAAGTTACTAAGTAATCTTAAATAGTTAAATTAGAGAATACTTTTGCAATGATTATACTCCGTAATAAATTGGTAGTCATTATAATCATTAATCTTCACCGTTATATAAAATACTACGTACTTAATGATGACTATTAATATATTTGATTAATTAATTAATGATTTAAAATAACTTTTGCAATACAAATAGACACTATAACACACAATTTGTTTTCCTTTTTTTACACTAATGGTGACCATTATTATTAGTTTAGCGTGGTAAATCTATAATATATATAGGTCGACAATCTAAGATGAATGGTTCTTCAAATTTTTTTTCAAAACTTAATTTGGTCATTATTATACATCCATTTGATTGCCAATTTGTATTTGCCTCAACCTCCATAGAAGATACTTGATTGTTGGGTAAAAAATATGAGTTAATTATTTAATATAGAAGAAGATGATGAAATTAACTTGATTGCCAATTTGTATTTTTTTTTTTTTTGTTTATGTTTGAAGTCTAGGAATATGTTTTATACTTTATCATAGTGCTTGAAAATGAAGGATTTAAGATTTGGAATTATTATGCATGGTAGCTACAATTTTATAAGTCATTAAAAGCCATCCCTGAATAACAAGTAAAATTATATCACGTTACACTTGAACATCATTAATTAATTTATTATGACGCAGAGTGAGGATTACTTGTCTACATATGTAATTACACAAAACAAATATTAATAAACTTTTCAATTTGAAATTTAACTTGTTCATAATTAAGGTAATGCACAATTCATTTCATGTTAATAATCAAACAACCAAGTACTATGTATGCTTCAATTTCTAGAAAAAGTCGATGTATATTTATCTTATATATAATAGAAGATCTAGAAAATGTGAAGATTATTTTCTGATTTGTATAATTTGTTGAATCATTAGATTTACCAATCGAGAAGAGAGAAGATCTAAGTTCCAAATATCTTGACATGATAAAATTAATGATAGAGAAGGAGAGTTGTGTAGCATGTATGCAAGATGCCATAGGAGCGACTCCTCTA
This sequence comes from Chenopodium quinoa, assembly GCF_001683475.1. Taxonomy (NCBI): domain Eukaryota; kingdom Viridiplantae; phylum Streptophyta; class Magnoliopsida; order Caryophyllales; family Amaranthaceae; genus Chenopodium; species Chenopodium quinoa. Next base: position 1,879,553 of record NW_018742881.1, read on the forward strand.
CATAGGGCAGCATCAATCACCTCGACCTACACTCAAAAGATCATTAGACTCATACTTGATAAATGTCCGCAATCAGTAATGGAGGTGCGTAATAATTCAAGCAAGACTATCTTGCACGTTTTGAAAACGATTCCGAGCTACAAAGAAGCCAAAGCCTTGCTTGATATTCCAGAATTATTTGGTCTCATAAATCATCAAGACAACGACGGAAACACGCCATTACATTGGGCTGCAATGAATTTGAACCATAACATGGTGCGAGCTCTATTGGATTCCTCCGCCGAACAAAGCATTAGAAGAAACAATGATGGAATCACCGCTGAGTCTTTGATTCAAGAACAATTTGAGGTAAGAACTAAGAACCGTCATTGATTCTAAAATTCTTTCATTTTATTTAAATTAGGAATCTCTAATTTCTTATGTGAAATACTCTCTCCGTTTCTTAATAATGTTCTCATTTAAAATCTTTTGACTTTTTTAAAATGAGAGTGAATCCTCTAAATTTCTCTCAATCTATAGGAAAATATATAGCCATATAGGGTCTAATTTGATTCGTACTGGTGAATACATTATAAATGTTTTAACTTTATTTTTTTCTAGTGTAAGATTAAAGATATTTACAGTTTAAGATTTGCAAAAACTTACATCGACTTACGTAAATAGAAACTATCAGATAATACAAACTCCTTGATTAGAGTGATTTCCATTGATCAATATTTATAGGATTACAATGAGAAACCTAATCATAGTAGGTAACTATAAGATATGTACAGATATCAAAGATAATCTTATACAAAATATATCCTAAACCTAGGATGAGAATATTTTGTCCCACACAATAAGATAAATTCCACCAAATTAAAACAAGTCGTGGCTGGATTTAGAGAATAACAAATTCCACCACATGTACTTGTGATAATCTAAATTAACAATAAATTGAAAAGGTAAAAAAATAATTGTTGTGAGTGCCAAAAATCCAACACTACCTTTAGGTTATTGTAGTGTAGATGAACAAGGCTCCTACCAAGTAGAAGACCTCCGCTGGGAAGGGGTTAGGAGCAAGCCTACAATGTAACTAAGGTGGTGGAGGCCAACAACGACATTGAGAAAAAAAAAAAAAAAAAGACTAACAAAGGGGTGGTTTGTCTCGTGGGTCTGGCTCATCCAAGACTATTATCAGTCATCGGATACGCTATTCAAGATTGCATTTCACTCACAGATTAGGCTAAAGAAGGAAGACTATGAGTGAGCTAGCTAGGTGGCGTATTAGGTGGAGAACCAAGAGGTAGAGGTGGTGCACAAAGCTCCTATGTGTGGTGGGAATTAGTTGGAGCACAATATGGGTTGCCAGTGATGGCCAACCATCGTACTTTATAATTAAAACGCAAAAGCAAAGAAAAGTGTGTTTTGTGTAATTGTTTGTGAATCCCGCTGGTGGGTTTAATTTTCTAACCCACCGGCAGGGGAAGAGAAAAATTTAGATCTAAACAATCCTAAGATTTAACCTAAGCTGTAATATCATGTTAAATATGAGCTTGGGCCGCACCCATCATGGGAGAGTGCAAGTCCGCCACTTCACAAGACCAAGGAGATTCCATCTCAAAACCATATGGCAATGAGGGGAGTAACCCCTTAACCTTATATTGTGGTGGTAGCTCTTGAATTTTTTCAATAAGGGATTCCATTACCACTACACTCTACTCCCCTTTAGTGTTTTAGTGTAGGACAAGAGAATGCTCACATGAGGGTTGTTCTTAGGCTCAACACTCCCCCTCACATGTGAGCTGTCCATAATTTTTTCAAAAATAATCTTATACAAAGTATATCCTAAACCTAGGATGAGAATATTCTACAGATACTCTCTATCAGAAACATCATCAATATGAAAAGGAGAGAGTATTGTATCTAATTTTTATATACCAGCCACCTTATCATCATCACCCGACACATTTCGTATACTTGAAAATGTGGCAATATTTGGTCACAATTTATGAATTTTAGCTCGAGCTGGCTACTAGGGGAGCTCCTTGAGCGACGACTCAAGGCCTCATCGGTTAATTTTTTATTTTTTTTTTGAACGGGAAGTATTAATATCATTAAATAATAGTCATACGGCATCTACAATAATAAAGATCTGTAAACCACAGATTTAGAAATAATATCATAACTTTTACAATCAAAATCATAACTAATTTGCATATTTGGCATAACTCATACTCCACCGCTTTAAGCTTGACGCGAGCTATGATTTTCGATATCTTTGCATCTTTCCAAGTTGAGACCTCCGCAATCCGCGCCTCATCAGTTAAATTAAAATCTATTTTATAAAAAAATAAATTAATTTAAAATAGATAAATACTTTACATGAGAAATATTCACTACAAGAAAATAACCTTTTCGTAACGATTATTTTAACCTTTAGTATCGATTGTAATTGCAACAAAAAGCTTTCCCAACGAATGGTCATTCAATACAATATCCCCCGTTGCCTTAGCCTTTAGTAGTGGTTTTCAATATTGCTGGGGTTGGCCTCAATAATCGATACGAAAAACTACATCCAATCGTGGTGATTATTGTAGCGATTACAATCGCTATAAATGTTTAACTCATTATCTTCCAAAAAAAAAAATAAACATGCGTATGATCTTTTCAAGATTCGAACATGCAACCTTAAACTCTTATATTAAATGTTTAACCAATAACCTATGACATATTTTATGTATTTTTTGTCAAACAATATTTATATATCTAGTGTTGAAAAGGCTTTTCGTATTGATTTTTAGGATTTAGTGGCAATTGTAAATGATACGATTTCTCAAAATTATATAAATGTGTAAAAATAGTGTGGATATGTATTATTATGTTTTCCGTATCGATTTCATATGGGAAAACCATGACGATTGTAAAAATGATACGACATCCTTAATTATTTCACAAACATACTTGCATATTGTAGCGAATGTACAACGCTACGAAAAGAGATTTTTCTTGTAGTGATTCATCTACTTGTTTTTCTATTTTTTTCCCCTAATCATCCACAATTTTTTTAATAATTTTTATTTTGCTATTATTCATTTTCTCTGTATCTCAAATCTTATGGTGTACAACAAAATTTTGATGCTATACGATAATTGAAAATATAGTAGTCAAATAATTAAAATTAATAATGCATTATTGGTAAAAACAATATATTTTGTTGGCAACTTATGTATGTTAATTAGTATTATATACTCCTGGAGTACTATAGATCATGGTACTCCTTACACAATATATTTGAGTTATTTTGCGTACACTTTATGTTATTTTGTTTAAATGTTGTGTTATTTTGTTACAACAATATGTTATTTACTTATTTATTACTTCAACCCCAACTCATGCTATTTTTAATTTACATTAAATAACATATATATAAATTGAAATAATAATAAATTCATATCAAAATAACATTAGCAGTGTTGAGTTTTAAGGCATCTTGAAAAGAATCAAACATAAAAGATACTAAATTTCTGGACATAAACACATTTACACCCTTAAATACTTTCAAATCAATTGATTTATAAGAAACACGGAAAATTAGAAGAAGAAAAAGGGAGAGAGAAAGTGTGTTAGATTTAGGCCCCGTTCTTTAGAGCTGCTCTACTCTGCTCATGTTCTACTCTGCTGAAATCTGCTCTGCCCAGAAGCTCAAAAGAACAGGGCCTTAGAGTTGGAGTAGTGAGAGGAAGACAATGAGGTTGATTCCTAGAAAACCCAGAAAATTGGAAGAAGAAATGAGAGAAAAAGTGTATTGTTTTGAGTTGGAGTAACTGAGAGGAAGAGAGAGTGAGTGCGGGAGGAACATGAATGAGAAAAATGGCGAAATAACATACATGTATTTTAAAATAACATATATATAAGTTGAAGTAACAAAGAGTTAACATCAAAATAACATGAGTTCTATAAAACCTGGAGTACCGTGTGCATGGTACTCCAGGAGTATGCTAGAAATTGCGTATGTCAATAAATCTTTGTTGTTTAGGGCCTATTATTTAGTTTTTGCTTCATGTCCCAAAAATGTCCAAGACGGCACTACTTTTAGCATCTTTATAGCTTAGAAACTAAATTAAAGGGTTATTATCAGCTTATTTGCTAAAGTTTAATTTGTGTTAGTTTAGATGAACTACTACGATAGGGGGGTTAATTAAATAGTAGTAAGTTCCAATTAGGTTGGGAGTGAGCACGGATCAAATATCCGATCCGAAACTGCTTTTCGGATCGGATATCCGTATCCGAATATTCCTAAATTTGATATCCGTATCCGATCTGAAAATATTTGGATATTCAAAAATTTTGGATTGAATAGTTCGGATATCCAATATTCGACCATTTTAATAATATTGTATTTTTTCTAATAATATTGTATAAATAATAATCTAATAGCAAAATTAATTATTTTAAAAGGAAACGGGTATTATGTATGCTACATTGAACTAGAGCAAGAAAATGATTATTGTCTATTTCAAAAAAAAAAAATGAATTCTGTTTGTTTCAAAAAAAAATGAATTCTTTAACAATTTTCTTAAAATTAATTAATTAATTAATTCCAACTACTTGAACAAAAAGAAGATCAAATAGAATAAAAATATATATATAAATCCAACAAATAATTTTCACAAACTACAAAACAAATAAACTTTACACAAACCAATTACAAATTCAAAGAAATTTTAAAAAATATGCAAATAAATTTTAATTGAAGTCGTGGACTTGTTGGTGGTGTTGCGGGTTGGAAGCTCGAGGATGTGACGACCCTCGGTACGGTTGCAGTTGTTTAATTGAAGTCATCGTTGTTGATGACGGTGGCTGGAGGAGGGTGGTGCGTGGGCAGAGGGGTGAAGCAACAGGCCGATAGTGAGATTCAAAAAAGAGAAGTCAGTTTGCTAGTGTTTCCTGTGGAGTATAACTGAAGGAAATTAGAGAGGATGAAAGAGAAGAGATAGAGAAGCTATAAATGGCGATGAGGTTGCAGAGATCTAAGGGGAATAGAGGATGAAAGAGAACATAGTGGAGAGAGGAGAAAGAGAAGGGGGCGGACTCACTGAGTACATGGGTTGAAATTTGAGGAGAGAGAAAGATAGTGGAGAGAGGAGAAAGAGAGGTAGGGGCGGTGGGGTTAGGGTGTTTGAATTTTGAGGGATTGATTTATGGTTTTCTAGTTTGGGTTTTTGGGCTTTGAGGGTATTTAGGCCTATTTAGGATTTGTTAGTTTGTGCACATATTTTTAGGTGCACACTCATGCACCTAGAAATAGGTGTAACAATAGCACAAATGTGAACATTAGCTTTTTTCTCCTCTATTTTTCTCCTTCATTTTTTATTTTCTCTCTCCTCTGTTTTTTAATCTCCCCCCCCCCTTTTTTTTACACTTTTTTGATTAAATTTGTTTCTTACAACATGAAAGTAATTATTAAGTATAAATTTTTGTGTGAATTTCGATTTTGTGCTTTAATTTAGATTGATTAGGGTTTATATGAATCTTTGAATTCACAAATTATACTCTGTTTTTTCTCCTTCCTTCTTTAATTCCTTTTTCCTCTATTTTTTTCTATTTTTTTTCGTTTTTTCGATTTAATGATTGAATTTGTTCCTTACAATATGGAATTGGTTGTTTATCTGATTTTTTGAATTCATATGAATTCAATTTTTTTTAGCTTCGATCAATTTCATCTGTGTATGAATTTCATCCGATTTTCTAGCATTTTTTTTTATCAATGAACATAGTCATGCAAAATATGAACATATGCATAGGTTCCCTTAAATGTGAACATTAGTTTTTTAGAAAGTGAATATAGGCATAAAACATATGAACATATGCATTTCAGAAAGTAAACATAACAATTCAAAATATAAACGTAAGCATTGGTTTCCTCAAACTGAATATAACCATTTAAAAGGTGAACATATGCGTAAAAAATATGAACATATGCATTTAAGAAAGAGAACATATGCATAAACAGACTTAGTGAGAATATTTATGAACAACAAATATCTACTTTGAATATATACATTATGAACATATAAAATATTATTATGAATATAAATGAATATAAGGCATTTAATTGTGAACAAAAAAAATTGAAGAAAATAAAAAATAATATGATTATGAAACATATGCATCATAAGTATTAAAAATATGAACTTATGCATTTAAAATATGAACATATGCATTCAAAATATGAACATGTGCATTGGTTCATTTTTGAATGTGTATGAACATAATTAAGCATTTCAGAAGGTGAACATATACATAAAAAAATATGAACATATGAATTAAGAAAGTGAATATAAGCATTTCAGAAAGTTTACAAAAGGATTCAAAACATGAACATGAGAATTTAAAATATGAACATATGCATTTCGCAATGTAAACATAAGGTATCCGTTTGATTTCACAATTTTTTTTTGACAATTCCAATAAAAATTTCGAACAATAGAGAGTATCGAATAAATATTCAAACAAGATTAAGGTGATAATCATATAAATTCAAACAAAATTAAGTGAAATTTATATAAAATTGCCTTGTTTTAGGGAAGATCCTTTTGATTTTGCATCTCTTCTCTAATGTCCATTAATGTTTTTGCATTTTTTTAGTGAGGAAATGAAATAGAGGAGAGAGAAAGTGAAAAAGAGGAGAGAGAAAATCATATAGAAGAAAAAAGTTTTGAGTTTGGAGGTGACGTTACATTTATTGGGTGAGGGTGGGTGTATTCGGTATGAGTGGTTGTATTGTTGTTTCCGTGTTTTTTAGTTTTAGGGCTATTTTTTAATTGGGTTGTGTGTAATTGGGTTTTGGGCTGCATTGTTACACCTATCTAAGGTGCACAAGGGTACACCTTAGACTAATTGTAGTTTGTGTACTTTTTTCGGATATCGGATCGAATATCCAATCCGATATTCGATATCCGACTTTTTTTCGGACATAGGATATCCGAAATTCAAAATTTCGATATTCAATATCTGGAATTTTTGTATCTGATGCGGACTGGATTTTCGAATTATCATATAGTTTTGCTCAGCCCTAAATTAGGTAAAATTTTGCGGAATTTTAATACAAAACATAAAAGGAACTTACAGGACACAGTAAGATTCTACGAGGAAACCTTCCAGGGCCCAACTGGAAGTAAAATCTCGACCCTTCCTGGGATTTTCAATCAAACTCCACTATAATAGGGCAACTCCTAGTTACAACCTTTTAACGCAGACCTTTCTCACAAGTTCCTCCGTGAACACTTGCTACCTGATGGGACCTTATCCTACCCAACTTAAGTCCCACTTAGGTTCACTCAGCACTCCCGGAGTGCCTACACTCGACTTCTCACCAGAAGCTCACTCACTGTGCTCTCACAGCTACCACTCGAATTTTAGAGACTTTCAAACTCCTAGACTCATACGAATTTTAGAGAATTCAAACTCCTAAACTCAAACGTGAATTATCAAGAATTCACAAACACCCCAACACCAATTTAACATAAAGTCTTACTCTATTATATAAATGGAAAGCTACACATGAAACCCGAAATCAAAATGATAAAACTTAAACCTTTTGACAAACTTACTCTTAAGCACTAAGTGGTTTTCACGCTTAAAACTCCCACTTTACTTCGAAGTACTTCTTCTTTATTTACAGAAGTTCCTCTGCTTACAAAGTAGGGTTTTTAGAAAACTGATAAGCCAAACAAAAATTCAAACTTGTCATCATTTCAAAACTGAAATTAAAATAAACTTAATCCCATGTTTTTATAAAACCTTTTTCTAGCTTAATTCGTTTTATAAAAAAATAAAGTTTTATGAAAAAAAATAAAACCAAGTAAACCAGATTTTGAAAGATCAAATCAAATAAAATAATTTTTCATAAACTTAAAGTTATCTTTTACGAATTACTTAGTTTGCCAAGCTCTATTCGATTTATAATAAGTTTCATGTATATCAATCAGATATATATTTACATCAACCTACAAAACAAACTTATCTTTAATACAGCCTAAGTTATGAAGTTCATCTTTTTCGGTTGATATCGCGATCTCTACACTAGTCTTTGATTGTTGAGGTTGTGTTCCAGCATTACATCGGAACTAGGTCGTTACAACCCGTTGATAAGTTCTGTTAGGGAACTCCTTATAATTTCATCAATCATTTGAAGTAAAATATTATGAGAAATCATTTGACAATCTTAGAATATTAACCATATATATAAAATATGAAGTAAAATATTATTTATAATACTCCAGCAAGTATTGAATTTAAAAGTTATCACTATGATTAATGCAAAAGTTTTTTTTTTTTTTTAAAAAAAGAAAGAATTGATTTAAGTATTTGAAAAAAAAAGGATATTTTGTGAAAAACTACTTTTTAAACTTTGAATTTTGCGAAAAAATACTCTAAAAATAAAATGTTGTAATTAACTACCCTATAAAGTATAAAATGTTGTAGTTACTTACCTTATAAAGTATAAAATGTTGTAATTGACTACCTTCCACCGGAATAACACATTTGATTTTTATTTTCCGGTGTTGACCATGTCATGTGAGGGTCACATGACCCTTTAATGACTTAATTCCCCCCCTTTCTCCCAAATTTTCCCGCTTTATACCAACTCTTTTCCTAAACAATACGATTATTCATATTTTATATTGTTTATTTGCAACCCCTTCAATACTTATATGGGCTTAATTGGTGTAAAGCGGGAAAATTTGGGGAAAAGAGGGACAAATAAAAGTCAAATGTATCATTCCGATTGAAGGTTGTCAATTACAACGTTTTATGTTTTATAAGGTAGTTAATTACAATATTTTGTTTTTAGGGTAGTTTTTCACAAAATCTGGAGTTTAAAAGGTAGTTTTTTCAAAAAAAAAAATCCAAAAAAAAAATTTGATGAAAGAAATAAGAATTAAAAAAAATACCGTAAAATAAATACGAAGTATTAACAGTAAGCGGTTAATTTTGGTAAAGTGAACATAAGTGAACAGTTATTCAAGATTCAAGCAGGTGATCTCTTTTTATTTCCCTCTACAACATGACGCGTCATGCTTTTTATGGTAGTACCTAAGAGACCGGTTGTTTGTAATAACAGGTCTCTTTCGTTAACTTTTTTTTTTTTTTGGTAAAATGGGGTACAATTGTACCTCTGTCTGTGTACCTCCTGGATCCGCCAGTGTTCCTACTTCAACTACCATAATTTACTTATCCTGCAAAAATTACAACACTAGAAAATCCTTATTAGATGGAAGTTTGCTCAATCATAGACATCATCATCAAAACATCATAAGGGTCAACAGTTTGTTTTCAAAATATAATTTTTTTACTGATATAATTAAACTAGGTTAAGTCCCGTGCCATGTACGGTAATTTATTGGTATTTTAATAAAGCTCAAGAAGAGGCTAGAGTAAAAGGAGGTCGTTATGAGCCGCCATGGTTGGTTCAAAACGCGGTAGGCAATACGCCCCTTTATGAAGCACTCAGAGTAAATCATGGCAAGGAAGTGGTGAAAAAACTATTAAAGCTGGATCTTGCAGTTACTGCTAAATTGACAAACAAGCTCAATGAAACACCTCTTCATCTCGTAGGTGGACGTCCTGAGGGTAAGTCACTAAAGCTCTGTCCTCTCCTGTGAAAACAAATGTGTCAAAACCTGTGATAACTTAATTGTCCTATCCTGCTTGATTAGCTGCGGAACCACTGGACAAAGACGACATTATTACATTAGATGAAGCAAATATGGATGCGGCTTGCACATTTGACAAGAATGGTCTAACACCTCTCTTAAGGTCGGCTCAGAATTATAATTTGCTTATAATTTCAACATTTATAAAGCAATCCCCTGAAGCAACATATATGTCCGATGAGAAATATGGCAAGTCACTCTTGCACCTGTTAATAAATTATCCTGCATACTCTACTCACAACCTTCTTATAGGAGAGCCAAAATTAAAAAGATTACTTGCCTATGATGATTATGAGGGGAACACGCCATTGCATTTGGCAATTCAAGGTGGACGCTTTCAGCATGCAATTAATTTTCTTAAAGATATGGAGCCTCAAGAGATGAAGGATCTTCTAGAAAAGAAGAATGATGCCCGTACAACTCCTTGCGATTTAATAACATCTGCACAAGAGATTCCAACTGAAGTAAGTTCTCATTATTCTATTCTTAGTTCCACTATTCTTCATTCTCAAGTTTATACACATATATATACTACGTATTACAGAAAGTAGAAAACTGTTTTTTTATGATTAAATGGAAGGATTTTTTTTTTATGACCCACAAATCAATTTATGCTATAACAATGCATGTTTAGGATTATTTTTTTAATTACTTACATTATTTTTTTGCTAATTCGAGCTTAATTCGGACCCCTACAGGCTAAAATGGCCCCTAAAACCTTAAACGAAGATTTTGTGACATGTTAAGCGATGAAAAAGTTGAATTGGGCTGTAATTTACAATTTATACGAACTTTTGGCTGCAATTTGCAAAAAAAAATAATAAATAAATGGCTGCAATTTGCAAAATACGAACTTTAAATGGCTGCAATTTGCAAATTTTCCATTTTAAAATTGTAAAAGAAAAATAGTGGGGTTAATAGTTTATTGAAAATTAATGAATGTGAGAGGAGAGATATAATAAAAAAAATAGTAGTGGGTTTGGATGGGGACCATGAGAGGAGAGAGATATTTTTTAATGTAGCTTTTTGCCAAAAAAAGAAATGTAACACTTGTTAAAACACGGCCAAATTTGGTAAGTGTAACACTTAAAAAAACACGGACGGATTATAACAAAAGAATATAAGAGATATAAAAATAAAAATAAAAAAAAGTTAACATTTTAATAGAACATTTGAAAAGAACATAAGCATATAAAACATTAAAAGATATACGAAATAAAAACATAGGAGATATAACAAAAGAGCATGAGAGATATACAAAAAGAACACACGTAATATCTAACTATAACTAAAGTAATTAGCGCTGACATCATATTAGAGCATCTCCAATGGGCAATGGCAAGCTACAATGCTTTGTAGCTTGCCTTTTTTCATATAAATTTTTAAGCTACAACACTTTTTTAGCAACAAAGTGTTCCAATGGTAAGCTAATATATTTTTTAGTTTGTAAACAATGAATTTTAAAAAATAATTAAATAATTATACACATGTTACAATATAAGTGGAGTTTATTTGTCTCTTTTTCAATCAAGCATGTAGCTTGTTTGGGCTACAATTGCTAATTTGCTAGCATGTTGCTCAATTTGTTGTTCTCCAATGGTAACCATGTAGTTAGAAATTTTATTTATATTGCAAGCAAGTCGTCCTTACAATTAAACCATTAGAGATGCTCTTACTATCCACATGTCAACCTCTCTTAAAGATATTCCCGTCAAAATTATTAGTAACATCATTTTTAAAAGATAAATAAAGGTTTTGAAAATGGTAAATCTATTATACATTTTCCTAATTAAAAGATTTTTTTATATAATTAAATAGATCACTAACTACACAATTTCCAGTGGAGTAAAAAAAATAAGTGCAATGATTGGACACTTGGACCATTTTAAATTTTTTAAACATTATCTTTCCTCCACTTTTTTTTTATATTATATAGATTAGGTTAGAACCCGTGCGATGCACGGTTTATATAAAACCTATTTTTTATTTGTACACTTTAAAAATAAATCGCTATTATACATGAATATAAATAAGAATTACATATATTTTGTAATTTTAAATTATTTTTTTTATATTAATCAAAATTATTACTAGTATATAGTATCTGTTCAACGTTGTCTACTTTATAGTTCAATGTTGGAGGTCATTTATTAGTGTGCTAATAAAAAAAAAATCAATTTCCAACGATAAAATTAATAGGTTTTAGTTGTAATGTAGAAGCTTCCAATATTTAAATTTCAAAAATGTTAAATATGATACCTTTAAAAAAAAGTGACATCATCATTGCATTTGAGCGGGAAAATTTTTATTGAGAAAGTGACATGTGGGCAATGGTGATGTCAGCAACTTCCGTTTTAGTAATAGTTAATATATTTGAATCGGCGATTTCCACTCTTTATCAATCCATCAGTTTGTTATACTACGTGTTAAATTAAGTGTTAAAGACTATTAAGCCAAAAAAAATTATTATTAAAATTGTACATCACACGAGCCTTATGTAGTTTAAAATAAATTTCAGCTGGATGTACCAACTGGCAATTACCAAGCATGGTACATTCGCCTGTATTTTAGAAATTCAAATTATCACTCCTACGTTTTCTATTATTTCTCTCATGTTACATCACTAGCTCACATTTAAATTATAAATTACTAACAAGCTTCATGTTTAGAGGTGTTAATTTGAATAACTATAGCGAGTCTGGGTTGATACTTACTGGTTAGGTCTTGTTGGGTCGGGTATTTTTGTGGCAAAATTACCCTTTTAACATGCCTGGGTCGAGTCAGGCCAATTTCATAAGGTTAAGATTTGTCACGTTCGCGTAAAATTTGAATGATTTCAGGTCAGTTAAGTTCAATTTAAAACTAACTTTGATTTAGTATTTGGTCAATTTAGATTCAAATCCCTTTCATATTTAATTTGGCCGAATTATGGTCGAGTGGAACAAATTCAATATTCAAATAATGTCATTTTTAAATTAAAGTAGTTATCGAGTTGAAGAAATTCCAATTCAAATTCAATATTCAAATAAATAAATATTTGAAGAAATTTTATTAAATACGTATTGTTGTAAACAGTGGTTTTAATTGTAAAAAAAAAAAAAAGGTTTTAGTAATGTTCAAGAATTAAAAATTGTGTAAAAAAAATTAGATGAGGCGAATACAAAGCTTAAAATGTAATTTTATGTACTTTGTATGAACGTGAAGTAAACTTGTTACTCCGTAATACTTTCTAATTATTAAACTTAATTAGTATATATATAGTAGTATAAGAACTTGAATAAAAAACAAAAAAAAAATTGAGTATATATATATATGGATCAAAAACATTATTATGTTTGAATAATAAAAAAAAGGTCAGTAGTAGGTAGGTTGGCTTTAAGTTTATGGCCAGGTTAAAATTGGGTCAGGGTAATATTATATTAATTAGTTCGGGTCAAAATAGATCGGATTGAATTGGGTTGAGTTAGGCCGGGTAATTAAAAACCAATTTGGTTTGAGTACAAGTCGGGTCAAATCGATTTTTAATTGAGTTTAGGTTTAGTCAAGTCGATGCCAAATATGTTTCAAAAAAAAAGTCGATGCCAAATAAAGTACCTGGATCCAATTCAAATTCGGGTTGAGTTTAGGACGGATTCAGAATGGGTTTAGGTCTAGAATTTCTCGTGCCAAATCAAAACGAATGGTTTTTTTTGGGTTAGTTTGATTATGACACCTCTATCCATGTTTACTTATGTGACGATCAAACTGTGCACCTAAAAATATAAATAATGAAGGTAGCAAAGTAATAATAGGAAATCAAATGCTTGGTCCCTGCAGGCGCCGGTACAAAGTACCGTACCTACCATTCAAAACAACATCAGTTTGTAAATAAAACGCGAAGGTATTTTGCTACTTTGATTAATAAAAAGGCGGAAAGAACATATACTATGAAACAAAAGAACATGAGTGTTTAAAGAACATAGCTCTAGTTTATAAAGAACGCGAAAAATAAAGAGGTAAAAAGTAAAAAGTAAATTATTTTTTTACAGTATAATACTTTCTCTAGAATATTGACAAAACAGTAGTTTCTCTCTCTAGAAATATTTTTCTCTCTCTAAAGTTTCTCTCTCAAAAAGTTGAAAAAAAAAACCCAAAAAACTCAAAAAAAAACTTCAACTTCAAAACCCTAAGCATTTTTTGAAGAAATTTGTACTTCTAAATCCAAAATTCTTGAATATGGTGGACAAAAATTGCATTTTAAGTATAATTTTCGCAATGCCTAAGTGTTTAATTAGGAATTTGATTGGGTTCTTTTTTTTGCAATTCATACGGAAATTGTTTGTTACACTTTGTTACTTTTTTTGTTGTTTGATTTTCGATTTTTTTTTGCAATTCGTTTGATTTTTTTTTTTGTGATTTTGGGTTCATTTGTTTGTGCTACAGTGATAAACAAGTTGAAGATGGAGATATTGAAGGCAATCAACCCATTAAAATATATAAGAAGAATGAAAAAAAGAAAAAAAGTGATAAAGTTGCAAAGATTGTTGAAGAAGCTATTGTAGACCCATTAATTTCACTAGAAATTGAAAAAGAAAGCATTCTTGAAGAGGAAAATACAAAGTAAGTACGGAGTACATTATATTATATGTATATAATTTAAACCATTTTTGTTCTTTTCTTATCTTGGATCTGTTGTGAATGTCAATATTTATTTGAATAATGGTTGAAGTTAGGTGTATAATAATGGTTGAAGTATAAAGTATTGATGTTCTTTGTATATAAAACTCATGTTCATTATATATATTCGCATGATGTTCCTTTTAAATGGGTAGAATGTACTTTATTCTTATTGCTTGATTTTATGAATATAATACTTGTGTATTTGTTAAATTTATATAATGTTCTTTGCATATAATACTCATGTTCTTTGCATGTAATACTCATGTTCTTTAATGAAACATTCCTCATTTGTTATGTGAGAAAGAAAGATAGTTAGGAGGTTGCTTAGATTAAAAAGTCAACTGTCATATATTAATTATTGTCTTGCTATTTTTTGTTCTGTGTTGCTATTTTATGGCATGGTTAGCACCTTTAGTGGTGAGCTAGTGGGGAGTGGGGACCTTTTTTGTTCATTCTGTGTACATTGAAATATGATGTGGACAGAAAAATGCTATTAATAAAGTCTAAACTTTGATGGGGACCTTATAGAATTTGTTTGAATGCTAAAGCAACTAAGCAAGTATTTTGTGGAAAAGAGTATTGTACCTGCTTCTAGAGTAATAGAGTATATGGGGGTTTACTAGTATTTTAAGCTAGTCAATATACTATGAGTAATTAAGTTTTTAATAGACTCCAATCTGTATTAGGGACAATTGCTAATATAAAATGTTAATGGGAATTCAATAGAGTTAAAAGGGAAAGAGGAATAGAAGGAGGATACTAGGAGTCTAGAGTTCGTTAAAATAAAGTAAAGGTAACAAAGTGTTGCTACCTTAGCTAAACCAGTTACCAAGATAAAGTGGTCATGATGCATATCATGCTAAATGCTCGTGTTCGTTGCTTCAAAAGCTATTTAACACTACTATTTGAAACTTATTGCAACCTTTACACATTATAAGTTATTTGACAAAGATGACAATCTGATTTTTTTAATTTTTTTAGCCTTTTAATATTGGATATTATGATATATATATATATGTGTGTCTCTTCAGATTTGGAGAAGAATCACATGGACTTGAACAATCAAAAGATGAACCTCGCATAACACAGTTAATTGATCAACAAGAAGGTGAACATCCCTCGGTAGGTGAAGCTGGTAAAAATGTGACCAAGCCAGAGGAGTCGAATGCAATTACTGTACTTATGAGGGAGCCGAAAACAGAAAAAAAATCACAGCCAACACAAGGAGGTGACGATGCTTCCAAGAAGATAAAACCTTATGGCTTTAAGCAAATAGCATCAAAAAAAGGTGAGAACCAAATATGTTGTAATTATTTTTATTGTTGTATCATTATTGTTATACTAATATTCATGATATATTAATAACATATTTACATATTTGCATGCACAATTAGATCAAAAAGAGGAGGAAATAAAAAAGGCAAGGCTCCTGTAGAGGTTGATGATGATGAGAAAGAAGCTGAAGAAAAAGTATTTGAGACAACTCTTGTGGAAGCTCATGAATCTGAGAAAGGTCTTATGGATGCTCATGAAAAAGCTAAAGAAAAAAATAAGAAAAAAATTGTTCTAAAAAAGAGGAGGGCTCCAATGGGTGAAACGTACTTTGAGGTAAGGGAACAACCTGAAAAAGGTGTTCCTCAATCTATTTCACAAGCAATTAATGAATCATCAATAGTTGTGGTACCACCAAAGCCGGTTGCTATTGTGAAGCAATCAAAGGTGAAGAGAGCAAGAAGGGAAATAGTTGCTGCAAGTGATGATGAAGTAGAACAAGATGAAGATGGGGAAGAGGAATATGAGCAAGGTGAAGATGGAGATACCAATCAAAGAAATTTGCAGACTAGGCAAACTGTACAGCCGTTGATGATATTGACCAGAAGTTTGCAAGAGCAAGAGCAGCAAGATAAATTGCAAGCCATCAAGGATATGGGTTTTGGTGGATTCCTAGATCTTGATTTTCCAAAAGGCAAGCCAAATTTCTGTGCTATGTTAGTTCAGGAGATTGAAGAGAATGGGATGTATATTAAGTGTGATAGGAATCGATCTCTTGATATAACGCTTATGGATGTACATTTGGTATATGGGATTCCATATGGAGGAGAAGACATTGTGGAAGCTAAGCTTGATGATCCCATGTTCAAGGAGGTATTTGAAGGTTTTAAGAGGTACCATGGGGGTAGAATCCCTACATTGGGCGCAATATGCAATAAATTATCCAAAGTTGAAACTCCTCTTACTGATGATTGGAAGAGAAGTTTCCTAGTTCTGGCTGTAAATTGTTGCATCAAACACATAACCAACCCACAACCTTATTTCAGGTATTAGTTGTTACTTTATAATAAATGTTCATTTATTTTCTACTCAATGTACTTTTTTTTTCTACTGAATGTTCTTTACATTTCTCATTACAATGCTTTTAAAAAATGAATTTTCACTTATTTTATAATGAATGTTCTTTACTCATTTTAATGTTCTTTTTAGTTATTCAAAATGTTTTTTTTTACTATAAACTGTATGTTCGTTAATAAATTATATTATGTTATTTCGTGAATATGATCGTCACTTCAAATAACTAATATTATATGCATTAATTATGCTTTTTTGTAAGCTAAATGTAATTTTTTTTTAAAAAAAAATTTACTATGTTGATGGAGTTGTGATTGAAAATCAGGTTTGTTACTTTGATCGATTGAAGAAAAAGTTAACCTTCGATGAGCCAAGAGATTTTCCACTCCTCGAGGTTTGGAAAGGAAAGAAGATCAGAGATAGAATTAAACTTGAGTTGAAGTCAGGTATTGGGCTTGGTATTATGTTGGATAGGATCAAGGTCCCATGGACAGTGAAAAATCAGAATTTGCTTCTTAAAGAACCTAAACAACAAGAACCCAGTCCAAAAGAGCAGCATCAGGAAGAAGGTTTCAATCAACAACATGAGACAAAAGAACAACATCAGGAACATGACAAAACAAATCTGAATTCCCCTACTAACATGCAGGTACTATGAAGGAAATAATTTGTTATTTGGATTTATTATATTTATTTATTTACGTCAAAATTACCGTACTAAAGATAATAATCATTATGGTATAATAATATGTTCTTTATTAAACATTATAATTTATGCTTTCTTGTAATGTCATATTATTATTGTATCTGTAGGAATATAATCAATTGTTGCGTGAGGTAACAGAAAGAATTGCATCGGGGTTTGTTAACCTCTCTAATGTACTGAAGTTGGGTGAGAAATTCTACACTGCACCATTGGTTGAGAAAAATGCAATGTACAATGTGGCAGCCATGTGGTCAAAGTGTTCTGGGTATAGAATTCCCCAAGAAATTCAACCACAAACTCAATTTCAAAGAGGAGAAGGGAGCTCAATTCTAAGTCAAGACAATGACTTCTTTGGAGCAGACTGGTTTGGGAATATGATTGATGATGTTGTGATGAATGTCCTGAAAAGTAACGAAACTATTGAAGATAGACAACCAATCAATCCCCAAGACCAGGAACCAATCAATACCCAAGACAAGGAACCAATCAATCCCCAAGACCAGGACCAATTCTTAAGCACTGGGATTCAGTCCCCAAGTTTGACCCCACTCATTTTCAGCCAAGAGTTGCCTCCCACTACTTACGATATGCCTACACTCCCATTTGATCTGACTCTAAAACTTAGTTTAGGCAGTGAGTTTGAAGCTATGGACTATGATAAAATCTTCAAGGAGGCACAATTGGAAAATAATGCAGTTGATAGTGTGTTCACAAACACAAAAAATGATGTGGAAAAGATTGGGTAACCTATTGACCTCTTGTTTGTATTTGATATGTCTTGGTCTGTAATAAATATATGTGTAGTTATTAGTGTGATAAATAATGTTATAATCTTTGATAGTTTGTATTATTTTCTTTAGTATAATATGAAATGTTCTCTAGATTAATATATGATGTTCTTTATTTGATGCTAAATGTTCTTTATATAAATCAGGTGTTCTTTTATATTTATATGGATGATCTTGTCTGAATAATGTCATGTTCTCTGATGGTTTGTAGTATGTTCTTTAGTATAATACAAACTGTTCTCTAGACTAATATGTAATGTTCTTTATTAGATGCTAAATGTTCTTTATATAAGTAAGGTGTTATATTCTGTATAATGTCATGTTCTTTGATGATAACCAGTGAAGAAAATATTGATGATGATAAAAAAGAAGGTGGTGTTGAAAGTACAACAGATGTGAAAGATTTAGAGAGGTATGATCTGTTATAGTTTTTTTTTTTAAATTTGATTTATATTTATTAGTGTTTATAAAATTATTGATTTAATATATTGTTTTAAAGTGAATCAAGACAATCAGAGTCAAGGAAGGACAAAGTTCAAGGATGTGAAGAAAAAAATAAAACAGGAGGAAATGGAAAAAAGAGGTATAATAGTTATAAATATATAATATGTTCTATGTTCTTCAATTCATTAGATTATATTCTTTTTGTAAGTAGTATGTTCATTATATATTAATCATGTTTTTTTTATAGTGATGAATCCCCAAAAAATGTCAAGAGAAAAAGAAAATTGCCAATGATCTTCAAGTCTCCATTCTTGATCAAGTATGCCCATTTGTTGGAAGGTTCAAAAGAAGAAAAACAAATGATGTGGGAATTTGCACTTGCACCTGAACTTCCTCTTGAGTAAGTTTAATTTACATATTCTTTTTAATAAACTTTAATTTTATTCAACTTTACGATCCCAAATTTATTAAATATTTTTTTTTATAGTGATACAATATATGATGATGGGCAAGTCATGTTGAATCGCAAACAGTTCAAGACACTCTTGAACGATGTATATGTGTACTATGAATTTGTTGATGCTTGGTCAAATGTTATGAACTGGAGAAATGCTGAACTTAACGAGAGCCGAATATTTTTTCCCACTGAAGCATTTGTAAGTATTGTTTCTATTGGGGTAAAATTATATATATATATATATATATATATATATATATATATATATATATATGTGTGTGTGTGTGTGTGTTGGCAGAATTTCTTGTGCATGAATGATGGATATAAGGACAGTAGTCAAGATATAACTGATGAACATAGGCTAAATCAATTCATTGACATACTCAAATTTTACATGGAAGCATTAGAGATTGAAATGACAAATCAATTTCAATTGGTAAGCTTCATTTTCTTTTACTATCTCGGACATGTTCTTTAGTATTGTAATATATGAATGTTCTGTTGATTTTAATTAAATGGTCTTTAATTCTCAACGAAATCTTTTGTATATTATTTTGCAGATTTTCATTCCAGTGTATGAATCTGACCAATTCTATATATTTTGCATCAACATGAAGGGTAAATATTTGGAAATTATCGACAATATTCCTCTTCAAGAAGGTGTGAATATTAAAGATAAATATAAGGATTACCCACAAAAAGTAGTAAGTAGTCTGTATACTATACAAAAGACTATGTTCTTTTTCAGAAGTTAAAATGTTCTTTTCCTAAAAACTTAATGTTCATTGATGAAATACCTAACAATTTATATTTTGCATGCAGTTAAATGCTTATGCAACTTTTCTTGAGACAAAGAAGTTGAAAAGTCATGGGAGGGTCCGAAAATTTTCTGTTAATTTGTTAAAATTGTTGTGGCAGACAACTACAAACAAGATCGATTGTGCTATATACACAATGAGGCATATGGAAACTTATTACGGAAAAAAGAGGTGGACTTGTGGGTTACAAGCCAATAACGTAAGTATTATAATGTGTTAATATTTACTTTTTTGGAATTGTGAACTTTTATGTATTATTCTAATTTTTTTTTTGCAGGAAAATCCTATGAAGAAGTTGAGGACTCAATATGCATATGACTTGATGATGCATGAAAAAAACAAGATGAAACCAGAGATACATTTTCTTGCTAAGAAACACAGCCATGGTTGATGTTGATGGATTCATATTAGGTTTTCATATGATATTTATATCAAAAGAGAATGTGATGAGTGACATTTATGTTACCCTTAGGGGTAGTGTATTGGTCTCTTTTCTCTTGTTTTTCTTAGGTTTTCTACCTCTTTTCTCCTCTTATGGCTTCCTTTTCTTTTATGGATGAAAAGTATGCTTATTTGCGCTTGTTTTGATAATCTTTATGCATAATTTTATCATCCCCATGCTCTCGTGATCTTTGCTATCTTTTGCAGGTTCCATGACGGTCCTAAGCACGGTAGGAGGCCCCTTGGCCAAGTATGGAGGCATGGGCAAAGACTAGAGGAGCAAAAGGGAAGAAGAGGAAGTTCAAGAGGAGGTGTGGCCGAACCTTTAAGAGGTTCGGTCGAACCAAGGTGTGGTCAAACTTTTGAAAAGTTCGACCGAACCTCCAAGGCAGTTTCAACCAAGTTTTCAGCATGTTTACAGGAGGGGTCGAACCAGGAAAGTTCGACCAAACAAGGATCAGGGAGGTTCGACCGAACCTACCCTGAGTTCGGCCGAACCTACCCTGAGTCCGACCGAACCTACACAGAGTTCGGTCGGACCTTTTCCCGTTTCAGCTGATTTTTTGCGGAGCTTCCTAAGCAATTTTGTAAGGGGTATAAATAGATTTTTTTTTTTTTTTGCTCATTAACAAAAGAGAGAGATTTTTCAGTTTAGAATAGATTTTAGGTTAGTTTTAGGTTTTAGAGAGAGAAACTCTCAAAATTTTAGAGAGAGAAAGTGAGGAGCACAATGGTTTTCATGGATTTTGGATAATCAAATGAGGAATTTGAAGATCTCCACCTTATATCAATGAGCATTTCTTACTTTCTCTTCTCTTATTGCTTTATTTAGTTGCTTTCATTATGCTTGAGTAGTTTCCCTTCTACTAGGTGCTGAGTGAGACTTTGTAATGATTATTTGAGTTATTTGAGATAAATTTGATGATAATTGTGTGATTAAATTGATTGAATTGATGTTGGCATGTTGTTTGTTTTAGATTGGATTGATCTCCCATGATAGCACACTTAATTGCATATTGGTTTTAGTTTGACAAGGGATTGTGAATTAGAACTGATATATTTGATTGCATTTTGGGTAATTTTCTTCTATGCACCTAGTCAATGAGGGATCTAGGCTAGGAATTTGAGAGATTACTTTTGAGTGTAGTTAATTCTCATTATAATTCTTTCTTTGCATGATTGATTATCAAATGGATTCTCATTAGCTTATTAATTGTTCTAAGTGGATCTTTTCCCCTAGTAGACTTTATCATACCTTGTTCTTTATATGTGTTTTAGTGTAGTTGTAGTGTCCTTTATCCGTAAATCGACTTCGGCATAGCTTAGGCATTAGATTAAGAACAATCTAGCATTACCGTTCCTTGTGGTTCGACTCCGAACTTACCACTAGACTTGTTTAGGGGTTAGTTTTAGGATTTATAAATTTATTTGATTGAGTGTGGAATGTGCGACCGTTCTAACGCCCCGTCAAAATGGCGCCGTTGCCGGGGAACGGTGTCAATGCTTGATTGTTTTTGATTGCTTGAGTCTAGGTCTTTGTGTATACTTTTCTTTTTATTTTATTTTTTTTTAATTTTTGCTTGTTTTTGTAAAAAAAAAATGGCAAGTAACTCGTTTCCTCAATATGACAATGAGCCTTTTTGTGAATATTTCAATAGACTTGAGGGATATTTGGATTTTTATTGTTGTAGTCTTTGGGAGGCTTGTGAGATTTGTTATTTTGGTTTGAATGAGCAAACTAGGGATGAAGTTGAATGCATGCATAATGGTGAATTTAGAGCATTATCAATTGATGATGCTTGGGATTTTTATGTTTGGTTTGCTTGGGATGTCTATAATAAGGGTAATCATGATTCTATTATTGATATGCAATGTGTTGATACTTCTAATATTAGCATGAATTCCCATGATTTGTTACATGATCCCTTAAGTGAGCCTAAAACACATGATTTCAACTCTATTTCCTCTTTTTTTCATGATGATGAGGTGCATGCTCAAGTTGATGCTAATGGTGTGTTTCAATATTCTTCATTATTTACCATGCCTTCTTGTGATGTGCTTCGTTCCCTTAATGATGAATCTCATGTGTTTGATTGTGCCCCCACTCCCCAATGTGATGTATATGCTCATGATCTTAATGTTGATTTTTCCAATCTTGGTTGTACTTCTTCTTCTCTTGTTGAGCCTCAACCTTCAACACCTTTTGAATCCCTTATTGCTACTTTTGAATCTCAAATTAGGTGCATTGAGCTTGATAATGAGCTTGGGCCTAGTAAGGAAATGATTCTTAATTCTATGAGAGGTCAATTAGAGATAATGAAAAAGAATGAGGAGCGTCTTGAGGAGGGAAGGAGAAGAAAAGAAGAGTTAGAAAGCCAATTGTCACCCTTGATGCTTGTTTGTGAAAAATCCCAATTTAATGTGTGTGTTGAGGATGATGATGATTATTTTGAGCAACCAAGAGAGTGTGAGGATCCCATTGTTGAGCATATGAGTGATGGTGAAGGAGTTGAGAATGAAGAGAGTGTTGATTTTGAAAATCCTAACCCTTTTTCCCATCTTGATGAGTCTCAAGTGCATGATTGTGATCCTTTTATCCATGAGTATTTGGATTCATTTAAGGTTATGTCTAATGTGTTTATTGAGTGTCAAATGAAAACCCATAGCCTTTTGAGTGAGTTCATTAAGAATGCTTCATGGGAGAGAGACCATTTTGAAATGAATTTGCATCCATTCATGCATGACTTTGAGATTTTAGGCTTTAAGGAAGTTGAGGGAGTTGTTGGTCATGATTGTAGTGAAGGGGATTATGTAGTTCCTCTTGGAAGTTGGATGTTTGAGGGAGATCATGATCATGAGTGTTCTTCTTTTGAGGATTCTATGATTGATTTTCATGCTCAAATTGGTGATTTGAGGAATGGTGGTGAAGAAGAGACCATTTGTAAGACCATTGCTCCTATCCCCTTCTCTCATGTCCCTTTTTCAAGGAATTTCAACCATATCCCCTACACTCCTATATCCCTTCCTTCCTTTGTTAATGAGCCTATTGGGGACCCCCTTGCCTATGAAGATTTTTATGTCCCTCATTCGTCTTCAATTGAGGAAAAGGGTGATTTTGCCACCCAAAAAGATTTTTGTGAAGAGAGTTTGCCTTTCTATTCTTCTTCTTATTTTCTTGAATTTTCTTTTGATTCTTCTTCTTCTTGGAAACTCCCTCTTCACCTTCTTTTGCGTGCACTAATCTTGGTGCATGCCCTTCTTATATCATTTGCTTACTTGTTATCTTATGAGATGTGTAGTAGTGCATTTGACAAGCTCTTGCGATCGTTGCAATATTATTTACTAGAGCGGTCAAGCTTGGACCTTAAGCAAGCCTTTCTCGGGAAGTAACCCGTGTTTTATTGCTTTCATTTTATTTTCTTTTTAGAATAGTTTTTGGCCTCATGGGAATGTTTGTGTGCTTGGTGCTAGGTACATAACTTAATATACTCTTATGCATTGGTTTGGATCAAGAATCAAGGAAGTTTGACTCCACTTTTGCTAGCACATGGAAAACAAGATTCAATTTTAGAGGTAGTCGGCTTCAAGAAGGTTTAATTGGGTCATTTGCGAGTACTATACCCACCTAATATCCGGTAATATCCTTCCTTGCTCTTCCTCTAATGATTTGTGACTTGTTGGACATATGTTGGTTGGTTGGATGACTTTCTTTCTTTTCTCCTCCCATGGATTCTTTGGTTTAAAGTTTGAGCATGTTGCCTCATTCAAGCTTGGGGGAGGGTATTCTATCATGTTTGGTGGAATTTTGATTCATATATGCCATGCACATTTGTATATGCTTTTCCATTTTCTATGTCTTGAAAATCACAAAAAGATTTTTGTTTCTATCAAGGCAAATTTGCAATGTATTTTCTTTTGTTCTTGCTTTGGACATAATACTTTTGGTCTTGTATTCTTGAATGCCTTTCTTCCTAAATTTTAGAGGTGTGCACGGTTTGAGAATGTGTTAGGTTGACTCTAGGATATGGTATGCTAAGGTAGTTGGCTAAGAACTTTGGGACCATGAAGCTCTAGTTCACTTGCTTGTGGTAAGATGGAGTTGCTCTCTATAGTGGATATGAAATCAAGAGTTAGTTATTGCTATCCCTAGTGATGTATAATTGTTCTAGCCTTCATCATACTTTGTTGAGCGGCATATTTGGATCCTTGGCTATTGCATTCTCATATCTAGAACTTGACTTTTAGCTCCCAAGATCGCGACTGAGCCACTTTAGGGGATGACAAAGACATTTGTCTTTTTATAGGATTAATTTTCAATTTTGGATTTGGTTTGCAATTGCCCCTATTACTAGCCCATTTGAGCCATATACATTCTTTTCTCTAACCTTAATACAAGCCTTCTAGCCTTAGTTTCACTTTAAATCCTACCTTTAGTTTGTGAAGCAATTTTGTTTTGGAGCTTGTTTTATTGTTTATGGTGCAAGTTTAGAATTATGAGTTCATTTGCAAAGCAAGTATGTGTTGTATATAATTTTTTGCATAAAACCAAATACATTTTGAGAAAAAAGCCGTCCAAAGTTAAAAGAGGCAAGGACATTTCTTAAAAAAAAAAAAAAAAAAAAAAAAAAAAAAGCTTGGAAAAAGGAATTATTGAAAAAAAAAAACAAAAAGTAAAGAAGAATGTAAAGCACAAAAAAAAAAAACAAAAGATAAAAAAAAGAAAAATAAAAATAAAAAATAAAAAAATAAAAAAAAAAGAAAAAAAAAAGTAAAAAAAAAAATAATAAAAAAGAAAAAAAAAAGAAAAAAAATAAAAAAAAAAAAAGAAAAAAAAAATAAAAAAAAAGAAAAAAAATAAAATAAAATAAAAAAAAAAAGAAAAAAAAAAGAAAAAAATTGTCACCCTTGATGCTTGTTTGTGAAAAATCCCAATTTAATGTGTGTGTTGAGGATGCTTGATGATTATTTTGAGCAACCAAGAGAGTGTGAGGATCCCATTGGTGAGCATATGAGTGATGGTGAAGGAGTTGAGAATGAAGAGAGTGTTGATTTTGAAAATCCTAGACTCAAGCAATCAAAAACAATCAAGCATTGACACCGTTCCCCGGCAACGGCGCCATTTTGACGGGGCGTTAGAACGGTCGCACATTCCACACTCAATCAAATAAATTTATAAATCCTAAAACTAACCCCTAAACAAGTCTAGTGGTAAGTTCGGAGTCGAACCACAAGGAACGGTAATGCTAGATTGTTCTTAATCTAATGCCTAAGCTATGCCGAAGTCGATTTACGGATAAAGGACACTACAACTACACTAAAACACATATAAAGAACAAGGTATGATAAAGTCTACTAGGGGAAAAGATCCACTTAGAACAATTAATAAGCTAATGAGAATCCATTTGATAATCAATCATGCAAAGAAAGAATTATAATGAGAATTAACTACACTCAAAAGTAATCTCTCAAATTCCTAGCCTAGATCCCTCATTGACTAGGTGCATAGAAGAAAATTACCCAAAATGCAATCAAATATATCAGTTCTAATTCACAATCCCTTGTCAAACTAAAACCAATATGCAATTAAGTGTGCTATCATGGGAGATCAATCCAATCTAAAACAAACAACATGCCAACATCAATTCAATCAATTTAATCACACAATTATCATCAAATTTATCTCAAATAACTCAAATAATCATTACAAAGTCTCACTCAGCACCTAGTAGAAGGGAAACTACTCAAGCATAATGAAAGCAACTAAATAAAGCAATAAGAGAAGAGAAAGTAAGAAATGCTCATTGATATAAGGTGGAGATCTTCAAATTCCTCATTTGATTATCCAAAATCCATGAAAACCATTGTGCTCCTCACTTTCTCTCTCTAAAATTTTGAGAGTTTCTCTCTCTAAAACCTAAAACTAACCTAAAATCTATTCTAAACTGAAAAATCTCTCTCTTTTGTTAATGAGCAAAAAAAAAAAAATCTATTTATACCCCTTACAAAATTGCTTAGGAAGCTCCGCAAAAAATCAGCTGAAACGGGAAAAGGTCCGACCGAACTCTGTGTAGGTTCGGTCGGACTCAGGGTAGGTTCGGCCGAACTCAGGGTAGGTTCGGTCGAACCTCCCTGATCCTTGTTTGGTCGAACTTTCCTGGTTCGACCCCTCCTGTAAACATGCTGAAAACTTGGTTGAAACTGCCTTGGAGGTTCGGTCGAACTTTTCAAAAGTTTGACCACACCTTGGTTCGACCGAACCTCTTAAAGGTTCGGCCACACCTCCTCTTGAACTTCCTCTTCTTCCCTTTTGCTCCTCTAGTCTTTGCCCATGCCTCCATACTTGGCCAAGGGGCCTCCTACCGTGCTTAGGACCGTCATGGAACCTGCAAAAGATAGCAAAGATCACGAGAGCATGGGGATGATAAAATTATGCATAAAGATTATCAAAACAAGCGCAAATAAGCATACTTTTCATCCATAAAAGAAAAGGAAGCCATAAGAGGAGAAAAGAGGTAGAAAACCTAAGAAAAACAGGAGAAAAGAGACCAATACACTACCCCTAAGGGTAACATAAATGTCACTCATCAAACACCCCCAAGCTTAACTTTTGCTCATCCTCGAGCAAAACAAAACAAACACAACGGAAAACGATGTATATTTTTTTTTTTTTTTTAAAAAAATAAATAAATAAAATCAGAATGTTCTTTTGATTCATACACTATGTTATTTTGTTTCATACACTATGTTCTTTTGTTTCATACTCTATGTTCATTGGATTCATACAGTATGTTATTTTGAGTCAAACAACATTATGTTTATATGATAACAGGAGGTTTAATAGTATATTTCTTTATATTAAGTGTATGATAATATTATAATGTTTTATAGTATGTTTTTTGAAATCACATAGAATGCTCTTTGATGTATAATACTATTTTAAGGTCAATTATAAAATGAATTATATAATTATTAAAGTTAGTGATAGGTAAATTTTAAAAAATAAAGATATAACAAACAAAAATTGTATATTGAATTACGTGAAAGACTAATGTCATTTATTACAAGATTTCAAGGTAATATACTTTGAAAAATAAAGGTATTGTTTGAAGGAATCAATGAATTATGAATATAATGGTTAACGAAATGTATTCTCCAAACCCAATTACGTTGAATATAAACCCTACAAAAAAAATTAAATAAAAAAAATAAGTAATGATCCAATGAAATTTAAATTTTAATATTAAATAACTAAATTTAGTAACAAAATTGTTACCTGTTATTATGTAAATGGTGTAACATGTACTTCAAAATATTCATCAGGTTCAAAATACTCAATTGAACCACCAAACAAAGAAGAATGAGCCAATGTATTTCCTTCAAGAACTGTTAAAGAGTCCTACACATGTAAGGAAGATTATTAGAAATCAATACTTTATAAATATCATAGATTGTAAATGAAAAGAACAAAAAAAAAATACAAATATAAATGTAAGGAACATACTTTTTAAAAAACAAAATAAAAAATGAGTAAAAGAACATAAGTGGAATTTAGAATGAACATTCATCTTCAACCTTATTAAAAATATAAAGAACATGTAAGGAACCTTATTAAAAATATAAAGAACATTATGAATAAAATTAAAGAACATCATTACAAATATAAATTACCTTTATTGTATCTTGTGCTTTCTTTTTTATTATAGACACACCCTTTGCACTTTTCTTCTTCCATGACTTAATCTTCTGCCCTTTTAGCTTGTTGCATATTTTTTCTTGTGTGCTCTTAAGTCGGATGTTCTTTTGTCCTTTCTTCCTCCTTCTAATGGGGTCTTTTACCATACATTCCTTCTCATTTTCAATGGGTTTTTCAGCAGATGTTGGTGAGTCTTGAAAGACATTAGCTTGAATCACATCTTGTGGCTCTAATAGATTACCACTTTCCAAGCATTGGGCAGCAGCTTGAGCATCTGTGTTATCATCATTTTCTTTCCCGTGACCCTCTTCATTTCCATCTTTTCTCAACAATATTTCAATTCTACTAGCACACTCATTAATAGCTTCTTCAATTACATTACGAGTGCTTAAATCATGTTGTCCACGATCAATTAAACGAATGAAAGTCCTTACATATTGTAGTATCCAAACACTTGAAGGTGTCACACCATCTTTTTCAGCAACATGGTCATCCACCTTAGTGCACATAGCTGCCTTAGTCCACCTTTTCAAGATATATCTTTTTGGTATGTAGGTCACATTGTTGAGATGAAGAACACGAAGGGTATGCTTGCAAAGTAACCCAACTTCACCAAAGTACTTACAAGTACAATCAACCGTAACCTCTGACTCATCAAAAGTTACCGTGTGTGCAATCAAGTTCCTTTTGGGATGTCCAACATGATACTCGTAAAGAGGAGGCTGCATTGCAATAACCCTAGCGGTGCATGGAACACCATTTACAAAGTTATCTTCAAATTGAAGATACATTTGAATGGTGTAAATTCTTCTAGCATGCTCCAACAGACCAACATCAGCCCAAACCAAATGACGATTTCCCGTGATACTACCGTAATCATGGTCATTTTCTTTTCTCCTCCACTCTTCAACAACCTCAATGAAAGTCTTGTAAAAATCACATAAACCATGGGTGAAGTGAAGTCTACGTGAAACAGATTTATTTCTTGTTTCACTCCTTTGAGAAGAAAGAATTCCTCCACTAAAATAGTCTTTTGAATATGCAGGACACCACATCTCCCGAATGTTATGCAAGTTGTTGAGCCATTTGTTATCATTGCACTTGTATTTGGTAAGCATGCTGCATATTAACAACAAAGAACATAATCATGAATGCAAATGAACATAATATTGGACCATAAAGAACAGACAATTTAAATAGGAAGTACATTGGTATAATTAGAATCTTATATAGAAGAAAGAACATATAATGAAAAAAAATGTTTAAATTAATATATAAAGAACAGTGCAAATTAATCAAAGAGCACACTTAACCAATGAAGAGAAAATATGTTATTTAACAAAGAACATAAAAGTAAACAATAAAGAACATAATGGTGATGATTAATGATCATGAGTCTAACTAGAAAAGAACATATATTATTTTAGAGCAATTATAAATTGTGAGATATTAAAGGTTACCTGGACCAATAATGCTCAAACTCAGCCATTGTATCAGTGTACTTCAAAAAAATATCAAATAAATCATTGAAACCTTCCTTTGCTCTTAGTCCCTTGATGTTCTTTTTAGCATTCTCTCCAATGTGCCAAGTACATAATCGATGACGACTATTAGGAAATACAATCCTAATGGCTTTAGCCATTGATTGAGCTTGGTCGGTCATTATAGTGATTGGATGTTTGTCACCCATTGATCTCAAAAAAGTGTTGAATAGCCACTCAAAAGACTCCCACTTTTCATTGATCACAAATCCAATACCAAACATGACATTCTTGTTATGGTGATTCATGCCAACAAAAGGACCACATATCATACCGTATTTATTTGTCCGATATGTAGTATCATGTACCAAAAGATCTCCAAATGCATCATAATCAACTTTCATCCTACTATCACAAAAGAAAAAGGACTGTAGATGACCTTTTTCATCAACATCAAAATCATAGTAAAAAACATACTCCTTTGACTTCCTTTCTTTAAAGTAAGAAATCAATTGTTTTGTGTCACAACCATCAAAATTCTTTTTCTTTTCCCCACTCAAAGCAACATAAAGATCTCTTTGAAGAAAACTAAGATTGGCTTCACAGCCAGCTTGATCCCTTATAACACGATATGCATCAGCAATAGGTATACCATTTTCAGACAAACTAGTAACCATGGCAAGCTGATCACCACTAACCTGTATATAGTATATTTTAACACATGTTCATTATCGTTTCACGTAATGTACATTGAAACAAATCATAATGTTCTTTGTCATATATACATGTACATTAATTCTGAATTAGAAAACTGAGCAACAGAAAATCATATTCATTATCATTTTACACATTGTACATTGAAATAAAACCATAATGTTCTTTTCCATATATATACATGTACATTAATTTTGAATTATAAAAATGAGCAGAAGAAATGAATGCACATTGCAAAATTACAAAATGTTCATTTAATATATGAATTATGTTCATTAAAATAATATATAATGTTCACTAACCTTTCTGTGAGATCTTATCAAATGTCTCTTTGAAACGGGAACCCTACTGTGATTATGCTCCATTTCATGTTTCACCACGCAATATAAACCAGACTCCTTATCAACATCAAACTGGATGTATGCTTTGCAACCAGTACGAAAATCCCTTTTTTGGTACAAAACATCACTCTTTATTTTTTTGAAACCAGCATAAGAACATGTTAAAAATCGCTGCCTTACTGTCTTATCATTCCTTGTTTTTTTTATCTCCTTTACGTGTACCGAATCCATGCTTAAAAGCATATGAATTGTATAATTCACAAGCTTCTTCATCAGACTTCACTTTTCTAAAAAGTAACTCTAAACTAGTAGATTCTGTGAAGCCTAAATATAAATGAATATTGTAGTTATATTAAATGTATATTATAATAAAGATAAATATAACTTTGATGTAATGCTCATTGTATAATATTATAAAGAACATAAAGTTTAAATCAAATGTACATAATGTAATACAATAAAGAACATTGTAACTATTATAAACGGACAAAAAAGAAATTCAGTAAAAGTACATAATTGCAATTTAGAATGAACATCATCTTCAACCATTGTATAATTAATGAAAAAAAAAACCAGAGCAGAATGAACATAAATGCAATTTAGAATGAACATCATCTTCAACCTTTGTATAATTCAAAAAATAACAGAGCATAAACTAATGCAATAATTATTGATTAAAATTTAACATAAATACAATAACAAGGTCAGGATTCAATTCAATTATATATATATTTAGCAATTAATTAATAATTTGCATAAAATTCAATAAAATTTCCAATTACATTCATCAAATTCAATAAAATTACAAAATCAATGAGAAAAATATATTTACCTTTTCCTTCGATTACAATATCATGAAATTCACCACCATCATCATTCTCATGATCATCATCACTGGCAAATCGACGATCGAAATCATGTTTAAATTCATGAGCAGCCATTTTCTCTCTCCAAAAACTTGAAATTCTCTCTCTATCAATGAAGTTCTCTCTCTAGAATATTCTCTCTCTAGAAATTCATATCTAAATTGAAAATGTGATTTCTAATTTATGAACATCCTAATTCAATCAACATATATATGGAAAGACCCTCTTACGTAATTCACGTAAAGCAGAGGTAAAAAAAAAAGAAAGAAAGAAAGTAGCTGCTGTGATTTTCAAAGAGATGTACCAAGCAGCATACCACCTGCTGTATGGTAAAATTTTCAGGAAATCAGTAGTGTATGTGTTCATATTTTTGCCTTTTATTTTTAATGATGCGTTCTTTCTTCCTGTTTTTAAATTGTTGTACTCCATATTAGTTTTCCCTTATTAGGCTATGTTCGTTAACAAAAAACAACTTTTTAGGAAAATGATTATTTTACATGTAAAATAACTTTCAAGGAAAAAACACAATGGTAAAAAAAAGTTTTTCTTTTATTTATTTTTTTACAAGAAAAGAAGGGAAAATAGGAGGGAAAAAACACAATTGTAAAAATAGTTTTTTTTTTTTTTCTTGCAAGAAAATTTATATAGGAATAATGGGAGGATAAGATAGATGAGATGAGAGGTAGGAGGAAAATGCAACGAAGAAAACATTTTCTACTCTTTGAAGAACTATTTTCCACCTTTGGAAAAAAAAAATTTCAAATGACTTTCCACCTTTGAAAAAATTATTTTCCATCCCTTTACTAACCAGAATGGAATGTTAAATACGGGTGTGGACCGCACCTGGAAACTAAGAGAAAGAGACTACTTCACAACATCAAAGAGGGTCCCATCCCAAAATCATATGACAATAGAAGAAGTGATACTTAATGTTATTACGGGCCCAAACTTTGGGCCTAACAATATACTCTGGCTCTAATACCATGTTAAATACAGGTTTGGGCCGCACCCGTAAACAAAAAGAGATTGAAAGTCCACTTCACAAGTTCAAAGTAGGTTATATCCCAAAATCATATGGCAATAGAAAGAGTAGCCTCTTAGCGTTATAAAGTGTTTAACTTTCTCTTCGATCTTTTCTCAATGTGGAACACTTACATGTGTTATTTGGTAGGATATACTTCAACATTGAAAGACCCAAAATATTTTCGGTCAAATTAAAACCCTCAATCACCTAGAAATTATTCTTCTTTATCTTCTAACTTTTCTCGTATATTATACTTCGTACAATTTAGTAATTACTTTACTAACCTCAATTCTAAAATTATTTTGCACTTGTTCTCCTTAGGGTCTGTTCACTTCAGCTTAGTTTCAATTCAGTTCAGCTCAGTTCAGTTCAGTTCAGTTCACTTAATTTTAAGTGGAAACAATAATGAAAATGCACTTAATTAATTTTGTTTACATACTAAATTAGTACGCATGCATAGGCATAAACTTAAGAAGGTATTTAGATAATATAAGTTTTGTATGTTAAAAGTATAAAGTGGGGGTATATAGATATACGAAGGTAACAAAGGGTTTCCAGCTCTGATAAGAGAGGGAGCATTTCAAGCTTTTATGATCTCGAACATATTGGCAATGTGCTTGTCAATGATGGTCTTATTTTGCTTGCTTTGGGTCATCGCTACGACGGATAAAAGCAAATCAGTGGTGTTAATGGATTTCAGCCTGTTATTACTACTATTATCATTATACGCTACTTTGGTTGCTTTCATGATGGGAGTGTATGTTACAACCATCCACACCAAACCCTGGATTGCCGTCATTACTTTAGTTCTGTGCTCTTTGTTAATGCTGCTCATGCACAAAAAGCTCGTCATGGACTGTTTGGTTCCTGCTGTTAAAAAAGGACTGATATGGTTTGGTCCGGTAAATTTGAAATTGAAGAATGGTTTATGGTTTTGCCTAACCTGGCCTCTAAGACAGAGAAGTGATTCAATTGAATTAGATGATTGATTAATGATGATCACCATCCATCTGGGCTTAACTTCCTTCTCAACTTAAATGAAATTACTTCTAATCGTATTTTCTTAATGTTTTTATTATTTGTCGGGAATTTATACAATCATATTCCTTCTTAATCTATTTTTACATTTCTTTTGCATTTCCTACCAAAAATAAAAGATAATCCGTATTGTACGGAGTAACATTTTTGTGTGATTTTATTCTATAAAAACTTAAATATTATAGAAAACATCAAGTTTACTTATTATTCATTACTTAATTGATATATCAATGATTTCCTTTGTCTCCATTAATCTTCCTACTTTTGTAATTTATTTGAAATCTAGAATGTGCGAGAGTTATAAAAAAGTAGGTTTATATTCTTTAATTTTGAAAGGAAATACTTGTATATATAAAGTTATTTATGAACATTAATACTTATTATTTAATAGGTAAAATTGGCCTCAACACTCTAAACTATTGCTTAAGTGCACACAACACCCTATACTTTGCGTAGTAGCTAAAACACCACAATCTAATGACTTGGGTGCAAGACACACCTTTAATGTGTTTTCCAACCACCTTTCTCACTGGAGCCAGTAAGTTAAAAAAAAAATTATTTTTTATTGGCGTGGAGAAAAATGTTCCCTAAATTTCGAAGCTCGTTTAATCCTTAGGAATCCAAATTAAGATCAGAATAAGCAAAAAAAAAAAAATAAAATAAAATAAAAAATATATATATATATAAAAAATGTAAATGATTCTTTTTACGTGTTGACTCCGTGACCGTAGCTAGTATGAGATCTCATCTAACTCCTAGTTTTTGAAAAGTATTTGAAATAAGAGATTCGTAGATCAGACGACCTATAGAAAAGTGCACGACTAATACCCCGTGTACCCCAACCCTGATTGTCATTACTCTAGATGTGCACAAATCCAGAGTTTTATTGCTCATCCATTTTGCACTTTACGTGATTTACAAATTTAGACTTGGGGATGACTAGTATACAAAACAATACAATCAATCCAATATCAATTCAATCAAATAAAGGAAGTTTCCGATTTCAATTCTTGATTTATTAGTGACAAGCGATATTTATTATTGACTCCATTAACTACTTCGGTGTATAAACACCTTGAGTGCATAAAACACCCCACAATCTTAATCTCGTCTTATATGACTTAAATTCTTCCTTTACTCATTATATTTCAATAATCATGGACGAATAGTAAATAAATCATTTCACCAAATCACATACCTTTACCTCTAAGCGTATCTCGCAACATTAATGCAAAAATAATACTTACAATATAGAATAGTGCACAAATATAATCAAATCACAATGTATAATCAATAAAAAAAAAAAAAATCCCCTTTTCCTCAAAAGAAAAAATAAAAATTAAAAAGCTTAAAGTCCACCAATTCCCGCGATCTTTAATCTGAAACTGAAAAAGCTTTTGAGTCCACCACACCACCACCACCACCACCATACCGTGTGTTCACATAATTTGTTTTTCTCATTTTCATTCAAAACTTTTCCCCCATTTTCTCTCTCCTCCATTCGCAATCTACAAATCATCACTTCACCCCTTTGTCTTCTGAGATTTCTCACTCATCAAACAGTTTAACCCTAATTCTCTCAAATTCGGTCTTCAAATACTCTAATTTCCCCCCTTTTACAATCGATTTGATCACGCAATTGGTTTCTCAATTGAGCTAGGGTTTCGAATGTTGTAATTGAAGCGAAAAAAAATATGGCAAGAGTTCTCGATAATTGGGAACGCCTTGTTCGAGCTACTCTCCGGCGAGAGCAGCTTCGGACTGCTGCTCCTACTCATGAGCGCCACCCTAGCGGCCTCGCTGGAGCTGTTCCGCCTTCGCTCGGTCGTGCTTCCCATATTGATGCTATTTTGCAGGCTGCTGACGAGATTCAAGATGAGGATCCTAATGTTGCTCGCATTTGTATGTTTTTCTTTCTCATTTCTTGTCAATTAATGGTATTTTATGATTGCGAATTCGTGTTTTTATGATTTTTGATGCTTTTGCTTGATATAGTGTAGTTTTTGGGAATTCATGATATTGAGTGATTAACAATTGCGTAGATGTAGATAAAATTGTGGTATGTTTTAAAAAATCTTCTTGTTGGTACTTTTTTTGAGCAAAACTTGAATAGAAGTTATAATTAAGACCTGCAAAGTGTTGGATATCAAGCAGAACGTCTTCGGTGATTACATGAGCCGGCCTATGTGACTCTGTGAGAATGAGTGAGCTGGTGGCTTAGTGTGGACTTTATGATTTGATGCTTTACTGAGTTACAAACATGACGTCGTATGATTACGAGAAAAGGTGGAAAGGAATGGAGAGGCAAAAATATTGATTAGACATCCTATAGTCGGGAGCATCGTAGCTAATATGTACAATATTTGGATTTGCTTGAAAGCATGGTATGTTAAGAATGGGCTGTTTTTACCACTCTCATTCCTTATAAAGCTGGTAAAGCTTTTTATAATTTACACTCATGGTGCTGTCACTGACCTAAATGGTATCACTTTTGAGTCTTTTACCTCGATGAGAGTCATTACCTTATCCCTCATCTTGACGGTTGACGCTAGCACCTAGTGGCCTAGTGGGTGGTATCCGGGAAAGGTTTGACGATTCTTACTGCGTAAGGCTCAAGCATTCACTTGATGTGAGCTGTTGTGATTACCAGCCTCCTTAACCTTTGTGCTAATAAGTGTTGTGATTGGTATTTCTAGCTGAAAAACCAAATGATTTCTCCATGTCCATGAGAATATTGGTAGTGACAGATTCCTTCTTTTAGAGGTCACAACATTTTGTTTCCCTTCAAATGACGTGGTAGGAGTGTCAAATAGGTGTGAAATTAGTGGACTCAAAATCCATATGCCTTAGAAGAGTCAGAACATACAATAACATTGTGGATGATTCTCCCTTACAAGTTACAACCTTGCTTGTCATTTTTGTTCCCTTATCATATTCTTTCCATTAGCCTTACTTCAAAGTAGATCTTTATATTCCAATCAAGTTCTTAAGGATCAAATCACCTCCAATCAAAGAAATGTCTATTGTTTGCTCTTTCCAATATAAACCACTTCGTTTGTAGTTGTCCCTACAAAGATAAAGAGCACAACCCAATCTCTGGAGTTAACCCAAAAAGCCTGAAATAACAGCCATCTCACTGTGAAGGAAGACATGAAGATCATATCTAGCACCTCTATGGCAGTTGATGTCTTGTTGAAATCAAAATTCTGCTAACTCAGCTTTAGCAGAAATTTGTTAATTTACCAGGGCCTAGGCTATGTTCGGTTCAACTTATTAAGTTGATATCAATTTATTTCGGAAATAATTGGATCAAATCTTGTCTTTTTATTTGTTTTATTTATCATTGAATATCTTTATTTTCGTGATTCAAAAAATGATGAAGTTTCATATATGAATCTAATGACATCTCATTTGCAAATTTTGTTATTTATTATTTTTTTATTTTTAATCTTACGGATTAGTGTTCAGATTAAGTCAGAGTTTGGTCAAATGTGGAAATCAGATCATACCAAATCAGAAAAATTTAGATGAGATCATGTGAACTAAACATAGTCTAACTACCTAAATCCTCCACATTTTTTCTTATTAGCCTCGCATATAATTATATGTACTTTGAATTTATACAGGGCATCATTTCTGTGCTCATAGTGAGCTTTCTATTAGAATGTTTATGTCATAATTGAAGAGCGCAATTCGTAGTCTCCACCTCTACAGTACATAACATACATCATGGTTAAAGAGCCCCACTCGCTTTTGAATGTGCAAGTTATTGTAATTTCCCCCTTGAAGTCACCCTCTTGCGCTTGCTAATAATGGTAAATAAATTAATAGCATGAAATGTACTATTTTGTTGATCTAATTATTGAATTTGGGAAGCTACTGCACTTGTTTGATCAGTTCTTCCCGTTTTCATTTCACTGTGCTGTTTAAACTGCTTCCCTTACATTTCGAAGCAAGAAAAGTTTTACGTAGGAATTGATGTAAGGGGAAACATGCAAAACTATACTCATGTTTTGTAAACCGGTCAATAAATAGTAACTTTGTTGTTGCTGTATAATGCCTAGACAGCTGCACCATTAGCTCAGTGCTGTCATAGGTCTTTTGCATATGATGTTGAATGGCATTGAATTTCCCATTGATGTAACGCTGTTTCTTTTGCTTTTACTAGCTACTACTGCTTTAATGTATATATTATTAGCATGGTCTTGTGGCATAAGTTTGATGCAAAATCAGCAATGTCTGGTCTACAATCTATATTGTTTGCTGATGTTTTAATGTAAATACCTTTTACTGTCTTCTAGTGTGTGAGCAGGCATATTCTATGGCACAGAATCTGGATCCTAATAGTGTAGGCAGAGGTGTCCTTCAGTTCAAGACTGGTTTGATCGCTGTCATTAAGGTATTACATCAATTGTATGTAATTGGATTAATTCCTACCTAATTTTTCTTTGAAGCTAGTGCCTAGGGGTGCTAATATGGTTTATTATTTAGAGGCAATTTTTTTTTCTTCCAATGTGCAAGTATTCCTCTAGATTTCGTCCTAGATTATTGTTTGAATATTTGTAAATTGCTTGTTTATGTAGCAAAAACTTGCCAAAAGGGATGGAGCTCAAATAGATCGTAATCGTGATGTTGAACGCCTATGGGAATTTTATCGCCAATACAAGAGAAGACATAGAGTAGATGATATTCAACGTGAAGAACAAAATTGGCGAGAGTCTGGGGTCTTTAGTACCAATTTTGGAGAGTAAGTGGATTTTTTACTCTGATTTGTAATGTTTTATATTGCTAATCGAGTAATCGCTTCTTGGCCTATTGGGATTTTTACTCTGATGTGGTTCATAGACTGCTTGTATATTACTTTTTTTTTTCTGCCTTTTGTGTTTGATCCTGTATGGTGTATTATCCATCTCTTCATAAATTTATACGGAGAGAGTTGATTTTGGATCGTAGCTTTTTGTTTGGCTTATTCACTAGCTATAACCATGTTAATAAAAAATACTATCTTGTTGCTAAATTCTCATAAACTTAGGATGGAAAAACCTAGGATATATTGTTAATCAAAGTTACTATCTTATTGTTTAACCTAAAAAACCACTAGGATGGAACCTAAAGTGTCTTCTCTTCTATTAATTTTTTGATTTCCTTTTTTTTTTTTTGTGCATATCATGCCTCTTTGTGTTGACTTTTTCCTTTGCATCTAAGTTTGATGACATTAGAAGTTCTCTTTGAATTTGTTATAAATTCTTCACTAAGTTAACAAAGTTAATGTTAACACCTTACCAGTATGTTTTGTTTTGAATAGCATAATTCTTGTCTAAAGTACTCTGCATGGCTGTTGTGCAGCCTCAGATGTGAGTATTTGATTAATATTGGTTCCAAAAGGCTTTTCATAGGAAAATTTTAAACTGCAGATATAAGGATATGCTTACAAGTGTCCTATCTTATGATATTTAGAGTTGTATAGAATTACTTTCCTTCTTTTATGGATGTTTATTCTAGATCTTATCCATTTTCCTAATGTCCATAGTCATCTCGTCTGTTAGGCATCTGACTATCTGTTACAAATACTTGAGCTGAAAGTAAATTTCCACAAATCATCGGCTAATAGTTTGGATAGCTACCTAAATTGCTAATCCTGTCTCCAAATTGTGAAAGTGTTTTAATATTAACTATCACTAAAACAGGCTATACTGACATAATTGATGGACACATGTCTGACCTCTTATGAAAATTTTTCCCACCTTAACTATTGTTGACATCATCCTTTTTTTTCCTCTTTTTATTTTTATTTTTATTTATTATTTTTATTTATTTTTTTATCCTAAGTTCCAAACTACTAAATACTTCTTTCAAAAAATTTAATGAGATTATGACTACACATTTTTTGAATAAAGAATAATAACTACTATTTTAAATAAATAAATAGTTATTTAATTCGTGCAATGTGCTGGACTAACCAAGTTTGGCTTAATTGTGTATCTGTACCGAAACTAGGTAGCATCGATCTGGTTTCTGATTTTCCAATGCTTCATGCACATCCGTGTGTTCTATAGTCATGAAAACCAGTATCTGTAACATCTTTACAAGCTAACGAGTTCCTCACTTCTGCACTAGCTAGTTATGGATTTGATAATTCTTTTTCTTTATATCTTATGTAGAATTTTATTTCTCAGTTTGATGTGAAACTACATTTATATATTCTGTTGTTTCAGATTGGTGGAAATGAGGAAAGTTTTCGCTACATTGAGGGCTCTTGTTGAAGTGATGAAGGAATTAGCAAAGGATGCGGCTCCTGAAGTGGGAAGATTAATCTTTGAGGAAGTATGGTTTAATTATGGATTGTTCCAGATTTTTGAGTATTTGTATAAACTATAACTCTCTTTATATATCATTGCTTCATTGCTTGTTTCTCTGCAGTATTTACAAATTGAACCAATGAATATAGCTTGTATCAATCACCAAAAAAAGAAGATAGCTTTTAGTAGAAAATATAATGCACCAAATGAAGATTTATACTTCCTCTGTTATAATTACTTGCAACGCTTTGCCTTTAGCACTTATTTCATTACTTTGGCTACCATTTATGCCACCCTGATGCACCTTCTATCAGAAATCTTCTGTTATTTTATGGTGGGTACTGATTTGTGAATTAGATAAATGTTAGTAGTTAATCTGAAGTGCAGTTATGTAGTGAATTTTTGAAATTATATGATTGCTAGCTCTAAGTTATATTGGGTTTTGTGTAGGGATTTTTATTCAGTTTAATGGTGACTATATAATTTTGATTGACCATTTTTATGTTCAGATGGAGGTAAGTTAATTATGCTCCTCTAGAGGTTCATATCATCTTATAAAATCATAAAACTTAAAGGACTTTGAGCATGAGTGAATCAAGAAATCTATAATCTCCATTGACCATTGTGTTTGAACTTTGAATTGATTGTGCTCCATGAAATAGTCAAAGAGGGTGCTCGTCTTTGCTTTGACGATATCTTGGAAGGTTTAGATGATTGTATACTCACCCTTAGAGAAGCAGAGCTGTTGGGATCAGTACTTTCTGTACTTGTAGTCATTTTTAACCTTGTCTGCCAGTCAAAATCAATGACCTTACATGTTTTTGCGTTGTACAAATGGCAAGTAATTTTTTTTTGTTGCTATTCCAAGTCTCTATTTCGTGGTATATCGTTATGCTTTTATTCGTCTTTGTGAACCGTGTGTGAATAAACAGAATCAAATGTCTCTTTTCCTTCTTTTCTTAGTTTGACATTATGTATGATTGTATGTAGCTTTAGTTCACGATTACTTCTTACTTGAAAACTTAAGTTTTATTTGCCTTGAGCCGATACTTATACTACGTAATTTATATCTCATGTGTCTTTGGATGGGTCCATTGCAGCTAAGGAGAATAGAAAAGTCTGATGCTACATTGTCTGGTGAGCTCACACCATACAACATTATTCCTTTGGAAGCTCCTTCCTTGACTAATGCCATTGGAGCTTTCCCAGAGGTAAGACTTCTAGTCCTGTTTCTATTTTTCTGCCTCTTGTTAAATATTGTCTACTTGCTGAAAAGATGAGGTCAATGGTTCTAACGTGGACAATAAATATATTTTTGATTACATTTTATACATGGATGTAAAATGTAAAACCATCTTGTTATTTTTACGTTCATAAATTATTTTCCAAGAGCTTCTATATTGTACTGATAAAAAATATATGTAGAAAGAAAATTTGCAAAAAATATTGGAGGGAAGTAGTACAGGTTTTTTCTTACGTATTGTGCCGTGCTTGTGTCTCCCTGCTTTTATCTTTATCTATTTTCATCCATATGCCTAATGCTACGATTTTGTTACATGTTTTTGTTGCTCTTTTGTCTGTTTAGAAAGTTACTTTAATTTTCTGTCATCAAGGATAAAGGTTTTGTCAATTCTTGCAGATTTCCTGTTTTGACATTCCGTACCCAATAATATGTTTCCCTATTCTTTTGTCTCTGATGTTTGTTAAGCCTTTGGTTATCTTTCTGGTTTGTTTGGTTGAATTTTTCATCTGTACTAGTGTTTTGCGGAAGTTGTTATGACTGAGTCTGAATATTGCATGCTTTAATCAGGTTAGAGGTGCTGTATCTGCTGTAAGGTATATTGAAAGTTTCCCAAGACTACCTGCTGCTTTTGAGATTCCTGGCCATCGGGATGTGGACATGTTCGATCTTTTGGAATATGCCTTTGGTTTCCAGGTTTCTTCTGATTTTTTTTTTTTTTTTTTTTTTTGTATTTTTCTGTTTTGTTTAAGTTAATTGCAGTGTTTTTGGTCACAGTACTCCTTTGAGTTTAACTACAATGAGAAATTCTTAATATCCTTGTATTATTTGTTGTTCGTTAATTAGTATGAGGTTACCCCCCTTCTGCTCCTCTGCCACGTGCCCACGTATTTACTGTTTCAAACAGTCCTTTCCTCCATTGTTCTCCCCTTAACATGATTAGAGTTTCCTTTTTCATCATGTCTTTACTCTATTGCTCTTTTGGGCATTCATCTTTTTCAATGTGCAACATTCCAATATTGCTTTAGTTTGTTTATTGTTTAGTAAAACTATATAGAGAATAGGATACATAAAATGAGAAGAGGTAGAAGATTGAAGAAAGACATGTGAAGGATTCACTACTCTTGATACCACTTGTGAAGGATTCACTAATCTCCCTCACTATCTAACAAGCAAGAACAGAAGCAAAGACAGTAAAGCAGGAACAAATAAAAAAAAAAAAGTTTGAAAGGTTGAACCTTGATTGATAGTTGGTAACTTCAGGCAACCACTCTCCAAAGTATCTCAAAGATAATACTCTCAATTACAATAGTCTAATCTCATGGCTTTCTCTCCAAGACAAACATTCTTATATATACAAATCCAGGCTACTGCCACTTCATTAGTTTAGTCTTCTACTACTGTTGCTGCTAGTATTGCCGTTCCACTACTTGGTGTTGCTCTTCCTCTCTTTCAGAACATGCAGGCTTTAATTAGCTTTGCCCTCATGTGCCAACGGTGCTTGGGTGTTTGCTGCTTTCCCCCCTTCTCTGATAGCATACTCTGATTGGCAGTTTAGGCTTGAGTAGGGGGCCGTTAGTTTGGTCCATTACAAGATATTGGTGATCAAAGGGGTTATGAAGTGACTACTGACCTCCATGGAATGGACGTCAAAGCCCTTTATTTTTAATTGTAATTGGATCGTAGGTTAAATCTGAAGGTTGGCTTGAAGTTTTGAGAAAGTAACTGAAAGAATACGGTGTATAAAAGGATATACATTTTTAACACCTGAGGGTTCCAAATGGAGAGTTTTAAAATGTGGCATACTTGGGAAATTTGCTTTTTTTATTGTTTTAGTTTACCAAGGTTTACCTATTGTGTTAATTCAAATTATGTTGGGGTTACGAATATGCCTTTTATTCTTCTTAGTTCAAGAGTTATTTTGAAGGTTTGAGGTTAGTCGTTTTGTGGTAAACATGTTATTGGGTGACACATAAAGAATTTAGTAATTGTTTTGGATTTGCATCATGGACTAATTAATGGAACAATTTGTCAT
This sequence comes from Chenopodium quinoa, assembly GCF_001683475.1. NCBI lineage: Eukaryota > Viridiplantae > Streptophyta > Magnoliopsida > Caryophyllales > Amaranthaceae > Chenopodium > Chenopodium quinoa. The sequence goes on from NW_018742881.1 coordinate 1,922,644, forward strand.
AGTTTTCTTGAGAGGTACTTGTAGTTTAAAGAAGTAACATTTTGATGGATGTTCTATACTTGCCTTTATATTTAAAACTGCACTTTTGTATTTTAAGCTTGTATTTTATAACGATAAGTCTTGAGTGTTGCAATTATATACTCCAATGTATGAGTTAAATTACAACGTGATTTGTGCCTATTTTCTATTCTTTGTTTTGGTGATTGTACTTATGCATTTGTTGAGCTGAAATTTCTCTTTTGCAGAGGGACAACATAAGAAATCAACGTGAAAATGTAATCCTTTTAGTTGCAAATGCACAATCTCATCTTGGGCTTCCAGATGAACGTGATCCTGTGAGTAGCTTTGTTTGTTTGGAGTATGCTATGTCTGAACTTTCAAATTTTCTTTATTTTTTTACTACCTCCATTTCATATTATTTACAACGATTAGACTTTTTTCCTCTACTTTATGTCAAATCGTTGCGATATATATATATATATCTTCTATCTTTTAATACTTGCAACACACCCTTTTTCACGTTATTTAAGAAAAGTGGGTCTCATGTGATTTAAAACACTTAAAATGGAGGAGAGAGATTGTTGAGAGTATAATTTAGTGGGCCATGAGATTATAATAAGGGTGATAGTATAACTTTTGACATAAAATACTTTCCAATTATAGCGTGTTGCAACTATTATGACATTTCCATTTTAGAGAAGTGTTGCAACTATAAGGGAGGAAGTATATATATATATATATATATATATATATATATATATATATATATATATATATATATATATATATATATATATATATATATATAGGGGAGGGATCCGGTGAGAATGGACCCATATGTGAGAATTCTTTCTTATATGAGAACTGATTGAAAGTTGAAAAAATGTAAAATAATAATCCACCTTTAGTCGGTCTTCCATAAACAATGTATCTTTTGAAATTCCAGAAACAATCCCACCTTTAACATGCATCTTCCATAAACGATCCCTATGACCTATAACCGGTTAAACCGGTCTAACTTTTTTACGGAGTATTTTTTTTTTAAATTCATCTTCTCCCACCTTCCTTGAGTTCCTTCCATGAACTGCCACCCAAATTACCACTAGTCCACCACCTCCTCAGCTCCTCACTCGTCATCAGCCACCACTCACCCAGCCATCACCAATCGCAACCCTCACACAACACAACCAGCCATAAACAACGCTCCACCATTGCAGCCCACTTGCAGGCCGATCCTTCATATCCAACAACTACAACATCAATTCACACCCTCAAATCAGCCCTTAAATGAGTAAAATCCCCCAAAATTAAATTATGAAGGAATAGTTAGGGTCGATTATGGGCTTTGGAGCCTGAAAACTCTGTCTCAAGCCCCGGAAAACCAGACCCATCCCTGAAAAATCAACCCCCAACCACGACAAACTCCACCCAGCCCCAAAATCCCCACCTAGCCCTGAAAACTCCCCCGAAAATGCCCTAACCACCCTAAAAAAAACCCCTTTGTCAAGTATCCGAATGGCTGATTGGGTTGTTGGGAAGGCAGGGCAGGATGAGGAAGGGAAGGGGGGTCGTTCGGGGGTTTTGTTTTGTTTTTTTTTAAATTTTTTTTTTTAATTATTAAAAAATAGAATAAACCAATTAATAGTCAACACGTGTCTTGTAACCTAATAAAACCGGTTAGCAAAACAATCCAACCGTTCAGAGATTGTTAGTGGAAGATCCCTATCAAAGGTGGGATTGTTTTTGGAATTTCAAAAGTTGGGATTGTTTGTGGAAGATCGACTAAAGGTGCTATTATTAGTTTACAATTTTCCTTGGAAGTTTAAAACATGTGAGTAAAAATTTAGAACATGTGAGTAAAAATTTAGAACATACGAGTTAAAATTTAGAACATGCGACTCAAATTAAAATTTAGAACATATGAATAATAATTTAAAACATATGTGTGAGTAATAATTTAGAACATCTGATTAAAGAATTAAACAAGTGATAAAAAATTTATAAAATTTGCTTTATAAACTTTAGAACATATGAGTAAAATTTAGAACATTTGATTTAAGATTATGAAAATGTGAATAAATATTTAGAACAACTAATATAGAATATACAAAATGTGTGTAAAAAAATTTAGAACATACGAGTAAATAATAGAACCCACGCTTTACAATTTGAAACATATAATAAAAAAAATCTTAGAGTACACATTTTAATATTTAGAACATATTAGTTAAAATTTTGGAACAAGTTATAAATTTTTTAACATCAAACATAACTAATTTATTGTTTAGAACATGTGAGTACTAATTTAAAACATTTAATTTAATTTAGAACACCTAAGGAAAAGTTTTTAACATCATATTTAAAATTTCAAACATGCGAGTAAAAATTTAAAACATTGTTAGGGTATGAGCACGCAGCGGAAATGTAAAATAGAACGAGAAATTAAAGGTAAAATGTAAGATAAGCAATAAAAGAAGACACTATATTTAACGTGGAAAAACCCTCTAAATAGAGGTAAAAAAAAACCCACGACGACGAGCAACAAAAATTCCACTATAATAAAATGAGAGTACAAAGTTACCCCAATAAATAGGGTATTGAGATACAACTCTTACAATTAAACTCTCAAAATAAAAGAAAAGGAAATAGTGGAATAAATTACAAGGAGGAAATTAATTAGGGAGACTAGTGTAAATGGATGAGTAAATTTGTATGGAGGTTGAATGTATATTGGTTGGATGCCTCAGTATGAGCCAAACTCCAACTATTTATAGTTGGTTAGGTCGGTGGAAATGGATGCCTCAAGATGTATGAAGAATTCTCTAGATTTGCTTGCATGATAATATTGCTTCTAGGGAGTTGACCATTTTTCTAGAATAATCAACATAATTGTAGAATATTTGACATACTCTAGAAGCAAGAAGAATTGTATTGGGCTTCTTTAAAACTTGGTCCATATGAAATTTCAGGCCACATCAAACAAACATAAAGAGTGTTCTCACATAAGAAAAATTCTCACATATAGTTGTTCTCACATGAGCCTTCTCCTATGTATATATATGTATTGGTGTTTTATTTGTGCTTGTATACATCGTGTGGGGGAGAGAGTGATTTGGTTCTTGATGCTGCCTTTTAAGAGTATAAGTGGTTGAAAGGTAATGAAGAAGAGTAGAAGTATAATTAATGATAAGTTGTTAATGTGATGAACATTAATTATCATTGTGCTTACGTATTGTATGAACGGACGGAATGATGAGGGGATGGGAATCTAATTTGGAATTTCAAGATAACCTGGTTTTAGCTTTCCAAAGCGCGTATAAAACCATAACAACCCAAGAATTAAGAGCCTAAATGCATGTATGGCTAGTTAGGTTCTCTTTCGTAACATGTCTTTCAATACCCAAATAAACTAGTTAAACATGTAATTTATAACCTAATAACCTAATTCGGTCATACGAGAATGAATGAACTAACGAAAATGCCACCTTTCAATTGACTAATATGATAATAAATAAGCACGTGCATTTTATGAGGCCATTACTAATAATTGCTTAAAGCACACATTCTAAGGGTCAATAATTTACTTAATTTGTCTCCTAATTTCCTTGATCCCTACCTTTATAAAAGTTCAACCAAGCGCTTATGATTAGTGTTATGCCAACTACATTCTAAAAAATTGTCTATTTACATATCTACCTTCATTTATGCATGCGAATTGAATCACATTTGTGGCTTTTTTTCTTGTTCTTTTTTTTTTTGTTTGTTTTTTTTTTTTTTTTTTTAAACCGTAAAAATGTTCATTTACGTATGTGCATTAAATTGCATGTTTGACATTTTTCCTTTTTTTTAACCGTATTTGTGGTGTAGTTTTTTGGCTTGTTATTTATTTATTTTTTTCATTTTCTTCCCTACCTTTTAAAAAATTTGAGATAACTCTTTTAAATAGTATTTTGAAAATTATACCCTATAAAATGTTTATTTACTTATTTTCCGTCATTAATGTTAGTTGCTCTTTTATTGAACTCTTAAGAATAGTGTGCAGATATTTATACCTCTAAAATTTTTTTGTTTACATATCTTTCCTAATTGTTGTTACCAAATGTTTGTGACATAAAACCTAATGGAAAGAGCCACATTAGTTAATCCAAAATCATCCCTTGCTTCTTTTACCTAGCTAATAAAGTACTCTATAATGAGATGATCAACTAATAGCCTAACATTTAACTTTAGTCTAAGAGTGACAAAGAATATATAATCCAACAAGCATGAGAGAGAGAGAGAGAGAGAGATTATTGGTTGAACTATGAAATCATTTTAATTTGTATAGAATGAGAAAGAGTATTGACCGAAGCATGGGATCTTTAAATCATCAAGATTTCTCTTTGCTTGTCAACATTCATGCTTACTATCTATGTTACTCAAACTTTTCATTTTATCTTATTTAGCATAAACAGTCCCTTGATTCTCTAACTTGGTTAGGACATTTGGACACTTTATTTTTGTTTAAAATTATGTAAATTGCTCATAAAAATAGCCAGGATGGACACATGGACACAGATGTGGGTAACCGAGTGTGAGTAACATAGCTTAAATTAATTTTCTAAATTTTTATCACAGAAATTGCATACTCTTGCTGTAGGGAAATTATAAATGTATAGCTCTTTCGCCACCTTTGAACAACATGGTTTAATATTGTGAAATTTTGAACTATATCTTGGATTGAAACTATGAATTTTCCAAAATCAAATTGAAATGATTTCGTTAAAGCTTTCCTACAAAGCTTTGATGAAAAAATTATGAAGCTTGTTTCATTTTATTTTTGTAATTACCTATAAATTGGTTATATGTACTTCCTTTGTTCTCGAAAATACAGTGCAAGGGCACATGTATTAATGAAAGGTATGAATCTGAATGCCCTATAAGACAATTCTTAAATTTTTTGATGAGGACAATTTTAAGAATCATCTTATCGGGCATTCAGATTCATACCTTTCATTAATACTCGTGCCCTTGTCCAATAAAATAGATGGCTGACTACTACCACGTTTGTAATGGCAGCGAAGGTGTTTTGTATTATATGTTATCTTCACATTTGCTTTATAAAAATATTTAGGGAAATTCTCAATGGTACTCTTGAAGTTTCTTTCTTTCTCAATGGTAAACACTAAAAAATTAAATTATCAATGGTAATCTTAAAATACTAAAACTAATTTAGTGGTAACAATAATGATATTAATACATAATTATTAGTCTAACCCTAGTTAACTAAAGGCAAAATGACTAATATAACCCTATTAATTAAAAAAAAAATTAAAAACCCCCGCCACCCCAACATCAGCCCCAACCCACTCCAGCCCCCAACTCCCTAGCAGCGGCAGCCGACGACCCTCTCTATGGCAGCGGCGGCCACTTTCGGTGCCCTAAAACCCTCCCTTCTTCATCACTATCTCTAATTTTCCAGAAAACCGACATTTTCATCTTATTCTCTCTCCTCAATGACTCCACATTCCTACTCTCTCGATTCCCATCCAAATCCTCGAAAAAATTTTCGTCGCCAATTTGACTAGCAACTGAAATCCCCAACAAATTTGAGCCAAATCCTCCCTAATTCGAGCAAATCCGAGCAGAAATTCCCCATTCTTGAGCAAAAAATCAAACCTAAAACCCCCAGAAATTTCGAACCCGTTCAAAACCCCCATACCCCAGCAAATTTCGACCCCAATCCAATAATTTCGAATCCCAAAACCCAACAAATTTGATCAACAACTGAAAACGCATGTCGTCGTCGACCCCAATCAAATCTTTCTCTCTCTCATCTGCTCACTCTCACCATCACTCTTCCTCTGCCAACGTCGTCGTCGCTCATGTCGCCAGATTCATTTTACACTGGCGCCGATTCCTCTACATGTAAGGTCCATTAGTATTATTTGTGGGTAAAATGAATTCGAGATATTTTATCAACAAAGCTTATTCAACAATGGTGGAAAGCAGTCGTGGGTAGGCAATGGCAGGGATGGGTTGAGGAGGGGGAAAAAGTGGGTGAGTTTTTATTTTTTTAATAGGGTAGTTTGGACATTTCATTTTCCCCTCCCTTTTAAAATATTAACCATGGTTAATATTTACTTACATTTGTTAACTAATGTTACCATTGAATTAGTTTTAGTATTTTAAGATTACCATTGTTAATTTAATTATATAGTGTTTACCATTGAGAAAAAAAGAAACCTCAAGAGTACCATTGAGAATTTCCCAAATATTTATTGTTTAATGCCTTGATCTCTTTTAATGTTGCAATTGTATATGTTGAGTGTGAATATTGTTGCGGACTTGTGGTAGGTTGTTTGTTTTTTAGCTTTGTGTGCTGACATTTTCTTGAGGCGTTTTATTGAGAGGCTATTTTCTTTTTTGTGTTGCTTGCTGATTTTTTTCTTTTCCCCACTTATGGGATTATGGCTTTGATTGATTGCTGATTTTTTTACTTTTTACTGTACAGAAAATAGATGAGAAAGCTGTATATGAAGTTTACCAGAAAGTGCTGGACAATTATTTCAAATGGTGCAAGTATTTGCGGATACGGATTGCGTGGAATAGGTTGCACAACCTGCTGCAATTATGAGACCTTGTTTGCTTTTCCTTTGTATTTCATGGGCTATGGGGTGCAGCTATCCTTTTTTCATCTAATGACATTATCTCTTTCTTTTTTCTTTTCTTGGTTTCTCTTTCAGTTCTGATGCAATTACTCGGGAGAGAAAGCTTATTTTAGTTTCCTTGTACTTTCTAATTTGGGGGGAGGCTGCCAATGTTCGTTTTCTTCCTGAATGCATATGCTACATTTTCCACAATGTAAGCTTCCACCCTTGAATTTTTTCTTTGCCTTATCGATTGTTGCAACTATTCTTCCCACTCTGTTATTCTTGAACTTTGTAGATTGATATTTTTACTTGGTGTCTGCAGATGGCAAAGGAGTTGGATTCAATATTAGACCATGGAGAAGCATATATTGCTGATAGCTGTAAATTGGAAAATGGTTCAGTCAACTTTTTAGAGAAAGTTATAAAACCCATATATGATACAATAGTCCAGGTCAGTTATTCCTATTTTGGGCAACAATTAATTTTATTTTTTAAAAACAAAAAATATATAAACCCCACTTACAAGTTACAACTCTTACTTTCTTGTAAGAACCTCATTACTATACACTCTCCTCAGTATTACACATGCCTACTCTTTAAACTCTCTCCTACTCTCCTTGGTCTCTGTTGTGACATTTTGTGTAATTCTATCAATTAGGAACGGATGTAGTATTTCCTAGTTGAAACATCCTATTTTGTTTTTCTTAGTTTTGGAAAATAATTGGCTTCTCCACCCTTACTGCCATTTCTTTCTGTAGTCAAGGGGTGATAAATCTGCTAGTATAAACATGTGTTCTCGTTGTTTATCAGATTGTCAAATATAGCTGAATGAGCCTGACAATATTAATTAATCAGCTCTGTTAGACTGGGACTAGGTTCCACAATGACCCAGAGCTATTTCAAATTTGTATCCAAAGCAGTAATTTTGTATGGTAATATAAAACTTGAATATATTGATTGGGCAGGAAGCTGAAAGAAATAACAATGGAAGAGCAGCACATTCAAAATGGAGAAATTATGACGATTTTAATGAATATTTCTGGTTTGTTATATCCTTAATTAAGTTTTTGTCATCTGTGATGCTGCAACCACTGACATTGTTATAATTTAGTATCCCTCTTTCTTTCTTAGGTCGCCAACATGCTTTGAGTTAGGATGGCCAATGAAGGAGGATTCAGCATTTTTGAGAAAACCGAATAAACAGAAAAGGGTTAGTATGATATTTATATATTCGCAATATGTATAATTATTTGTATCTGAAACTTTTATAATATCTTGTAATTTTGAAGTGTTATTAGCTGTATAAAATTCTATATGGTATTGGATTTAAGTGCTCAAATTAGTTTTCGTTTGTCACATGAATGGTGCTTAAATTTAATGAAATCCTGTCCCGGTATGATTTTGACAAAATGTTCATTTACTTGTGCTTTATAGCTTGCTGAAGCCTGGAGGAGAAATCCAGTCCTTTTATTGTTAATTTTTGTTTAATTATAAATCTATTGTTATGATGAAGACAGAACTACTGCAGAAGGAAAATATTGAGAAACTTGTTACAAATTTGCCCTGTTCTGTTGTAATTCCCCCAATAAATAAGTGTCCAATCTCCAGCTGCTTTATTCCATATAGGATGTCAGTAAGTTCCTCAATCCCACATTGAATCATGTGCAAAAATTACCTGTAAATTCCAAGCATTTTGCTCCAACCAAAATTTCTTCTTCTTCTTTAGAGTCCTTATGAACGATCTCACCATAAGAGGATCTTTTGCCTTCCGGATAAAGTTTAGTATCATAAAGGATGGATGAATTGGGGGTTTGTGGTCAAGGGAAATGAACCTGAACCTCTTGTGGCATATCTCCTAAAACGTCCTTATTCTAGCCTTCCAATATTTGTTTGGATATTTTCTTCTGCATGAACGTTAGCTTTTGTGGTATAGTCTTAGTTAAGAGAGATTATGGGGGGCAAAGAAGCATTGGCAGTGAGATCGGATGGTTTCTTTACCTGACAAGCTATGTTACTCGGACTTGGTACGGGCGTCGGATATGGTTACGTATCTGAGTTTTGGGCTTGGCAAATTGTCCTTATTTTTGACATGGTGACGGGAGCACAGAACAAATAAAGAAAGTTTATTAAAAATGATGTTTTTTCCCAAAAAAAAAGAAACAAATGAAAATAAAATATGCAGTGGGAAAGTCAAAGAAAAATAAGAAAATCTCTCTTAAAATTTTCCAGGAAATTGTAGACAATAAAAAAAGATAAATAGTAGTAACGTACAGTTCTAAAAGACAAATAATTGAATGAACTAGAAAAGAAAAAAAAATGGTGGTACTGTGGTAGTGTACAACTGTAGTATAAAAAGTCTATCACATGGCACAACCCCTATTTACACACATCGAATTTTTTTTGCTTTCCTCTTAAGCTGCCGACTGCCGTGTCCAACTACCCTTCCCCGAATCTGCTACGGAGTCCATACCCGGATCACTGTTGGGTCAAATCAAGTATGAGGCCTAAATGGCCATGTTGAAGTAACGCACTAACACAGCTTACAATCGTTGTTTCTCTTTCTAAGCCTGTAATTGAATTGCTTCTGATGAGACTGATGATAAGAAGCTCATAAATGCTTTTATCATGTCACCTTGTTTGGTGCCATAGAGCCCCCCACCCCTCCCTCTTCCGAATTAAGATATCTATTATATCGGATTCCCTAGAGGCAGCATTCTGATGCCACGGTTTGAGTCGAAATTCTTACTGGGTGACATTGCTCGGCACTCCCTTTTCCTCCAGCTTTCAATTCTAAGCTTATTGAACTGTATATTTTGCTGCCCCAATGTATAGCTTATATCAATATTACATGGTACAATGTAAATTTCGTTTTGGAGTGACTAAAGCCTGTGTGTATCATACACCCTTACTTTTCTGGCATGATAGGGATAAACATGCAATTTTTGACATTGCTACCCAAAGACAAATTTCGAAGAAGTTGCAGCTAAGGCCTTTTTGACACATTAGTGTAAGTTGTTTAGGTTGAAATTGCTTTAGCTAATACCCTCTTACAGTATTACCCATCAGTTGTGGTATATTTGTTTGAAGCAGTGGGATTATGTTGATTTTGCTTAACTGTGATTGGCTCTTATGTACGTATTGTTTGCTGGAGTTCTGTCACTTCCCATGAATTATCTCCATTTTTGTTTATGTTCTGATTATGTGTTGTTAATGCGTGTGTCTTGCTGTTTGTTATTTTGCAGACTGCAAAAAGCAGTTTTGTTGAGCATCGGACGTTTTTCCACTTGTACCGTAGTTTTCATCGGATGTGGATCTTTTTGGCTATAATGTTCCAGGTTTGGATTCTTGTTTCAACATTCAGCTTAGGTATTCTTCTATTACAGGTTGCTCATGGTATGAAAATATGTATTGCTACCCTTTCAGGTTTTAACGATTATAGCGTTTACTGATAAGCTGAATCTGAATACATTTAAGATCCTACTGAGTGTTGGCCCAACATATGCTGTCATGAATTTTGTGGAAAGTTAGTATTTTATCAGTTTACTCTTATTTCAATTTAAGTTCTTTTTTGTTAACACTCTGCTGATTTTCTTTTCTCTTCATTCAAGTAAAAAATTGTAAAAATTTGTGACTATAGGTTGCTTGGATGTTCTGCTTATGTTTGGTGCATACACAACTGCAAGGGGCATGGCAATTTCAAGGCTTATTATTAGGTTCTTTTGGTGGAGTTTAAGTACTGCTGCTGTTATCTATTTCTATCTGTGAGTGTGGATCTCTCATTCTCTCAATCATGGCAGCTAAATGTTATCCTTAAAACGTTTGCATTCTGATTCTGCCTATATATGTGAATTGTAAATAGGAGGGTTCTGCAGGATTGGAATAAGCAGCAAACTAATTCATCATCTTTCCGCATTTATATTCTTATGCTTGGTGCTTATGCTGGAGTGCGGTTTGTTTTTGGTGTATTATTGAAGATTCCTGCCTGTCATACATTGTCTAAAAAGTCCGATCAGTCATTCTTCCAATTTTTTAAATGGATTTATCAGGTAAGTCTTGGATTGTCACGTATGAGCTGGCTTTTCTTGTTCATTCACTTATAAATGCTCTTTGTTACCAGGAGAGATACTATGTTGGACGTGGTCTCTATGAAAAACCGATAGATTATGCCAGGTTTGCTTACCATGCTATGATGCTATCTGCTTTTATTTCTAGTATAAACCCACAAAATCTGATAACCTACAACAGATTTCCTCTGAAGGCGATTTAAAGCAAACTTCAATGCAAATGACTTATAAGAGTTTTCCTAGACGCCTTTTTCTATATCTTTTTTTTTTTAATTATTTTTTTATTATTATTATTATTTATTTCCTTCAATTTGTTCTTAAATACTTATTGTGATTTGCATGCTTTCTTGTGCCTTCCCTTCCCCACTCTTCATATTTTCTTTCAGATACATGGCATGATCAACACTATTTTATGTTGTTCAAATCTTATACATTGGGATTTTATGCCCTCAAACTCCTCTAATTTGGAAAGCAGGTCTTTGTGGTTGTTTGTGTAAGTGGAAATCAATTTGATTCTTTATTAACCATGTATAAGCTTGTATCTGCCACTTTGAGCTCTATTGTCTGTATGGGCTCACTTCAGCCCTTTACAAATTACAACTCTAGAATTATTGGTCTTTCAACTAAAAACTGAAAAAAAAATTATTCTATTTCCTATTCTGCAATTCTCAACTCTAGTAGAAGTAAGCAGTCTCAACATTTTGTTTGATTATGTAAGTTACTTTAGAACCAGTGTCATCTTCTGGCGGGCTATAATGCCTCTCTTTTGCTTATTCTCTTTGCAAGTTCATAAGGTGTTTTTGTTGTACCCACATTGTGATTTAAGCTCTGTTTCCTTTTGTTCCTTTTTAAGCTTGGCTCTCTCCTTACTAATCTATGTTGTTATTTTGAAGTCACTTTTATAGTTTTTTCTGAAAGAGGTTTTACTTGGTTGACTGATATGCCCTTGATTTCAAATTGATTCAGATATGTTGTCTATTGGTTGGTGATCTTTGCAAGCAAATTTGCGTTTGCTTACTTTCTCCAGGCAAGTGTCTTGGTCTTTTTCTCTTTCTACTGTAGTAAAAACTATATCCTGATCCTGGAACTAGGTTGTGCACTCTGGTCTAGATTTATGTAAAGCTTTAAAATAATGAACATTTGGTTTTAAGATTACTAAAAGTTCATATAGGGCTAAAATTTTGAAAATACAATTCTTATATTACTTGAGCAGTAAAATAACATTTAAAAAGTTATGAACCTGGCAAATATTAGTATGAATTCTTTGAATTCAATTTATATTTCAGGCGAGGACATCATTGTACTTGTTTTTTTCGCTACTTGTTTTTTTCGCTAATATTTCTAATTGACACCTTTTTTTTTTTTTGACAACCATTTGTCACATAATTACCATTAATCTTTGTCACGTTATTACCATTAATCTATAATAATTTCTCACTTTATTTGTCTAACAAATTTCCTAAGATATAAATTTGGCCAATTTTTCAGATTAAGCCCTTAGTGGAGCCTACAAGAATTATTGTGCAGATTCGATTCGATGAATACTCATGGCATGATTTTGTATCAAAGCGTAAGAACATCCTTTGCCTGCAACTCTCCCCCACCCCACTTCTAAAACGAAGTCTATTTTTGTTGATGCATTTCTTGTGCTGTATTTTCCAGATAATTATAATGCGCTTACCGTAGCAAGTCTATGGGCTCCTGTCATTGCTGTAAGCTCCTTTTTACATTCCATGTTCTTTTGTCTTTCCATTTTGCTCTCTTTTATAGTAATTGCAATATTATGAGGGTGATAATTAAGACTCTCATCTGAGAAGTCCTATAGATGAAATAAATTAGCTAAATAGTGTAATGTACGTTTGTTTTGGAACTTTCCAATAGCTGAAGTGTTATCATTTTTTTGGACAGAGGACACAAAGTACTTAGAAACTATTTTGGATTGAGATTACCAGAGTTTTTTTTTTTTTTTTTTAAAGAATATAATACAATTATAAATCACCTCTAAGTGAGGGGTTATTCATTTATTTTCATTACCAACCTTTAATTGAAAAAAATAAAATAAAACTTGCCTATCATTCTGCTTATGCAAAGCCACCATAACACTTTCCATTCTTATAATTGATAATGTGTAGTTTTATGGTCCACAATCCTTGTCCAATTTTAGTACCACCAGCAGGACTTCAGCACCATTCTATCTCTCCCTCTCCCCTTTCCCGTGTCCGAAACAACACCTTGACCCATAGGGTGAAGGGATTGTTTTCCGGTGCTGGATGGGAGAGAAACCGAGAATTGGGTGGGGATGTGGCCACTCCTACCTAATTTGCAATATGCTTCACGAATTGCTCAATTTTTTGTCGCTTTTGAGGCTGTGTTCAGTATGTGTTTTGGGGGCATAATTAATGTAGTTGACTCTATTATTCGAATCTAAGGATAAATGACTATTGATATTAGGGTTATATGTTTCCAATTAATTATATGATTTCCTTATTTTAAATAATGCAGATTTCTAGTTTGGATATTCTTTATTCTTTCTTTAGTCATACATGTAAAAGGTAATTGAAAAAAGCGGAAAGCAACAAGTCTACAACACGAATCAGAGGAAAGTTATATCAAACTTGTTAAATGATAACATCAACGGAAATTTCATCAAATGCCCCTGAGTTATTTTTTTATTCACGAAATACCCATAACAATTTTCAAATTCACCATATATCCTTGAGTTTAACAAAAATGTCACAAAACGCCTTAATGACTAACGGCGTTAACCTCCGTTAATCATTAAGACTAAATTTGCCATGTGGCATGCTAGGATTGTTTTCTTTTAATTTTTAAATTTAATTAATTAATATAATATAATTATAATTAATAATAAAAAAAAACTAGTATCTTAAAAATAAAAAACCCCAGCTCCTGGCAGCCGACCGCTGACATTAACCCCCGCGCCGGTGCCGGCGTGACCGCCGGCGTCAAAGAACCCCTCCCTGTGCCGGTGAACCGAAATCGCCCCTCCCCCTCCCTAAACCACCGCGCCAAAACCCCATAATCGAAAACCCCAAAATCGAAATCTAGGATTTCGACTTGGGGTTTTCGATTTTTGGGTTTAATTAAAGTGCTGAAGATGGTGGGTGCAGATTTCACCTGAACTAGAGCCGACGCCATCCCGAACCGGACTCCCAGCAGCCGGCGCCACCCCCCATGTTAAAACCCCTTTCTCTCTGCCTCGAAAACCCTTCCCCTCTCCACCACCAACGTCCAAACTACCATCGCGCACAGGCGAACCTAACCCGACCCTTCCCTTGCCGTCTCCACCCCTGAACCACAACGCTGAACCCCAAAGTAAAAAAAAAACCCCAAAATTGAAACCCTTGATTATGATTTTTAGGGTTTCGATCTTGGGGTGTTAGGGTCGTTTCAGGGTATCGATGTTTGGGTAAGGTGGGCGGCGACAACGTGGGGAGGGGACTTGGGTTGCCGGCGAAGGGGCTGAGGGTGGTTGCGTGATATAAGGAGGTGGCTAGGTTAAGGTGGCCGATGGTGGTGGGGGTTAGAGGTGGTGTTTTTTTTTTTTTTTTCTTTTCTGTTTTTGAAAACTGGTGTTTTATTGTTTTTTAATATTTTTTTTAAACTTTTTTTTATAGTTATTATTTAACAAATTTCAATAATAACCAATAATACACTTCCACGTGGCACAATTAACCCTAATGACAAAGAGACTTAACTGCCATTAGTCATTAAGGGCGTTTGGTGAAATTTTTGTTAAACTCAAGGGTATATGGTGAATTTGAAAATTGTTATGGGTATTTCGTGAATAAAAAAATAACTCGGGGGCATTTGGTGAAATTTCCGATTAAAATCAATCTCTTCCTCACATGTATATGACGCAAGTGTCTACTGTATAGTATTCAGATCTCAAATAGGGTAGAAAAGTTATATATAAGGAAAAAAAATAAATGAGGAGATAGTTAAGTCAAAGAAAGTACAAGCTGATGTTCAGTCGTGTGGACCCCCCTCTCCTTAACCCCTCTTTCTAACTTTACCCAATTCCTCTATTCTCATTTTGGATTGAAAAGCAGGATCTAAACTCTGCATAACTAGAATAAGGTCACGACAACATGTTCGAAATTACGGTTTTGGTTGCAATCACAGGGAACAGTTTTGTTGTCGTAGAAAACAAAATGATGTGTTGATCGCGGATCTTGTTGTGATGCAAATTTGTTTCCAGTCTTAGGATTTTATAATAGTTGTAAGCTATTAGAATAGTTAGATTAGACTATGAAAGGCTTAAAGCCATTACTGGGTAGACAATGGCTATTTTTCACTGTATCCATGAATAAAAAGTAACTGTTGAGTGAAACATGGGATGTAATGTTCTGGGGTAGAACTTTTGATTCAGATTAATTGTAGATTTCCGGAAAAACAAACCATAACAAATTGTCTCGTTCAAATGAAAGTCCTTTACAATGCAAAACTGAAATGATGCGATCATTATTTGCACTTTGGTGACAATATTTGAAAAACATGGCCAAGCCAAACTCAAGAGAAGACTAGAGGAGAGAGATCCACCTTATGAACAAAATTCCCTGTTTTTGTCTTTTTATTTTAATTTTTTTTTTACTGCTTTGTGGTTAGCTATTTTTAGTAAGGTAACAGTTAGTTTTGACAGTTGAGTAAGGTATAACAGTGTTGAATCAAAATTTGTTATTGAATATTAATACTCCCTCTAATTTTTTTTAAGTTTTTGACTGACTTTAATATTGTAAGAAGTAAGTGGGTAGTTGGGGCATTCAAAAATCATTATCAAAAGATAGTGGGGCAAATAGTTTATTGGAAAGTAAGTGATGTGATAGGAGAGAAATAATAATGAAAAATCCTAACACGAAAACTTCATTGTGGTCCATGACAATGAATTATTTGATGCGGATCAAGGATCTTGGTTTAGATTAATTTTGTTTAGGATTTATTTTTTTCCTTATTTTATCGTGTTAGTAGTTGGTTTAATATTATTAGAGTTTGTTAGGATTTAATATTATCTTTTTAGTTAAAGATATCCTATTGGGCATGGGATTGTATGCCTATAAATACGATTATTTTCATCAATAGAATCATATGCTTTTGAGTTTAAAATAATTAATTGTGAGATTGATTCGCGTGAGTTAATTTTGAAACGTTGCTTTTCTTCTCCTTTGAGTCGAAAAGATCAAAGCTTGTTGAATTAGGTTTAACCCTAATTGCTAGTATCCCTTCCCGTGGTTTAATCCACATCATCATTTCTGTTACCGTGACTGTTACTATTATCACGACCAAAACCACATTTTTTCTCCATGAGAGGATACATATATACATATATATATGTATATATGGATGCATTGATGATAAAATAACTCTCGCACCCCAGCTGCAACTTTGAACTAGTCAAGTATAAAGCAACTACAACCCTTCTCTTCGGAGAAGCATTGCAAATTATATAAGCTCCTGCATCAGACCTATTGCACAATTAACTTGTGGAAGGAAGTAATGGCATTTTATGCTTTGTTTGATGGGAGGATTGGTTATCTTTTTATGACAGATATATCTTTGAAGTCCAACTTAGAGTATTACAAAGTTTGTATGATTTTCTATAAATGTGTGTTTGTCCAGCTATTATAATTTTGCTATTTGTTATGAGTATGACATAAGTCTTGTAGTGTACTGTGTTCTGCAACTTGTAATCCTTTTATGCTGACCTCCACTTGACCACTAATGCAGATATATCTTATGGATATTCACATATGGTACACGCTTTTATCGGCTCTTGTAGGTGGTGTGATGGGTGCACGAGCTCGACTTGGCGAGGTTTTTTTTTTTTTTTTATTTTTTATTTTTATTTGATGATTCTTGTATATTTACATAAAATGGTTTCTGGATAATAAAGACTGCTGCATCCTAAAAATGCCTTTTTTTTTCCTTTTAATTTACAAGCCTCTTTTATCATAAAACAATACTACCTCCGTTTTTTATTAGTTGACACGTTTTGACTTTATCACTATTCACACACTTCCTTTTGACCATGTATTGGGATTTATTTGTAATGAAAAATATAGTGATGTGAGATCTTGTTAGAATCGTCACAATATATATTATCTAAATATCAACTTTTTTATAATTTTTGCTAATCGGAAATTGAAGATATGAACAGTTAAATTTTTGCATTGACAAACGTGACTAAAAAAATGTGTCAACTAAAAAGAAACGGAGGAAGTATTAAATTTCATCCCCTTAAGGCCTCAATGCCCTTTGTCTATTTGTGCTCCACTTATTGATCCAATTTATATGTTCCTTGCTAAATCTTGTCATTCTATTGCAGATACGTTCAATTGATATGGTGCATAAACGATTTGAGAGCTTCCCTGAAGCCTTTGTGAAGAATATGGCATCTTCCAGAACAAGAAGGTGTGATCTGCTGGTGCCTACCTGACATTGTTGTTTTGTTAATGCTTTCTTTGCTATATGTTAACTTCTAGCTAATTAGATTTCCTCTTACTATGTAGTGGATATGCTTGTGTTTGCATGCTTTGGTGTTGTGTCTTTGTGTTTTTCTTCTACAGAGGCCATTATAGATTAAGAAAATCAATTTTATGTGCAAGACATGCTATTTGACCCATTATATGAATTATGAAAGACAATACAACACACAGCATAAAAAGTGGTTCAAAGGTTACTTATATTGAAGAGTTTGTATTAAAATTATACATCTAGGCCTGTTGATTATTTACTAGCTCCCCATGAAGTAGGCTGCTAAAACTGCTGTACTTTAAGGCCCTTTATACTTCAATTTTTTTCGACTTATATCAGACTTTTTTCTTCTCTGACCATTTCAGAGAAAAAAAGATTTTATTTGACGATTACTCTTTTTACCAGATTAAATAAGCTATTTTTCAACTCCATAAGTTTGTTTTCCTTTTTTTTTTTCTCCTGAAAGTAAGCTCAAATTAGTTCAGATAAGAAATAAATTCACGAGAGAGAAGCTCTTCCCTCAAAGATTTTTTGCCCTTTTCTTGAAATTCCACTGCCCCTCTGTCTTTTTTTAATATATATATATTTTTTGAAATTCTACCTTACCTCCTTATCCACCACCCCTCTTCACCCCTCCTCTCCTCCCTTCCTTTGGTTTCTTCTCTTTTTCCGCCGCTGCAGCCATCGTCGTTGCCGATGGAGATTCCAAGTTTAGCAAGATCTTTTTTGCTTCTTGGCCATTCTGGCAGCTCCTGTGGATTGTTGTTGTTGGACGCTTCATGTGGGCTGCTCGTTGATGATTGCTGTCCTTGAATCAAGCAATTGTAAGATATAATCAATGTGAATGAGTTTAAGTAAGTATAGGTTGAAATGGGCCAAATCTTGGCATTTTGAAAAATTCCGTACCAAATTAGGTTTGGCAAGCCTTAAATCCTGTACATAGCGGCTGAATTGCTATTTACTAGCCGCACTATTATTCCGTGATTTGGGGTACTAATATGCAAGTGATGACACAATTTCTTCATAGATCAAACAACACGCAAGCGTAAAACAAGACAACACTGGGTAGAAGGCTTTTGGAATTTACTAATTACTTCCCTCTAAAGAGCTTTATTTGCTAGTGCACGCTGGTTTGATAGTAACATAATAACAAATTGATTGGTGGTCAGGTATCATAAATAGTTGTCTACGTATTATGAATCTAGAAAAGTAAAGAAATTAGTTAAAGAGACTAAGCAAAGAAAAGTGGGATAGTAAAAGTGGATAAAAAAAGAGAGAATATATATAGGGAGCTAGAGAAAAAGGGCAGTGCAAACCTAATAAGGGAGGATATAAATTCAATTTTTTGAAGTTTTATATAAGGGGGCTAGGATAGAAATTCAATTTTTTTTTGAAAGAGAGGCTAAGAGATATATAGAGAAGGGAAAAATCAAGTTCGACTAAACCATACGAAGTGGCAAAAAAAAAAAAAAAAGTGATCTGTAGCTGCTAATTGGTGTTTCTATTAGAAACTGTTTAATCACTTTTAATAATTAGTTAATGGGTGTTGGTTGTCTAAATGGACAAAAAACAAAAGCTGTTCATCAAGGAGTTTTAGGTCATTAATTTACCGACCTTTTAAAGTTTTGCTGTTAATATAGGACTCTCATTATATAGTAGTTTATTTTTGTTGGACTTAAGTGGACATATTGAATAAAATGGGCTTATGATTACTATGATATGATGTTCATCTAATGAATATTAATGGTACCTTGCAGATTGATGGCTTTTGATCGACAAAATTCTGAGGTATTTATATCTGTTTTATTTAAACGGGGATCATCAAATCATGTAATAATGTTATTCTGAGATGCGTTCATATCTGTTTTGGAAAACTAAGACTTGTAAATCTGTCATTTTTAAAATTCAATGTGTTGTATGATATGTTTAGAAAATTATAATGGTGAAATTAAAATTTTCATCTGTTCTTTTTATAGGAGAATAAAGAGGTTCGACATTTGAAGTTCACTGAATTTAGTGCCATACTAATTACAACTGTGAAACCCTAAAGATAGATTTCTGACTTGACTTTTCCTATTTTTACAAAATCTCAATTGTAACTAGTGATTTGTACTTGCCAACCTAGCATATGAAGAATTTCAGCTGTGATTAAGTCTTACTTGCTTTCATGTCATTGAAATATGGATGGTGGAGTTGGCGATGGATAGCTGGAGCTAACATGGGTGAGTGGTTGCCGCGCAGAATCAGAGGACTGTAATTTATTCAAGACTGACTGTTTTTGCCTACACACCAAATAACAGAAAATAAAGAGAGATGTTGAAACTTTGATTAAAATGCAATAGGGTTTATAGAACCTAGCAGCATTATGCTGCAAATTGCAACGAAGTGCGCTCTACACAGATAAATTCTAGACAACAAGAAGATAAGTAAGGCAGAAGACAGTTGATTGGATTGATTTGGCCGAAAAGCTTGAAGAGTTTTCTACTACAACTAAGGCTACTACTAAGATGTTACAACTTTTCTGAATGAATCCCTCTTTCCTTCACTCTAGCTATTTAAGTCTCTTCTAACATAATACATGTGACTAGCCTTAATTACTAATAACAACTAAATTTGTCTTCTTTCCTTGGTGCCAAAATAAAGCTCTTAAAAGTGCATCTGTTCTGATCACATGTCCCCTGCTGCTGGCTGTTGTTGTTGCTTGTCTTGTGGTATGCTCGGTTTGTTTGTGTTGCTTGTACCCTCCTGAATTTGCTGCTTTCTCCTGTGATATGTGTATACAATAGGCGGCCTTGATTGGTTCGTTACATTACTTCCCCCACAAAAGAACCACCTTGTCCTCAAGTCGGGAAAACGATCAAGGATCGAAGTAGCCTCCTCCCACGTAGCCTCAAAGTCGGGTAATCCGCGCCACTTCACTAGCACCTCTTGCACAACAGACTTTCCTTGTACCAGTCTGCTATCAAGGATGCTCAGGTTCGACTTCCAACTTAAGCTCCGGAGTGATCTGATCAGGAATCGTGGGAGAGCTCAGGTTGCTGCCGATTGCTCGCTTGAGCTTTGACACATGGAAAACGGGGTGGATGCGGCACTGATGTGGCAGCGCTAATTTATACGCCACCTTGCCCACTCGTTGAATGACTTCGAAAGGCCCATAGAAGCATGCAACGAGCTTCTCAAAGGGCTTTCTAGCTAACGAGCGCTATCGATATGGCCTCAATTTCAAAAACACGAAATCCCCCACCTGAAATTCCTCCTCTCTCCGCTTAGCATCTGCATATTTTTTTATCTTAAACTGAGCTCGAATTAAATTCAATTTAAGCTCATCAAGCATTAAGTCACGCTCCTTCAATAACTCATCCAATGATCCCACATAAGACCCACTCGTGCTCACCTTAATGAGTTTAGGTGGATCCCGCCCATACAACACTCGAAAAGGAGACATCAGTGTAGACGAGTGGATGGCCGTGTTATAAGAGAACTCAGCCCAAGGCAGCCACTTAGCCCATGCCTTAGGGTGATCCCCCACAAAACAGCGAAGATAAGTTTCAAGCCCTTTGTTAACCACCTCCGTTTGACCGTCGGTTTGGGGGTGGTTAGAAGTGCTCCTCTTCAAATCAGTACCCTGTAGCCGAAACTACTCCCTCCAAAACGAGCTCAAGAACACCCTATTCCTGTCTGACACAATACTCCCCGGAAAACCATGTAACCGAACCACCTCTTTTACAAAGGCCTCTGCCACGGTCAAGGCAGAAAAGGGGTGGCGCAACCCAACGAAATGGGCATACTTAGACAGTCGGTCTACCACCACCAAAATGGTATCGACTCCCTTAGAGCGCGGAAGACCTTCTATGAAGTCCATTGTTATATCTTCCCAAACCTCACTCGGAATCGGCAGCGGCTGCAATAAACCGGCCGGATTTTGTTGTGAGTGTTTGTTTCTTTGGCAGGTATCACAAGCCCGCACATACTCCGCGACATCACGTCTCATCCCTTGCCAAAACCATTCCCCAGCCATTCGCAAGAAAGTTTTTGTCTCCCCTGCGTGACCCCCTTCCACGGAGTCATGGTAAGCCCGCAATAGGGTGGTTTTGATGCCAGAATTTTTAGGAATCACCACCCTCCCTTTATACAGCAACCTTCCTCCTTCAACATAGTAGCCCGTAACCCCTGTTCCTTCCAAACTTACGTCTTTAATAGATTTCAGCACTGCATCTTCTTCAATTTCCGCCTCTAGAGACTCCCAATTCACTCCCTGTGTACTTGTACTAACCAGGGCACCCAACTCACCCTCATCTTCGCCACGCCTCGAGAGGGCGTCCGCAACCCGATTTGCCGTGCCAGGTTTACATTGCAAGTCAAAATCAAACCCAATTAACTTGCGAATCCATTTTTGATGTTCCATGGCAACCTCATGCTGTTGTGTGATAAATCTCAAGCTCTGCTGATCACTTCTCACTATAAATCGACGGCCCAACAGATAGTGTTTCCATTTTTGTATCGCGAGACAGACCACCATCAATTCTTTCTCATACACCGATTTCCCGCAGCTCGTCGGACCTAAAACCTTGCTGTAGAACGCAATAGGTCGGCCCTCTTGCATCAAAACGGCCCCGAGACCAAAACCTGAAGCATCGGTTTCCACAATGAATTCTTTGTGGAAATCGGGCATTGCTAACACTGGTGCTTCTGCCATGGCGTGCTTGAGCTTTTCGAATGCCTGAGTAGCCTCCACTGGCCACTAAAAATTATCTTTTTTAAGCTGGTGTGTGAGGGGATGGGCTATATGAGCATATTGGCAAATAAACTTTCTATAATAGCCCGTTAGGCCCAAAAAGCCTCTCCACTCTCTTAAGGTTTTGGGAATGGGCCAAGTAAGCATGGACCTCACTTTTTCTTGGTCTACTGCCACCCCTTGCTTAGAAATTATATAGCCTAACTAAGCAACTTCCACTTTCCCAAATTCACATTTTTTCTTATTTGCATACAAAGTGTGCTCCCTCAACGTGTCTAACACTACTCGTAAATGCTTGACATGATCTTCCTTACTAGTGCTATAAACAAGAATATCATCAAAAAAATACAAGTACAAATTTTCTCAAGTAAGGGCGGAATACCTCGTTCATGATCGATTGGAAGGTGGCCGGAGCATTAGTTAGGCCAAATGGCATAACCAAAAATTCATAGTGACCCTCATGGGTGTGAAAAGCCGTCTTGTGAGTGTCTTCGGGTTTCACCAAAATTTGATGGTAACCGGCTTTGAGATCAAGTTTCGAAAACACTTCTGCCCCATGGAGCTCATCAAGGAGTTCATCTATGACCGGAATCGGGTATTTGTCCGGTACGGTCTCCTTGTTAAGTGCCCTATAATCCACACAAAACCTCCGCGAACCATCTTTTTTCTTGACCAAAAGGACCGGGCTCGAGAAGGGGCTAGTGGATGGCTTGATGATTCCGACGGCCAACATTTCACCAATAAGCTTCTCTATCTCATCCTTTTGAAATTGAGGATATCGATAGGGCCGAACACTCACCAGATTACTCCCATCTTTAAGAATAATAGCATGATCTCGCCCTCGGCTCGGGGGTAATCCCTTAGGACTTTCAAAAACCTCCGTATAGTGCTCAATTTCGGGCCTAAAAAAAAAACTGGAATTCCCTCTCCATCCTCACTGCCCACACCCTCCATGTGGCTAAATTCCACCAAGAACCCACCTTTTTCCTTGCGCAAGTTTTTAACCATGGCCTTTAAAGTGACTCCGGTGCGTGCTGGGGAAGGATCTACCTTAACACATGCGGTTTGGCCATTCAATGTGAAGCTCATTTCTTGAGTCTTCCAATTTGTGAGAACCGTTCCCAATTTTTCAAGCCATTGCACACCAAGGATAACTTCCGAGTTTCCCAATTGTAGAGGAAAAAAATCCTCCACTATTTCCACCTTGTCACCCAACTTGAGGTGCACCCCCGTACACAAGCCTTGCCCCTTTACGGTTTTGCCATTTCTTAGTGATACGCCGAAAGTACCACTCCCCTCCACCGCACCCCAACTTCTCAACCGTATGCAAGGAGATAAAATTATAAGTAGCCCCCGGGTCTATCATCACCACCACCTATACTCCTTTAATCTCTCTGGTCAACTTCATTGTCTTAGGATTCGTAATTCCTATTAATGAGTGCATCAACATAGACGCGGGAACCTCGGTCTCTTCACTTGGAGGGGCTTCAATGGCAACAAACTCATGCCCTTCCTTTTCCTCCTCCCACTCTTCTACCAACAACACACTAAACTCCTTGGCACGACACACATGATTGAAATCCTACTTCCCATCACCTCCAGAGTATCTGGAGTGGCTTTGTTTGAAGTTGATCCAGTGGACCCAATAGATCCAACAGAACTTTGGGCCTTACTTGCTGACGGCCCAGATTGAGAAAGGGTAGGCTGGGCCGATCCACTTCCTCCCAAGATTTTGCTGGTCGGGCTTAGAAAAAACTCCATTTGGCTTCTTTATCCCTTGGACCTGATTTCTTTCCTCCACCCTAGTAGCCAGGTCCATGGCCTGCTCTAAAGTGAATGGATTTAATATTCGTACTTCGGCACGTATGTCCTCCCTCAACCCATTCAAAAATTGACCCTTCATAGACTCTTCGGCACATCGAAAAGCAGCGCGACCTTCTCGATAAACTCCCTTCGATACTCCGCCACCGTGGAGGCGTGTTCGACTGCCGTGCAGTGAACCTACGTTGATTGGCCAAAATTGCGTGAGAATGCGATGCTTGAGATCCTCCCATTCTCGCATTGGCCGCCGACGATTCTCCTATTGATACCACCTCAGACCATCTCCCTCCATCGACTCCATCGCGGCTTGGAGTTGCTCCTACTCTGACAATTGATAAAACTGGAAATATTGCTCCGCCCTCAACAACCACCCGTCGGGGTCGTCGCCGGAGAAAGTGGGCATTTCCAACTTCCGAAATTTCCAATTTCCCCGACTACCGAAGTTTTCCCCTTGGTCTTAGCTCCTGAACGGTCGAATGGGCGTCTCTCTGATTTGTCCCTCGCCGTTGTTCATACCAAACCCACCGGCGCCCGACGCTTCCGCCTCATCCTCCAACATCACCGGTGGCTTCTGTCTGGTACGTATGGACTCAATGGCCCCAAGCATCTCCTCGAAAAATTTATCATGGTCGCGCCTCACCAAGGCCACTTGTTGGGTGTGGTCCTTTCGGAATCGTTCGATCCTCCCATCAAGCCGCGGTGTTCTGTTGCTTGGTGAACTGCTCTGTCAAGGTTTTCTGGAGAGCCTCCATACTCTCCGTGATGGTTTTGGACAGAATGGCTTGGATGGAATTTTCACCTTTGAGGCTATCTCCAACACATGACCCTCAAGGGCTTCAATGCGTTGAGTGTTCGATGCCGGAGCCATACCTACTCTGATACCAATTGCAACGAAGCGCGCTCTACACAGATAAATTCTAGACAACAAGAAGATAAGTAAGGCAAAAGACAGTTGATTGGATTGATTTGGCCAAAAAGCTTGAAGAGTTTTCTACTACAACTAAGGCTACTACTAAGATGTTACAACTTTTCTGAATGAATCCCTCTTTCCTTCACTCTAGCTATTTAAGTCTCTTCTAACATAATACATGTGACTAGCCTTAATTACTAATAACAACTAAATTTGTCTTCTTTCCTTGGTGCCAAAATAAAGCTCTGAAAAGTGCATCTGTTCTGATCACATGTCCCCTGCTGCTGGCTGTTGTTGTTGCTTGTCTTGTGGTATGCTCGGTTTGTTTGTGTTGCTTGTACCCTCCTGAATTTGCTGCTTTCTCCTGTGATATGTGTATACAATAGGCGGCCTTGATTGGTTCGTTACACAAATCTCCAATAGTGACTTTAGGTCACAACTCTCACAAATTTTAAATTTTTTATTCACAACCCCTTCTCTTACTTTATGTACAATGGAATCATTCCCTAGGACAATTCTAGTTGCTGTCTTTTGGCTCGTGAGTGGGTGGCTGGTTGTTGTCTTGCAGCTTCTGTGATGTTTACTCATCATTCTTGCTCCTCTGGTTTTGTCTTCTTTTCTTAGCATACTGCAAGCGTACAGGTGGCCTTCCTTGGGTCATTACAAGGACAACGAGTTCTAGTTTCTGCGCTGGTGAATGGTGGCACAGAGCATGTGGGCTGATTCTGGTAGAGGATAGAGAATGAGTTTGGAAATGAAGAAAGAGTGAATAGGGGAGGTGTGGGAAATAGACTTTTGAGGAGAGAGAAATCTTCTGTAGCTGCAGTTAAAGTAACACAACTCAAGAGTAGGAGACTGATTAAGACAAGCTGGTGAATTGAACATTGTTTATAGGATTTGGGCTAACTCCAAAATTGAAATTTTTTGGTTCCCAAACACTTCAATTCTCACAATCACTGAATAATAATTTTTTTTTCTTAAAACACCATTGGATTATTGCTAGGAATATCAGATATCATTTGGTATAAGTCATTAAATCATTGAATGCCTTATTTTTACTTTGGAATTTACATATACTAATGCGTCTATGGTTCTGCCACTTCTTATATAATGCTTCCATTGCACACGGGGTAATGCACATGGTATATGAGAGTGGTCGTAGTGGGGTTGAAGGCATTTTTTGCATTGGATTAACTAGAGTTTGAGAGAATAAAAAGTCTTGGAGTGGGCAAGCCTTCAAGAGAAACTTTAGAAAGGGCTATTTTGACTTTCTATCCTATTGGAACTGCTGAAAATGGATGATGTTGCATTTACTTATGAACATAGGAACTAGAAGGCTGCCAGAATATTACTTGTCCATGAAAGGTTTTCTAATTTGTTTTTATTACTTGCAAATCTAACAGGAGGATAACAAGACATTTGCTGCCATTTTTGCTCCTTTCTGGAATGAGATCATCAAAAGTTTGCGTGAAGAAGATTTCATCAGCAATAGGTATCAAATTAGTGAATTACTGTGACCCTTGTCTTATAAATTTGTTGCAGTCTTGCAGAATTATATTGGTCTATCTGGCTTTCTTTTGGCACTGTTGAAAATTCTGACATGGGTTTGCCTTTAGGGAAAAAGATTTGCTCTATATGCCCAGTAACTCTGGTAGCCTTCATCTCGTTCAGTGGCCTCTGTTTCTTCTAAGTAGTAAGGTAAACTTTGGTGCCTCGGTTCTTTTTTTAATGGTCAGATTTTGTTCGTCGTTGCTCTTCATTCTGTCTTTCATCGCTGCAGATTTTGATGGCTATTGACCTTGCTAGAGACTGTAACGACACACAAGTGGATCTGTGGAATAGAATCAAGAGAGATGATTACATGGCTTATGCTGTTAGGGAATGCTATTATAGTATTGAAAAGATCTTACATTCCATAGTTGTTTGTGATGGGAGACACTGGTATATTTTCTATGACGTATCATTCACATTTGTCAACCACCTGTCAGTTTTTGGCATTATTGAGACAAATTGGAAAAAAAAATTCGTGTATTTTTTTTTTTTAAAAAAAAGGGGGAAAGATTGAAATGTCTACATTTGTTATTCCTTCAAGATATATATCAGATCTTCCAAACTAAGATACTGTATCAGGTTTCCGGTTCTCTATTCTTACTGCAACATTTTATTGTAGGGTTGAGAGGGTCTACCAAGAAATCAATGGTAGCATCAGGGAAGGTTCGCTTGTTCTAACCTTATTGCTGAAGAAGATCCCCTCTGTACAATCAAGATTTACCGCATTGACAGGGCTTTTGGTGAGCTTTTCAAAGTGAATAATTCCACCATAATTTCTTACAATACTTTATATTTACATAAATTAAAATCAATTCATATAAATACAGATAAGGAACGAAACTCCCGAACTCGCAAGGGGTGCAGCGAAGGCTCTGTATGATTTTTATGATATGGTGACACACGAACTATTGTCACCTGATCTCAGGTAAAACCATAAAGTCGTTAAATTTTAATGGTTTTGGTGATTATATAATATTAATAATATTATATGTTTTGATTGGTTTCTCAAATCTTAGTGATCAGATTGAATCATGGAAAATATTAGTTGATGCAAGAAATGAAGGGCGCCTATTTTCCAGGATACAGTGGCCAAAGGATCCAGAAATTGTAAGATTCTTGTGTGTGTGTGTGTGTGTGCGCGAGCGCGTGATAACATAAATTTCCTCCTTTTAATGTATTTCTTCTATCTTACAGAAGGAGCTAGTGAAGAGACTGCACTTGTTACTTACAGTGAAAGATACAGCAGCTAATATACCAAAAAACTTAGAAGCTAGGAGGCGTTTAGAATTTTTTACCAATTCACTGTTCATGCACATGCCTCCAGCAAGACCTGTGTCGGAAATGATGCCTTTCAGGTAATTTTAATCAATGGCTAGCTTGTGAAGGAATTAAAATGGTTGTTCTTTGCCTTGCTAACATTAATCCCCCATTTTTTTGACACCCAAATCAACAGCGTATTCACCCCATACTACAGTGAGACAGTACTGTATAGCTCTTCAGATTTGCGGGTTGAAAACGAGGATGGAGTATCTATACTGTTCTATCTCCAGAAGATTTTTCCTGGTTTTGTTTCTGTCCTCATTATTGTTTCTAATTCACCTACCCTGTGTGGCTTTACCTTTGAAACAAATATCTGTGTTGTTGTAGATGAGTGGGAGAATTTTTTGGAGCGGATCAATCGAGGAGAGTCTTCTGGTGATGTAGATTTTGAAGATAGTTCTAGTGATAACTTGGAGCTACGTTTCTGGGTCTCTTATCGTGGACAGACATTGGCTAGAACAGGTCAGCATTGTCTTTTTTAAAGGCAGCACCTCCATCACCCTTTTCGTCACCCAATCTTATTCAAAGGGGGATTGGTACTTTCTGCACATGTAATTGTTCAATGAAAGCCTAAATGCAACAAATGCAAGATTTGCCAATTTTTTTTTGCCAGTGTTAACTTATCTGTTCTTATGACAGTGCGTGGAATGATGTACTACAGGAGAGCATTAATGCTTCAGAGTTATATGGAAAAAAGAGGATTAATAGGTATATGTCTAATACATTTGATTTGAAACTTGATGAGGGTACATGTGTCAATTAATCATGTAGTTTTTTTGTGTTTAATTGTCAGAGGAGGACACAAGCTCACTAACAAATCAGTCATTTGAGGTATCGAGTGAGGCACGGGCACAGGCAGATCTAAAGTTCACATATGTTGTTTCATGCCAAATATATGGACAACAAAGGCAGAGAAAAGCTCCGGAGGCTTCAGACATTAACTTGCTACTGCAGAGGTATTGTAGCATTTATACTTGGTCATAGCATTGTGCCTTTGTGTATTACTCCCTCCGTCCCTTAAAATTTTCCCCACATTATTTTTTTTTTATTTTATTTTATTTTTTTTGTTGCGAATTTCAAATTAAGATCTAAAGGCGCTTATAGGTGTCTAGGCACAAGGTAAAGTGGCACATTCACCTTTTTGGTCTAGGCAAGGCAGTCTTTTTTTTTTTTTTGGGGGGGGGGGGGCACAACTTTATTTCTAGAAAGTTCTCATATTTATTAAGTGTACCTCACTTATATAAGGTATGCCTAAGGTGCAAGGAATTCCCTTTTGCTTTTTTAGAATGCAAACTAATTGATGGAAGCATTAACATGCTATGAGACATGCTCATATTTAGAATGCTAACTAATTCTCATTGTTGTGGGTTATTATGTTAACAAATAATATTAATATTCTTATACATAAAACCCGAATCACTATTTTATTTCATTGTTATACCATCTTTTATCAATTTTGTAAGGTAAAATGATACTCCCTCCATTCGTTTAAAATTTTCATCTCTTTTATTCATGTTTGCCGATATCAAATGTTAATATCTCTAATTATATGCACCCACCGTCTCTATATAGTTAATACGGTTTGATGCTACAGAGTTTTAGGCATTTTTTTTTTACTTTAGTATTTTATTATTATGGGAACATTTTTTGGAGGAATTTTTTTATTGTAGTTACTGGTGTGTGGGGACCATTACTTTTGTTGGTTGGAATTGGGAGTTGAATTTTTAGTTGATGGGACCAATCCTTTTTAGGAAAGAAATAGTAGTGTATTAGGGACAACCTTATAAGGATAGCATGTCAACTATATATGGATGGAGGGATTATCTATTAACTAATACTAAAACAGAATATCGCTGGCATCAATTGTTTTCTCAATACTATCCTACGTGTCGTTTTCTCAATGAAAATTTTCCCTCCAATTTAATTTGTGATGTCATCAATGATTTTTTTTTTTTTTTATAATTTTATTTTTTTCATACTTATTAATTAGTTGGACTTGGATGATGCCAAATTGTTTTGTTATCAACACTTTATACAAACTGAACAATTAATGTCAATCATTGTTTAACTCCACCTTTTCTTCCTATTTTATTAATCAATATGCATAATCATTTTCTTTCGACTATTTCAATTATTAATTGTAATTTATAAATAATGTGGTTCACATATTATTCTTAACTGTAAATTATTGTAATATTTAATTCCAATCTTTATGTATAATGTAATGCAACAAAACATAAATTTTAAGAACGATTGATTCTAAAACCTAGTATGTAAAATTTAAGAAGTTTGATATTCAAAATGTACTCATTGAGAGCATCAAACGACTTTGTTGATACTTTTGATACTTTTTTGTGATAAATGCACATAAATATTGAACAAAAGCACTAGCATTATGATAAAAACTCAAATATTATTATAAATAAAAGCACATCTATTGGAAAGAATAAAATCATAAAGAGCATAAAGATCATTATGAAAGAACTACACATTTAACAAAAATAAAAGGCATATTTTTACATAATCAAAGCACATTGGATTGTTATTTCACCTAGTTAAATGATGATCTAAATACAACTAAGTAGCAAATTAGTACCTACATGGGCTACACTTATACATCTCGGGGTAGTTTTGATTTTTTTTTTTTCTTGTAAATTGAAGTTAGTGGAACTTTATTTGTAGAATTATAGCAAGATATAGGCAACTATGGAATTGGATGACAGGAAGGGGGTGAGGGATTCTATTAATATTAACCCCAAAGCTTGTAGGCCATTGTGCAAGATAGAAAAACAAACATTAGTGTGTCCTTGCCATTTTTTGATTATGTATCAATTATTAAGGAATGGATGAAATGTCAATAACTAATTACTCCCTCCGTTCCCTTTTTTTTTTACGTTTCCATTTAGGGTGTTCCTTTTTATTCTTTACATTTAGGATCTTTCCTTTTTAAGTCATTGATTTTGGACTAAATTACCCTTACTTTACAACTTAAATAATCAATTGCCCTTCACTTTTGATGTGCAATTGTACTACTTATAATATTTTAATGGGTTTTCAATACTCATTATTACTTTCTCTCTCATCTCTCTTCTACTTTCTTTACCCCACATGTACAATATTCCTTTTTTTTTTAACTATAATTGTACTTTGAATGATTAATTTATGTCAATTCACCTCAATTTTACACAATTTCTTAACAACCGCGCATAATTCCAAATGTAAAGAACAAAAGGGAACGGAGGGAGTAAGATTTAATAATGAAATTTATCCTTAATTATACTTGGTGAAATTATGGTTAACGAAGTAGGTTGTTATAGACAGCTTTTATTAGAGGATGAATTTGAGAAGATGAATGTTGTTGTGTGCTAGATTTTCATTATACTCCATATTTTACACACACGCACGCACACACACACACACACACACACACACACACACACACAAAGTGTGCTAATTGTGTAATTATGTTTATATTTGTTTATATACTATTTTGGATTTATGGGGAACCTGCCATGTACTTTTTGACAAAGAAAGGTTCCTGTTTTAAATGAGTAGATGCTAATCATCTCTAGCCCAAAAAAGCACGATTGAATTGGATATCCAGTATTATGTTTTATGTCTATTTGTATTGCTGTGAGAAGTTTTCTACCTTTTCAGGAATGAGGCACTTCGAGTTGCTTTTATTCACCTAGAGGACAGTACTGGACCTGATGGTACCGCTTTGAAGGAGTATTATTCCAAGCTTGTCAAAGCAGATGTACATGGAAAAGATCAGGTAAAATGCAAACTGTGTTGGATCTAATTTTCATTAATGTCATGAGTAAAGAATGTGCTGTTTAACTGATGACTTAATGTTTGTCTTTTCACTTTTGTTCATCAATTATTCTGTATGTGAGTGATTTATAACATATATCATGATTTGTTTCTCCTCCACCTTTTTCTCTTGCTTCTGCAAATTCATTCAAAGGTTACTAAATGTATTTTATCATGTTCAGGAAATATATTCAATCAAACTTCCTGGAAACCCAAAACTTGGTGAAGGAAAGCCTGAAAATCAGAATCATGCAATTGTTTTTACGCGTGGAGAAGCAATTCAAACTATTGATATGAATCAGGTAATCCGTTATCTCCTTTTGGTATCAATCTCTTTTACCATCTGATGAATAATATCACTGCAGTATATATAAAAGTTAGAGAATCAGATTAATTTAGTGTTTATAGTGAAGGTGCCATTTAAAGTAGCACCAGAAGGCCTGAACTTTGTGGTTGCTGCTTGATTTGGCATGCTTTATTTCTCCTATGTCAACATCAAAAGTATGTTGAATTCAGGTGCATTTTGTTTCCATTAGTATGTCGTGGATTCGGTTGGGCTCTAGTCTATGAAACATTTTTTGTATGACATGAGAGGCTATAGAATTCCTGACACTTGTGTCCATGAGCGAGATGTGTCATTAAATTTTTCTTGAATTTGTCTCAATTATAGTTTTACTAGCTCTTATCTTCAGCGGGACCTTATCTGTACACAGAATATAAAGGAAAGGAAAATTATTAGGTTGTATTCTCATACAACAGAGAATGGAGTAACAAGAAATAAGCTACCTGAACCCCCCCCCCCCCTACATACCCTTGAAATCGTCTCCTTCTTTAATCTAACAGCTTAGTTGTAACTAGCGTTTAAGTCCACATGCAACGCACGGTTTTACCATATTTTATAAAGATTCACATCTGTTTATAAATTAACAATATTTTACAAGTTATTCTCTTTTTTGAATAGTATGATGAAGGTCCATAGTCTTTAAATTTTTTAAATTGTAAATTTTAGGTTGTACCCATATGATATACAATATGAGTATCTTAAAAATAATAGACCTGTTTAATTTTTTGTAAGCATTTGCTAAAAGATGAATTAAATATTTCCTAATATATATATATATATAGATTCATGAAGTGAATTCCTGTAAGTATTAATGGGTGGTATCCCTGTGTAATTCATTTTGAACTCCTTAATTGTGCCTTTTTTTTTCCTGTGTAATTTCTTACGTGTTTTACCAATTCACTTTTTTCTCTACCTTCATCGCAGGATAATTACCTTGAGGAGGCAATGAAAATGAGAAACCTTCTTGCAGAATTTCATGCAAAACATGGTATTCGTCCTCCAACAATTCTTGGTGTAAGGGAGCATGTCTTCACAGGAAGGTTAGACATCTTGTCCCTGCCCGTTTGACACTTTTAATTGTGTAGCTTTTATTACCTATCCTTTATAAAGCGTATGGAAATTTTCTGTGCAGTGTTTCTTCACTTGCTTGGTTTATGTCCAATCAAGAGACCAGCTTTGTGACATTAGGTCAGCGAGTTCTGGCAAAACCTCTCAAGTGAGTTTTTATAGCTTGTTGATTACATTTGATAGTTGTCCCCCCCCCCCATCCTTTTTGAAGGTACCATCCTTGTAGGTGAAATCACGACTAATAAAAATCGAATCGAAATGTGGCAGTATTTCCTCAGCTAATAAAGAAAAAAGGGAAAAAAAAAACAACCATCTTCAGGCAATTATTTGAGTTCGACACAGATTCAGCTTTGACAAAATTCAGTTTTGAAATTGATTAAATTTTTTTCTTTTTTCTTTTCTTTTTTTTGAAAATTAATAAACAATTATTATAGGATTAAATTATGGGTATGTAAATTTCAAATTCTGTATTTTCTACTGTTATGACACACACACAGAGGAATTTGCCTAGAATCTGTATTTACCTCTTATTTTTTCTTTCTAAATATTGCAGAGTGCGTATGCATTATGGACATCCAGATGTGTTTGATCGTATCTTCCACATATCTCGTGGTGGCATTAGTAAGGCTTCACGTGTTATTAACATAAGCGAAGATATTTATGCTGGTATGTATGATTTTTACGCCATTGCTTATTTTCTAGTTATAGTTCATAAATGGAAGATAATGGATAACCCTCCTTTCAATCCTAATAATTTGTTTTTTATTCATAGATGATTCTCCAAAAATTTAATGGTGTGCCTTTTTTGTCCCTTCACATGTGTCAAAAGAACTTATTTATATGTAATTACTTCCTCATTAGCTCTTATGTCATAGTCTGATTATTGTTGTTACAAGAGAGTGCATGTTCCTGATAAATAAGACATTTTTTTTTATCAAACCAATCTTGGAAGAGACATATCAAGGTCCCTCCATGCATATTGCCTTCTTACTCAGCTGACCCCTATATCCAGCTGCGACCAACCAAAATGAAGGGGAATTGCCTTCTATGTTTTTCTGTTTCAGTCGGGTAATCATGGGAACTTTGGGATCTTGTTACTGTGCACCGATGAATTCTAAAAACGCAAACCTAGTAATGATTTGAAAAATATAGAAAACAATTGCTTACTTTTGAGCAAATATAGCATGTCTGTGTAGCATACCTTCTCATTCTTCTTTGCATCTATGGAAGTATCCATAAA
This sequence comes from Chenopodium quinoa, assembly GCF_001683475.1. Taxonomy (NCBI): domain Eukaryota; kingdom Viridiplantae; phylum Streptophyta; class Magnoliopsida; order Caryophyllales; family Amaranthaceae; genus Chenopodium; species Chenopodium quinoa. The sequence continues at coordinate 1,956,633 of NW_018742881.1, forward strand.
TTTGTCACATTGTTGAATCTAAATATCTACCACTAATGAAGTTATGGAATTTTATTAAGAGGGCAATAAAATTTTGATCTTAAGAACTGCATTTTCTGTTCAACTGAAACGGTAACTAAATTACAATACTCTAATGATGATGTTGAAAATATATCTTGTTGTAAACAAAACACTATAAATGTTAGGGTTCTGAGTGCGTAGTGGAAGCAAATTAAAGATGAAGAGATTGAAAAGTATATTAATAGGGTATGTATAAAAGCAAGACAAAGTAAAAGGGACACACAATATTTGCGTGTGAAAAATTCTCAATAGAGGCTAAAACCCACCATTGCCGAGCAGAAAAATCCACTATATGAAAATTAGTGAGTATAAATATATAAGTACCCTAAAGTACTAGCCACTAGGGGTGAGTTTTATGAATACTAACTTTCACTATGTATTAGAAATAAACTTACAAAGAAGTAGTACATAAGGGAATAGTGAAATCGTAGTAGAGAATGTGGATTGTATACAAGGAGGCTTGATATGTAGGAAGGCTTGTGTATAGGTATAGCTAGGATATTTTAGAACTCCCTTCATCATTCTTGTAGCCATGATGCTCTAGAATATTCAAAAAGCATATCTTCTTTTTTTGTTGAAATACACAAAGCATATCTTCTTATTACTTACAATTTTAAGAATTTTCTAGAATATTCAAGGAGCTTGCATGATACAAGCTAGTAGAAAAATCTTGTCCTATATCTTCTATTATTTCGTTGGTTATTAATTATTTGGTGGTGAGCTTTGTGGTAATGATGGTGGGTAAGGAAGAGAGGGCAGAAAAGTGGTGGCAGAGCAGAGAGAAGCATTATGAATTTTAATTCCCTTTGGTTATTTCCAAACATCATGTGCAATAAAGGGGGTTTCATTCCTTTCTCCTCCATCCCCTTTCCCCTGCACAAACCAAACTCCCCCTTAGTGTTAGGGTAGATGAGATCAAGACATCACATTATTATTTGACTGAATTCCAAGCCGTGTAATTTCAAAATGATAATTAGATTGTGCAATCTGTATATGGATGAGTAAATAGGGTTCTTTTTATAACTACATTTGTCTCTCATTTTTGTCTACTTTGGAATCTATGGCAAAAAAATAGTGGGCTGGAGGGAAAAGTACATGGGAAATTTGAGTGGTTGGTTACTAGGGTGATATTTGAGAATTACTGATATGTGAATATTATGAGAAAGTGTTGAACAATGACACATTTTATACTGATCTATAATATGTGATTTGTGAGCGATTAGTCAAACAAACCCTGTCATTGGCCCAAACAATTGGACCTACGCTGAATATAAATGGTGCAAGGTGCGACTTTCTTTCAACTTTATTATACTCCTCCAATATGTTAATACTTGCTCCACTTTCCTTTAGCAGTCGTATTACTTGTTCTATTTCCTTTTTTTTTTGGAAACTTATAACAATATCTTATTATATTTCTCCCACTAGTGTTCCCTAATACCATATTTAATATTTTTCATATCCTCTCTTCTCTGCACTTATATCGCTTTTTTTTCATATTTTTTATTCTTCAACCAACCCCATATCCATCATAAAATAATACTTTCTACTATTCCTCGTAAATCCCGTGACCGGAGAATAGAGCAAGTGATAAACTATGGAAGGACTGGTTACCTAAATGGCTGAGTTATTGATATGTTAACCCGACTATCTACTATTTGGGGTTGCTACTGTTTCTAAATTTGCATAGCAAGCTTTGTATCTCTTAGTGAGTTGGTCAATGTTCGGTAGTGTTCTACTGGATGTCAACATTATTTATGAATCAGAATAGAAATTCCTTAGTTTTCTTTAATAGTGTGATAAACAAGAACTTTGCTGTGATTTGAAAATAAGTTCATTGTTGCTTCCAAGGTCGTTAGATTTAGTCCAACAAAGTATAGTCTCATGGGAGATTAGTTTTGTATGTTGTCTGTATTAATGTCTCCCAAGGCCCATAAGGTTCTTTGTTTATTTTATTTAGGAATCTTAATGATTATCTGAAGAACTTTTCTGTATAGTGTTGTCCTTTACCGCTACCGTAAAAGTTGGTAAAGAATATTTTTTTCTTATAATTCTGTGTTGCTCCAAATGTTGCAGGTTTTAACTCTACCTTGCGTCAAGGAAATATCACTCACCATGAGTATATACAGGTTTCGCTGACTACTATCTACTTTTTTAAAAAAAATTATTTTTTTATATATATATTTTTTATCATCTTACTCACCTCCTAAAAGTAAAGGCCTATTCTTTATACTTATTTTTGCTTAATAGGAATTATTTTTACCGAAAAAAAATTATTAACGGATTCTCTATTATATTTGTTCTTTAAAGAAAAAATTAGGTCTTAGTCTTACAATGATGTCCCAACACTCCCCTCCCCCTCCTTCCCTTCCCCCCCCCCCCCCCCACCCACCCAAAAAAAAAAAAAAAAAAAAAAAAAAATCCTTTTGCATGGTCTTGGAATTGGTGGCAAGACTAAGACCTAATTTATTTATTATTGTATAGGTTGGTAAAGGAAGAGATGTTGGGTTGAACCAAATTGCTCTGTTTGAGGGTAAGGTTGCTGGAGGAAATGGAGAGCAGGTCCTCAGTAGAGATGTGTACAGGCTTGGGCAGCTTTTTGACTTCTTCAGAATGCTTTCTTTCTACTTTACTACTGTGGGTTATTATGTGTGCACGATGGTAAGTTTGTCATCTCTTCTCTCTCTCTCTCTGTCCTTTTGTGCTCCATAGAGGTAATGTTACTTTTTTAATCTTTGGTTGGAAGAAATTAATGCGAGAGAAAAGTGGTGGGACCAAGAGTAATGGTTGTGAGAAAAGGTGTGGTCCTCTGTACCCAAAAGTAATGGGGCAAACTGAAAGTGACGGAATAAAATGGAAATTTGGGCAAACAATAATGGAGAGAGGGAGCACCTTTTACCTTAATTTTAATTCAGAAGTTGCTGTTTTTCGTAGTTAATCATTCTTATTGCTGACATCATTGAATTTCTTTTTGATGCAGATGACAGTTCTTACTATATACATTTTCTTATATGGAAGGGTATACTTGGTAAGTTTATCTAGATAGAAGACTTTGTCTTTCCTTGCTTTCTTGAATCGCGTGAATAATTTCATTGCAAGTATTCTGGTTTGGTTGAACTCAAATCAGTTTTAATTGATAATGAACTCCATCCATAATTCTTGGGTTAAATTTCTTTTTTAATTTCTTTTTGGTAGTTGTATCAAAATAGCGTGACTTACAGGTGATTCATTTGATATTCTTTTGATATTTTATTTCACTAGATACAATATATTAGGGAGTTGAATAAAGTTCAGTGCCTTATGTACTACGGTATTCAAATTGAGAGTTGTATTGGAATTATTCTAAGGCAATGCATTTATTCTTTTTCTTCTGGAATTTGAAATCTAAAAAGATATGTAGTTACAGGAACTAAGGAATTTTCTTTATAATTTTTATCTAGATTCACATGTCCCGTTATTTTTCACAAAATTTTTTGCTACAACAGTTTGAAGCACCATCTATTAGATACATTGAAAAATTATTGGACAAGCTTGTTTAAATTGTTGCAATATTCATTGCATAGCTGTTCTAAGTTCATTGGTGTTCTGATGCCAAGCCTTTGTATATACTCAGGCATTCTCTGGACTTGATGAAGGGATCGCAAAAGATGCCAGAATTTTTGGAAGCTCAGCTTTGGATGCAGTTCTAAATGCCCAGTTCTTAGTTCAAATTGGAGTTTTTACTGCTGTACCAATGATAATGGGATTCATACTAGAACTTGGATTACTAAAGGTTTAACTGCCTATTCTCCCTTGAATATTGGTAGCTCAGATGTGCTTTCAGCAAAGTTTCTTAAATGATCTTGATGTTATCCATTTAAAAATTAATTTTCATTGAACTTATCATTTGCCTTACCCAGATTTTCTTTCCAATCATTTTAATTCAATTGATCAGCCATTTTCTATCACTTAAGAAGATTATATGATCACGTGCAGGCTATCTTCAGTTTCATTACTATGCAGCTGCAGTTATGTTCTGTCTTCTTCACATTCTCATTAGGAACAAGGACTCATTACTTTGGTCGCACTATTTTGCATGGAGGTGCCAAAGTATATGCTTCTAACTTAACTTTTGGATATCATGTCTTCATTTAAAAATTATGTGTTTTCTTCTGTTTGCCTGCATTTCTTAAAAAAATTTTAAATGATTATTGTTAACAGTATAGGGCTACTGGTAGGGGATTTGTTGTCCAGCATATCAAATTCGCTGAGAACTACAGGCTTTACTCTAGAAGTCATTTTATTAAGGCGTGAGTATTAGCTTGTAAATTTATGAATAAATAGTGTCGACATAATGTGGACATACATTTTATGAACTATCTTTTAAGTCTTCACTATTTGCTACAGGCTTGAAGTGGCATTGCTGCTCACTATTTACATCGCATATGGCTACACAAAGGGTGGCGCTGTCTCTTTTGTGCTATTGACACTCAGCAGTTGGTTCCTTGTTATCTCCTGGCTCTTTGCCCCTTACATCTTTAATCCCTCGGGCTTCGAGTGGCAAAAGTAAGCTCCATGGAGATGTATTTTCTTCCGACATTTTTTTTCACCATTTAGTTTTACGAATTCATTTTTATCTTCATGTGTTCCCTCGCGCTTCAAGGGGCATATAAGCTCCATTTGTATGTATTTCTAGTCTACTTATATTTTTATCACTATTTTGTTTTACGACTTGTAAAGTTGTAATCCTTTGATTGTTAATTTGCCATCACCACATGACCCTTCACCTGACCCCACATTGTTTTTCTCAAAAGAGATGTAAAAAGGAGAATAAAGGAAAAGAAAAGATAGGCTGACCAAAAATAGTAGGAGACTTTGAATGGAATGAGATATAAAATCCAATTTCTATGTTACTGGAAATTGGGTATAAATTAGAATATGAAATTCTGAACTGCTGATGGACAAGGGAAGTCTGCTTACATCTGGAGCTCCTCTAATTCTACCTCCAGGGGATTCGTACTGGCTGGTGTTTGTTTTTCTTGCTTTTGGTATGGAGTTAGGTGTCCAACTTGTAGGCTGTAAAAAATGATTAATGCAGCTATAGAGACTTTAAAAGGGTGTAAAATAGATTAATCTATTATATGCTTGGCTAATAATTATAAGGCTAAGTTTGTTGGTTGTATATATTATTGCTGGTGACTTAGTTTAACTCAACTTATGGATCCTTAGGGATAGATCAGATCATAACAATAAGCTAATTTTGTTCCAGGTCATCCGTCATCATTAAAGTATGGGGTTTTCTGTGAAGAAACAACTCCCTCTGTCCCACAGTAATCTTCCAAAATTTCCAGTTTTGTCTGTCCCAACTTCAATAATTATTCCCATTTTCTTATTTTAATTGAGACTGAGTAAATGACTTCACCTTTCATCCCTTTGATTTTTAATTCCTTCCTTTCCTCTCCTCCACCAACTCACTCAAAAGTAATATATATCTCCATATATATGGAATAAATTTCACTAACTTAGATTTCCACTCATTATCTACTTACCATGCCTCAGCTCTTGACTCTCTTTAAATTGCGTGCCCAAAAGAAATGGGAAGAAGTATTATGGGACAGTTAACGGGTGGCTGTGATGGGCATGTCTGTCATTGCCGGGTGTAGGCTGCTGATAAAAATGACTGCAAATGATTTTGTATATTCATGCCCATTGATGTTAATAAATTTGATCGAAGCAGTTATAGACTGAAACAACCCATGGAAATTCAATCAATCTTATCAACATGGCATGTGGAATATATTAGTTCAACGACACAGTATTGAACAACTCTGATTCCTTTGCTTCAAATCTTAGTAATTTGTCACCCATCGTTAATTAAGTTTCACTTCTATCATATTGATTAGGACTGTGGAAGATTTGGATGACTGGGCCGGTTGGCTTCTATACAAGGGTGGAGTTGGTATAAAAGGAGAACATAGCTGGGAATCTTGGTGGGATGAAGAACAGGTTTGTTTTACAGTTATATCACACTCGGTTGTAAATGGCATGGTGTAATAATAAGCCATTTTATTCCTTGCTTGTTGGTTTATTCAGCTAATGCAATTATAAGGAAGCTGATGCTTCTCAAATATAAACTTATAACACTCATAGAGGGACCTTCCACTATGGCCAGTCTTGTAATTTTGATTAATTAGTCACTATACTTAATTAACCCTTATTTTACTTATAAAATATTGGGGCATAGTGATTAGTTTTGAACTGGAGTCTCGGTCCCTTCAATATTTTTGACCAAGATCCACCACTTATAAGACTTGTTGGATGTAGCTTAAAGTTTAACGTTATAAAAAATGAAAGCAAAAAACCAAAAACAGGAAACAAAAAAAAGGTGTTTCCACTTTTCTGTTGTCAGTTTTCAAAATTATCATGATTTTAATAAGTTTGTCTAATTTTTGTTTCATTATATGACATATATCATGAGTTTGAAAAACGAAAAACAAAAAACCCTTAGAGATGCCAAACAAACCCTAATTATTAGTTTTTTTTTTTTAGATTTGGTTGGATTTTTTAAGTGCTCTCTGATTACTATAGTTAACACCTATAGGTCAACATGTTCCTGAAAGAAACCATGAGGCTTGCATTAGTGCTTACTGGTGTAATCAGTGAGCTATTACATAACTGATCAAAGAGTCATTGAGTTGTGTCACAATGATGTGTGAATTAAATTTTAAATTAATTTACTCCATAGGTGTGTTGTACGCCAAGAAAGTAATCCCTTCTCGTTCTTATATTTTGAAAAAGCCCTAGGTTTGAGGATTTACTCGTTCTCTAAGGTGATTTACAAAGATCTACTGAAAATTGAGTGCAGATGTTGAACTTTTGACCCATTGTGGTAAAGCTTATGGTTTGCTGAATCCTACAGCAATTTTTTTTTTTTTTATATTTTTTTTTTAAAAAATAAAAACATATTTTTGCGGCATTTATCATTTGTCTCTGGTCTGGTTTTTCCATAGAAAATATATTCATTGTCATTGGCTATAGTGTATAACTTCGATTCAGATTCTCCGAGTATTCTTGTTTATTACCTTGTTTTTCTAACAATTGAGTTGTAAACTTTTTTCTTTATCCGCTTAATTCTCAACATTGCTTATGTCTTTGCAGGTGCATATCCATACTTGGAGGGGTTGTATTCTGGAAACAATTTTGAGCTTAAGGTTTTTCATGTTTCAGTACGGTATTGTGTACAAACTTCATGTTATGAAATCAAACACATCACTGGCGGTTAGTGTCTTAATCTTCATTGTAAATTTTATTTCATATCCACTTTGCTAGTCTGTTTTACTTTGATTTTAGAGTTGTGGTTCAAAGGGTGAGTGTTGTATTATGAAAAAGTGGACCTACGTGCACTGTCTTTGGTTTTTCATGCAGTTCTGTACTGTTTTTTCCTGCCTTCTGAAGAGGGGGTGGGGTGAGGGGGGCATATTTGCGACGGTTATAATATGTGAAGTTATTTGATATTTCTGGTTGAATGTTTTCATTTTATCATTGCTGATCATTGCTTTTTATGTCCAGCTATATGGCTTTTCCTGGATTATTCTAGCAGTCATTGTCATTATCTTCAAGGTATAGTATGCTTCCATATTTAATATTCACATTCTCAAATACCAATTGTCCATTTCACCTTACAAAATCAAATACACTTTCATGGTTCATTGCAGATTTTCAGTTTTAGTCCCAAAAAGTATGCTGGATTCCAGTTATGGATGCGATTTTTCCAGGGAGTCACTGCCTTGGGACTTGTTGCTGCCATTGCCCTTGTTATAATCCTCACTGATCTCACTATTCCAGACTTGTTTGCCTGTGTCCTCGCATTTATTGCAACTGGATGGGGAATTCTTTGTGTAAGTTTATGTTACCCTGTATTAGCACAATTAGTGCTTTTATTATTAGTGTGTTATATATGGGGAAAAAAATGATAATATGAATGAGAGAGAAACAAAGAAAGGAAAGACAGACACACATTGCCTGCTTTCTTGCACACAAATTAAATAAGGAATCAAGAGGTGAATGAAAAATATGAAAACAACTGAAAGAACACATGAACTAAGAGAACTATAAGAGTCCTTTTCTTCCAAAACATTGAGCCCTAGAAAGGTTGCATGTGATTATAAGAATAAGCAAAGTGGGGGAAGCCTCACAATCATATACACTCACAAACATAGAAGGAAAAATAAAGGGGGAAACTTGATTGAAATTTGAAAGAGAAAAGAAATTGGGATGTCTATATAAAATTACTAGGAATTGAAACTGGGAGTGAATCCATCATTGGAGTTGTAGGATTGAAGGTATCTTGCCATACTCTAATTTCCTAGGATTATATTTAAAATGAAGTTGGATCAATTTATACATTGAATTCCTGATACTGGTAAGACATGATACTTACTCCGTGTTTTAATCAGTGTTACACTTACCAAATCCAGCCGTGTTTAAATAAGTATTACACCACCTTTTTTGGCAAAAAGCTACTTTAAAATATTATCTCTCTCATCTCATGATCCCCACCCAAATCCACTACTACTTTTTTTAATTTTTTCCTTTCACGTTCATTAGTTTTCAATAAACTATCCCCACAATCTTTCTTTTACAATTTTTTAATACTCCAACTATCTCACTTACCTCTTATTTTATTTAAGTCAATTAAATTGCATAAAATATGTGCCGGTCAAACTGTAACACTTATTATAACACGGAGGGAGTAGTAGTGTGTTTTTTTTAAAAAAAAAAAAAGTAAATTAATACTTTGTAATTGCTATGTACTTATGCGCAAAATAAATAATTCTGAATATTATGAAGGGTTAAGTGTTAATTGAAAAAATAAAGATGTTTTAAGGCCTCAACTGAAAATAAAATTATGATAGGCATTTTACTGATTGCCAAGTACAACCATAAATTGGTGATAATACAAATAGTTCTCAGTGCACATGACAGGGTTGGATCATCCTGCTATAAACTTGAATGGCATCTTGGTTTGTTTGTATCATGTACTAATGACTAGGGCTGTACACAGTTTGGTCTGGACCGTAACCAAACCAGACCAAACCGCATTTTAGCGGTTTGGTTTGGTTTACGGTTTAGAATAATACGGTTTGGTTTCGATTTTTTGGGAAGTACGGTTTGCGGTTTGGTTTGGTTTTTCAAAAATTATAAACCAAACCGTAAACCAGTAAACCGCATTTTAATATTTATATAATTTCTAAATAAATTAAAATAGTTATTATATATTATTAAAAAAAAAATGAAAAAAATAAAAAATTATTAGAAGACTATACGGTCAGTATACTACTATACTCTATACTCATTCTCAAATAGTTATTATATATTATGTATTATTTTTATTATGTGTTATTGTGTTAGCACTTAGCACTTGATTAGTTGGTTGTTATTTTGATTAAAACTTTGTAGTATAATTTAATCCCTTTGGCCTAATTATTTGAACTTTATTATAAATTTATTAATATTAGACAATTTTTAGGAAAAAATGTCGTCTCATCATAAACCGCAAACCAAACCGCATTATTACGGTTTGGTTTCAATACTAATATGGTTTGGTTTGGTTTGGAAAATTGACCAAACCGTATTTTGCGATTTGGTTTGGTTTAGACTCAAACCGCACCAAACCAGACCATGTTCACCCCTACTAATGACCAATGCTGAAATGCACTTTATGTGTGGAAACTGAAAATTGCATTACATAGTTCTGGTTATTTTAAGACCACTATTTTTTGTCTTACTTTTAGTATGACCCCTTCATCTGTCACTGGTTTACCTTTTAATATAATCCTTTTTCGTTTTTGTTTTAGCTTGCAATTACTTGGAAGAAGCTGGTGAGAAGCATAGGTTTGTGGGATTCCATCCGGGAGTTTGCTAGAATGTACGATGCTGGGATGGGTATGATGATCTTTGCCCCTATTGCAGTTCTTTCTTGGTTCCCGTTTGTCTCAACCTTTCAGTCTCGGCTTCTCTTCAACCAAGCCTTTAGTCGAGGCCTCGAGATCTCAAAGATTCTTGCTGGTAACAAAGCCAATGTTCAGATGTGAGGAATGAGAATATATCAAAGTCTGCTGGAGCCTGGAAACATTAGCAATTACTATGTGGATAAGCTGTTAGATCAAATTCCTCATTGAGAGCTGATCAAGTTTTCAGACATAGTGAAAGCGTCATGGTTATGGCTCCTGATGATTTAGCTTAGCATTCTTGTACCAAGTTTGAACTCTAGCTTTTATCACTCATTATTTCATTTTTATTTTTATTTTGGTTGGGGATGGGGATGGGGATTTGATTTTGTATATGCCCAAAGCTACAGATATATCAATGAGAAGCAGTGACTTTTTTGTGGTCTTGTTTGATCCTCTTAACTATCTACTGATGTGCTGACCAGACTGCGCCAGAAATCGTTTCACCTTAATGGAATCCTGGAATGTCGCTTGGAAATGCTTCATTTCATTCTTTGAGATATTTCCAAGTTCTAATGAATCTTGATAACCAAACATTTAGAATGCCAATAGGCATTAAATGAAAGAAAAAAGTAATATGTTTCACTAATGTACGAGCGGCATGAAGCTACTAAACGAAAGCTAGGTAAATATAAAAGGCTAGTGAATACGAAACTTTAAAGACCCCCACTACATGCAGGTGGCACAGGAGAGGCCGGCAGGAACTCCCAAGAGCCAGTAAATGGGGCTTAATACCTTAGACTTATGATTTATTAGGATCCATTTTATTCATCAAATTTCCATTTATTTGAGCTTAGCTAAAACATAAACTCACAATTTCATGATATGAGAGGAAGTTATTATTACAAGTTATTCGCCTTGCATATTGTTCTTGCTCAAAAATTAGAAATCAAAGTTAGCATTAATAGTGCAAAGTGTTTCCTCAAAAATAACTCATCAAATTTAGCATTAATAGCACAAACTGTGTTGCAAATTTGCAATCATATTGAAACAGATGTTATTTCTCAAAAATAAAAATGCAATTCCTTGCAAGTAAATATACACTAGTCACTGTCAAGCTCGACAGCTAAAAACATCGCAGGTGTAGAAGTGTTCAGCAAAAAGAGCTTTGAAGTTAATACTTTACATTTACACATAATTTGAAACATAATTTACAAGTTGCTCTGAAGTATAACTTAGATAAGAAAACATCAGCCTCAACAAGTTGACAGCAAGAGGAGCATTCTTGAAACTCATTCTAACCTGAATAATAGTCATTACAAGGCATTTTTCTCAAATCTAATGCATAAATATATTCGTGCTTCAGATTTACCGTTCAGGATTCAGCTGCCATAGCCTGGTTGTTGACCACAGAGTCACCTAAAACTGAAGTCTGATCTACTGCTGAGACAGTCAACTCAGATGAATGAGCATAGTTTATTGGATGGTCATATTTACAGGCAGGACCATATTTGCAAATTCCATATCGACTGTAATAGCTGCAAACATTTTCACCCTGAATCCTCACATCAAAGCAGCAATCAACGTCAGAAAAATTAAGATAGTGCTTTGAAGAATAATACATTAATAATCATTTTTCAATCACATTCACTCAATTCTGTCAAATTACATCAGATTATAATACTTAAGGTGCAAAAATGAACTTGAATAATGCATTGAACAGTCTCAAAAATGAACATATATCACAAACAATAAATAAGATAATTTGGGTGCATGGCATAACCAGATATAGGAACATAGCAACAAACTCCATTATTGCACCAGAAAAGTTACTATAACTTTTGATCAGAAAGTATATGGCCTAAATTTTCAGTGATTTCTAGCCATGGACGACACAATCTCAAAATATGAATTTTAATTACTTTCGAATTTTTTTTTATTTAAAGGTTATTAATTTATTTTGATAACAGCCTAAACTTTGGGTTTACCATTGATAATAAGTTTTTTAACGTTTACCACTCAGAAAGTTAAAAAGTTCGAGTTTACCAAAGAGCATTTCCTTTTTTTTTTTGCATCACTTGACATCCATGGAGTTTTAGGAGAGTTTATTTGCTCTAATAATATTATATTGTGCAAGTGGGCAAGTAAATAATCAATTAATTTTGATAAAAGCTAGCTAATTATTACTCCCTCCGCCTATTTTTTTAATTTGCATCATTTGATGGTGCATAGAGTTTTAGGAAAGTTTATTTGCTCTAATTGTAGTTGACTATCTACTGCTGTGTAATTGCAAGTGATGCATTTAAAAAAAATGGAGGGAATAATATATTTTGAATGGGGTTTTGGGGATGAGACAGGAAAAATATGCTATAAAGTTGCCAAATGTATATGTGATGCAAATATATGTGTGCATATATATATAAATAATAATAAAAAAAAAAAACAAAAAAAACAAAGGGTGTAATTAATGGACAGAAGTAATAAACTTAGGAAGTTTAGCTAACTTACAGGTCTTAGAGGTAAACCCAAGTCACTGAGAAGACACGATGGTGACTGAGCCATCACATTTTTGGGATGGTGAAATTTACATGCAGATCTGTATTTACAATCCCCATTTCTCAAGAAGTAACTGCATTCAGGTTGGCCAGGTCTTTCTGGAAATTCATCACCCAGCATTTCCTCTGGCCTTTTTAGTAACTGACTATTCATTGCAAATGTTGGTGGAATGTGAATGCTCCTCTCAGGTGGATAAACTGGAGCCTTGTCAACATTAACATGCATTGAAGGGGGGAAACAAAAAGGAAAAGATTGAGATAACTATCAGAGGACAAAAAAGGGAAACAATTTCAAGATATCACTATTACACTTTTTTCTTTTTCTTTTTCTTTTTGTTTTTTTCAAGTTTCCATCCAAAGAACTCTCTCAGCTTCTCAACCTACTTTCCTAATTCCAAAAATGCAAATACCAACCACAAAAGCAGAAATATCCTCTATTCAGAGAAACATACTTTAGAAAGATTTCAATAGCCTAGGAGAAGAATACAGTAGAACACACTAGTAAACAGTCGCTGTACTTGGAAGTATAGCAAACATACAAAGCGTTGACATACTAGGTAACCAAGGTGAGTCAGGAAAAGTCTACCTGGTAAGCGTTCCATTCTGATTGTGAAGGAACACCTTGAGTTGGAGAAAACATCAAAGGGATATAAGGAGGATTTTCATTCAAAGTGGTAGGAGGAGACCAAGGTGCAAGAGTTGAATGCGAGCCATTAGGTGCAAAGATGGATCCCCCATTGCTGTATTTGGGCGAAGCATCAGGTCCTCCGGCAGAGGTAGGGTCAGGATGGTTAAATCTACAATTGGCTCCAAATTTGCACGAGCCGTTGCGCATATAAAAAGGGCACTCCTTTTCTCCCTGTGAAGACAGAACCTCATCACAAATTTCACAAATGAAAAGGGACAAGTTAACAAATTCAGATGTAAAAGAAGGCTAATTCCAGAAACACAGTACAAGTTTACAGAAATAAAAAGATGCTATTTAATCACCACAACAAAATTCTAGTTTCCAAAGAACATATCAACCAAGATGATGGAGTTCTTTTTAAGTACCAGACGAATTGGCAAACCCATAAAATTAAGCTTTGAGGTAGGGTTCGTTTTTCTGCTGTGATTGAATTTACAAGCTTTCCCAAACTTACATCCTCCGGGACGATCAAAGTACTGCATCAGGAGAAAAGGACAAATAATATAGCAGAGTAAAAAAAAAATTGTTATGGTGAACAGTCAATTACGCAGATGCATATATGATTCTATCTAATTAAACTCTAGGTAATACTTCATAATCGAAAAAATAAGGGGTCATTTATAACACTACTTTTTACTCAAAGATTGTGTAGATAAATCACATGAATATGACTGATGGATAAATTCAAGACAACATTAACCAGTTTTAAGTAAGGCTAAACCAAGTTCATATAGAATGGGGCATAAATCAGTCGCTTGAGTTAGAAAAATGCAGAATATTAATAGTAAAAATGGCAGAAATAGAAGCAGAATGCACAATTATTAGACAAGATACCGTAAAAGAATAGGCTTTGCCAGTCAAGAATAATAAGATTATGAAACAACTCTATGACTTAGCTGGGACACTCTTCAAAAATCATCAGAACATGTTTGGGGCAAGACAGTTTCTAGATCAATAAAAGAGTTCGCATCAAGCAACATCAAAGCCTGTATGATGAGCTAACCACCAAGGTAGCATCTGACAATCAGAACATGTTTAGGGTCGAGACAGTTACAAGAGAAAGCATTACGGAAACAACAAAGCCTACATGACGTTCTAACCACCAAGATAGAGCTGGAGCTCAGGATGTAAGAGACTGAAGACTATCTTGAAGATTAAGATAACTACATGGTCTACATCTTCAAGAATCCGATATTGGTGCTAATTTATCTGTAAATCAAGAAGCATATAACAAATGGCACAAGCAACTATTTATAAATCAACATCTGCTATTATTTCAGCCTTCAGGCATATCGCTTGCTAAATCGCTATGCTTCTAGAATATAGATAACACCTCTTCTTCCCTTGTGGTATTAACACAAGGTACTCCTTCCAATAATTTTAGTTAATTTTTTTTTCCCAAATATTGTGATTATTTAAATTACCCACTCATGTTACCTGGCATAGAAAACCTATTAATTGCTTACAGCCTTACAGTACTCTATAAAAAGTTAGCCTCCCTCTGAATTTAGATTATGGATTTCCAGGAAAACTCGTTCGCACTTCATATAGCTTGCACAGTTGCACTACCGTATATTAAAAAATAAATAGATAAAAGAATAAACATACTCCGTCTCTGTATTCCAAAGGCAACAGGAGAGAGGGAGGCCCAAAATGACATGGACGGAAGAGATAAAGAAGACTTAAGAAACTTGCAAAAAGCAAGTAGCAATGGGTAGAAGGCTAGAAGCAAATGGAGGAAGAGGACCAAGGAGATTGATTACTTTTTTTTTTTTTTTTTTTTTTTTTTTTTTGGTAATTGTATCATTTGCTGCATTCCAATTCTAGCCCAAACTATATGACAATTAGGTATGCCTAAAAAAAAATTGACAATTAGGTAACTTTTAAAGGTCACAAAGTCTAGTATGATTGATAGTCTCTAAGATTTTCGATATTATGAATTTATGATGGATCCTAGTTCACTCAATATATCAAAATTCAGCAGCCAGTAATCCAATGTTGGTCAGAGGTACTTAATTTAAGGTATTTTGTTGGTCCCTTTATTTTGGAGGTCCACAATGATCCAAACAAATATGATTACGATAATGCTTATACAGAAAATCACCACTATACCTAATAATATCATCTTATGCCACCAAAGAGAATATATAATACTAAGCACTTCTGAGAGCTAAATACGAGAAGCTAAAAGTAAAAACATTAGGAGTATTAAGCATTAACTACTCTACTCACAAGAACACTGATCAACAAATGATTTTGTCATGAAAGATATCACTCATCCATTTAAAATAAATAAATAAGAAAACATATATACACCTTGCAATCAATCTGTTCTTTGTCCACAGATTCATCCTTTTCCTTCACCTTCTGTATAGTAGCAGCAACACATTCTTCCTTTGCCCTCACCTTAACACCCTACAACATTTCAAGAAAAATCAGCCAAAAATTTAAAATCTATTTTTCAATTAACTCATCAACTAATTTCTAAAATCAAATAATCAAAACAAAAATTAACCCAAAAGCAAATACAAAACTCTTAAATAACCTGAAATCTCCTATTATTAGGAGGATGATTAAACTTGCAATTCATCCCAAACTTGCAAGTCCCAGTTCGAACATAAAACGTACAATCCTCAGCCTCCGGCCTCACCGGAAACTTATTACTATTTCTACGACTCAACACTTTATCACTACCCTCATTTCTGCTCACATTCTCAATTTCCCCCTTTTCTTCCCCACTCTCTACTTCATGGTTTACCATCACCACCGTTCCATCCCCGTCTTCATCGCCATTGTTTCCCACCTCGATTTCGGTCTGAATCCCATCACTACTAATCCTACAGGCTAACTCCTTATCACTACCCTCAATTCTACTCACATTCTCAACTTCCCCCTTTTCTTCCCCACTCCCCACTTCATGGTTTTCTATCATCACCGTGTGATCACCATCTTCGCCGCCATTGTTACTCGACTCGATTTCAGTCTGAATCCTATCACTACCAATCCTACAACCTAACACCTCTTCACTACCCTCAATTTTGCTCACATTCTCAATACCCTGCTTTTCCTCCGAACCCAATTTACGGTTCTCTTTCGCCTCCGAGCGATCAACATCTTCACCGCCATTGTTGTCGGTAGCAAAGGTGATACTACTACTTCTGCCCCTCAATTCACTCATGATCACATCCTCAATCTCCCTCTTTTCTTCCCTACATTCTTCTTCATTGTTTCCTATCTCCTCCGTACGATCGCCATTGTCGGCAGCTTCAATTACAGCAATAACATCATCACTACTATTTCTACCCTTCAAATCATTACTCCTCACAATCTCAATTTCCCCATTCTCTTCTTCGTTCTTTTCTCTCTCCACTTTAGGATCGCCGTCTTCGCCGCCATTAACGGCGTCAATAGAGAGAGAAACGAGGCGATCGTTGATGGAATCGGAAGATTGATGATGATCAAATGATGGAGAAGAAGATTCTGCAGATGAAATTTCTGAATTTTGTTGATTTGTGAGAGAAAGCCCTAAAGGGCAAGTTGATGATGATGATGATTCTAACCCTAACTCCATTGTTGAAGCTTGAACATTTCAAAACCCTAAAAAAAGGAAATTGATTTCGTTAAAGAGAAAAAAGAGGGAATAAACAAAGGAATGTGTTCAACTACTACAATTGGCAAATTAGGTGATGAAATTATACAAAGTGCAAAGTATTTTTGCATGGAATGTAAGGATGCAAAAGAAACGAATAAAGTTATTGTCTAAAATGAGACTCAAAAGAATTAGACGATGTAATTGTATTTATTTAGTTGATCATTTGAATTAGTCTTAAAAATTCTTGTTCCACTTTGACTCATTAAAGATTTAGTTTGATTAATTCGAAATACTTAATTTATGGATTTGTTTGTATTTGAATTCAAGTTTGAGATTACGGCAAATTTAATTTTACAATGAGTTTCTAACAAGAAAAATTTGCACTTACAGTAAAAATAAAGTGTACAATGTTATTACACAATTTTTAAAATATCAATTTTATTTTTTTTTTGGAGCTAACAAACGAATTTAAACGAGCTTGTGTAACTTAAAATCCACAACTATACTTGGTTAAAATTTCAAAGAGTGATTGTGTATATCAATGTCACTTCTTCTATTTTTAATAGTCAATTGGTAATAACTTAAAATAAATGCATACTTATAATTGATTTTGGCCAAAGTTTTATGTTGGGTCAACTTCTGTTAACTATAAACACTATGGACACGGTAAAATTGATTGGATTTTTAAAGTTTATAGGTAAAATGACTTACTCAAACTTATACATTCACATTAAAGCCGATAAATGAAAAACATGCAAGAAAAATTCAAAACATAATCATGATAGAATTGTAAAATCTTACCACATTAAGCACATACATACAATTGTACATAAGACAATATCAATCATCAAATCATGTAACAAAGGATAGTAAGAGTTTAAGATCCCCATGTGAATTTTTACAACCATGAATACATGTGAAGGTATTCTCTTGTTCTTTCCAAATCCTACGAGATATAAAAAGAACATTAGGAAATATAAAATAAGTATCACCAAATCTTGTACAAATTGTCAAAGTCAACAATGAGAAGAAAAGCACTTGACCAAGCTAAGTCATAACATGTATGATTGTATATAAATATAATACATTAGACAAATGGTTCCTCAAGGAATTTCTTGATTAAACTAAAAGAATGGGTCCAATGAAGACCCCCTGACATGACAGATTCAACCATTCTTACCAAATCCCAGTTAAAATGGGAAATCCTAAAACTAAAAATTGAACTAAGACCTAAGGTCAATCAATTGTAACAGATTCTTGACAAGCAATGTTAAATTATGTTTTTACATACCACCTAAATATATTATTTCCTAGCCTTCTTTGCTGCATGACCTGTCTTGCGTTTGTGACGACTAAAATCTGAAACAAATCTGAATGTTTGTCCACAACCCGGTTCATTACAGACATATGGGCGAGCCCCGGTGTGCACCCGAATATGTTCAGTGCGGGCCCACGCCCACTTGAAAGTCATTCGACATCCCTTCCAAGGACACTTCAAGGGCCGGTCATCCATGTGAACACGTCGATGCTGAACCAGATACTTGTGTGAGAAGAACTTCTTACCACATCCCTTGACCGGGCATATGTTTCGTTTATGCAAGGCAAGTTCTTGCTTTGAGCCCAAACTCATGCTGCACCCCTCAACGTCACAGGCAAATTCAGCTGTCTCTTCTTCTTCATCTTCTTCATCTGCATCACCAGTGGAGAGAGATGGATTCTTCCTGGCTGGACCCTTCATAGCTGGACCTCTTGATACTGGAAGCCTCATTTTGGGACCCTTTCTTGCTGGAATAGCATTCTTCACGACTGGAGCTGCTTTTTTTCCTTTGGATTTCTGTACTTGCCGCTTCACTGCTGGCTTTGTTTCTCTCCTATCCTGAGTAGGCCTCGAAATTCTTTTCCTTAGACGAGTGCTTGGCCCACCATCCATCTCATCATCATCATCAGTGACAGGCTCAAATTGTTTATGGACTGGGACCCGCCGCTGAGAAGAGCCTGGACTCCTAAAATTCCTCTGCTCCTCTAGTTCAGATTCATTAGATGGTGAACCTTCAGACTCACTATCCACATCTTTTGGTTGGGATATTACCTTTCTGGCTGATTTGCCCTCTGCTTTCAGCTTCCGATTACAGCTTCTCAATCCATGTTGATGAGACCTATCATCCAGTGAATCATCATCAGAATAATTGTGAATGGCTGCAGCACTCTGATGACCTTTTGCTTTGAGAATTTGTTTGGCTCCTCGCTTCAAGGTTCTAACACTTCTCAAAGTTCCTCGAGGAGATTTAATATATTCTTGTGAATCCTCTGAGTTGGTATCTGGAATTTCTTCTTGGTGCTTTACTCTCTTGATAGGCCTGCATTGTGTTTTTGATTTTCTGACACTTCTCCTAGTCTCTAGCTCAGGTTTATCATCCACTGAATCTTCCGGATCAGTATCAGCAAAATCTGTGACTTCAAATTTCATTTTCTTGGCTATCCTACTCCCTGGCATTGATCTTCTCTTCTTTCCTGCCTTTCTATTCGCATAGGTGGTTTGAGCTTTATAACTAGTTTCTGATTTTCTCCCAATTTTCACATCTGATTTCAAACAAGCATCTTCATCAGGATCTCTATTTAATAACAAAGGATGAACCTGATTCGACATCCATACTTTACCACACCATTTACCAGCCATCACCAACTTTTTCTGCCTGCCAAACCCTTTGCCACAGACCTTGGCTTCCGGAGAGAATTTTGATGGAGTACTGCAGCCAAATGCATTATATATGACAGAGTTGTAGGGCATCTGCTTATTATAGAGAGGTGAACGGCTGAGGATGGCACTATAAAAGAGATTGATGCCCAGTTTTACAGCCCAATCCCCATTCTTTGGTGTGGCTTCCTCGCTTTGCAAGGCCATATGAATTCGCTCCTCATCTTCTTTGGTGGCCATGGAGAAAGCAATATCTTTCCATCCATAGTCCATTTCCAACTCTTCTGCTACCTTCTTTGCTTCAACTTCTACATTCGGATAGTCTGAAAATGCAGGACAAATGTATCAAGAAGCAGCGAGGATTAAACCTCTACAACCAAAACATGTATATTCCCACAGTTATGCTATTCATATGCAAGAAAAAAAAACACTCTATAACAATAAAATAAAAAATAAAAAAATTTAAAAAAATATATATTGGCTCTCCCATAGCTATTGATATGATAAAGGAAACAATAAACTGCCATATTTTACTTTTATCAATTATAACTAAAAATAGAGTAATATTCAGGAAAAGTGGACAAATTCTATACACACCCAATTTTCATGCATCTTATATCATGTCCAAAGGCTCACAAAACTCTCTGCAGAAGACTCCCCACTTCTGCAAAGTACATAAGCCAAGTGTTCATGCAAGTAATCTGCATCTGTTGCCAATTGGTCCAGATGACAAGGTTGAGGCCGTAGATCCCTAGAAACCACAGCCTTTAGGTTCAAAAGTAAAAATCACCTATCTAAGCAAGATGAACATAAACATAGCAATAAAAACAGTAACAGGATTACAGGACTGCAGCTGTGCAAAGAACTTGATAAAAAGCCATCAACCACACAAGCTTTCCAAGTTAAGCATTATTAATTCTGCTAAAAGGATTCAACATTATACATCACATAATATAACTTTAAGTTTTTATAACCGCATGCTTAGTCATTCAGAACAAGCCAAGCTACATAATATTGACTGCCTTCCCATGACCCGAGTTTCAAATGGCCACTTTTTTTCCTAGAGTACTAGCAGTGTGCCAGTGTTGAAGGAAGTAGTGAGGTGCTCAGGTGCTAGATCTTTGAGCTAACAAAAGCTAGATGTAGCTCCCTCCCTTAAGATATCAGCCCCTAGTAGACTCAGAAGCTAAAAGCAACGCACACACAGCAATGAATCAACATATAAAAAATCCACACCCACCTGGATGACAAAGGAGTAAGATATGCACCCCACCAATAGGTCGGAGTTGTTTTTCAACCTCAACAGCATGCTCAAGACAGAAAACATGCATCCTTGAAGAATCTTCATCACATCTACGAGGATAAGAAAGATTTGGCTTGCCCACTGGGTCAATAGCACAGCTGTATTTTGCAGTATTATGTTCATCAGCAATAGGAGAATAATTTCGCTCAGAAGTCAATGTATCTTCCTCCGTGAATTTGGCAGAGCAGTTGTGAGAATCATACTCATCATCGTCTCCATTAATTCTTCTGTGGCCACAGTGTTCATAGAAATCAGACCTTTGGAGCGAATCCTCATCTTCACAGTCAGATCTTGAAGAAATTTGGCTTGGACCCCTTTCTAAACCACTATCATAGCCTTGCTCAAAATTTGGTGATGAAGAATCATCTTGGTGAAATCTAGCACCCCATGAACCATCTCCAGATAAATTATCCTCAGAAACAACTGGACAATTGGGTTGAACATCATCTTCATCAGAGTCGGAAGAATGTCCGTATGTCATAGCCAATAAGCCAAGCGCAGATGATTCATTCTTAATTTCAGTGTGTGACCCCACTTCTACATTCTCAGAAGTATTTGACTTCAGTGTTGAGGTGTTAATTGTGCTTTGACCTTGGTGATCAGTGGACTGGACAGGGTTACCATATGAGCCTTCAGGGCCATTTTTTTCCATGGACCCTGCAATTCAAAAAATACCAAAGTTACCATGTTTCCTAGATATTAGAAGAATGTACCCTCCATAAGCATTCATCCAATAGTCGATGCAAATTCAAGAGCCTTCATAAAAGCCATTCATTAAAGGAGCTACGATAAGGATAACAAGCCAGCAAAACATCAACGAAGAAAAAATTGGTTGGGAAAATTAAACGGAAAATTGCACACCCTTCCAAAACATAGCATAGTGAATCATACACATACTCTACCTGAAAAAGAATCTGGGTCTGATGTATTTGCTTCACCATCATTTGGATCAATTCGATGACTTGATACTCCAGAACCAACAATCCAATCATTAAAGGAGCTACAATCGGCTGACATCAAGTACTGCGCAGCTGATTCAGTAGGTTGAACAATGGCAACACAAGCAAAAGTCCAAATCCCACATTTGACACATGAAAACAATCCACGATCTGACAATCCATCTCCAGATGCACCTCCTCCTTTTTCAGTTTCTGAGTGTTGTATCTCACGCGGCACAGCGGACATAGAACCACCAAACTTTGATTTGACAGAATAAAAAGATTTTTGTTGCTTAACATCTCTAGCTAACATAATGTCATCAGAAGCTTTAATAGCTTCCTCTGAACTATATAAGCTAAAAGGTAATCCAGGTTTCACTTTATACTTGGATCCAACACGCAAATTGGACCAAACAAATATTTCAGAAGAATTGTGAGGGAGAAGTACAACTTCAGATCCTTGTCCAAGAGTGTAAAGGAGATCATTATTTTGTATTACATCTTGCACAAACATCTGTTTAACCAGCATTTCACCTTCACCCTTTTTCTTATCTTTTAGGCGAGAACTTCGAGGCCCAGCATTGCTTCCCACTGATGCCCTAACATCAAAAAGAGTGGGAATGATCAGGCTGAGAACTGCCCAAACTTGTTTATAAGATATCTCATAATAAAAAGACAACTTTCTTCAATGACAACAGAAAAATAAACCACGGATAAAATGGGGAAAGTAAATAAAGACAATAAAAAAGAAACAAACATGTCTGAACCACTTACATGTTATAATACAATGTTCCCACAAACTGATAAAAACCAGCATACTAAACAGTAAACAGAAAAGTAAAAAGCTAATAAACTGCAAGCAGCAATTCATTATAGTTACCCATCATTTATATCTATTCATGGTAAGAAATGCATGGCACTGAAAGCAGAGTTAAGCAGAAAGTCAATCAATAGAGAGAACATGCACCTTGAACATATAGCTAATGCAAGATCATAAAGCAACTGGAAATGAGAGACCATTGGTGGATAGTTTATTGAGGCTCTACGAATAGCAGCATCTTTTGCAAATCTCAGCCATTCAGGAGTGGCAATATTAGATGCTTCTCCACAGTTAAACCCTACATCAAAAGTTCAAACTAAATCAACAACACACTCATTAGCGCTACAGAGAGCAAACGAACTGAAAAAAAAAAAAAAAAAAGCTCACCATGACTGAAGCCAGAATGGTAAGCCCTTGGGAATGTGACAACAAACTCCCCTGCATTTTGCACTAACCTGATCAGGAGCAAAAGAAAATGTAGACAGGACTAATTACATTCAAGGCACTCTCAAAAAGGGCAACCTCAGAGTAGAGTAATAACAATGGCCTAGCAACTAGAAATTTGTAGTAGCTTTGAGAGTGTTAATCACCTGCAACAGGGAACCCCTGCATTAACAAGCACTTCTGGGGACATCACTGTAGTTTTTTCGCCAAGTGTAGCAAAGGTAACTGTTGCATTAGAAAAAAGGATAAATCAGGACTTAACTTCAACCAAGTAGTTCAATTTTCCTTCTCCAACATCAAAGAATCAAGAAATAGCAGCAAGTTAGAGGCTGATGCAAAACCAACATTTTTCAGGGTAAAGCACAAAGAACAGAAAAGGGGAACTCATATAAATAGTTCCGCAGACCAAAGTTAAAACATCCTCTCAATTAACAACTATGCATAAAACTCAACTCACGAACTTAATCTGTCAAACCAAAGTGCACAAGATGGACATAAACAGAGATGATCACAACAAATTATTTTTGAAACAGGACTTGGATGTTTTTCTAGAATACTTCCGTCATCAGACACAGGACTAGCAAATATAACCAGCTAGTACATAGTAATGAAGCAAGAGTTGAAGATTTTCCTAGCACAAGAAATTTTTCCCGTTGCATTATGTCTATATCAGCATAATTCCAACATGTCTTTCAAAAGAATTATGGCTAGCTAGCAATAAAGGTACATACATCCAGATATCCCAAGACTTCACTATCAAGTCCGTGAAAGGTCAATGTTATTGTTTCCTGAAAAAAATAATAATTAAAAATAAAACCTAGCCCCCAAACTGACCCCCGATCTCATGCATCAATAATCATCAGGTGACAGAAATTGCCACTTTACGCTCTTACAATCATTCAATTGCCAACTAGTACCGTTGCTAATCACGTTACATGAACGGAAATGACATAAGGCACTATCCTAATAAAGAAGAAAAGATACAAAGATAATCACAGGCAACCAGGAGAAACCTAAAAATCTTTACATAGAAATTTGACTTCAAATAACGTCTACTCACACAGGTTACAGCCAATCATTGCCTCCTACCAAATACTCCTACACACAAAGCACATCACTACATCAGCAATAACTCCCATCATAAAAATCCCTCCTCTCTCAAGTTCAAAAGCAGCCACAGCCAAAATTCTATCATCATTCCAAAAATAGCAACATTAACAATAAGATGCAAAACAAGTAAATTTTACAACAACACAGCTCTAACAAGCTCACTAACCTCTTGCTACCAAAATACCATGATCACAACTCACAATCACCCGCTCACACAACATTTGAAAACTAAATGTGCCGCACGAAAACAGAGCAAACAGGGCAGACTATCAAACTAGCACATGATCACACCATTTTAAGCCTAAACCAACAACCATAACATTATTTCCTACAAGATAAAGCAGCAATGATAACAATAACAATACCTCCCAAACGCTGACATTAATCCATAGTAATAATCAAGATAAAACCTCAAATGTAGTAAACCAAAAACAATCAAATGAACCACTAACCAAGAGGGTTAATCTCTTCCCCAAAGCCATGAACCCGAATGACCTCTTCGAAGGCGGAAGCAGCATCCTTAGGAACACCATACCAAGTCTTACCAGCACCCAAATGCAAGTAATTCAAACTATGCAAATCATGATCTTCAACATGCCAAGCAAACCAACTAAACATCATAGCAACATAAACCATAGGAGAAGTAACACCAGGAATTTCCTCCTTCATAAACCTCAACAAAGAGCCATTAGACCTTGCAACACCTCTCATATTCCAAGCAGTCTCGCCAACATTAGAAGCACCAACAGAAACAACTTCCCCTGTTTTTTTATCTTTCATGGGTATAAAACCAGACCCAGGCATGTCATTAGCATACTCAACAGAAAAGGGTCTATCCCCATTAGCCTTCCAGTAAAGGGTCTCAACCTCGAAAGGCGATACCGCCTTTTTAGCACGATTCTTCAAGTAATTCTTCTC
The DNA here is from genome assembly GCF_001683475.1 of Chenopodium quinoa. Classification (NCBI taxonomy): domain Eukaryota; kingdom Viridiplantae; phylum Streptophyta; class Magnoliopsida; order Caryophyllales; family Amaranthaceae; genus Chenopodium; species Chenopodium quinoa. Next base: position 1,981,682 of record NW_018742881.1, read on the forward strand.
AAAATTCTTAGCCTTAGCTTCAAATTGCTGGAGAGTGTAGTACTCACCACTCTGCCACACTGACTTGTGAATGGGTCGTTGTTTTCTGGGGCAAAACCCGACTTGCTGTTGTCGGGTCGTAAATGTGGGTTGAGAATTATTAGGGTTTTGATTACAATTATTGGGTAATGATTGAAGTGAACGATTTAGGTTAGAAATTACAGATTTTTTTGATTGGGGAGGAACAGGAGGAACAATCTTACAAATCCCAAATTTAGAAGCTTCCTTTTCAATCTTGAAAATGTAAGCAATTGGATCTTGAAATTCTTGGATTGTTGGGTGATATTCTGGAGCAACTGGTAGGGTTTTCAGCCATGGAAATACCTCTGGACTTGAATGCTCTGCTGTAACAAATGAAGAAGAACCCATTTCCTAAATTTTCTTAAATTATATTTTGGAAAAATTGGGGAAATAAAAAGGAATTTTTTTTAGAAAATGGGTATTTCTGCCATTGAAGAGAGAGAAAAGGGAAGAAAATAAGTGATCAGATTTGGGGATTCTTGTTCATAATAAAAGAAAAGAGGTGGGTTTTATTTGGGGGTTTTATATATATAATAAAAATTGCTCTGCCTCTTCTCTGTTTTTAATTTTAACAGAGGAGAGAGAGAGGAGAGAGAAAACAGGGGAATGAAAATGAAAATGGTAAAGAGAGTGGGATGAGTTGAGTGAGTGAGTGAGTGGGTTGGTTTTATTCGAGTTGTGGGTGAATGGTGGTGAAGTGGTGAGGAAGGAGCAACTTTGTATTGGACACATACACAAATTGCACACACCCTTTTTTTTATATAGTTTTTTTTTTTAAAAAAAATAATGAGTTCCCATTATTTTCAAACTTTGGATCTTATTTGGTTGTGGATGAGTAAAAAATTTGTGAGAGTCTAGGTCAAATAATCGGTTCGGAGTTATTGATTGTTGTCATAATATTTCATACCACTTATTTTTGGAGTTGGCAAGATATACCAAGTTATCAACTAATTAGTTTTATACTTCTATCCGTCAAAAAAAGATTAACACTGTTTTGAAAATGACCTTAATGAAGTTGTGTTTATGGCCCGCGATGTGGATAAATGATGAATATTTTATTTGATTTTATTTTAATGAAAGGGTGATGAAAAACACTATTAGAAGATGTTCATCACGAGGGGAACACCTAATGCAATTAATGATGATTTTGTAAAAGGTAAGGAAAAGGAAAAAAAATTAACAAAAAAACGTTCCTCAAAAGGGAATTCCTAATGTGATGCAATTAATGAAGAATACTGAATAATTGTTGTTTCTAACTCTACAAGGTCATTTTTTATTTATTTTTTTTTCTTATGAAGTTTAATGTTGAATGTTTTCTCATATGATTTACTCAATGATATGTTTAATTAATGATTAGTTTAATGAAAAGATTGGCTTATCAATTATTAGATGTCATGAGATCAAAACCTCATTAGAGTCAAATCCACCTACCTTTAAAAAATATATGTTGATAAGGAAAAAATATTGGTTAGGGAATAATTAGAACATGACTAAACATTTGCATTGGTGTAGATGTTATATTCTTGTTCTCATTGTTCTATTGGCTTAGTAACAACTTTTCTTTCCTTAAAATCGCTTTTTAGATAGACATTTATCATAATTTAACTCTAGAAAGTGAAAATTCTCAGTTCTATTTTACATTTATTTTTATTAAATAATTTAACATGCATAATAATTCGAGGCATTTTGGTTCGGTTGTTGATATTATATAACAAGTTGGAATCAAATCAACAAGTTTAAAGTGGATGATAAGATTTTAATGTCTATAGCCATATGCTTCCCCCATTCATAATGTCTCTTTCCTTCTCTAATTTATTATACTTGTATGCATGAACAAATAGATTAATGAATTAATGTAAATCCTACTCAAAATTAAAACCATGAACTTGCTTGATTGAACTAAATTAAATGAAAAAATGTAACCTAAAAATGGCTGAATTCAATCCAAACCCGAGCAAAATCAACCAAACATCCAATGTATCTCAAGATTTATACAAACTTACCCTAAACCTAATTAAATTTGCTACAAGCAACTTATGATTGACTCAACTTAGTAGCTTACATACACAAAAAAAAGTCAATTCAACTTAATCAAATATTGGCTATTTAGATTTTTGTTGGACTTAAGCATATTGCATGTTACATTGTTACTAGTCATTCTTGATTTTTTTTTCCCCAAAAGTAAATAAATAAATATTGCCCGTCGTATAATTGTCAGAGATATGAAGTGTATTTAGGATCTGTTCTATTAAAAATAAATTCTACTCCCTCGGTGTTTTTTTAAGTGTTATACTATGACCGACACATAGTTTTAGGCAATTTAATTGACTTAAATATAATAAGAGGTAAGTGGGGTAGTTGGAACATTAAAAAATTGTAAAAGAAATATAGTAGAGGTAATATTTTATTATTTAAAAGTAATGAATGTGAGAGGAAAGATATAATAAAAAAAGTTATAATGGATTTAGGTGGGGACCATGAGAGGAGAGAGATATAATATTTTAATGTAGCTTTTTGCCAAAAAAGAAGAGTAATACTTAAAAAAAAACACGGAGGGAGTAATAAAAGTTACCAATTACAAATCACAATTAAAATAAATTTAGTTTCAATAAGATTTGATTAGTTCAAATTTATTCAATGTAGTGAAAATCAGGTGAATAAAAAGCGCCCTTAGGATACACATTGGGAGAAAAACTAATTAAAATGAGGCAAAAAGATTAACAAAATAGCAAAAGATTTTAAAAAATAAAAAGTCACGAACATATGAGGGTCAACGTCAAAATAGTTAGTCAACTCAACAAAATCCGATGAGTGGTATTTTTTTTTTGGGACAGGAGTGGTACTTGTTTAAAACCAAAAATATCATCAACAATTGCTCACGGTCTCTTTTAGATGTACTCCGTATTTACATTTAGACAGGTTATCCTTGTACATCAACACACTAACGCGTCTCGCCTTCTTCTTTTTTTTTTGTGCACCAAATAGCACACTTTCACACATTCATTTAAACCCTCTCAAAAGTTAAAACTCATAAGACTGATAAACCCTCTAATGCAGAAAGCCAGAAGAAAAATGGTTATCTGGTTAACATACTACTAAGAGACCTAACTAATTAAAGATCTATTCGAATACATGAGTCATATCGCAACATGTTCATTACTAGTGCACAGTACACTAAAGAAGAAATTGCTTTACTCAATAGTAAATCATTTACATACTAATCTGGATCAATATGCCTGAAATACTTCTCAAACTGCATCAAATAAGGGGGGTTATATACTTCAGAATGTCAATTAGAAGCCTCGTTCAGGGTTGGATCAGGTGAACTTGGTGCAAGCTCGAGTGACACTGGGCAATGGTCACTTCCACAGAAACCTGAAAATACAGTAAAAATTAGAGTCAGATACGTCATTATTTTACTTTCTATCCTGTCTACTATCTTGGCAGATTCATCAATTTTGTCTTCCCTTTTTTTCTCTTATTTATATGGTCAAATTTCAAGGATGTAGTCGATGGTGCAGTATGTATTCACCCTCAGGACTCAGATCCACATATCCGGCTTACATTATTAAGAATGACTATTGTGAGAAGTAAAAAATCTCAAGAGATTATTATGAGAAATTGATCTTCAAAGTCGTAATATTAATCAAAAGTATGATTAATAAGAACTACAAGATAAACAATCAAGATTATCCATGTTAAGTTTTCCTTACAAAATCAGACATAACATACCATCCAACTCAATGCCCTGTCCATGCATCTTGCAGGATATTATTCGGTCCTTAAGCATTTCTGACACTAAAAAGTAATCTATCCTCATCCTTTTACCTCGATACCTGCAACAATTCATCATCATTTATTCAAAGCCTAACAAAGCAGCCATTTGTAGTCCTCTACTTAAATATACGATATAATGAATACGACAAGCATCCAAAGTCAGTTGAAGCCTTAAAAGCTTGAGTTGAGTTTCTTACTTGCCAACTGGGTTTCCAGACCATGAGAAGCCACACTCCATGTCCTTCTCCTCATGTAGAAATCTGTATGCATCTATTAATTTTCCCCTAAGGCATGATAAATATACATCAGAAAATCAATTTCATAGGATCTCTAACATAGATGAATACATCAACTTCACACACTGAGAGGAAACACATTCTGAGAATTTTGCAGCTAAAAATAGCTTGTTTAAAGCATTACATGATGAGATACTGATGCCTTGCCCCATCTTCCAAATTTTATGACAAACTCAACAAGAAGTTTAAAAGAGCAATCATAATCATACCCATCAACAAAAAGGGCAGCATGTCAAACATGATCAACTTTATAGGAAGTCACAGCTCTGCCCACCTTTGAATTGCTCCAAAGTCTGATTTTCCAGAAATTATAATGTTTAATACTTCGTAAAAAATGTCCCAAATGTCATTTCCAAAAGAATCAACATTGGCTCTTCCTAGGATCTCTAAGAGATACATAACAAAACATTTGGAGAGCACTTGAGGTGAGGAATGGAATTTAATGAATCTGTATCAGTCTACGACAGTTCAGCCTATCAGGAGACTGTCAATGGCCCAGGAATACAATATATCAAAAATCTAAAATAGACCTAACCTTAGCTTAAAGGGAGGAGCAATGTTGGTATTAGACTATAAAAATGTTAGATTTAGCTTGGGGAGGAAGGCAGAGTTGGTTAGTGCCTTAGTGGTGAGAGAGAGAACTTAGAAATGCTATATATCAAGGAGATCAGTGAGAAAAATATCAGAAAATTGATGGCTGAATAGTACTTGTTCTAGCTTGTTAGTTTGCTAGTATCCAGCCAATCTAAGGCCAGGAATTGTGAGCACCATTTGATAATTTAACTGCATCAAAGTACGTATTCATTTTTTTCCTTCTCTTCTTATTGCATTTCTACTTCTTAAGTTTTCAGTCTGTTACAAAAACATACTCTCATTTCAAACTCAAAAGATAGATGAACATGAATCCAATTCCAAACACAGAACTTACTCTCTCAGCATGGTACCAAAACGTTTCCTTTCAGATATAGTGAATCCAGGCTGCCCACAATCCTGCCAAAAAGTAAGGTGAAAGCCAGCTCAGCCACTTGAATGCAGTTAAAATCATTCAAAAGACAAATAGAACCTAGTTGCATATCCTAGTTAACATCCTTTCCATATAAGCATGGGAGGAAGAAACAGGCATATGTAACAAGTATGCAGATTATGTAATGTGCTGCAAAATACTACAGATGTGTGCATAAATTCTTTGAGCTTAAATATGCATTTTCACCTCTTTATTTGGAGGAATATAGCCATTCATTTTTGCTGCAGCAAAGAAATCTGGATGACTTACATCAATATCTTCATGGCTGCAGAAATTCATGGTAGTCACTCTAGTCAGTTTGTAAGAGTAAGTTTTCCGAGAACAGTTTCACTGCAATTGCATAGATTAGTTTGCCTATTTCTGACACACCCCACAACCATACTGATTGGAAGCCTCATCAGAGGCACATGGCTACAGGTTATAATGGTAAGGATATAATTACGAGTTCAGAGCCACCAGAAACGTGAGAGCACGAAGTTTGGCATAGCACATATAGATTGCAGATCCTAATTTAAGATGTTCAAATTTATGCAAATTAACAAATTAATAATTACATTTGAACGGAGGGAGTACTGTGACATTGAAAAGAAAGATGATGGAAAACATATGTTAAGAGGCCAACAGGAAGAGTGGGCATCAAGGAATGACATGTACACATAGTCGACATTGAAGGATAGCCATCCTCCTTTCCTCTACTGCTCCCCTTCTTCATTCTATACATGAGACTTGTATTTCTATCCTATTTCCAAAAATTACCCTTCCTTCTTAAATTTTCAGCATGTAAACAGAGTTTCCATCACTAGCATTCATAGTAGGGTAGATGTCTAGAGAATTTGTCATAATCAAGTTCATTTGGGAGTGCTGTTACACTAGTGACATAAGGTGATAGGTAAAACTAAATTATGTAAAATGTGTTAGTCCAATGACATACATCAGATAACTACACTGTATTCAAATCCATGAGTACTAAAAATAAACAGATAAATATTAACTTTTTTTGTCAAATCAATAAAGCACCATTTTACCCAGGTCCTAAACTTGCGAGAAACATACTAAACTACAGACATACTACAATGTAATTAAGAAGGCAACCCTGCTAACTAGAGATAGCATACAATTATCATCTTACAAAGGAACCTTAGTAGAGTGATTAGGTTAATGATATAAACATGTTGTATTGTCTGGCCGAGTGACCGCAGTGGTAAAGGAACCAAAACTCAGCCAGAAGAGGTGCCTTATCAATCAGCAACAAAATAATAAGCTAAGCGCCTGTGACAAAACATTCAAATCCATTCGGACAGACATGATTAATCTTAGTCTACATCACGTCATCTTTTCCACAACTATGGTCCATTTACCTTGAGGAACAAATAATCAAGAGGGTCAGCAAAAAGAAAGCCATCTCTTATCCATCCACAAAAAAAGACTTAAGCTATATCTATGTAGAAAGATCAAATCAATAAATCTAAAAAACTGATTAAGCACAAATGAACATATACTGTTTAGTAAGCAGCTACCTCACATTCAAATCACCACACCAAATAAGTGGTTTATCAGATAACTGCAAGACAAGCTCCAACATCTTCTTATCCCATTTTCTTCTCCTTACAAATGAGGATTCCTCTTCCTTCCAGCCATTGTTGGGCACATATGTATTTATAAAGCGCAATGACTCAAATTCAGCCAATATCAAGCGACCATCAGATTCATGCTTTTTCACTATGGAAAACGTGGAAAAAAAAAATCAAGGTTCAGTCATGGATGACAAAGTACATAAACAACAATGTACAACGCATTATGTACAAAAGTTCCTTTATGTTTAAGAATCAGAAAAGATCAGATAAAGAACCCAATGCAGCAGCAACAACAACAACAAACCACTCTAGAGCACATAAACAATACTCTTTATTTGAGTGTTTACACCTTTACCACACTGTTATATCAAGTGCCAGGACAAAATATAAATATTGTAGGGTTAAGACAAGAATTAATTGTTTAGACAAAAAAAAAATGAAAGCAGAGAAAGATGTTCTAAATATGGAACCATAGGGAAAACAAATAAGCTAGCATGAATGTGTTAAAAATAAGTTAAGACCTGAAGTATCACATGCTCTTTGTAGACATTATCATTAACCATATTTACCCACCAATTGTTGAACATTCTTACCAGAATCTCAAAACAATCACTAAACCAATTGCTTTAAATGTGAAACCACATTGTTATACACCAAAGTGCACACTGAGTAGACTGATTAATCAACTTTTTTCTTTTCAACCAAATATACATGCCCATGCAAGGTGAAACTTGCCGGGCAAAATAACTAAAATGCATTCTTGCATTCTAAACGAAGAACAAAAATTCTGTGTGCATATTTTACTAGAATGAATTTGCATAATTGCACCCATTGACATATATGATGATACTGCAGTGAGTAGTGACGCCACAGTGAAGTGTTATGACTACATGGTCCGGAAAACAATAACAGAAAAGGTGATAGCAGGAACATCATAGAAGGAAATAGAACATAAAAGATTGGGAATTGAGAGTAAATAAACACTAAAGGATAAAATCTGGTTATCAGGAAATACCTGAAGGATCTAGAGAGAAGGAGATCTTTTTTGGCTTGAAGCATTTCTTCACAAGCAATGCAGTCCCAGCATACTTGGAATCTGCTAGAGACCACCACACACGATAATTTCCAAATGGAGGACTTGAAAGGGCCCGCATCAACACCTGGATGATTGGTCATGAAAACGTTGAAAACATGAAAAAGGAAAAGAAACCATACTTCATGTACATTATAGTTGAATTGGGTGCCTCAGAATATATATGAACTATGAAGCATTAGCTAAATATTACTGGATAATTTAAATCATAAATACTGCAATTGACACATCATTCACAATTGAGTGATTTCTTATGGTTTGAGGTTGCAATAAGAAATCTACAAACACCCTATGAAATGACCAAACTATTATTTTTATAAAATGATAGAAGTGGAAATCTATTTAGGGGCTTAGGGCCAGTAGAATGATAACACATTCGCCTTTTAAATTATATTATCGAGTATTATTAGATAACAGGTTATCCATTCAGCTTTACCTCACACATAATAATACAATTATAGTGTGCATGGGCTGTCAGTCAGATGGTTAATGACTTCACGATAACAAAAACTAACTTACTAGAAACACAATTACATGATAGAACACATGATTATGCAGGCTGTGAAGAGGGAAATTTTACCTTCTTTTCTTCACGTGAGGCATTTGTGTCATCCTTTAGCTCGCCTTGGTTCTTGGATGCGCCCTTGGAACCAGCAGCAGGCATCCTTACTTCCTACTATGAATGAACTACTTGTAACATATTCTTTGTAAAGTATTAAAAAGCTTCTTTGCTATTGTAACTTATCACAGGTGAAGTTATGCAAAATTAAACAAGGAGAATAAAAAGCTCTAATTAAAAGATAACAGTGCAATGACAGGAAAATTGCCAAAATCCAGAAGGGCATATTCACTATCCAGACTCCAGAAACATCTCTCAAGTGCCATTTAAATGAGTCCCTAAAATCCTACCTAGCTCAATTAGCCTTAAACCTGGCATTCTATCTTTTGTTTGTTTTCATTGAAAAATAACAGAAATATATACCGAGTCTGAAAAACAAAACAAATTATTCAGTTCAGAGGGTTAATCTCTCTCAGAATAACAAATTGTTCATTTCCTGGTAAAACTCAATTTTAGTTTTTGGTGATATTGATCCATGGTTACCTTAGATTGGAGTTATAGCAAACTACTAAATCATCCTTCACGTTATCATGTCAGTAGGAACAACTGCCATGTCATTTTCTAACTATTTCTTTAAAAATCCTGACAAATACAAACAAAACAAAATCTAATTTACACATTATAAGTAGAACCAACAACATAGCAAAAAACCCTAAAATCTCCTTAAACATGAATAAAATGCAAATCTCAGCAAAATTATTTAATAACAAAGGTTTAAAACCTAAAATCTCCTTAACTATTAATAAAATGCAAATCTCAGCAAAACTATTTAATAATAGAGGTTTAAAAAATTGCTACATTACTGCAATAAAAATGATAATGCATTATCAATCAATTTATCATCAATAACCCAAACCAAAAAGAATTAACTCAAATCATCAGTTGCCCACATTCTAAAACCCTACAAATTCCAAAACCCATGAACTAAAATGCAAAACTTGTAAAATTAATCAAATGACCAGATGATAAAATGGGGTCACTTTGCTACAACATAAATGACAATACATTCAATTATATCATACTAAAATCCCACAAAAATCAAAAACCCATGAGCTAAAACACAAAATTAAGCAAAATAATCAAATACCCAAATAACAAAATTGACAAAGAAAAGCTTGAATCACCTGTATAGCAATGATATCAGGATCAAGAGAAGAAACCAGCTTGGAGAATTCAGACCAGTTGTTTTTGGCACGAAGAAGTAAACTATTAGCATTCCATGTCAAGAACTTTAAGGGCTCTTTGCCGTCATCTTTAGATTCTCTCTCTTCTTCTTCATTGTCATCTTTGGTTGAAAGTGCAGGTTTTTTGGAAGAGCCATCTTTCTCTATTGGTTGGAAAAATCGCTTCATACTGATACTCTCCGCTTGGTTCTTTCACTTGCACGGAGCTTGGCTACAAGCCTACAAGAACCCCAAGTTGGTTTGGAATTTGCACAATGATCCTTTTTATTTGTATTTCAGCAATCTTTCATTTTGGCCTTTTGGGTTTAAATTGGATTTAAAATTACTTTGTACTTTGTATATCTTTGTATACCTCTTCGGAGACATCTGATTAAATTGGAACGATACAGAAATTATACCTTTGTTTAGAGGCACACATTAGCCGTGTAAATGTACAATTAGAGGTGTTAATTTGGATGCACGGGTTAGGTTTGATAAGGTCATGTCGGATTGGGTTTAATTTCAAACTTGAGTCATGTTAACTTATGTGTCTATAAGAGTTGAAATCTGAATCAAATATTTTTCGGTTCGGGTCAGGTCGGTCAAGTCACTACGCTTGTGCAAGTCCTTATGTTAAACCAAGGTTGTCTAGTGTTTAAGTAGCTTTTGGAATGGATTAAAAAAATACTTGGACTATTAACCTTAACGCCCATGAACAACTTGACTCAAGTGTCAAGCTAGAACATATTAATTATGTTTAATTTTAAATTAAAATAGTATTTAAAAAAAAGTTAAATTGTTGTGTTTATGACAAATATTAAAATTGTAATTCATGCACAGTCCATGTCCCACTAGCATAATTTTTGTGATGTGTTATGTTATGCTTGTTTTGGAATTAGGTTTGATTCATACTTTTTTGTCCTATAAACTTATACTCAGTACTCCGTATATAAAACATTGCTTTTAATACCTCTGTTTCATATTATTTGCAAAGATTTAACATAAAGAAGAGAGGAAAAATCTAATCGTTGCAAATAATATAAAACGGAGGTAGTATAACAAAGGAAAAATTAGAAATAATAATCCCAACTTTGTCTAATTTATGCAGAATAATCCCAACTTTCGTTAATACTGGAATAATCCGAACTTTGGGGGGTCTTCTTTTTCTTCAATCCCAATTACCGGTTACCTGTTGAAAAGGTTATTTTTTTATTTATATATATTAATGCCACGTGTCATGAGCTAATTAGCCAAAAAATAATAATAAAAAAAAACAAAAAAAAAAAACCAGATTTCCATCCCCGTTGCTCACCGAATCTCCAGCCACCACAATCCCACAACCCTCCTCCCGCCGTCCACAACCCTCCTCCCGCCGTCAAGCCGCACTAATCCCGGTAAACCCCAGTCGTCCTTTCCCCTTGAACCACCACCCTCAAACTTTCCCGCAAAGTCGCAAACCCACGAATCTCCTTTACCGTCAACCTGCTCCAGCCACCACCACCACTCGAAACCTCCACAAAACCACCTCGCGAAAACCCTCAAACCACTCGAAAACCCTTAAAACCTCCTCCCTTAGTCCCGAAAACCCCCCAAAACTCCTCCCCCACCATTGAAAACCCTAGCCGCAAGGGTTTCGAGGTGGAGGAGGAGTTGTTTGGGGTTTTTTCAGAGTGGGAAAGGGGTTTTTTTTGTGGTGGTCTGGTGCTTGTGTGGAGGGATTGGAGGGTATTTCGGGGAAGGGGAAAAATGGGCGGTCGGCGTGGGAAGATTGGCTGTCGGCGATCGACGGTAGACTCGGCAGTGGTGGTGGTTAGGTGGGGGTTAGGGTGGGACGGTGTGGAGGGGAGGTTGGTTGGGTTTCTGATTTTTTTTATTTTTTGTTTTTGGTTTTTTTTTAAATTTTTAGACCAATCAGGACTTGACACGTGTCAAGTGACCTGATATAATAGGTCATTGACTTTTGTTGACCGGTTAAGGATTGAAGAAAAAGAAGACCCCCAAAGTTCGATTATTTCGGTATTAACGAAAGTTGGGATTATTCTGCATAAAATAAACAAAGTTGGGATTATTATTTCTAATTTTTCCTATAATAAACAATAGAAAAACCCAAATTTGAGATTTATCATGTGCAATTGAATTCAACTAACTTAAAATTAATTTTAGTCGTAAACCACATTAATTGTAATCTATGTATCATAATTTATCCAAAATAAGTCAAATTAAATTCAACATAACATTATTAGGCAAAAAAACATAGTGCAAATTAACATAACTTTGTCATGTCAACAACCTCAATTGCAAATCAAAATGAGAGGCCAGGCTAATTTCCCTTCAAATCTCCAAGGTAGGACCATTATATTGCACCATACAGAGTGGCTGGTCACAGATAAAGCAATCCATAATTTCTCTAAGTTCTAGTACTAGAGGAGAGAGAATATCACACATTCTCTCAAAAAAATTTCCAATGGCTTCTTTAGTCATTTACTCACCATCAACAGTAGCTCCTTCATCTTCCCACACAAAATTGTTCAAAATTTGCAATTTTAAGCAGCAAAATGCTAAAATCTTATCACCCTCTTCTTTGTTTGGTAAAAATTTAGCTATTTCTAATGATTTAAACACACAAAAATTAATGAACATGAAAAAAAGATCAAGTCTTGTAAATTGCTCTGTTACATCCCCTGCTCCTCCAGCAGCTCTTCTCTTTGATTGTGATGGTGTTCTTGTTGATACTGAAAGGGATGGTCACCGAGTTTCTTTCAATGACACTTTTACTGAAGTATGTTCTTCACATTCTTTTAAATTTTTTTGTAGAAGATTTTTGGGTATTTAATTGCTCTATTATGTATATAATATGATCAACATTTGGTTGTTTTTTTAGCATTTTGATTATAAAATGTACTACTTGAGTGAAGATTTTTTTGAAATGGGTACTTACTGGTTTTGCACTCGTGTACATTAACAATGGTTATAGTTTTCTGAGGTATACCTGGGTGCACGATAGAGGTTCTAAATTATCAAGTTATCAATGCTACTTGTACCGCCTTTTTTTCACTCTAAGCTAGTGATTGACCATGTATTCATGTTCATGAATTCTAAATTAAGTTGATAGATAAAAGCAATTTCAGATTGAATTTTAATGGGATTTTAGGTGAAGATTTTGCCTAGTTTCCCTAGTAGATTATGTTTTGGGTGAGGAGAAATGTTGAAATTTTGGTGATTTCTTAGGGTTTTATGGTTTATGCTTCAACATCTTCATGAATTCATTTCAGACTTTTGAAATTTGAATGAATGCACAGAGGGGACTGGGTGTCTCTTGGGATGTGGATTTGTATGGTGAATTGCTCAAGATTGGAGGTGGAAAGGAAAGGTAATACTATCTTTTTAATCCTTGTGTCAAAAGCTACTTACTGCAATTGTCACGTCGCCTTAACCCCTCATAATTAAGTATATCATGTGATTTTACAACATTATCCTTATAATTGGATTCCCACCATACCACTTATTAAGAAATTTAATCAAGAATTTAAAAAATATTAGGAAATGCGACAACTTTTTCATGTCATTCTAAAATGTTATATTGTGAACAAAGAATTTATATTGATTTAGGATGAAGGCAGTACATAGTATGGAGTCTTGTGTGTCTTGAACTTTCTCCACCTCCTTTTCGACGGCATTCTTTTCCACCGTTAAAATATTGCATATGTTTATTAACACAACTGAATTACCTTCTTATGCCTTAAGCATTGTTGATTGTATACACTTATGCTTGCTTGTATAGGATGACCGCCTACTTCAACCAGGTGGGTTGGCCAGAAAAGGCTCCTTCAGGTGATGCAGAGAGAAAAGAATTTGTTGCTTCTTTGCACAAGAGAAAGACAGAGCTGTTTATGGCACTTATTGAGAAGAAGCTGCTGCCTCTTCGGCCAGGTGTTGCTAAGTATGTTACTCGAGTTTATGCTTGTGTAAAGTGTTTGTTTTCATCTTAGCTGTGGAAGTGACATCAAACAAATTATGTGCAAATTAAACATTGTTGGAGGAATCACACATTCTTGGCCACTTAACCATATTTCCCTAAACATGGTAAAGAAGCAAAAACAAGTTGTGTTATGGCCTCCATGTACATATTATCTTCAAACTTTGTCAGGATATAGCGCCTTTTTTAATGATGGAACTGCTTTCTGTTCAGCTGTATAATCTCATCATTATGGAGAGGAGACCTAGTAGGTCTAGCTTTTTTCAGATTTCAGTCAACATGAGACTTGTAGGATTCACAATTAAACAAATCAAGTCCTCTGAATTCTTGTTCATTTACAAGATATTCTTGTGTCTTGTTTATCATATTATCAGGCCATTATACATACAAGTATTACAAATTTGTTCAGCTCCACATTTCAGAAGATTATCTAGCTTATAATGAGCCACAAAGGGCAATGATGTAGATAAAATTTGATCCCAAGACTTGGATAGCACTGGACATTTGCACATTATTATTAGAAAGTACATCAATTTAGTTGTTTACTCTTCAGGTAAAAAGATCTGGAATGTTCTGTTCTCATATTGTGCAGGCTGATTGATCAAGCTTTGGGAAAAGGAGTCAAAGTTGCTGTGTGCAGCACATCCAATGAAAAAGCGGTATGCTATGTGTTTATATGCTAAAGCCAATAGCTTTCAATCTCAATATCTGAAAACATTCTGAACAATAAAGATTTATGAGAAGGCGGTATAACATTAGTTTCATTAATCCGAGCTATGATGCCCTGACTCGCATAGGTTGCTAGATCAACATTCAAAATCCTTAAGAAATACAACCAAAGAACAGTGATCAACTGTATAACAGTTTGATTTTATCAATTACGCTTGACCTTCATAGTTCCTTGGAACCAGAAATCACAAGCACCCGCTTTTATTCCTTATGGAAAGACTAATGTGAGGATGCCCCAGTTTCTCATGGTGAGAAACAAATCTTGTTTCTCACATGGCATTTTCGTAAATAAACCAACAATTTTATTCAACTTTACTCAACTGTGGAGTCCACAATAATGAAAAAGTTGTTGATTTATTCACGAAAATGCCCCCATGAGAAACAAATTTCGTTTCTCACCATGAGAAACAGGAAATTTCCCCTTTTGGAATCAGCTTGATAGATGCACTGAACACTGAACGTATTGGTTTCAGGTCTCTGCAATAGTTTCATGTTTGTTGGGTCCTGAGCGAGCAGAAAAGATGCAGATTTTTGCAGGAGATGTAGTCCCTCGGAAGAAGCCTGATCCAGTAAAGCCTCTTTCCTTGTCCTTTCATTTGATATTCATTTAACTGTACAGAGTATATATTAGTATCATCAGGCTTCATTTAATTGTACATAGTATATGTTGCCCTCCAACTTAATCATCTATATTTTCTTGTGTTTTCTTGCTGAGTAAAGCTATCAGTTTTCTTGTTGATTCGTTTATTCTTAACAGGCCATTTATACACTAGCATCCACAACCCTCGGTGTTGACCCTGCAAGGTACTGAAGTAGTTATTTCATGATTTTCTTTTGTAATAGCTAGAAATAAAGGCTTTAAGATGTTAAGCTGTGCTATAAGATCAACAAAAATATACGTAGTAGATCAAATATTAATGTTCTTTCAATGTTCACAGTTGCGTTGTGGTAGAGGACAGTGCCATTGGTCTTGCAGCTGCCAAAGCAGCTGGAATGAAGTGCATAGTGACCAAAAGCGGGTAGGTTGCTGCAGTCTTTAGACTATACACAGTACACCATTCTGAATTTTGCATCAGATCATTACTGTCAAACTTATGATTATTACTGAATGAACTCTCTATCTGTTGCAGTTACACTGCTGAAGAAGACTTTGAGAACGCTGATGCAGTTTTTGATTGCATCGGAGATCCACCAGAGGAAAGATTTGACTTGGACTTTTGTGGGAGCCTTGTTGCAAAGCAGTATGCTAGTTAATATAACCTGTTTATGAGTTGAAGACGAGAGTTTGTAATTATCCAAGGCTTTTAGTGAATGTACAAGCTTTGAGCACTTGAATATATCAATCAACTTAAGTACTTTACTCCATATTTTATAGCAGTAAAGATCACTGATTTTTTGTAATGAGTTAGCTCACTTCTTCTCGTATGTAACAAGCTGTGAATGAAAATCTCACTTCATTGTTTTTTACAATAACGAGTTATAGAGTATTATTTAGATACTATCAATTTTAGGGTCTATTCACATTTACTGAACTGAATTGATTGGAGTTGAGCTAAACTTTATAGAGCTGAAATAAATATTTTATGAGAGAAGAAAATTAGGAGCTGAACTGAAATTAAGCTGAAGTGAATAGGTCTTTAGTAAGGAGCGTTTAATGAGAGTCTGTTTGAAGCATAACTGTGAGTTTTGGTTATGACGAGAGAAGAGAAGTGTATAATGGGAAGAATGAAGGTTTCGCTAAGGAGTGGAGATATTCAAAACAAAAGTTATGAGCAAGAAAATGAAATGAATGAAGGCTAGGCTGGGTAGTAGAGATTTAGGTGAATAGTCCCATCAAAATTAACACATGCACATTTACTTTATCCAAAATACCTCACCCAAGACCTAAACTCTACCTAAAATCATTGTTTATCCTGACTTATAATAGACTTGACAATCAATGTTTCTAATCATGATTAGTTTATTTAAAATAACTAAATAAGTATATTGGCAATAGAATCAAAAATGACTCAACCTGAACTCAAAATCTATTTAAACGAGTCATACTAAAAAATGACTACACCTAAATTGATTCAATCCAAATGACTCGATTACCATCTCTACGAAATCAGCTTCTTTTTAAAAATCATTTAAACCAAAAGAAAAGAGAAATGATGACCAAAATTAGCTACACAAGTACACTACCATTAGGGCATTAGGGGGTACGTGATCAAAAGCATTTATTTTCTTTTCCTTCCCCTTTTAAAGGGTACACTGTACACAAGATCTAGCACATTTGTACCAGTAGGAATTAACAAGTGGACCTACTCATATTCTTCATACAGTTGCTTCTGACATTTACAGAATCAGACCATTTAGGACTAAAAGGCCTCATAATAAGAGCAGTCATTATTAGCACTTTTGCATTTGCCAAATTTGTGATAAATCAACTTGCACTTTCATAAGTTTGATCTTATAGTACGTAGACGTCCTACGGATTACCTTTGTTTTTTTTCTCTGCTGGAAAAGTGGTAATGACCTCATTAGATATTTGAATTACTCACTCAACTCTAATCTCATAACACCACAACTGAGAATTAAAAAGTGACTTCATCTACAAATTTACATCCACACCATTGAAAAGGTAGGACTAATAAAGTAATAATCAACTGAACATTCATATTGAGTTATATCGTAATATATTATACTTTCAACAATCAAATAAACAATCATCTACTCGCAAAGGTATTTTTTTGCCCATCCAAATAACCAATTACTCGTAAACTCATCATACATGTCGTTTAACAATAACTTTTATACAACTCTAATCTCATGACACCACAATAACGACATACAACCGATACAACTTACAAGTATGTAATTCGTACCACACACTCAACTCCAATCTCATGACACCACAATAACGTACAACCGATACAAGCATACACTAATAAACTTTCTATTTATATCAATAATCAAAAACCAATAATCATTCCTTGGGAATATTTTTTTTTTTTTTAAGACACTAAATTTAATGAAGGTATAAAATCAATGAATAAATCAAATACGAGTAAATTTTTTAATTTTTCTAAAAACGACCTCAGTATCAAGCCCAAACCCATCAATACCCTTAACATAAACCACCTCAGAATGCTTAAACAACTTAACCAACGGATCAACACTGAACAAATCATTAGCAGAATACTTATCAGCCCGCTTAGATACCGCCACGTGTAACACACAAACCCCACCAACCTTCAACGTCCGTTCGATCTCCCCCACAAATTTCCCCGGAAAAAGCGCGTGATCAAACACATTCGAAAACTCAAAATCAAAAACCTCATCATCGAACGGCTGAGAATGAAAGTCCCCGAAAACAACCAACGGTGGATACGGCACCAGATCGATCCCAACTGAGTCACTCACTCCGACTCGTTTAAGCGCGGCGACTTCTTGCCCGACTCGAGCCCCGATGCAGAGGGCTTTGGAGTGGTTAGAGAGAAGGTGGGAGTTTTGAAGAGAGAGAAAGAAGAGAGAGAAAACGTGGATTTTACGGGTCCAATCTCGGGTGAGCCAGATTTTACGGAGTTTAGGGTTTAGGGTTTTGTGGAGTTGGTGGGTGAGGTAGGATTGGTAGGAGTTGGTGTAATCGGGTCGGATAATGAGGTCGGCGGGTTTGGGTCGGGTTGAGGAGAGAGAGAGGAAGGTGAGGAAGATGAAGAGAGGAGGGAGGAGAAGGAGGAGTGGGAGTTTGGGGATGGTGGGAAGTTTCATGGTTGTTGTGTTATGTGATTTGTTGCATGGGAGTGTAATGGGGTTTATTTTTTTGGAATTGAATATTGGGTTTGTTGTAAATTTTATATTCTCCGTACTCAACTGTTTGTGTAATTGTGTGTGGGACGTATGATCGTATGAAAGGGCGTCGCTTAAGTGACTATGAGTGAAGCAGTAGGGCACTACTAGTGCTGTATAGGTGTTAATTCGGATGTTAGATTGAATTCGGTAAAGTTAAGCTGGGTCTATTTTTGTCTAAGTTATGTTAAATTATTATGTCTAAGTTAAGGAGTTATGTTAAATTATTATGTCTAAGTTAGTTTATTTATGTCAAATTAAGGAGTTATGTTAAATTATTTATGTTAAATTAAGGAGTTATGTTAAATTATTATGTCTAAGTTAGTCGAAATTTGAATCGAATTTTTTTGGGCTGAATTTGATTGAGTCGAGTTGAATTGGGTGTTGTTTTAACATTTCTATCCATGTAAGGATGATGTGAATAATTATGTGGATTGCTAAACATCGCCCGCAAATCTCCACATAAAGCCCACAAACTTATATTGAAGTTACAATATTGCCCTTGACCTTAAAAAAAAAAACACAACCTCAATAAAAATCAAACTACGGGGATGTCGAGGCTCGTGGCGGCAAGGTGGTTGGCTTGTGGCGGCAAGGTAGTGGTGGCTCGTGGCGGCAAGGTGGTGGTGGCGCCAGGTCCGGCAGCCACGTCCACCGGCCTGGCGTCTGGGCAGGACGCCCAGCCACGGTGAGTGGCGTTTGGGACAGGCGCCAGTCACTGTGGCTGGGCGTCCTGCCCAGACGCCAGGCCGGTGGACGTGGCTGCCGGACCTGGCGCCACCACCAGCCACGGGCCGTCCTGGCCAGGCGCCCCAGCTGCCTTAAATTTTTTTTTTTTAACTTTTTTTTTTTTTTTTTTGGAAAATCAGAAAATTTTTCTAATTTTTTTTTAATGTGTTTGATTTTTTTTTATAATAATTATTAATTTTATGTGTTATTTTTTATAAGTCTAGTATATATATTTTTTATAAAATCAAATAAAAAACATAAATTTCCACATCCTAAATCAAAACATAAATTTAATAAACATAATTTAAAAAATAAAAAAAAAAGCAAAAAAAAAAAAAAATTTAAAAGTAAGGGCGGCGTCCAAACCAGACGCCAGTGCACTGGTGGTGGCGCCTGGCCTGGACGCCAGTGCACTGGTTGAGGCGCCTGGGCTAGACGCCAGTGCACTGGTTGTGGCGTCTGGCCTGGACGCCAGTGCACTGGTTGTGGCGCCTTGCCTGGACGTCCTTGCCATGGTTCCGGCGTCCAAACTAAGCGCCACCTCGTTTTCCGTCGAAGACGACGTATCTCCGGCGACCCTCGCCTCTCCGGCCTCCCTGGGCAACCCAGTACGACTCCACATTTGTTAGATCGAGATTTGTTCACTTTGGGTACGATTTTAGAAATGGGCAAAATTGTCAAACCATGTCTAATTTGTGGGCTTTATGTGGAGATTTGCGGGCGATGTTTAACAAATCCCATAATTAAATACTCTTTATACGGTATATGACCCTTTTTCCATCGATAATGCTATTAAATTATCCAAGTTCTAAAATATGTTCTGGTTTTACTTTCCTAAAATTAAAAAAGGGACTCTTTTACGATTTTTTTATTTTATTTTTTATATTTTACCAATTTAGAAGAAACCGCTACTTTATCCATTGGATGTTATTGTGGTTTGGTTTTTAGATTTTAAAAGTCATATAATATACTTCGTATTTGATAAAAATAAAATAAAATAAATTGTCAAATTTATTAGAACCATTTACCTATTTTGGATTGTCCGGAAAGGTACGTCAAACCACCTTTGGAATTACATCATTTATTTCAAACGAATGCTTCAACTGATATAAAGTGGTTCCCAACAACTTAAAAGAGCAAATGGTAACGAACAGGCCCATAAATAAAAAGACTAAAAATGGTAAGAAGAAAAGTGTACATGATGGGATGATAGATGTGAGTCTCATGACATTTAAAGGCAATGCAAGGATTATCTGATCTACTTGAGACTTTGAGAAATGAGAGGTGGGTTTAATTCAGTTGTACATATTTGTCACCTGAATTCTACCCTATCCTTTTTTTTTTGGGTGATTTGTACAGTTGTACTTTTGCTTATTCTTTTGTGGTTCATGCTTTTATACTTCCTTCAACATGGATTTTTGCATAAAAATAGAACTAACATGGAGTAATATTTTATTGCACGAAATTTCCTATATATTTTCGGGATAATTGATACATTTCTCTCTTTTGTCCATTGTAAAATAGCTTATCACTTAACACGTTTATATTGATGGAAAAGAACAATCATTGTTTAATATTCCGATCCGTAGAATTCTCACTAAATGTACTATACAGTAAAAGCTCCTTTTATGATCTCCATTCATAATTTTCTTAATCTAAAACAGTGGGAGGAATTGAATGAAAAAACAGTAGACCTAATTTTTTTTTTAAAAAAAAAAAAAAAAAAGTTACACCTTTTATTGTATTTAATTTGTTATGTCAAAGTTAATAAAAAGTTTAAAACCTCTTGTTGTATCTAGCGATTGATCCGATATTCAAGTTTTATGTTTGTCTTATGAAAGCTGCCTGATTTATTATTCTGATATATGAATATACTCCATGTAATTACATTCAAGGAATTTAACTTTTTCCACTACATCTTGATGCTATACATACAGAAGCACACTGATCCTATCAAAAGTGTAACAATTAATCACTAGCACCACCCTTTTCCTCATACTTTGATTGCATGCTATTCAATATCACCACCTCTAAAGCCACAGCACCCGCGACAATCAACGCAAGCAGACCTTGACTACCGCCCCCTGAAGCACCCTCACTTTCAGCAACTTCGCTTGCAGCAGAAGCACTAGGCACAATAACAGCACTTGATGCAGCAGTTAATAGCCCACCAAGTCCGAGTCCAACGAGTGTCATTTTCTCGCTTCTCATTCTGTTAATCTGGTTCAATGCAGGTCCCAGGATGTTGAAGAGCACCCATCCTACAGCAGCTGCAACAGGCACCAGAAGGATAAGGCCTCGGTTATCTTCCTGAGGCGACTCGACTATTTGCTTTGCTGCTAAGGCTAAAGGGGAAGTAGCAAGGGGTGAAAAGACAGTACTAGCTACTGCCAATTTTTTAGCAAAAGACAATGGTTTATCAGGCTTGTTAGACGGTTTTAATGACCGGGAAACAGGTAGCAAACCGGGTTTTGAACATGATGAACTAATGATGAAGTGATACTTGGGGATGTGGATTGCAATGGAGGATGTTGTTGCAGCCATGGAGTTTACACGAATAAAGCGAATAGAGTGATTTTGAGTTGTGTGAGGTTGAAGGAGCAAGTTTACTTTTATGTAATGCGCAGGAGAATATTCGAGAGGATTGAAAGGGGGTGTCCTGGAGAATTCTAACAAGAATCCAGCAAGTTCTCTTTCGTTTGTATGGACACTGATAAACTGTATGTAAAATGCAATCACATCCACAAATTGTAATGTGCAATAATAAGTCATTTTCAAGACAATTTATTTATGTACGACTCAATTTTATTTTATTTTTGCTGAATCAGTGGGATACAAGAGACTCATGCCCATACCTGGTTTTGGGCAAGCTATCCAGCCGAGTAGCGAAACCGATGATTAGCAGTTCAAACCTGCATGCAGTCTTATCACTGTTACTCGTAACTGATCAATAATTTGATTGTATTAGCCAAACATCACAAACCAGCAAATTTTGAGGTTTTCTAGTCCAACCATATAAAACTTCAATGATATGAATAAGATCTTAGTCAAGATCACATTCTTATTATTATCTTGACAAAAACAAAGAAAAATTAAATCACATTTCCTGCTTGGATAATAAACTGTGATACAGATCAGTGATCTCTGATGGAAAATGTCATTGGCTAGTGTAATAATTGGCTAATTTTGTTTGATCCCTATATACAGCGATGAAGTGACCTGATTTTGTACCAAATTACTTTCCTAATAAAATACACAGACCCGATCAGCAGAATACAGCTTTACTGAAGGACTTCCCAGGGAAAAGGCTGAGGAAACAGCGTAGATACTAGTTTCCATGATGAGCAATCAGCATAAGTTGTTCGTACCACTCACAATTCCCTCAAATTCATGAGGTCAACTGGTCAAGCACATAGAAACAATCATTGAACGAGATTATCCTTGACCTGGTGTGATACGACTCTGGTCAGCAATATCTAAGTTGAAAATGCATGTTCCCAGAAACATGAAACCTTCTACTATCGATGACAATCTTGTAGCTGACCTACTGTACTGGCCCATGTGAATATGTGATTACCAAAACCAGATACATTACTCAGTCACTCAGCACAGGAATGCTAAGGCAGGCATGATGACCATTCCTTCAGCTACATATTGCAGGATATTACCATGAATAATCAGCTAAAGACAATGGATGGCGTAGATTCTCAGCCAAGGCATTTTTGCAGACGAATCCAATTTTTTAGAAATGTGAAATGATTACAGAAAATCCCATCAAACTCTCTCATTGGGTCGTGATTTCACCCCCAATCATGGAAAGGATAAATCTATTCTGAACCATCTTGGATGTATATCTTTTTCCAACTTCATCCAAATTATTCCTGCATTATGCTTGAAGGGAAACTTTTGCATATCTTGGACAGAGCCATAACTTTAACCATGTTAGATTTGGCAGAATCTAAAAGGGGATCAGCCTGCAAAGCCTTATCAAAGCAGAACTTTGCTTCATCCAGTAGGCCCTGAACAACAAATACAAGACCTAGATTGTTGTATGCAGGAGCATATCCAGGTTGAAGCTTAAGTGCTTTTGTAAACATAGCTTTTGCACTATCGTATTTCTTTTCCTGCCTGTACAAATTCCCTAGGTTTGAAAATATTGCATGTGCTTGCTGAGAAGAGGCCAAAATTAAAGCTCGTTTGAAAGCTTCCTCGGCTTGAGACGGTTCATCTGCTAATTGTAAAGAGATACCAAGATTGGACCATGCATAACTGCATTCCCTAAAGCGAGATACTGCAGCTTTGAGGTACTTCTGTGACATTTTAAACTGTTGGGTGCGGAGACTGTGGAGCCCTAATTGGTGCCAGTGCACAGCATCATCTGGGTCCTCTCCAATTGCCTGTGAAAAAAGAGGCATTCTTGAGATCAAGCCACAAAGGTCACTTTGTCTAAACTACTCTAGTTGTAGCTTTAAGAAACTACAAGCCCGATAACTGTTGCTAGAAGAGGGTAAGAACCAGCTCTCTGCATCACTATAAGGGTTCATTATTAATATTTCCTCTATTTTGTTCTTGTCTTAACTGGATGGAGGGATTACTAAGCTAATTACATTTTCTAAATTTTATTTGTGAGTCTTTGTGGAAGAGGTTGTATCACTCATATCAAACTTATTGCTTTAACTTTTAAGACATATATTCCCTACGCAGTTGTAATTTTTTATAGTTTACACTTATAAAAAAAGATTGAAAGTCTATGCCACAAAAAATAAAAAATAAAAAAAATAAAAAATAAATAAATTGAAAGCATTATCCATAAAAAGTTACAGTTATTGAATTTTTAAGATAAAAGTAGCAATTTATTAACACTAATTGTAAAGTTCAAAGGAGTTGTAACAAATGTGCTTATCTATTATTAAAAACTTGCAATTCTTTAAAGATCAAAAATTAAACCGAAAAATCAGCCAGATATTTTAAAACTCTTCAGATCGAACAAAGATGTTAGACTAACCTCATTTCAGCTAATTCAGAGGTAAAGTAACAAATTGACTCGTCCAACTTCTTAGAAAGTAATATAGGACAGCTTGAAAAGATTTATCTCTAAAAAAATTATAAAAAAAAAAAAAAGCAGATACCTTCCATTGAAATCATAGACGTCATACTCATGTGATATCCTCGTCTAAATAATTTGTAATATGAATAAGCATGTTTAGGTTGTCCCCCCCCCTCCCCCTCTCTCTCTCAGTATGTCTAACTTAGCCACTAGCACACCAATAGAAAAAGTTTCACTACAATGCATCTCTTGTATGATTAAAAACACATATCAATGTACCTGCTTTAAGCTGCAAATAGCATGCTCTTCAACTTCCATCAACTCCTTCTGTTCAGTTTCAAATGCTGCTGCAATTTCATGCTGAGCCTGATGAACCATAGCAAGTCCAGCCCAAGCAATTGGAGGATCAATCAGCAAAGGATCTGCTTCTCTTAGTATCGAAGCCATCTCATTACCAGCCAAAGATATCTGTTCACTGGGATTTTGTGACCTTTCAGCATCCTTGATACGGTGGATAGCAATAGCATATCGAGTAGACATACAGTTGGGCTCGAGTTTTGCTGCCTGCAAAAAGTAAAGCAGCATTACAAATTACATGCAAAAGACACAGTAGTCTAGCCTAAATATATATACAACTGTAGCTAGCTATTTTTCAGATATCAACAGAGACTTGTTCACATGAAAGGACAGCTGAAGGACACAAACTGATTTCATCAGAAAGGTCAGGGAGTACAAAGACACCTTTTCCAAGCACTTGCTAGAGCTTCTATAATCACCACTAATATCATATGCATTGGCAAGATTAGCCCATGTATGAGCTGCTTTAGGATCTGCTTTGACTGCAGCTAATAGACATTCCTTTGCCACATTGATAGCAGCAGCAGAATCTGACTCTGCACCAGCTTCCCCAGCACTGGCTCCAGCTCCTGAAAATTAGGGTTAGAAAACTAACATTGGTAGTAGGAGACAAGACAACCATATAACAGCAATATGTAATAGACAATAGCAAAAAGATCCACTAAAGATTTTACACTGGACAAAAGCAGAAGCAACAAAGAAATGTGTACTGTAAAATAAAGTTAGGAAACAAGTAATTCAAACCTGCAACAGCTGAGCCATACTGGTACAGCAAAATGGTAGCATAGTTGACAAGAGCACTGGGATGGCCTTGATCTTTCAGAATAAGCTCCTGGAAACATTTTGAAGCAGCCTCCACATTCCCACTGAAATTATGAATCAGGTATAAAGAAAAGCCGTAGAACACCAGCATCAAAAGATGACTGAGAACATTTGAATACAAAAATCCTGGTCACTGATGCAAACTACACTAACACAGCCAAGCAAGGAGTGAACCACACAACACATCAAAAGGACACTGACCTTAATATATACCGGATGGTAGAATAAGTGAAATTTTTCCATAATCAACAAGGAAATCAAATAAGCCTTTTTCTTTTAAAAAAAAATTCTGAAGCTTAATCCATGCTTTCAATTTTTCAAAAAGATTCTACAAACAGTTTCAATAATTTACACATGGCATATTTAACCTCATGTGTAATGAAGAACTTTTATGATTGCAAAGGAGAACCAGTAAGCCGTAAGTGCATGAAAGAGATAATATTAACCACATTCCCTTACCTCTGCAAATGAGCAAGACCAAGATTTGCAAGGCAATCCAAGTTGTGAGGTGCCAAGGCCAACAGGGAAGACATAACTGAAATAGCACTCTATAAAAATAAAAATAAAAATAAAAGTCAGATTTGAATGCAGAATAAGCCGTAAGCGCATGCAGAATAATGTTACAGTTTCTTAACATACACATTTAATAGTAAGCAAATTTACCTCCAAACGACCAGATTTAAGAAGCATAATTCCTAAAGTGTTCCACACAGGTACTTGTCTAATATCTGACATCACAGATTCCTTTAGCTTCGAAAGAATTTCTTCCAGCTCTTCAGGTTCAAGCTCTTTATCTGAAGCACAATCTCCAAGACTTTCTAGGAGGAGGCACTGAACAGCAAGGAAGGCAGCAATTTTAGCACAAGTATACATTAGGAATAAACATGTTCATAGGACTAAGATAATTTTAAAAAGCTCCTTGTCGTTATCTTAATCCCATCTCTTTCTTTCCTCTCCTTACTTCCCTCTCCTTCCCTCCCTTCCCTTACATTCCTAAAGGGCTAAGCCGTCTAACCAAATAACCTGTAAATAATTAGTGAGTTCGAAAGGTTTGGAAGGAAAATAGTTCCTAGCCTTCTTTCCTCACCTTCCTTCCCTCCAATATTTGTTGCCCAAACACAATTTAAATGTGAATATCATTCTTAAGTATCCCAGCCAAAACAGACTTCAAGAAATTAGAACAAACACCTGTGCATGATGCATTTGGACCAATGATAACAACTCTGGTCGGTCAATCTCCTCATCAGACCGGAGTAAAATCTCTGCTGCCTTCTCGTAGTCAAGCACTGCCTGAAAAAAAGTTCCACAATTTAGCCGCAAAGATAAGTAGAATGAGTTGAAACCCAAAAATAAGTTTTAAGACCTTAGAGCAACCTTTTGAGGCTGATTCAATCTCTGGTACATTAAGCCAAGTAAAAAGTGAGCATGAGCATTTTTTGGAGCTTTCCTTGCCACATGTATCAAACCCTACCGACATAGGAAATTTGTTATGTTACAAACAGGGGGGGGGGGGTCATTATAAAATAGACTGAAAATCAATTGCCAATAATACTAATAAAAAAAAAGGGACTAAAAATAATTGTAAGACTCCATGATTCATCAAATTTCCAGTACTGCCTCGATGAGACTTTTGTCTGAATTTCTATCTTGAACAGTACTAATCTGTGAAATGAGTGTATATTGCACAATATACTAGTGAATTGACAAAAAAAGAAAATTGAAGCAATGCAGGGTTCATCATTAATACCAGGGTCTTATCTGTTCTAGCTTCTAGGTAATCATTTGTCTTATAAATCTAATACAGGTGTCTCACATACAAGAAAAGAAGACCAAGACAATTGCTTACAGCTACTTGCCAAAATTCTTCTAACCAAGCTTAAAAACCAACCCGTTTAAGCTAGAAAAGCCTACAAACCTTAGCAACATATCCGCAAGCAATTTCACCTCTGTTGATACAGATTGTACTATGAGTAAACAAAAGGTAATTTCACCATTCTTCATTACTCTTTGAAGCTATGACAAGTGCAAAACATCCAAGTAGACCTTTTGATGAACCTGGCACAAAGCTATTCTTCTTTCAGCCTTTGGCATTGCCTGTGATTTGTCCAAGACCCTTTCAAAGACAAAGACTAGCAATCTAACATGGGAATCTGTCTCTTCATAGAACCTCTAAACTACTCCATACTTCCAAAAGTAATTTTGCGCAGATAGAATTGTGCAGAACAATAAGCAATTGTAACACTATTCAACATCTTTCCAACACAACTTACTGCTTGAAAACAACAATGACTAAAACATTAAGAACCAACTCACAGTTTTAAGGCTGCTAACTTTTTCTTCTCGGGATGACGGAGTCCCTTGAGAATGTTGATCTCCCTCCGCATCCACCCCACAGTCAAGATGGTCATCTTTTCCAGACCTTGAACGGCACTTCCCCATTTTATTTAACCTTCTAGCTTCGCCATCTACAACATCACTGCTTTCTTTTACTAACAAGGGCAACTTTTCCTGACCACTCTCACTAATTATTAACCTGCATAAATAAAAATTAAGCTTCAAAATTGCTTCTCACAAATACCCAATCACTAATAGCTGAATTAAAATAACTTTTGTCCAATAATAACACATCAAATAAGACAAATTGAATCATAGACTTCAGAACCTCTACCACTCAACCGAAACAAAACAACTAGCTTACTTGAAAAGTCTATGAGATCAAATTTCTGAATTTCATCTACATCATTGCCCTTAGCAGCTCTAGATACACCCAAGGGAATAAATAACATAGAACAACACATCAAACAACCAAAAAGACTACACTTGGTGACCTCAATACCTACAATCGACAATATTTTGGATTACTATCATAATTTAACTTTTCCTGACTACTCTAATGGATTGTTAAGAATGTTAAATTGTATAAATCAAAACAAACAATCAAATATATGGTTTTAAGCTTGTAATAGTTCAATAAAATTCTACAACAAACAGTTGAATGAAAACAACTTAATTATATTAATAACATATTAACCATGCCAAATTGAACCATGGACTTGAGAACCTCTACCACTCAACCGCAACAGAACAACCACTTTAGTCAGCATGGTATCGGGTATAACCCGACAACAAATCCCGTCTACATCATTGCCCTAACAGAACAACACAACAAACCAGCAAAAAGAAAAACCAAATTGTGAGACCACAATCATATAAATGACGTCCTTAAATTTAATTCCACCGCAAATTAAATTCCTTACACACTCTGCCTTAGCCAAAGCCTCTAAGTTGTTAACACCCCTCTAAATTTTGTCCAAATGGGTAACCAAAATTCCAAACAAAATAGAATTTTTGCCCCATTTCTAAGCTAAAAATCATGTTTTAGCAACTGGGTAATTGCTCAAAATTCCAATTAACCAATACTAGCAACAAAATTTATCAAAACAATGAAAAAATAACAAAAAATCCAAAGAGAAAGGAGAGAGAAAGACCTAGAAGGAAGAGGGGGAGAAGGGTTGAAGGGGTTGATGTCATCCTCGTCAAATTCAGGAGGATCGACATTTAAGTCGGCCAAAACGACGAGTTTCATAGGGTGTGCCTTCTTCTCCGAGGTTTCTCCGGCGGCTGACATCTGCAAATTTGCCAAAGCCTTCTTTAAGAGAGAGAAAGATATTTAGTTGTTTAATTAAAAGGGAGAAAGTGCGATTTATTATTACAGCAGCACTGTCGAACTGTATCTGTATTACTGGAGATAATTAGAGTAGACAGATGCATACGAGTACTTACATACATTAGTTGGGGAAATGATTTTGGCACGCCAAAAATTGATTTTGGCACACCTATTGTGAGAGCACAGTTTTTAAAATTCCTCTCATATAAAGGTGTGCCAAAATCATTTCCCCATTAGTTGTTGTACATGTTACGAGTATTTTTATCCCAATTTCCAATTTACTCGTAATTACCAATAAATTGTTAGCTCACTTGATACAACTCTTACCTCACAAGTCACAATCTAAAAAATTGGAGTTCAACTCCTACCAACTTACCAAGCAAGGGTACCCAGTTCTTTTTTTTTTTTTTTAAAAAAAAGGGTACCACGGTACTTGAGGGTAAGGATTGTAGGGATTCCTTTACCCTCTCCTTTACTGTCAAGTGCCTATCTTGTAAATACTATACCAGAAAATTGTGAGGGTATAGGTCTGGTCAGAATGCTTTTTTTCCATACATTAAAAAAAAATACTCAAAATTGATACTTCATCCGTCCTCTAATGTTTTTAGTCGCGTTTATCCATTTTCTATCTTACTTTATATATGTACTATCTTAGGATGATTTACAAAATTATACTTCGTAGCTTTTTTAAAAACTTATTTACGGTTTTGCGTTGGAATAAAACTTATTTGCGAATATACAGTCCACATAGGCTCGGTAATGTATTTAGGGTAATTTTTTCTTTGAGAAAAACCGCTACTTAAGGTCTAAAACCGAGGTAGCGATTTGCCTTTAGTACAATGTACACTCCAAGTAAAGATACGGAGTAGTATTATAAAGGGTAACAATTACATTTTATATATCAAAGTGTACTGGGAGCAATTACATTTTCAATTTCCAACAACTATTCACAACTAGTTATTAATTTACACTACACAATGTTATCGACTGTTAATTTTGAATGGCACATTAGCTGCATTGCAAGATACAAGCAGCCCCAAATGCTGCTGCTGAGATCAGGTCCAGAAGTGTAAGCATTATTTCCACAACATAATTTTGATTTATTGTGGCCTGCAAACTCCTAAAAATTTACAGTGAATTACATCCGACCAGTTCTACTCAACAATGTCATCATCATCTAACAAAAAAGTCGAGTCAAATTACAAACAACTAATGCAAAGATTTCGCAAGTCTAAGCGACAAGTCAATTTGATAGAAATAAAAACTTTATACATCTAATCCTCAAAATAAACTCTTATCATATCAGATGGTGAATCCAAGAAAATAAAAGATGAACATAAGGAGCCAACTAACAGCGCGATACTGTGAGGTAAATGCGCATTACACTGTTTAACATGCAAGAGAGAGGCTGACAACTAAATAATATATCTTCACTTCTACCTTCAAGAAGCAGCAGCCAACAAGCCATCTTCATCAGTTAAATCAAAACCTGGCAGGATCCAGTTTTGTTTCTTAGCATGCTCCATGTAATATTCTAATTTATCCTTGGCATTTGGAATGTCAAGCGCCAGGTCATCGAGCCCTTCCTTGACACGAGCAAACCCTTTAGTCATCTGGTTGATCGTGATCAGGCCCTCACCGAAACACTCCTGAAGAAGATCAAGCATCCGATCATTCTTCTTTTCCATGGCCATAATTAGTGCCTTCTTTACAACCTCATGGTTGAAAAAAGGCATCCCAAGATCCCTAATGCACTGACATGCTTCCCCTACAACACCTCCACTCTCATACTCTTCAAGCAGCTTCATTATCTTGTCCTTGGCATCCTCTACAGCCCACCCGGAGCCACCACCCCAACAGCGGAGGATCCTCTCACCCGCATGACGAGAGAAGACAAGCGATCTAGCCATATGTACAGTTTCGCTCCCACTACAGTTGGGCGGCAGCTTGCTTGCAATTTCATCGAGGTTCAGAGGGGCCAGAACATCATCAATTACTGCCCTAGCCAAGAAAAGAGCAAGCTCATTCGAGGCATCTAGGATATCAAGTGCCGTGTCTTCAGCAGATTCCAAGAGCATTACAAAGCCATTCACAATATCCTCTGAGGAGAAAATCTCTATATGTAGTGCAGACAGAAGAACAGATGCCATCTCTTTCTCCCTATTTTTCCGGTCCATGGCAAGGGTGATCAGCTTTTTCAAGAAAATTGAGTTTAGCTCCGGTGCCCCAAGATCTTCAAGACTATGAATGAGTTCAGGGATGTCATCAGAAAGGAAGTATTCATGAATTATAAACACAATCTCCTCCTTGTACTTTTTCACCTTTGCATCATCATGCTTGGGGAAATATCCATCATCAGTAGTGGATTTTGAAAATGAAGCATCGAGCCATCCTTCAGATATTGCCCTAGGTACAATGGACTGGAACAGCGATCTTGCGGATGGGATGTCCAGAGAAAGGTCATCAAGACTCTCCTCAACCCGATAGAACCCCTTTGTCATCTGACTGGAGCTTATTACGCCTTCTTCAGATGCTTCCTTCAATAACTTCATGATGAGAGGTTCAGATGATCGATTCTCCATACCAAGAACTAGAGCTTTCTTCACAACCTCATGGTGAAAAAAAGAAACTCCCAGTTCTCTAATGCACCTGCAGGCTTCCAATACATCTCCATTCTCCACATATTCCCTCAACAGCTCAGCAATCTTCTTTTTCACTTCCTCAACTGTAAGGTGAGTACTGCCACCCCATTTTCGCTCCACAAGTTCTGCATGGTGTGGGGCAGAAAGATAGCTCTTCTCAGCAATTTGAACAGCCTGAAGCCCCTTGGATGAGACTGGAAGATTTTTCTGCACTCTAGTGACAAATGCGGGAGGAAGGATGTCATCAACAACAGCACGGGCAACAAATAGTGCAAGTACGTTAACTGCATCAGGAATATCAACAGATAGGTCATCTGCCGACTCAAGCAGCAGGATGAAACCTTGACTGATCTGGGCTGGAGTGATGACATCTGCATAAAGAGCAGAAAGCAAAACAGAAGCCATCTCTTTCTCCTTGTCATGCCTATCCATAGCAATTGACACAAGCCTCTTTATGAAATAAGGATGGAATTCACTCGATCCTAGTTCTCTAAGATCAGATGCAGCCACATCCACCACACCAGTGTTGAAGTACTCCTCTATGATTGAAACCACAGCTTTCTTGTAATCATCCAAGGGGTCAGTAACAGTTGCTTCAACAAGCTTGTACGGCTCCTGAAGATTAAGAAGTATAATTTGGTTCATGCAAGAAAAAAGACATCAAGTATATGTGTACAATATATTAATTAAAGCAATGTATAACAAGCTGTCATCTACTAAGCTAACAATTAACAGGTAAATGGCAGAAGAAATACCTCCCCACTATCATAGTTAGGATCATTACGGTCTAGATGTGCTTCACATTCAGTATCAAGTAGCCTTCCCCAAGTTCCCTTGCCGCCGGCACCATCTAAATTCATAAATGCAAATCAGCACAGGACACTAACAAAGTAGGAAAGCGTGATCTTAGAAAGCATGCTATATTTGTAACCATTCCAGATTTACAGAAAGCGGTTGATAAAATCAACTGCATGAAAAATACGACAGACAAAGGAAAAGAAGACATCTGCAGGGGAAATTACAATAATACACCAAAAGAGCTTTAACAGAGAAACATACAAAGACAAATAGCTATAAAAACTACCATATTACGCACAACAGCTTGAGTTACTTAATACGGAGTATCATTTTGTACAGTAAAATTGATTGTCTGCCACCCTTCCTATTTGGATGATTGAACAGAATCCTAATACATACTCTATCCTTCTACGCATTTAATGGCAATTCCACAAAACTATAAATTCAGGTAGTTTAATAAATTGTAAGTGACAATTAGGTCTCCATGGAGTAGAAGGGTTTATGTAAGCAGTTCATGAGGATAAAGTATTACTATCGTTGCTATATCACTGACACCATCATGTTTTGTCAAGTAAGACAAAGACCTTTTTTTCTGGCCCCTATAAGTCCCAAGAACTTAAAAAGTGACAAGCAAAGGCGTTCACAATGGATTTGGTTTTTACACTTTTGGAGCAGAAAGACAGGAGGAAAGGAAAGGAAATAAAAATAGTAGATTTCACAGCTAAATCTTTGTATCGCTAAAAAAGATACTGCACATTAATAAGGGAAGGGATCCAATATATCACACCTCCTCCTCTTCCCCAATCTAGAATTGAATTACAGTATATATTTTCCCTTACTCTCCTTACTTCCCTACTCCAACGCCCTTCATGCAAACAAAAAATTACATAATTGCAGATCTGTATATAACAGAGTAACAGACCTAGAAACATTTGCAAATATATTACCCCTAGAATCAAACTTCCAAAAGTTATATAGTATTCCAGCTTTGTTCAGTATACATAGTATTAGTTCTTAATATTGCACATTCCAGTCTCATATCCCATAAATTGATACCTCCATCCCAGAAGTAACTGAACACTTATGAACACATCACAACATCACATAATCCCCAGCAGACATCCATATACTAGATATCTGTTATTCTGAAAGCCACAAATGGTAAGACCATCCGGAGAATAAAAAAGGGGAGAGTTATAATGAAAACTCCAGATTCTCAAAAGCAACAACTCTATTAACAAAGAGTGACACCAATTGTTAACACCTCATGCTCAAGTAATACAAGGAAACCAGAATATTGCAAGCAAAATTAAGTAACAGATGCATGTACTTCCTCTATTCTTTTCTCAGTCTACCACAGGGATTTCATGCTTGCCAAA
Source organism: Chenopodium quinoa (assembly GCF_001683475.1). Lineage (NCBI taxonomy): Eukaryota > Viridiplantae > Streptophyta > Magnoliopsida > Caryophyllales > Amaranthaceae > Chenopodium > Chenopodium quinoa. Next base: position 2,015,265 of record NW_018742881.1, read on the forward strand.
GGCACATTTTACATCATTAACATTTTTAATTTTACCTAAGTAAATACTTCCTCCGTTTCTTTTTAGTCGACACTTTTTTTGTCAAGTTTGCCAATGTACAATCTCAATCATCAATATCTTTGATTACCGATATGCAAAAATTAAAAAAAAGTTGATACATCAAAAATATACATTGTGACGAAACTATCAAGATCCCACTTGACTAAATTTTTCTTCACATAAAAATCACAAAACATGGTCAAAGAGAGGTGTGTGAATAGTCTTAAAGTCAAAACGTGTCAACTAATAAAAAACAGAGGTAGTATAATAAGAAGATAATACTACATCTGTTTTTTTAAGTTGACACGTTTTGACTTTAGCACTCTCACACACTTCCCTTTGATCGTGTTTTGTGATTCACACGTAATGAAAAATATGTCATATGGGGTAAATTCATCACGGTATATATTTTCAAAATATCAACTTTTTTTATTTTTGGCTTAACGATAACTACTCATTAATAGTTGAATTTGTGCATTGCTAAATGTGACTAAAGAAACGAAACAAGTTTATTAGAAAAACACAGTGTCAAATCTAAAAAAATCTCTTTTCCTAAGGCATAAATCACAAAAGACGGCAAAAGTTTATGTGAATAGTGTAAAATTTGCAACGTTTCCATAAAAAAGTTCTATATTAAAAAATAAAAACGGAGGAAATGTGAACCTAAGTTTGGGATAAATACCCGAAATTGTAAAATTACTCAAAGTTGTCCCATAATCCTCATAACTCCATTAAATTGCGATCAAGCAAAAAAAAGGGAAAGGAATCAAATTAACACATAAAAGAGTGATCTTCATCTTCACTGTTTAAAGATATACTCTATCCTACAAAATAGTGTCTCAATTAACCTAAATATACAGCACATACAAAACTGACAGATTAATCACAATCCATAAAACCATAAGAAATCAATGGAAATTAAACTAACAGCATTGTGAATAAAATTTTACTCACCCTTCTTGACTCTGACAACCTTCCCCGAATGACGAGGTTTCACAGAAGGCGCCTTCCCACCACCACCACCACCACCTCCTCCTCCACCTTTCCCACGGTGATCAGAGAGGAATGTAGTCGATTTCGGCGAAGACAATAAACCCTTAGGCGATGATGATAACAACTTCGAAGGAGCCGGTACTGAATTCTCTGAAGCTATCTTCATCCTCTCCCTCTGCTCTTCTGTTAAGAATCCTTCATTTGACGCCATTTCTCCAATCCCTAAAAAAATCACACAAATCATCACACAATCCATACCAACCAAAATCAAATTCAACTCTCTCCAAAATTCCTAACTCTAACAACATAATGTCCAAATGAAAAAAAATGTCGGAAAATCACACAACAATTAATTCACACATTTTATCCAAAATCAATATAGATTTTTTATCAACATCAAAAAATTCAAAAACACATAAAATCCACATTTTTCTTCAACATTTACATACATATATAATTCCAGAAACACACATAATAACATCAAAAAAATGCAATTTAACATTTTAATCAATCAAAAAACATAATCAATAACAACAAAAATGAAGATGAAACCAAAACAAAATTAAAAAATTACCTGAAAATGATTACAACAGCATAAACCTCAAGCAAAACCAATCGAAATCCAACCCTCAAATTCCTCCGTTTCTGTACTTGGCCCGGATCTCGAGCCAAGACAGCCGAAAAAAAAAAGTAATATCAAATTAAAAAAATCACAAGATCTTCGGAATAAAATCGAAGAAAGAGAAATCGAATGAATCAGAAACCCTAGAAAATTGGGGGAAGAGAGAGAAAAACTGAGAAGAAATACAAGAGTAGTGAGGGTGGTATGTGTTATGTGTATGTGTCTGAGTGTTGTCGTTCTAATCGGTTTTAGAGAGAGAAATTCAAGAGAGAGAAAGTTTGAGAGAAATGGATGAGAATGAAAGAAAAATATGGGCCTATTTATAGGGAGGCTATGATATATTGTACACGTCAGCAGGTTATTTTTAGGGGAGTTTTAATTTTTTATTATTTTTTATTTGGGGTTGCCACGTGGTAATTTTTGATCTTGCTTTGTATTTGATGTCCTGTGGTTTTGTTCCACGTGTGTGTGGTCATTGAGTTTGGGTTGGATTGTTGTGAAAGTACTAAAATGCCCTTGGTTGAGAAGGTTGGGTTGGAGGGGAAGAGGGGGTAGTAAAGGTAATTTTGGTGGATAGGATTAGTTCTATCCAATTGAGTAAAGGTGGTGTGCTAGTTTAAGGGTTAAGAAAAATTATTGATCTCTTTGATTTATATTACCTAATTAAGAGAGGATATGATATGATATGATTCTTTTGGATAGGGCCTTTGGTAATATCCATGTAAAAATTGATTTAATGTGTAGAAAACTAGGCTGTAATTTGGATTTTGGATATATATGTTTGAACTAGTAATACGTTCATAATAATGTAATAATGTTGAATGTTGGTGTTTATGTTAATGCATGCTTTTAATTAATATTATTGTTTTAACGAAAAAAGTTATATTGTTTAATTTAGAAGAAATTAACTTAATGAAACTGAGTTAACAAGTACAAAGTAAAAAAAAAAAAAAAAAAAATTAACAAAGATAGAGACTCCTAAATGCATGTCGTAAATTTTTTGTCATACCTAAAACTAACTCATAATGTTCTCCAATAAATTTTAGATGTTGTCTTTCTTAGTTTTACATTATAGTGTCAAGAGGAGTGTGTTATGTCCAAAGTAGAGTTGAGGGGTCATATGATCTCATTTAACTCTTTAGAATGTTTGTTACAAACATTTTAAAGTTGATAAATAAAGACTGAAACTCATTGTTTTGAGCATAACTACAACGTTGCTATCATAGATTAACTATTGAGATTTGGCAATGAAACGATATTTGGTATCATCTTACATTTATACAATATTAACTTTTAGAAACAACATTGAAGCATATGACAGGAAGCTTTTGTCATGTCGACTAATTTAATCTGTGGCCTAGTGGTAATTTTCGAGATATAGCATTACCCTCACCAGATCAAATAAAGTTTGATTGAGAATGCCCTCACACCAAAATTGTCAAGAATTCTTCTTTAAACATGTTAATTAGATGAAGATTACTCTCGATTTCATTAATGTATTCGAGGATGGTTGAATTCAATTTACATGTACCTCTGTTTGTGCTACAATTGCGTTATTAGGTTTATGATTTATTTTGATTTATTTTTATTACCACCTTTCCACCTTGTTCACATAACTTAGGCAATATATTTATAATAATGTTCGTTTCATAGATTAGGTTATTTTGAATGGTATAACACTGTATATGTGCCCTAATTATAAATAGATTAGGAGATGATTGAGTTATTCCAACCCAAAATACCCTAGTTTATTACCTAGGTAAGTTATTATGTTTATTATCCCAGAAAATGAAACAAATGTTGGTACAAAGTATCATATAACATTAAGTACAGGGTGGCCTGGTGTTGTAAAAAAAATTCAGTACAAAACTACAAAATAGTGAAATACACTTCTAAACTTATGCATTGAGCTGAGGTATGTGACGACAACAATTCAAGTTCTCTTTTGAGTATAAGTGTAAACTATTCTAAGGTTGAAGTCTTTAGTATAGTACATAAAATTGAGATTAAATAACATCTGTACATGCGAGTTTATTACTTCCTAAACAAAACAAAAAAAAAGTTATCACCATTGAACTTGTTAATTTAATAATATTAATTTCCTTCTTTTAAAAATTTAATTTGGAGTAGTTGACATCACTAAATATCTTGCATATTAGAGATAAATATAAATTGAATGATTTTCCATCTTTAAGAGCCTCGGTATGTCAATTTTCCATATTTGTGTATTTTCTAAATTTGTTAAATCTGCATTAGGTTTATGAATTACTTCGTATATTTGTAGGCACCTCATGTAGACACATGCAACTTCTATGTTTCATTGTTCGTGAAATAGACTAAATTACTATGATTACATAATAGAATAACAATAATAATTACGGAGTTTTATATTACATGATAGCATGATGTGTTAATAAACTAATAATTATGATGATTGTGTTAATGTGTTATTACAATAAAACTAAAATAAAACCTACAAAGTAATAAATATGATGCCTTAATGTTCTTTTTATCCTATTAAAAGTACATGATATCTTATTTCGTGTTATTTTAGGAATAAAGTTAAGATAGTTTAATCCAATTTCTTATAAAATTATTTCAAGGGAGCACAATGTCCACCATGCTCTTGAAAACATGACAAATCATGTGAGAAAATAGAGTATGACAAATCATGTGAGAAAATTGTGAAAATTTTACAGAGTATGATAAAAATCATGGGAGAAAATGAAATTAGTTACATTTTAGTTTCGTAACAAGAAAAAATGAAAAGCATGTTATTTTTACGTGACAATTACTTTTGCAAAATTCTTGTTGGAGTATTGTTTACCTTAAGCTTAAACCTTATTCCTTACTGACAAATTGCTCAAACTTTTATTTATTTATTTATTTTTACGGCAATTTCTGCCATTTAAGAAATACGATATGAAGTTTAATTCATCCTTAAATGATCAAATTTTGAGCGAAAATATAAACATAAGTGTAACTTCAGATTGTACAACAGCGGAATTTTACTAGAAAAAATGGTACTGTAAATACAACATAGATTGATTTTACAGATTCTGTCTGAACACATAAATTATGGCAGTCGCCAAAACCAAATACTCGTAACAGAAATAACAGCATCAGACATCAGCATGAGTAATAAAGCAGTCCATATATTCAGGGGGAAGATAGCAAACTACATGTGACATGACATTCAAGGCATGTGAATGAAATCATGAAACAACCAGCAAAAAACAGTCGGCGATGAGAAGTTCCTGGTTTCAATCGTTCAAAACAGTTGTTTATACCTTTCCATTTGATTCTATACACTACAACAGAAACACATATAAAATATACATGAAAAGAGAAGAGGGCCGAGTTGATCAAGGACATTGTACTCGACTTTGTGCAGATTGTTAGCTATCTAGCCTTTCAGTTTCAGGCATGCAAGACACCAGGTAAAGCTAACAGAGCCAAGAAAAGCACTTTAGTATCCCCAAGGTCTGGGTATTACCGAATTTCCAGTTGACTTGTAAGAAGTTTTAGCACAAGCTTGACTGTAACTCATCGTCCAACATGATCAGGATTGTGAAATCTCACATTTTTCTTCTTGTTCTTCCAGAATTCATCTTTCTGAACTCTCCTTTTATCTTTCACCATACCCATTTTGCTATTAACTATACCAAGTATGGCACTCTTGTCCTTCTTGTTCTTTACAGCCGCTTTTACATTCAAAATTGATCTTAGCTTCTGGTACGATTCAGTATCTGGGATTTGCCCACTTTTAACCATCTGTTTGTGGTAATAAAAAGCCCTTTTGAAATCACGAACACGAACAAAAGCATAGATCATAGTGGCGTATGTAACAGAATCAGGTTTCAAGTTTAGAGCAATCATCTCCTTCAATAACTGCGGTAACTTTAAATCTTGTCCTCCTCGTGCATATGCATTTATTAGCATATTATATGTTATCACTGTTGGTTGGAAACCGATCTTTCCAAATTCACAGATAACATCCCTCGCTTCCACATAATGACCCTGCTTTGCAAATCCATCAAGAAGAATGTTGAAGGTTACCCGAGTCCCTTCAATTTTCTCCTGAATCATGGATTTCCATATTTCCTTTAATGTTTGTACATCCCCAGCTCGCCTGAATGCATCAAGAAGAGCAGTATATGTTTCTATAGAGGGTTTAATTCCTTCCCTCCGCATGTTCTCAAATGCTTTATATGCTTTTTCATGCCAACCGCTAATCGAATATGCATGAATCAGGGCAGTATAGGAATGAGAAGTTGGCTTTATACCAGCTTTTTTCATCCTCAAGAATGCATCTGCAGCCATATCACTCATCTTCTTCTGTCTCCCATATGCACTTATCAGATTTGTGTATGACTTGACATTTGGTTCTAGGCCAGTGTTTTGCATTTCCTCAAGAATATTCTCCACAATCTCTGGTTGCATCCTTTTGCTGTAAGCATCCATAAAAATATTGTAGGTGGCAGTTGAAGGCGAAAGGCCTTTGGTCTTCATCTCAACAAAGAGAGCTTCAGCTTCTTCAAGCTGGTTGGATTTACAATAAGCATCTACAAGGGTGTTATATACTATGGTATTCGAGGAAATCCCTTTCTTCTCCATCTCTCCCTGAATGATCAAGGCTTGTTTCTGCAATCCCTCATCACAAAATGATTTGATCAGAGCTCCTACAACCTCCAAACTCCATTTGATTCCTTTTCTATTCATTCTTTCGAAAAAATCCCATGCATCTTTGGCTTTTCTGCCTTGCTTTCTTATGACAGTAATCATAGTAGAACCTGTCACACGATCTGGGAGGATATTATTCATCTCCATTTCCTCATAAACCTTCCAAACATCTTGATACCTACAATAAACATCTCTGTGTTATAAATCCAAAAAATAATAATATTTTGAACACAGTTCTCAAATTCTCTACAGGAAACAAGATTTGCGCAAGTCGTATGCATCAACAAGAGACTGCATGGATGACACTTCTATAATCCAACAACAGTGCACCTATACACCTAAGACCTAACCCATCTCACCATAATATAAAATTGTTTCCATTATTGACTAAATCCTCTTTCCAAACCCTCCCCTCAAGCCCTAAGTATACAATGAGAAGCAGCGCCGGTAAGCATCTTCAATTCTCATTTAGGTGCATCTACATGACGCTTGACATGCCATATTACTATGTTTAATGACTTTCCTACACACTAAGCTTGCCGATGTTAAAGCTATCAGAAGTCAGAATAGACACACACACACACACAAAAAAAAAAGAAAAAAGAAAGGAGTACCTAGAGTCCAAGACACTGACAATATCCTGGAACATAATTTCCTTCCAATCCCCTTCTTCCAAGTTCTAAATACTGCCTACCAACTAAATTGAAAGTACAAGAGAGAAGATAGTCACAATTGTGCAATATGGAAACATAAAAATTAGAGGAATTATGATAACAGTGCAAAAGAATTACGAGTAATATTTTGTAGAAAATTATTGGAATACAGGATAGTTTTATATGGACATTTTAACGCTTCATTTGGGACCAAATCAATTTCATGGAATTTTGCACTAAATAGCCAACCAGGATACTTCATACTTGGACAAGTACCCGTGTCCAACACAAAAACGGAGTCTGAATAACACAGTCATGGCCTTATTGTTTGAAAAGGTATTTTTCAATCAAAAATTAAGGCTTGGGCAAAACCAACTAGCAAATTAGTCAGCATTGAATGTATGGCAAATCCAATTTAGCCAAATACAAAGGGAAAAATTTATACTGTTAAATCACTACCCTAGCTTTGGGTTTGATAAGTGCATTAACTTTCCACCTAAACAAGTAAAGATTATAATCATTCTATCATTTGTCTAAGCAGAACTAAAATGCAGCATAAAACAAGATAAAGTGTCAAGCTCTCTGATTGACTGATTCATCTATATTTCCAAAAATTATCATAAAAGTATGTAAAGATATACCTTCCACTGGTTAATAGCCCAGACATTGCAGCATTATAAACATGAACATCCCTAAAATCGCTCGAATCAGGCAAATTCCTCCACAAGATCATCAGCTTACCACCCATCCTAGCCCTCCCCAATGCAGGAAACAACACAGAACAAGCTCTAGGAGTAACCATAGAGGGTTCCTGCAACCCCATCCACTCATAAAAATACAAGCAACTCATCATCATACCTTCCTGAATCATAAACTCCAACACTTGCACACAATCAGTGTCTCCTACTCTTCCCTCATACCCACTTAATAGCTCTCCCAACGTCAAATTCTCCGGTAAATTCCTCGCAATTCCCAATATTTCCCCTACAATACCCTCAATCTCAGGCCTCTCATCATCACCCAACTCATTCCTCTCCTCTATTCTTTCCCCTGTGAGCTCGAATCCAATTTCGGGTTCGGTTTCGGTGTCCTCATTGTCATCAGCCAAATGCCAAGCAGTTCGACGTTTTTTCTGGAGGGTTAACCTGGATTCCCGAGGTGGGTCTTGAGTTGAATTGCGGGATTTGAAAAATCTATAAATTGGGTCATCTGGGTATTTCTCATTTTGCTCTTCTTCTTCAACCTCTTCTTCTTCTTCTTCTTCTTCTTCTTCTTCTTCTTCTTCTTCTAGGTAAGGAAGAAAAATGGGGGGTGTAGAAACAGAGGAAGAAGGTGGGTTAGAAGAAGAAGGAGGTCTTGAGGAGACAGAAAAAAGTTTGAATTTTTTAGTCCCGCCATTAAAGATGAAGGAGTTAGGAGAGAAAAGTGAACTGTGATTGAAATTTAGGAATGTGAAAGAAGGAAGATTATGGCTCATTAGAGCCATTATTGTCAGTTCACTGGAAATTTCACACCTTTTTTTGCACAGAGGATTGAACTTTGAAGAACCCCAGTAAGATTGAGAGATCAGTTTTTCTTACAAATCACAGTTTGCCACTAGTATCATACTATAGAAGCTGAATTTCAGTTGGGCATTTTGTCGAACACTTGGTAGGCAAGCACAAAACACCGAGAAAAAATTTACACCCACGATATCAAAAGAGTCAATTATTGAAAGCTGTGCTAAAAATCTGTTTAAATTGCAATAAAAAGATCCTCACCATTGAAGCTTCAGAGTTCTGAAGCTCTTTGCTTTTCTCTCTCAAAAATCAAAATGCTCTCTTTCTTTATGACGCAGCGCAGGATTTACGTTTTTAAAAGGGGATTTCCAACAAGAATAAGGATTTTTTATTTTTAAAACAGAAAAAACGATTGATAGACTATGTTACTAGGAATCGGGTACCCATGTCCGACACAGGTATAGGTTTAAGTGTCCGACTCGGCTATTTTGTGACCAAATTATGTAATTTTGAATAAAAATGAAGGGTCCAAATGTCATACCCAGGTCCGAGTGTCAAAGATCCAACAAGGGTACTTGAGGTAAAATAAAGAGTCCAAGTATTAGTAAAAGTATAAAATGAATGATTATACCTTTAAGACTTTAACACAATCACATTGAAATGGAGGAATTCTTGTCAAAAAAATAAAAATAAAAATAAAAAATGGAAGAATCATATTTAATTCCTTTGGATATTTAAATATCCAATTGGATGATTCTAATTATATTTGACACAATAAGTGAACCAATGTAAAGTGCCATAGGTTGAAGACTTGAAGGGAACCGTAGAAGTATAATACTAGTAGCAGATTAGTAGATGGACAGATGGGCTGACATTTGGCGACGAAAAAGATATCCAATTCCGCCTTAAGCGCCCGGTCCATCCGGCTAATTGGGCTTTATCTTTATGGTATTTTTATATTGTCATTTGTCAATCATCCTGTCAATTTACTAAGCTATGAACTTATGACTTATTTATAAGTTATAACTTTTCTAGGTAGAAAGGCAAAGCATATTATAGGATCGGAATTTTGTACATTAATTAGTTTAATACTACCTCCGGTATAGGTTATGTGCAATGATTTGACATAAAATAGAGAGGGAAAATGTCTAATCGTTGCACATAACCTGTAACGGATGTAGTATAAAAATATACATTTGCTTGGTTCAAGTAAGTTGGACGTTTTTAAGGATTATACCTTGTTATTTATAATCGTGAGTATGTAAAGTTGTAAAGCGCATTATCAGATTAGCTAAAAGTGGACATTAATACTTCCTTTGTTTTTCTAGTTGACACCTTTCTATTATCACGCTTGCCAACACATGTTTTTAACCATTAATAACTTCAATTATCAACATTGCAAAATTATAAAAAGTGGATTTTAATAAAAATATACATATAAGCGATTTAAACAAGATTTTACATAATTATATTTTATCGTATCTGTAAATCATAAAAGCGAGTCAAACTGTGTCAACTAAAAAAACAAAGAAAAGATTCAAGTTGTCATTGTTAAGGATTATACTCCTTATTTATATACCATTCCTAGAGAAAAAGCCTAAATTTCTAACTTGTTCAAAATTCAAAATTTATGGTCAACACCTTCACTACTTTGTTACTCCGTAGCAATGTGTGGCTAGGAGATATGCCCCACAAGTCCCCAACTTACCAAGCAACCAAAAATTCCCATTCTTTTTGCTCTCTCTCAGCCAATGTAATAAATACAGTACTCAATTAATTTGGGACATTTCTAGCATAAATTAAAGGTTCCCAATAAAAGATTGCAATTTTGCAATCAATTTTTCCATGTACTCCTCTCTCAAAAACCCCAATACTCTGCTTCTCACAGAACCCATCTAATTCCCACCTAAAACTTCACAATTTCATGAAAAAATCAAATCATAAACCCAAATTATCATTCAATAATTACATGCAATTGCTTCAGATGTTGTAGTTGGATCATCAGCTTCAGGGGAAGAAAATGAAGTGTTTGTGGGTCCCAGCAGTCAAGCAGAAGTCAGAGGAGAGAGATAGGTCGCAGATTATGATTGGATAGAAGAATGGTACCCACTTCACTTAACTAAGAACATTCCAGAAGATGCTCCTTTGGGTCTTACTGTTTTTATACAGCTTGTTCTGTTACGTGATGCTTCTGGTGACCTCACTCTCAGGTGCTAAGAAGATCGTTGCCCCCCCCAGGTAATTAACTGTCCACTCAATTTTAGATAATTATTAATTACTAATCAAGTGTGAGTGATGCAGACGTAATTTGATCTCGGGTGTTGAGTTAGATGTCATGACTTTAATTAACTAACCTTGTTAAAATAAGACGTGATTTGATCTCGGGTGTTGAGTTAGATGTCATGACTTTAATTAACTAACCTTGTTAAAATAAGACGTGATTTGATCTCGGGTGTCATGACTTCCACCCCGTATGTTCACTACTTTAAGTCTTTAATTAAGGGGTAAGCTGATATTTTATTTAGGTTTTATTCTTGTTTGATTGAAATGTAGGTATATAAAGTTGGACTGTGGAATTGTAATTGAAAGATTTGATCTTTATGGTTCAGATGTTGTTATAATTATGTAGTTATGTACTCAATCCGTCTCATAATACAATTGCTCTTTGGGTTTTTACGTGGGGATTAAGAAAGTTGTAAATTCCTTAAAATTAAAGATTAGAAGTTTATATGTGCATGTGGTTTAGAGAGAGGTAGAGAGAAAGAAAAATAAATAATTGAAAGATAGAGAGATAAAGTGTTGAAAATTGATGTTGTTAAAAGAAAGAAGAAAAGGTAAAAAAGATGGCAATTTATCAAAAAGAGAGTAAATAATGTAAAAAAAAAGTACAATCTTTGAATAAAAAGAGACATTGTATTTTGATTTACCCAAAAGGGAAAAGAGGCATTATGAGACGGAGGGAGTGTCACTGAAGTCTTGAATTGTACTGATTGATTATATTTGGATGACCTTTGAATGTTGGGACTTGGGAGTATGGTTTACTGGTTAGAGAGACTTGAACATTGTTTTACAGGGCTTTAGCTTAGTTGAGACTTGAGATGAGAAATTTGCATACTTTGGAAGTGTTTGGGTTTAAATTAAATCGAGCTAAAATGTAAAACTATTTCAATTTTTTTTATTTAAATATACAAACTAGTTTTAAATATAGTTCATCCCCTTCATGTATAAAACATTATGCATCATGTAGCCTTTTAGTTATGCAAGCATATCCATTTATACCATTTGTGGCATTCACTATACTTTAGCTCGTTTATTTAGCTTTCGCGAGCACTTTCATTGCATTCAATTACTAGCATTTTGTCTACTAATATTGTAAATGAAGCCTTGGAAGTTGGAACATAATTGTGATGAAAAGATTAAAGAATGTGCTTGCTAGTTTGTGAATCATACAATTAACAATAACGAACACAAACAGCAAGTAATAACGAGACAAGGAAAATTTACTGTGGGAAACTCGAGAACTGGGAGAAATCCCACTAATCCATTAAGGAGTAATACTTTGATGAAAAACAATGTAAATTACAAGCTTTCAATTCAACATGAAATCTCCCACCCCAAACTCATCCTCTCAAACCCTCAAACTCCAAAGCTATGCACCCCCTTGCCTTCTTGAACCATTCTCCACACTTCTCAAACTCAAGAAATTGCTCAATCATAGACGCAACTCTTTGATTCTACTTTGTTAATACAGAGAATTAAGTTCATTTAAATGTTGTGTGGGAAAGAATTTGTGTTACAAGAATGATGATTGAATAATGATAGAGAAATTCGGAAACAGTTTTTTCTATAGACATCTAAATTAGATAGAAAGCTGGCTTCTAATGTGATGTTTGCTTTAGGCTAGCCAAACTTTCAGAATGGCAATTAGTTGATGGGAGGTTGGAATGCTTATACCATGGTTGGCAATTTGAAGGCAAAGGCAAATGTGTGAAGATTTCTCTGGTCAATGCTTACCCGACCTTGTCTTTAATATTCGTTCACCTAGAATTCCAATCTTAGTATTCAAATCTTGCTGAAAAATGTATGTTTCTAATAACTTTCTTTCACAAATATTCTCTATCAGCTTCCAGCAGGAGCCAAAACTCCTAAACAAGTATGTGTAAGTACTTATGAAGTGAGAGATTGCCAAGGAGTTTTGTGGGTGTGGATGTCCCAATGAACCCCGCCAAATGCCAAGAAAATCCCTTGGTTTGAAAACTTGCTAGGCCAGGGTTTCAAGATGTCTCGACGACACATGAGCTTCCATATGACCACTCTATTCTCCTCAAGAATCTAATGGACCCAGCCCACATCCCGATCTCCCATGATCGGACTGATTGGACTGCGAAGCGTGAAAATGCTAAACCTTTGCCTTTTGAGGTTACTGAGAGAACAGAACGAGGATTTGCTGGCTGGTGGGGAAAAGAAAGCGAGAACTCTTTGCTCAATTTTCTGAGATTTGAGGCAACTTGTGTGCTCTCAAATAGCTGAGAGTTAGTTGATGAGAAGGGAGAAACACTACTTCACTGAATCACTGGGCTCTTCCTTAGCAGGCCACCAGGACAGGGTAAATCTATGCTCATTATGACTTGCTAAAAATTTTCCCACATGGTATTTCCACCAAAACTCTAGCAAGGTATTTGAGCAAGACATGAGCTTCCTTTCGTCTCAAACTGAGGTTTTGATTACAGAGAAAGTCCCCACAAAGAAATTCTACTTGAATCTGAAGTTGTCTGACACTTGGGTTGCAGAATACAGGATGTGGATGGAGGATGGATAGAGTTGGACATGGTATGCCTTACCATTGTTGGGAACAGTTCTATTTTACCCCTTAGGCTCCAGCAGTTGTTGAGCACGCCCCAACAGGCCTAGTTGCTGGGCTCTCAGCTCAGTCTCCTGCTAAAGGTGGGCTTGGGACAATGTATTCTCCGAATCGGGGTAACAGGTATTTCTGACATGTGAACCATCGCAAGGAGTGTAGTGATGTAAAAACATTTGAAGCATGAAAAAATGCCCTCTCTATCATTTCTTTTGTCCACTGGATTCGCCACACTTGTTTCAGGAAGGCAGTGGAAAGTTCTTTGGTTAGTTACCACCTCGCAGTTTTTGGCTGGAGTTTATGCTTGCTCTGTTGCAATAACACTGAATACATCAAATTTTTTAAGGGCTTGTCGAAGACTGTAAAATTTTCCCAAGCTATCTGAGAATAAGTTCAGGATTGAAAATTAAGAGATGCTCACTTCAACAAGAGTCTGAAGTAAATCTCAGGACTGGGCTACTACAGATTTACATAGAGAAAAAAAAAAGATAGGTAGTGAAGTATTCTATATGCAATTTTTCTGTTTGTTTTGAAACTGAGATACATATCTTTTGGCTGATTTTAAGTGGAAAGACTGATGCCTACTGTGTGTACAGATGAAGTGATGCAAACAGCTAGATTGTATTGTTATTAGAATTTGTGTGTTGATGTGATTGTGTATATCTGGGTGAATTCATAGTCTGTCACTTCTATTTCTAAGTTTTTCCTCAAAATTTATGTCTAGAGTGATGGGGAAACAGTGAGATTGTATTTGTTATCAATGTAATCCCTGGATGTCAGTTATATGATGAACGGTTTTTTAATTCAATTGCCTATTTCTTTTTTTGCTTCTAGGATTATCTATGTAAGGATGCATATATAATATAAATCAGTATAGCTATATATCTACAATAGTGCATACAATTTATGGAACATGCATATTATTTGAAGCAAGCTAATTACATAAATGCTAAAGCAGTGTTTCTACAGAACACTAGTTTTGTAAACAAAAGCAAACAACTGAATTACAACTTAATTCACAGCAATTAAAAACTACTGGCTAGAATCAACATCAGATGGATTAAATTTGAATTAGTTCATTGTTTCAGTGATAAACTTCATGACCCCAAAATTTGGAACTTCGAACATCGTGACGATCATATTCCTCATATCTGCTGGAAATCGTAGCAAAACATGTGGCGCGATCTTGGAAGCCTTTTTCCACATGTTCAAGTGAAACAAAACCAATTGGGCCTTATGATCATGTCCTAATGGAACCTGTAACATCATAATATGTATTTAGATCATGTCACATAAAGTAAACTTTAATCAGTAAATTATAACCTAAATTTTACCTCAACTTCCCAGGTAATTTCACCTATTTTAATCCTCATAATCTGTTCTGTGATGTTCACGGACACTGATCATAGAAATCAAACAGAAAATCTATTTATAATGTGGCTCACTACATATATGTTTTGAAGTAAAGTAGCTTAAACAAACCTGGATGATTTCTTAGAATTTCTAATTTCTTAACTATTTCCCTCAATAATTCAATTGCAATCAAAACCTCACGATTATATGCAATGTCAGGTATTTGCTGTACTTCTGCCAGAATAGGCTTATGCTCGTAAAATCCAAAGTCGAGCTCTTTCATTGAATGACTTCCTGAGAAAATTTTTAAGCAGATAATAAGAATCTCTATTTTAACAATATTTTCATATATTCCAAGACCAGATTTAATTAATTTATTGAAAAAACAAAATTCCATAAAACCCAAGAAAACAAAGCTATAGTAATTGAAAGTCATATAAAAAAGCGTTGCATCAATAAAGATATACAATTCTTATTATACAAAATAATTAATGATAATTAAAAATCGTACAATAGTGTATGAATAACTTCATTTATTATACGGAATACGAAGTTCGATAATACAAAAATTATACAATAGTGTATAATGTAAATGTGTAATCATGTAATTATTATTGGTCGTCTTCGTCTTCGTCTCCTTGAGGTTCAAGTTCATCGGCCAATTGAGTTGATTGAGAAGTATGAGAACTAAAAGAAGTCGACGTTCCTTCATCGTCGTCGTCGTTTTGTGCATAAGTACGATCTTGAGAACGAGTTTCGGCATCCAACCAATCCTTGAAGCAAACACACATTTCAAGTGTTTCGGGTTTTAGTCTTGTTCTTCTATCGTCTAAAACTCGTCCCGACGCACTAAAAGCTCTTTCGGAGGCAACGGAGGAGATTTGAATAGCAAAAATATCACGAGCCATTGCCGACAAAATTGGATGTTTCACGGTTTGTGATTTCCACCAATCAAGGATGTCGAGGCCAAACTTCTCTTCATCGTCCATGCCTTTTATGAAGTCGTAACTTAGGTACATTTGCAACTCCGAAACATCGCTTTGTGTTCTCTTACTTGATGATGATTCCATACCTGAAAACTTGGACATCATGTTAGCAGCTTGTGCAAATAAACCTTTGGCCCGTTTACTTACATTTTTGGATGTTTGAGAAGGGACAAATCGAGACACGATTTCATATTTACTTTCATAAACTCTATATAAAGAAAAAAAACTCATTAGTCACCTTATTTTTAAAATTTTCAACATCATCTTCAAAATTCATGTTACTATAATAAATATCAATTAATAAAAAAAGTGCCATCATATTTTTGCCTAGGATCTAAAATAGAAGCAAAAATATAAATAATAGGAATATCGGTGTAATATTTACGCCATTTTTCCTCCATGGATGGAAGATATCCATGATAATCATGTTGTGATCGGTGTTCCGCAAAAAGTTGTGCAAGTAAACATGCATTACTAAGAAAAGAATGAGAACAAGGATTATATACAGAAGAAAAACAATGTGTCATACCATGTAGTAATTGTAAAAACTGCAGATATTTTTCACAATTAACCCAATCATCTTCTAGTAAAGCACATTGTGGAAATTTCATATTATAAAAAAGTGTTAAATGAACCTTGTACTCGATTGCCCGACTCAACATTTCATAGGTGAAGTTCCACCTAGTTGGACAATCCGGTGCTATTTTTATGGTCTTTATCCCTTGTTGCCTGCAAAAACCTTTCCATTCTTGATATCTCAAGTTAGAGCTATTAATAGACATAATAGCATTCCTTATTTTGTGATAAAATGGACCAATTGCTTGTGTTCCATCCTTCATACACAAGTTAAGAACATGACAAATGCATCTAACATGAAGTGCATCTCCATCAAATATAACATCGATCAATTGGGATTTGACCAAATTCGCACTATATGTCATAGAAGTTGCATTATCGAAAGTCATAGACATGATTTTATCCCTAAGACTATATGCGTCAATGGCTTCCATTAAATGATGTGAAATGTTAAGACCGGTATGAGGATATTCAAGCATTTTGAAATGAATGATGCGTTTTTGTAACAACCACTCATTATCTAACCAATGACAAGTAACACATAAATAGTGAATTCCGTATCCACCATCCCATGCATCGGCGGTTAAAGAAACTTGTAATACCCCTTATTTTCATATGTATTTTATAATTAATTAATTAACAATTATTTTATAAAAAGGGTATTTTAGTAAATTCATTATTTGGGGCCAAAATAATATTTGAATTTTGGCGCCAAATATAAGTATTTAATCATTTGAATAATTAATTATTTTCGGATTTCTAAATTAATAATATAGGTTTAATTATCTTTTTAAGGTCAGTCCATATTTTACTAACTATTTCAAGAGAAATATTTAATATACATTATGTATTTAACTAATTTTGATATTATCTAAAATATTTATTTATTTAATTATTTTATTATTATTGATTGTTATCACTTTAGTTTGTTAATTATTATATTTTAAATTAACCTCTAATTTTCTTCTTCATTATCTCATTTTGTTCCTATCTTTCTTCTCCCAACCATATGTATATCCATTTAAATTTTCTTATCTTTTAACCCAACTATTAATCTAGACTTAATTTGATTCAAGTACCTTAACAACCCCAAAAAAACTTATCACATTTTCTAGTAATCATATCACACCTTAAACTATATCCTTTCTACACACTCAACACTATAAATAGACCCTCAATTCTTCCCACTTATTCACACCAATTCTCTACTTTTCTTCTCCTCTTTTTACACAAATCATCCCGTTTATCTTTGAATCCAATTTTCGGGCATTTCTGGTCAGTTTTGGGGTATTTACGTTTCACTTAATATTGTTCCTCTCGAAAAATACTTGAGGTTAGGCTCAAGAATCACCCAATTCGGAGTTATATCAAAGGAGTTATAGCCTCTGCAAGTTCTGCCTATTCTTTCCAACGCAAATCCAATTCTTCTCTTTTCCTTGGTTTCTTATATTTTCTTATTCTCTTCTCTTATTCAACTATTATTATTATTATTATTATTATTATTATTATTATTATTATTATTATTATTATTATTATTATTATTATTATTATTATTATTATTATTATTATTATTATTATTATTATTATTGGAGATTTATAAATAATTATTATGATTAGTTTTGATTATATAAAATCAGATTTTTAATAATATTTATGTTGAAAGGTTCATGTAAAATTGTACATATAGTTGGAAGGTTTTAATTTAATTATTTGTGAACCTTATATTGATTAAGGTTTTTAAAATTCGAACCACCAAACCAAGTCACTGTCGTCTTCTGCAGCGGCACACCGAGTAGTGGGGGAGAATAATCCTCGTACTTTGTTTCAAGTGCTAGGGATTGATGGATGGGAAGCAACCGCGCCACCAAGTGCGGGGACGGGGCTGCTGCAGGATGTGCCGAACCACCAGCTGGGTGGTGAGGCTGCTTTTTCTCAGCCACCTGCTTTCACGGAGGAGTTGGCGGTGGTAAATTCTGAACCTTATAATGAATTTCTTGATAACAATCATCTTAATTTTGTGGAAACAGGAAGAAGGTTGGTTCAAACCTTGTCTCTTTCGAGAGCTAAAAGGGTGTTTCCAGATCGTGCTAGGGTTTTGTTTTTGCCTGAATCGCCAAATTCTTTTGGTGGTGAATTCCAAAATTTGCCGATGACCGAATTTGATCCACCAAATTTGCCTGTGTCGCAACCTCGGTCTTTCGATGTTAACGAGATTGGTCCTCCAAATTCACCCGTTTCACAGCCAATGTCTTTTGATGTTAATGGTTTATTGCAGGAACAGAATGAGAGTAGGTCTCTTGGTAAACGACCAAGGGATATTGAACGATCACCGGCAAATTCATGGGATGATGATAATGTCAGGGCTAGTTCCTATGATTTGGGGTGGATCGAGAAGAAAAGATTGAAAACTTTGTGTTTCGGGTGAAAACATTGGGACCTTGCCGAAGGTCCGCTGAAACGGAGAAGACTGGATTCGGTCCAAGTTATGCTGGGCCGAAGGTTTCCTGCACAGTAAACACACGTAAACTAGCCTCGGGGGTGTTGCCGAGGAAGGCCCCTCCGATGCTAAAGTCAGTACAATGTGTAGAAAGAGAACACTATGCAAGAGAATTAGTTGCTTGAGGCTTTGCTTGAATATATGAGAATATATGAATCTATGAATAATATGAATGTATGAATATTGATGGCTTTTATACCTCTTCATACATGGAGAGGTTGGGCCTTAGCCCAATTGGCTTGCTTTGAGGGCTGACCTTTGACTTTAGCACAATTGGAGAGTTGAACCTTGACCTTGGGCTTTTAATTGAATCATTTAATGCCTAGGCCCAATTGGACTAAATTGGACCCAAACAAATTGCCCCCCAGACCCGATTTGGAAGGATGACGGGTCGGGTTTGATTTAATTCAGAAAAGGAGGGAAGTAAATGATTTAATTAATCCAAAAATTTGAATTTAAACCGTAATTAATGAGATAACAACGGTTAAGGCGGATGATGGTGGAAGTTGGACGGATAATGGGCAGTTTAATCGCAAGGTCGTGTGTTTAACGGTTACTTAGTGGGGTATTTAAGAGAAATTGAAACGCGGACTCCCCGTATCCCATTCCTGGAGATATAAACAGAGGCGTGTCATCTCTCCTCACTTATTCACCAACACAAACCCAGAATTCTCGAGAGAAACCAAGAACCCGCATCAAAACTTTGCAAATTCCCCGAGCATTAAGCTTAGAAACTGAGACTTGCCACTACGAACTCGTAAATCGGCAACTTTCGCTTCAGATTAAGGTAAATTCCTTTGATTTCAGTTTATTTTTCTTCGAATTCGAACTCCTTCCCTTTTTTTTTCGACTTTTTTCTTCGAAATAATCAATGGCAAGAGGAGTTAGAGGTAGAGCCCGTTCTCCAAGAAGAGCAAGGCCAATTCCCGATCCTAGGAACAGGATTGGGACCTGGAATGGACAAAGGCCAGAGTCTGACCCTGCTGAAGGGATTAGGGCGACTCCAATTTCCTCGGCTCCTCCTCAGAGAACGGAGGGGCCGAGCGCTTCTGGACGGGACGATGAAGTTCCCGCTGTCCTTTGGGATATCCTCCCCGGGTTTTCAGAGTGGGAGAATGCCGAAGTAGCTTCGGCCATGATAAAGAACCACCCCTACTCATGGTGGGTGGAGAATGCCGAACAATATCGGTTTGCCGAGCAAATTGAGTTGCATTACGACATTTTTGAAGCTGATGGGTATTGGTGCCGAATGCCCGCGGCATCCGATAGAATCCATCGTCCACCCCCAGGGTATGTGGGGGTGTACACAAGACAGCTTCAGTACGGGCTGAGGTTCCCTTTGGACGTATTCGTCCGAGACTTGCTGATCCATTACAATATCTCCCTATGTCAGTTAACTCCCACCAGCATCCGAAGGGTGATGACATACTTATGGGTCTGCAAGTTCTTCAAGTATGTGTCGAACCTGCACTGCTTCAAAAAGCTTCATCGGCTAGTGCCAAATATTCAAAGTGGGCACGGAAGCCATGGTTCTGGGTGGTACCGGATTGAGTCCCGGCCCCAGTACCTAACCATGTGGCCGAACGACTCTTCAGACAAGGACTGGAGAGGTCAATGGATTTGGGTTAGGGCACCCACAGATCCGGGCCACCCTTGCGTCTTCAGCGCTCCCCGGTACCTTGCTGAGCCTGATCCCGACATGGGAAGTCTAGGTCCCCCCGCAGATAACGGGCCGGATCCGAACCTTGATCAACAACATATCTTCGGCAAGCTGCCGAACCGGGGGGGCAGCGGCCGAATGCAGCATATCCCGGAGACTTGGCTCCCCGATACGCATTATGTTTTCCAAGAGAACATGCTAGAAGCTGTTGGCCTCAGCCGAAAGTTTAAGGATGGTAAGCTTCTTCGGCTGGGGCCGAGGCTTTTTAATTATCTCTTTTTCTTCTTTCACTTCGCTTTTTTATGCTGTGCCAACCTATCTGAACTGACCTTTCCCCTTTTCTTTTTCAGAGCGGGACGAGACCAACGTTGGCATTAACTACGCTCGTCTTGGTGTCAACCGAGAACGAGTTGTAACTGATCGGGCCCCGTCTATCACTGAACCGAGGCATAGGGAAGTTCATCTAGACTCTTCCCACTTCCAAATTGAGGCTGTTGCTCTGTATCAGAGGCAGAAGCCTTGGTGGAAGAAGAGAGACCCCTGGTTTAAGCTGCTGGACGAAGAAGCTGAAGCTGCCCGTACAGCCGAAGAGGTTGCACGGGTTCTCGAAGCTTGCGAAGGAGGAGAAGGGTCCTCCAGAGCTGCTGAAGAAGAAGCTGCAGCTAGGGCAGCTGAAGAAGACGAGGCTTTGCTGAAGACCTCGGTGAGCTTTCAGACTTAACTTTGTCTTTCTTCTCTTTTTTTTTTTTTTTTTACTCACATTCTTCCTCCCCCCTGTCTGTTACAGTCTGAAGAGAGTAACAGACACAGAGAAGGAAAAGCCCCTGTTCGTCCCGAAGACCAAATACAAGAAGAGTCTTCAGACTCAGACATGGACGAGCAGCCCCTTCAGAAAAGGCGCCGAAGAATGGCCATTATCGGCCCTCATGACTTTCAGCGGAGGCCGATGACCATCGGCGTTGAAATAAGGGAACCCGAGGAAGGCAATGGATCGCCGAGGGTTCCCCGACCACCACCCCAATCACCTCAAAAGACCCCTCCGCCACCTCCTGGGATGGAGGTGGATCAGAGAACTCCCGAATCTAAGGGAGGGGTCCAAGAAGCAATTCAGGAGAGCGCTGCTGAGCACAAAAATAAGGATGCCGTGATGCCCAGTGCTGAGGGTTTCACGGCAGACATTGCAAGAGAGGTTGAGGCTTTCGTCCTCACCCCTGAAGAAGAAGAGGTCATAGTAATTGACTCTTCTGAGAAGGATGATGCTGAGCCATCCAAAGCTAAAGAAGCTCCATCGTCATCCTTTCCTTCTTTCCAGACTCTGCAATCTGGAGAAATGGGTTTCTCGGCCCCCCGAATTCCAATCCTAGATCACATCTGGGACCTCATATGGGGTCAGAACCGTGAAGGTGTTGCAGCCTACTTCGGCGATTTTGCTGGCATGTCCGAAGTAGATAGGGCAAGAATCTGGTCGCTGAAGGCCACTGCTGGGATGGGCGAATCCAGCAGATCAGTTCCTGACCCAGCCAGGTCTAACCAACTGCTGATGATGCAGGTGATTTTCCTTGCCTTTATTTCCTCTAAATTTGTGCTCCTGTTTTCAGCTCGTGCACAATCAGACTCTCACTGTAGAGCTGATAGATACCCTACAAGATAGGGTAGATGCTGCCGAGCACGACAAGAAGGTAGCTGAGGAGAAATTAAAGCTTGCTAAGCTGAAGCAAGCAGCAGCTGAAGAGAAGCAGCAGAAGGGTGAGGAGTACGAGAAAAAAGCTGCTGAAGCCCTCAAAACCTTCTGCGACGCTATGGAGAAGGAAGTTTTTCCCCCACTGATGGAAGGGGAAAAATTCCTCCAGGAGCACATGGGAGTGGACGTCTCCAAATTCAAGGCTGCCGTTGAGAGCCGTATTCAGGAAGGAGCTGCTGCACAAGCTGAAGTGCAACAACGACTAGAAGCTCTTGAAGCCAGCCGAATGGCTGCTGAAGAGCTGCTCCAGGCCAGGGATGTCCAACTCTCAGAGGCTGCTGCTGCTGCTGAAGCTCAGAGAGCTAAACTCCATGAGGCTGAGGATCAACTGATGGCCAAAAAAGTTGAAGTGGCCCAGGCTCAGACAAAGGCTTCCCAAGCTCAGTAGGAGCTGAATGAGCTGAAAGGTTCCTCCTCCAAGCTCGCCGATGAGCTGAAGAAATCCAAGGAAGACTTGGAGGAGACCTAGAAGAAGTTGGCTGATGCTGAGGCTCTACTCAAAGTCCGTGTCTATACCCAGGAAGAATATGAAATGGGTTTCAGAAACGGGTTCAGAGTATGCCGAAGAGTCTGCCTTCATGCTGAGCTGAAGCTGGACTGGTCCAAATGTGCTGAATGGGTCCAGAATCCCGAAGACCCTCATATGAAGTATGCAACTCCAGTCGAAGCTTAAATTCTTAAGGCTGAGGAAGCCGAAGAGGAAGCTGAGAGAATGGAGTTGGAGGCTGAACAGAGGGAAAGGGAGGCTCGGCAGAGTGCAAAGCCTGCTTCTTCTGCTGCTGGGGTTGAGGCCACCATGGGGCTCAACAACGCTGATCAGTCTGATCCTCGGGCTGAAGCATAGGAACTCGGGCAGTCGTCTTCAGAATCTTGCGGTTCATCATGCGCTTAACTTTAGACTTGCCGCTTTCTGAATTTTTTGCCTTGTTTTTTGCTTCAGCTTGCCTTGTCGTACAACAGTTTATTTTTTTTCTTATGTACGTATTTCGGCAGCTGTTATTTTCCGCTTGTGGGCGGCTGCCGATACAGTTTAATTGAACTTGTAGCTCAATTTCTGAGCATGAATTATTAATTTGATGCTGTTTTCTTCAGCTGCTTTGTTTTTAAATGCTTTACTGTTTCTTTCATTCTGCCGAACATAAACTTGCACTGATACAGTATGGCTTCAGCTGAATAAACAATTTCTTCACATCTTTAAAATGGGTATCTGAAACACAGGGCCAACTGAAGGCAGTGCTTCTGGAATACAAGTCTTACTGAAGATTGACTTCAGCTGAAAAATGGATATCCGAAACACAGGGCCAACTGAAGGCAATGCTTCGGATATTAGCTTTCTGGGATACAAGGCTCAGTTAAGGCAATATCCCAGAATTGTCCATGGACTCATGACTTTGGAGAACAAATCTTACTGAAGTTGGACTTCAGCTGAAAGACCTGTGTTCTTTAAAAGACGCATATCCGAAACACAGGGACAACTGAAGGCAATGCTTCGGATAATGGCTTTCTGGGATACAAGGCTCAGTTAAGGCAATATCCCAGAATTGTCCATGGACTCATGTCTTTGGAGAACAAGTCTTACTGAAGTTGGATTTCAGCTGAAAGACCAATGTTCTTTAAAAAGACGAGTTTTGTCAGCAATCTGAAACCCAGTTACCCGAAGGCGAAGGTTTCAGACGAGGCTGATTAAACAATTTTCAACTGTTGCTGTTATCCTTGATTTTCTGTCTATCTTTGAAAAATGGATACCCGAAACACAGGGCCAACTTAAGGCAATGTTTCGGATAATGGCTCTCTGGGATACAAGGCTCAGTTAAGGCAATATCCCAGAATTGTCCATGGACTCATGTCTTTGGAGAACAAGTCTTACTGAAGTTTGACTTCAGCTGAAAGACCAGTGTTCTTTAAAAAGACGAGTTTTGTCAGCAATCTGAAACCCAGTTACCCGAAGGCGAAGGTTTCAGACGAGGCTGAATAAAAAACCCTTAAAGAGTAGATAGAACGAAGAAAACTTTGAAAGGATAAAAAGTTGCAAATATTTATATAAATGGCGGCTCCAAGGCCTTTCATTAATTCAAAATGTACTTACAAAGATTGTTCTGCCCCGAAGGGTTTACACATGGTATTTTTTCAGTACATCAGCGTTCCAGTGATTTTTCAACTCAGTTCCATCCAACTGCCGAAGTCGGTATGTCCCTGGCTGAAGCTCATCATAGATTTCATAAGGTCCTTCCCATGCAGCTGAGAGTTTCCCATGGATTCGGCCTTTCTGAACTGCAGCAGCATTCCGAAGGACAAGGTCTCCAATTTTGAGAGGCCTTGCATGGACCCTTCGGTTATAAAATTTGCTGACTCTCTGCTTATAAGCGGCCATCCTGTCTCGGGCTGAGTCTCTTACTTCGTCGAGGAAATCGAGAGATTCCCTCATCAGTTGCTTATTCTCAGCCAAGAAGTGGTGCACTCGAAGGCTCTCAGAGCCAATTTCCACTGGAAGGACGGCTTCGGCACCATACACCAGTTCAAAAGGTGAATGGCCCGTTGCCTCTTTTTCAGTTGTCCGAAGGGACCAAAGGGTTCCAGGGAGCTCCTCCAGCCACTTGGACTTTTGATCTTCCACCCTCCTCTTGAGGGCATTTAAGATCTGTTTATTTGCAGCTTCGGCTTGTCCGTTACTTTGCGGGTGGCATACCGCTGAATATGCCAGTTTGATGTCGAACTGATCTGTATACCGCTTCAGCGGTAAGTTATCAAATTGCCTCCCATGATCGAAGACAAATACTCTCGGGATGCCAAAGCGAGTGATGATATTCTGCCAGATAAATTTTCTGACAGTTTGCTGTGTAATGTTCGAGGCTGCTTCGGCCTCGATCCATTTACTGAAGTAGTCAACTCCAACTATCAGCCATTTTTTCTGGTACACAGCCTCTGGAAATGGTCCCAGTATATCCAGTCCCCATTGGGCAAACGGGAGTGGATTAAGGATCGGCTAAAGATCCCTTGTTGGCTGATGGATAACTGGAGCGTATTTTTGACATTTTTCGCATTTCCGAACCAGCTCCTTAGCATCTGCGATCATGGTGGGCCAGTAATATCCAGCCCTCAATGCCTTGTGGGCTAAGGTCCTTCCCCCAATGTGGTTCCCACAGATGCCGAGGTGAATCTCCCGTAGGATATAATCTGCATCTGTTGGTCCCACGCATTTCAGCAATGGGGCTGAGAAGGACTTTTTCAGAAGTTCCCCCCTGAAGACAATGAACCTAGAGCTGGTTCTCTTCATCTTGGAGGCCAAAGCTTTATCTTCGGGAGTTTATCCCCGAAGCTTGAAAGCTAGGATGGGGTCCATCCAGCTAGGCTCTGGGTCAGCGCAGCACACTTCAGGTGCTTCGTCGACACTTCTCTCTCGACGCACTTCTACATATACAGATCTGTTCAGCTCGGTAAGAGATGAACTGGCAAGTTTGGAGAGTGCATCGGCTTGAGTATTCTGACCCCTTGGGATCAGCTGAACCTCAAAAGTTTTCAGCTCTGCAATGACTGATTTGATCTTGGCAAGATAAGCTATCATGGAGGGCTTTTTGGCCTCGTAGCTGCCACTGATCTGATATGCAACTAGCTGAGAGTCTGTTTTTAGACAGACATGATCGGCTTCCAGGGAGATGCACAATTCTAGGCCGGCGATTGCTGCCTCATACTCGGCTTCATTGTTCGAGGCCTTAAAAGAAAACTTTAGTGCATACTCAAAGGATTTGCCTTCGGGAGAAGTTATCACTACTCCTGCCCCCGAATCGTTTTCGGTGGAAGATCCATCCGTAAACACGGTCCAGACTTTCTTTTCACTGTCTAGCGCTTCTTGGTATGAGCATTCGGCCAAGAAATCCGCTAGAGCTTGAGCCTTAATGGCAGCCCTCGGACGGTAGCTGATGCTGAATTCGGTGAGCTCAAAAGCCCACTTGGCTAGCCTACCAGATTTTTCAACCTTGCCGAGAACTTTTTCCAACGGCTGATCAGTTAAGACCACTATCTGATGGCAATCAAAATAGGGCCTCAGCTTCCGAGCAGCAACTACTACCGCGAAAGCGACTTTCTCGAGTAGAGGATAGCGAGTCTCGGCATCCTTCAGTGTATGACTGACGAAGTAGATCGGTTGCTGACTTTTACTTTCTTCCTTCAGCAATACTGCGCTGATGGTGGCTGGGCTAACGGCCGCATATAGGTACAAAGTTTCTCCTTCAGCTTGGCTAGCCAGCGTTGGGAGTTGAGCCAGATGCTCCCGAAGCTGTTTAAAGGCGTCTTTTTGCTCTTCCTCCCAAATGAGCTCTTTTGTTTTCGGGAGTTTCAGGGCTTTGAAGAAAGGTAACCCCTTATCCGAAGCTCTGGAAATGAACCTTGAGAGGGCTGCCATTCTTCCGGTGAGCCGCTGAACATCCCGCTTCGTTTTCGGCTCAGGAAGGTCGAGCGCCGCTTTGACTTTAGAGGGATTGGCATCAATCCCCCTTTTGCTGACTATGAACCCAAGGAATTTCCCTGACTTCACGCCGAAGACACACTTCTTCGGATTCAGCTTCATTTGATGCTTTCTCAAGGTGGCGAAAGTTTCAGCCAGGTCCTTTACATGGTCCTTTGGTTTTTTGCTTTTGACGATCGAATCGTCAACATAGACTTCCATGTTTCGGCCCTTTTGATCGGCAAAAACTTGATCCACCAGCCTTTGATAGGTTGCCCCCGCATTTTTCAATCCGAAGGGCATCATTTTGTAATTGTACACCCCAGCGTTCGTGACGAATGCTGTCTTTGCTCGATCGTCGGGGTGCATAAAGATCTGATGATACCCCGAGAATGCGTCCATGAAACTAAGCAAGGCATGGCCACTTGTCGAATCGACTAGCTGATCGATCCTCGGCAAGGATAGAAATCCTTTGGACAAGCCTTATTTAGGTTCGTGAAGTCAACGCACATCCTCCAGGTACCATTGGGCTTCTGAACCATCACCACATTTGCCAGCCATTCTGGATATTGGCAAGGTTCGATGAATCCTGCCTCCAACAATTTTTTGACCTCGGCTGCGATGTCTCGGTTCTTATTGGCGGAGTAATTCCGCTTCTTTTGCTTAACTGGTCGACACGCGGGTCAACATTAAGCTTATGGGAGATGAGGTCTGAACTTATCCCGGGCATATCAGCTGCCGAGAAAGCAAACACATCTCTGTTGTCCCGAAGGAGCTGAATAAGTTCACAACGGGTGTTCGGATCAAGGTCCATCCCGATTGTTACACATTTCTCAACGTCTCCTTCGGCCAACTCAACTGTTTCAGTCTGTTGGTCCATGTCCATTGCTGATGGACTGGACTCTTCATAATCTGGCCTGCTGCCAATGTCGGCAGGTGTCCCAGTCTTTTTGTTCTTCGGCTGGCTCTCTGAGTCTTGCGGCTCAGCTTAGGAGCTAGTCTTTTCCCTTTCGGGCCCTTTACCTCTGGGTACAGATCCTTGGGCCGAAGCACTTAGGCCTTTCGGCTTTTTTGTGCTCGGCTCTCTTTCTTTTTCTTTCTCCTCCTCATCCTTGTCATCTGGGCGACTATTGGATGGTTTGAGGTAGTTGCACCTTCGGGCGTCCTTTTGGTTGCCCTGTATCCTTTCGGGGAAGCCGGCGTCTGAGACGTAAATCATCAGCTGATGATAAGTTGAGACGACCCCTTGGATCTCATGAATTATGGGTCTCCCCAAAATCACGTTGTACACTGAAGGAGCGTCGATGACCAAAAATTCAATCATGACGTTCCTGGCTGCCTCATCGCAACCGATGGTGACAGGAAGTGTCACCTTCCCATCTGGATAAGTTGAAGCCCCAATGAACCCGGATACCGGGTAGGGTACCGGCGTAAGGTGCTTGGGCTTCAGCTTGATTTGATTGTAGGCCTTTCGGAACAGAATGTTTGCTCCACTGCCACCGTCAACAAGGACCTTACTGACGTCGTGGTTGGCCACCGTGGCGATGATCACCAACGGATCCTCGTGAGGGAACGTAATCCCCCGGCAGTCGGCGGCTGTGAACGTCATGTTCGGCACCGGCAACTGGGGAGATTGAATGTCAGCGTTGTTCACATGGTGAGTCAAAGCTCTAAGGTGTCGCTTGTGCTCCCTCCGAGAGTATATTCCTCCCGAGATAACATTGATCGGAGGGAATTTCCCCTCCGGATTTTTACTGTTTTTCCGGGGGAAGTCGAGGTCTTGCCGAGAGTCCTTTGCTGACTTCTCGGATTCTTTTTTCTCGCGGTGATCCGCGATGTATTTTTTCAAGTATCCCTTCCGGACCATGTCCTCTATCTGGTCCTTCAGTTGGATACACTCCTCAGTGTTGTGTCCCGAAGACTCGTGGAACTCGCACCACTGATTTTTATTTTTTCGTTGATACCACTCTGGGAGTGGTCTCGGCTTTCGGTAACTCTGCTCCTCCTTCGTCACGCTGTAAATTTTGGCGCGTGGAAGAGAGAGCGGAGTGTAGGACTCGTATCTGCCTGTGTATGAGGCAGATCTTTCCTTCTTTGGGTCGCTGGCCAAAGATTGCTCCGAGGCCTTTGACTTTCCCTTTGCCTTATGGCCTAGGCCTTCAGACAAGGGTATTTGCCTTTGTTTCCCTCCCCCAAATTGAGGTTGGGTTTTCGCTTTGTTCCATTCTTCGGCTCGGATGAACTTATCCGAGGCATTCAGAGCTTCCTCCAAGGTCTGCGAGGTATGCATGACCATGAAGTCTAGGAACTTTCCGGGCTGAAGGCCATTCTGCATTGCAAAAACGGCTAGCCCCTGGTCCAGCTGAGAGACGTTGGATGACTCGTTACTGAAACGGGTCAGATAGTCTCGGAGGCTTTCGGTTTCCCCCTGTTGTAGACTCATGAGCTCTGCAGTAGTCTTCTCTCGGCGGTTTGCCGTGGAAAACTTGCTCCTGAACTTGGAGGACAGATCATCCCACCCTGTTATGGAGCCTTGCCTTACTCCCTTGGAGATCCATGCTTACGCGACCCCCTTGAGAGTGGTTGGGAAATATTTGCACCAAGTCGCCTCGGATCTGGGGAAAAGATGCATATGAGTCTCATACGAGGCCACGTGATCCTTCGGATCCGAGGTCCCGTCGTATGTGATGTGCGACGGTATTTTAACCGTGAGTACGTGCTCTTCCAGTATCCATTGCTCGAATGGTGAACTGGCGGGTAGCATAACGGCCTTGCCCTTGTTCCTGGCCGAAGGGACCGCGCTCCGCCCTCTTAGAGAGGTAGGAGTGGTTTTCGTCCCTAGCTGGGAAGTCTGGGCCTCGGCTGCAGGGAACGAGAGGCGAATGCGCACGCTCGGTTCCTTGTCGCCGAGTCGGTCAAGGACGCTTCGGCGAACAGTCTCAGGTTCTCGGTGAGTAGATTCTGGCCGAGAAGCTGAGCTGCTGCTCTTATGCGCTTCTGGTCTTGAGGATGAGGATCCTTTTAAAAATTGAGGTTTCTTTTTCCTCTCTTTTTCATTTTTCCAGGAATCCTCTTCCCACTCTTCCAGTTCCCGGAAGGAAGGAAGCTTCCCACCATCATGGTCTAACTTCCTCCGCTGATGCCGGGTATGCGGAGGAGTTCGATCACGAGGTGGTGGCATATTTTGTGCCCTCATCGCCTCCATGAGCACTGCCAGCGCTCTTGCCACCTCTTCCGAGCTGGGCCCCGTCAAAGGGGTCCTCGGCCGAGTATGGGAATGATGGCGCACAACCGATGGTTGGCTTTGGGGCACTGAATGTGTCCTATGATCGGATTCACCCCTGCTAGACCGAGAGTGACTCGGCCTATAATGAGAGTCATGAATTACGGGAGAAAGGGAATCCTCCTTGTATGATCCTCCCCCGAGCTGGCACCCTTGGGAGAGTTCCGGTCCGGCGAGGGTGATGGTGTAGGGGTTTTAGGCTTTTCGCCCGCTCCTTGACGGAGGCTTTTGCTCTTGCGGTTCTTAGCCATTGCTACTAAGATAATTGCAAGATGATCTTGGTTAGAAATTTGGCTTAAAGATTTTTGAAAGTCTTCCCCACAGACGGCGCCAAATTGTTTCGGGTGAAAACAATGGGACCTTGCCGAAGGTCCGCTGAAACGAAGAAAACTGGATTCGGTCCAAGTTATGCTGGGCCGAAGGTTTCCTGCACAGTAAACACACGTAAACTAGCCTCGGGGGTGTTGCCGAGGAAGGCCCCTCCGATGCTAAAGTCAGTACAATGTGTAGAAAGAGAACACTATGCAAGAGAATTAGTTGCTTGAGGCTTTGCTTGAATATATGAGAATATATGAATCTATGAATAATATGAATGTATGAATATTGATGGCTTTTATACCTCTTCATACATGGAGAGGTTGGGCCTTAGCCCAATTGGCTTGCTTTGAGGGCTGACCTTTGACTTTAGCACAATTGGAGAGTTGAACCTTGACCTTGGGCTTTTAATTGGATCATTTAATGCCTAGGCCCAATTGGACTAAATTGGACCCAAACACTTTGCATAGGTGGGCTGATAAGGGTGGCTTCAATATATGGATGCGAGACAAAAATGGGTGTTTTGAGTTCAAATCGAAGGCTATTACTGATGTGGATAATGCTCGTTTGAGGGGTGTTCGGGCTAGCTCCGACTTGCTCAAAAGAAGAGGCCGCAAGAGGGCTGCTACCTCCTCTTCGTCGTCTTCGGGTCCTAGCAAGAAACAAAGAAGTGAGGAAGTTACTTCGAATTTGTATGATGACCTTGATGTTTTTGATAGGGAAGTGCAACAAGTTCTAATGGACTCTATGATTATTCAAGATGGTGAGGATGTTGCGCCGTTTCAGCACCCAAAGGATATATGAAGATAATCACGTGGAATTGTAGGGGACTTAATGACCCACTCTCCCCTACACATCCTTATCTAGTGTGGTTATTAGCTTCTCATTTACCTACTTTTATGTTTCTTTCGGAAACTAAGATGTTGTTTAGTGATTTTAGTAAAATGCTTGTAAAGTTTGCTCCTAATTTTTCTTTTGGAGTAGACTCGATAGGTACTAAAGGAGGTCTAGCTTTATTTTGTTGGTATTTGGGTGATGTTGTTTGCTTGGCCTCTTCTCCTAATTATATCTTTTGTAAGCTAGTTGATGTTAATGGAACTAGTAGACTTGTTTTTTTTTTTGTATGGGGCTCCTAAGGTTGAAGATAGACTTAAGGTGTGGGATGACTTAGTTTTATTTTTGCATAATACTCCTAATGTGTTGATTATGGGGGACATAAATCAATTGGAGTCGCTTAGTGATAAATTAGGTGGATCTAGCGTGATTAAAAGGTTAGACGATTTTCTGGATTGGAGATTCAAAACCGATCTGCTTGAGGTCCCTTTCTCCGGACCTCGTTTTACTTGGACCAACAAAAGACTAGGCGCGGATTTGATTATGGAGCGGCTTGATCGGGCTTACACCTCTTCACAATGGTTTAATGAATTCCCAAATGGAAGGGTAATTCACGAACCTATTACGGTCTCGGACCATGCTGCCATCACTTATGATTCGAGCCCAATGACGTTGAAATCAAACAGGCCATATCAAATTGAAACTTGGTGATTAATTTTCCCGAAAATTAAGAGTTTCATTGATGAAGTGTGGAACATAGAACGTAGTGGCTCAACTATGTTTAAACATGTTCAAAGAGGTAAGTGGTTGAGGACAAGGATACAAAAATGGTGTTTGAATAATAAGAAGATCTGGGGCATTAATTGGAGAAAGTACTCGGGGGAGCTGCTTGCTCAAGGGGAAAATATTAATTCCTTGCAAGACGGAATTAATTATGTGCAATCTATCAACGACCGAATCTCGGTGAGCACTATGGAGTTTCAATGGATCCAAGAAGGTGATTGCTCATCCTCTATGATGTATAACATGGTTAAGCAAAGACAAAAGAGGAGAGAGATATTTACTCTAAGGAAAGGGGGTGATGATTGGGTGGTTGGTCAACAGAATCTGGAGAGTTTAATTCATGATACTCTCAAAGAGGTTTATAACCCGATTAGGGGTATAGACAATAACCGTATGGACAAGATACATTTAGTCCTCCGGGAACTGGATTTACCGATGATTTCGGAAACTGATGCAGGGATGCTGGGCCGGCCCTTTAGTGGGCAGGAAATAAAAGAAGAGCGATATTCTCAATTCATAATCTGAAGGCTCCGGGGCCCGATGGCTATATAGCGGAGTTTTTTCAACAGCACTGGGACAAAATGGGCAGTACGGTGATCGAATCGGTACAATCCTTTTTCTCTACAGGTTATCTGTTAAAAGAGGTAAATGCTTCATTGCTGGTTATGTTACCAAAAGTGGAGATTCCGGAGCTAGCTTCGCAATTTCGGCCTATCAGTCTGTGTAATACTATTTACAAATGCATAGCTAAATGCCTTGTAAATAGAATGAAGCATCTCCTTCCATCCTTAATTAGTGAATTCCAACATGCCTTTGTCCCTGGAAGGTATATGGAAGATAATGTTCTTTTGAGCCATGAACTTCTACATTTGATCAATAGGACTAATGGAGTTTCTACAAAGGCGGCAATTAAGTTGGATATGTCCAAAGTTTATGATCGAGTTGACTGGGTGTTCTTGCTTGAGGTCCTTACAGTGTATGGGTTCCCTCCAGTCTGGGTTCAGTGGATTTCCCAATGTGTAACTACGGTGTCCTATAAAACTCTGATAAATGGTCAAGTATCCGAGACTTTCAGACCACAGTGTGGGCTTCGGCAAGGGGATCTGTTATCCCCCTATGTATTTCTTTTCTGTATGGATGTTCTTTCACGCATGCTCTCTATGGCGGAGAACATAGACCAGATTCAGGGGTTACGGGCAACACGGAGATCGCCTCGTATCTCCCATTTATTTTTTGCTGATAATGTTATGTTATTTTTTCAGGCCAATGCGGACTCTTGTAGGAGCATGGTGGATATCTTGAGTAGGTTTGGTGATATTTCAGGTCAACAACTAAATTTGGACAAGTCCTTTGTCAAATTTAGTAAGCGCACACAAGCTTCAACAATACAGTAATATAAAATTATCCTACGTATTGGCCAGGTTTCTAATATGGATAAGCACTTGGGGGCTCCGATCGACCTGCCTACAAGCAAGAAGGGGGCTTTCCAATTCTTGATTGATAAAGTGTCAAGGAAAATTATGGCTTGGAACTCCATAAATTTGTCCCAATCGGCAAAATTAATTTTGATCAACACGGTGTTGATTAGTATTTCTTCACATGTTATGAAATGCTTCAAGCTGCCGATTTCGATAACTAGTAAGATTGACTCCTTGATCGCAAGGTTTTTCTGGGCCAATAAAGGAGATAAGGGTATGCACTGGGTGAAGAGAAAGAAGTTGCACCTACCAAAAGGCATGGGAGGATTGGGCTTAAGGTCCATGGTGTGTTTAAATGAGGCTCTCTTATTTAAACAGGTTGTTAGGATGCATTGTAACCCCTAGTTGCTAGTGGCACGTGTTTTGGAGCCTTCACATAAGTGTTTGATATGCACTGGACGGCCAAAGGATGGTACAGCGGGGAATATTTCCTGGGGAAAAAGGGGTTTTCGAGATGTGGGAAACAAGATGATTAGTGGGTATGCTTGGAAGATCGGGAATGGTAAAAAGGTAAGGATTGCAAACATGAGGTGGGTGCAGGGCTCTGTTCCTGAAATGAGGTCAGACTTGTTGCTTCGGGATGTTGGTTCTGGAATGGTGAAGGACCTCATTTTATCTAACCCAAGACAATGGAATGCTGCTATGGTACGGGAGAGATTTGTTTGGGAGACGGCCAAAAAAATCCTGGAAATGGAATTACCGAATGCTGATCAAGATGATTTCCTATTCTGGAATTCACACTCATCGGGAAACTACACCGTAAAGTCTGGGTATGCCTTTTTAATGCAATCCTTTTATATGAAACAGGGCCATGGTCAGGACGATGTGTTCTTCAAACTAATTTGGGGGTTAAATATTCCGCCAAAATGGAGCTTATTCTTATGGAAACTAGTCATGAATGGCCTGGCTGTCAAGTCAAACTTAAGGTATCGAGGGGTGGATATCGAAGGAGATTGTGACTCTTGTGGTATGGAGGAGGAGGATTTACAACATCTTTTCCGATTGTGTTCTTTTGCGAGGTATGCCTTGCAGAACTGTGACTTGCATATTAGCTCTGAAATTGATGAATCTATTCCTTTGCGACACTGGATTCAGCAACACATCCTGCTCTATCATAGCGAGGATGGGAGACAAAGCGCCAGGCTCCATGTTTTCATAGGAGTTTTGTGGAGTTTATGGTTAACTAGGAATGGGAGAGTTTTTAGAAATGAAAGGGGCTATCTAGCGGATTACTATAGGCATTATGGTCAAACGATGAGTAGCTTGGAGATTTTCCTTAAACCAAGAGAAAGGTATAGGGATTCCACCCGTATAACCGGAAGAACGGAGGAGCTCCCACCCGGGTTCAACAGATTCAACATTGGCAGCCGAAGGGAACTACCAGATCATCCTCTACAGGGGAATACAGAGGTTATAATTATGGTGGATGGTTCTTGGAAGAAAAGTACAGGGGCTGCGGGTTTTAGATGGGCTTATTCTTCGGATGGGGTAAAACTTTTGGAGGGAGGAGGTGATTATGGTACAGCTATCTCAGCTTTACATACTGAGCTCTTGGCTTGCATAGGGGCTATCAAGTGGGCAAGCCGAAAGGGCTACCAATACATTACGATTTTCACTGACTCTATGGCAATCATTCAGCTTCTGCGTTATCCTACCAGCAGGGAAGTGAGAATACTATGGACTATTGAAGATTTATTGAAGGAAGGAGGATCCTTGGACATGTGCACTATTTGGAAAGTTAGTAGAGATCAACTAACACAGGCACATAATATTGCGGTTGGGTGTAGATGTAATTTAATGAAGTTTTCGTTGTAATTTTTTTCGTTTAGTTGCTGTTGTAAAAAAAATATATATTGATTAAGGTTATATTTATTTGTAGGGTGTGTTCAATCAAGGTTCTTGAGGTTCTCTTTGTGTGGTTTTTCTAGCAAGGATCAAGGTACGTTTAGGTGGCTAGATACCTTTGAAAGTAATTGGTTTGAGTAACATGTTTTACATGATTTGATTGGTGATTGAATTAAATTGATTTTGAAATAAATTATGTTTGAAGGTATTTATTTTAATAAAAGTATTTGAATGATTGATTTTTAAATCATGTTTTGAATGGTTTGGATTACTTATCGTATTTAAATAATATCGGGAACTATTGGATATTAAAAGGATTTATTGAACCATTGGATTATTATTATTGTAAATGCTTTATAAGCATGTTAGTAATCCCACTATACGGATTTGGTTTATTGATAAGGCCTTGGACTTTGTATGACTGGGTCTTTCCTCAAGAATAGCCTTGTAATATAAGGAGACTAGCTTGGGGGGTGTGCACAATTGGGTTAGGAATTGGATTAAAAGGAATTGGTTTTATTAACTAATATTTTGAATGTTGAATGATTGGAATCGATTTTGGAATAATGAGTTTTGAATTTATTGGATTAATTATTGGAATTGGTTTTAAAAGCATGTTTGCAAATAAATTGAGTTTACACTATCTTGCACTTATCGTACTTAGCATTATTTGTTAATCCGTATTTCTTATTTGTTTTGGTTCGCCCTGTTTACCGTAATGGTAAGCAGTGTTGACTATTTTCAGGTGGAGTCATGAATGAGCATATGGGAGTCCCGGGATTTTCTTCACCTAGTTTAGGAATGTTGGTCTTTTCTTTATTTTTTAGAACTCATAACAATGTTACTATTTTTATAAGTATTAATAAAAGAAAGTTGAGTTTCCGCTGCAAGTTTTGTTGTTGAGTTAAGTATTTTGAGTAGCCTTACGTAATCACGCGGCGGTAATACGCCCAAGTCTATCTCTACGGTATAATTATATGTATTATACTAGTTTCCGTAGAGGGAGATTTGGGGTGTTACAAAACTCTACTAGGAAGATTAGCCAATTCATTTACTAATTTCAATTTATACTCTAGATAATTCTTCATGGCAGCAGATCGAACGGTTTTTCGGGAGATTTTTTTGTGTTTTGGTTGTAGTGCTCGATTAATGTAGTTGTTGAAGGCATCATTTTCGGCGAAAAGAAAAGGTTGTTCGGCATGTACAATCATTCTCCCAAGTTCATCCCTATCTCTCTCGTAATTGTAAATGAAGCCTTGTGGATGGAATTGAGAAATATTGGGTTGGGTTGGATCACTAGATGGTCCACCGCATTTTTTTGAATGTCTGCTAAGGTGTCCCGTCCCTCCCTTGGTATCGGCCGAGAAAATTTTACCACAAGTCCGACACTTGGCTTTTTGTCCATTTTTACTCAATTGATAATGTGACCAAAACTTCACTCTTTCGTCATTGAAGAGATTCATCGTTGGTTTTGGGGAGGATGAGTTTAGGGCATAAAACCCTAATGATTTTGCCGTTGTTCATGGAGGGCATATATGTTGATTGATTTTCAGTAGGTTGTGGTGGCTCCTTTGCTCGTGTAGTCGTGTTCAAGTTCAAATGTCTAGACTTGAAAGAATGGCCCCATTTTTAATGTGATCTCATTACATATGGAGATTTCAAGGTGACAGTCAAAACCTGATAATGTATTTTTAAATTACTCCATATACGTATACGTATACATTAAGACAAATCTTACCCCAAACTTACAAGTCAACTTTAATGTTTTTTTTTTTGGTGTTTAGAGAGCCACAAAGGGCGAGGGTGAGAATCGATCCCAGAATCTCCTGGAATCGGGAGGGAAGCTCTAACCACTTGAGTTATACCTCACTCTCACAAGTCAACTTTAATGTAACAATGAGGGTTCTTTTTTTATGATAATAATGAGTATCTTGAGTGGCTTTTGAGTAGCTCTCCCTAGAGAGCCACTTGGTGATAACTCTCGCAAAAAAGTCACTTAATTAGTTTTGGAGAGTTAACATTATCTCTAATTGTGTGACATGTATTCCTGAGATACCATGACCCTCCCATGCCATTTTGGCCGATTGGGGTAGTTTCACATAGGTATCTTGAGAGTGTCTTGTAGAGAGATAAATCAGATAATGGTAAAGAGTGGAAATTAATTATTACTCCGTACTTATGTATCACGAAAGAAGGTCAAAAGAGTGTAAATAGTGTATCATTTTGAACTTATTTTAAAATTATGCATGATGTATTTATAGTATGTTCTTACTGACTGAGATTGACCCGGTGTAAAAGAAAATCTTCTAATCCGTGATTTGGGGTGAGGGGTTTAATCCCACACTAGGAGCACTGTAATCCCCTTAACCCTCCCAAATGGACTATCCCGCTAACCCAGATCTAATTGACATGTGAGGGTTTTCAATCCTTGAGGGCCTTCAATCTGACTTTTGGCAAAATTGGGAAAAGTCCCGAGTCGGAATGTACATAACGTATATACTCTGGTCAATTAAAATAACAAAGAGCCTGTATTTAATGAGTAGAGTGGTTCCCTTTGAGCCAATAAACAATCTTCATATTCTGTCATTAACTTTAGAATCTGAACAACTGAGCATAGTATCAGCTAACTAACTAGCTACATATCTAATTTCTTTGCACTACAAATGAGTTACATCACATCCATTTAATAGAGTAGATCGAGTTAGCTGGTCTCTTGAATGTCATACCTCATACCTTATCGGGAAAATTTTAGCACCATAGAAAAATAAAGTTATACATGTACAGTACTACGAACTGTTTTCCAATGTCTGAATTCAACTCATAACCATACTGATCTAATGACTATCGACTGTCTTGTGCCTGGGAAAACATGGAAGACTCCATATCCTGTAAGTCAGAAGTCACATACAGATGCCTATATGCAAGTCTTACTTGGCTGCGGCACAAGGAAGGACCCATTCCACAATATGTGATCTTTGTCGTTGATGCTTCATTTGCCAAGCCTGCAAGACCAATGTTTCTAACTTAGCATTACATATTTCATTGTTATAATAAGCCTGACATCGACTATATTTTGCAACAGATCTAGTTTCTTCAATATTTTGCTTGAAGCTTTGAGCAATCTGGTGCAAGTTTTATAAGACTATCTTCTTGTCTTTACCTTCTTCATTGAAAAAGGTGGTATTTTCCAGCAATGTGACTTCGAGTCTTCCGTTTTTCTGCAAGATGTGATTATGATCATATTATCTTTCAAGGACAAATCAAGCATACATGACAGCAGTATATGTCTATAGTTAGTATAATGGCTTTCACCAACTGAAGATTGCTTTGTTTTTAGTACTCCCACTAGTCCAGTAAAGTTTATATTTACAAAAAAATATAAAGCACCCAAACTCTATGTTTAGTTCACTTTCTACTTTTGGTATGATTTTTCTTTTCTGTAAAGTTGAGACCCACACCCATCTACCCCAAAGCAATCTTAACTTACAACTGGGACTGGGGGAGTAATCAAGAATCATTCATACAGAATTTGTTTAGGGTTTACTAATTGTACTAGCCTCTCAACTCTAAGTAATGCAAATTGTAAGCTCATTTTAATGCTATTTTGAAGTAAATATTATACTTCTCTAAGCTTAATTAAGAAAAAAAAATTGGGAGATGACAGCTAAATGCAGCAGCTCAATTAAAAGTACATATCATGTAAATGTGATCTCAACACAATGGAGCATGTTCACCTCATAGCAATACATAAAATATTAATGGCTAGATAACTCACCCATCTTCTTGATGTGAAATGTCACTGTTGTTGCTACCATTACTTAAGACATAAGGATATTCAGTGCAGATATATGCGTCAAAAGATGTTTCCCTACTATTTTCTTTTGGCTGGACTTTTAAGCAGAGTACTTCAGCGGCCTCTGACGATCCCAATTTCTTACTAAGTTTCATAGTTTTAGGAAAGCAGTTGGGCTGAACTTCCTCTTCTACAGTTGAAATCTTGCATACTTTTTCTTGCTCACTCAACATGCTATCTTGTGAGACTCTATTGGGTGTTGACACTCCAGACTTTGCAGTACTAAGTGAATTTCCATCGCTGTTTCTCAGAGTGCTAACCCTTCTGTGGCTGCAAATATGAGATACCTGGGATCCACAGGATGAGCAAGTTTCGACATGCTTGTCTCCTATCATAGCTTTATCAGAAGTGAAGTTGGAAGCGTCTGATGACCGATCACTTCCACTTTCAGTGGTATGTGACTTGTGAATTCTACGGGAACAGCTAAACAAACTGAAAGATGGCCTCTTGGATTTGGCATAACTAGGGGATAGATTGATCCTAAGCTCCACATTGCATTTTAGAACAGACTGAAGTGAGCTTGCAATAAGTTTCCATGAGTTCTCTGCCTTGGATGCATAATCAGGATGATCAAATTCTAATTCAGCAACAATCAGATCTGCGTACAATAATGTATCTTGGCAAGTTAGTAACATGACTTATTCCTTCTTAGTTCAATAACTTTTTTCCAATTAGACACTGATTGACCAAGAATTTTAGTAATTCATAAGATTTTGAGCTGAATGCAATCCCAAATCAATTAAAATTATTATCGTTATTATTCTTCAATGACTGCTGCAGGTGAAACAAATCGACAAGGATTAAGTGAAGTGAGCAACAAATCTACATTCCTTTTCGAGTTTACCCCATCGAGGTCTACTCCAGATTCTACTATTTTGAAGAAATCCCTGAAAACAAGATGTTTAAACTACTTAGCAGCTAATTGTCTGACTAGACTAAGAATTACCATTGATCACCAATTCACCAGTACATGTCCAATACAGGTCTAGTAATTCCTCAAATGATCTGATACTCTCAAGTCTTGACATTATAATTATTCTCAATCCGGTAAAGGCGAAGCATTTAAAATAAGTTCAAAGGGTAGTGAACAGAACATCTGGTGTGCAGTATGGCACACTCAACCCTGAAATTATTTACCCCTGAAGTCTCACCAAGCATAGATAGTTGGGGCTTTTGGTAAGTACTCACCAGGAGCTCAGAATGACTTATCAATCAATCATAACTAAAAATTCTCAATCAAAACAATAGGAACATCACAGCCGAAAATAATAAATTCAAAAATGAAACAAGTACATTAAAGGTTTCAGGGTTGAAATATATAAATAAATCTTGAAATATATAAATAAATCTGATTTGGCTAATATTTTCAAGAAAAGTATTCTTTTAATTTTTAAGAAAGATCTCAGAAGTGTACCAAAATGCAATTTATGCCAAAGTCTTATGTATGATCGTTAAAGGTTGACCAGCAGAAAAATTCATAATAAACATAATCCACAAGTGTGTAGCATAATGTGTAAGAAGATACAATTCTGAGTCTTCTGACTCCTAAGGGAAGCAGGGGTGTAGTGCATTTTTAAAGGCTCATACAACGGATTAAGAGGCTAATTATATAATTCTAGCCATTTAAGGAAGGTGGTCATGAAGAAGATGCAATTACCTTTCTTGACCCAAACAGAAGAGAGCTTCCCTCGTCTTCGTAGAAAGCTTCTGAGTGAATTTGACTGGCAAGTTTCAGTGGCTCTGATCCATACAGATTCAACAGAACCTCCACATTCTCCTTGTGCCACCTTTTTACGCAATTCTTCATCAGCGCAGTCATATGAGACAAGATGCTTTGATCTTGCACCAAGGGAAGATGTACTGCAACAGTCACCATCTGCAGCTGAAGCAATTGGTCGGCATTTTGGTGATCAGGTAAGTATAATTGAGCCTTTACTAAAAATAAGTTTGGTTATAATACATGGAGAAAAATATAACCAACCTTCAGAATTTGCAGTTCTTACTGATAACCTGGACTCATTTGGATCTGAGTAAGAAGAATCTACAGAATTTAATTGCAATAAAGCTACAGTAAGCCATGTAGTTTGATTTTTGGAAACCCTCAGCTGTTTCTCACTTTCTGATAATACCCTCAATGCATTACGGATCTTCTGCATATCTGTCTCCGCTGCAAAACGGCATTGTTGAACACAAGTCAAATAAAAAAAACTATAGATGTTAAGCTAACTGCCACCGGAACAGCATCACTAGCACCAACAAGGTGAAATTGAGCACCCATCTTTTGGGTTGTCATTCTAACAAATTTAATTGGTAAGTTGATGAAAATATAACCTATATGCCATTTAACACAAAGTGTTGGAACAAAGCAAACCTCACCCTGTAATATTAATGAGTCAGCTCGTCCAGATCCTAGCAGTTTCCTACATTTAACTAGCCTAAAAACTAAAGTCCACATATTTCTCTATTAACTTACAAGCATGTCTTCTCAAGAAATTCCTCCGAAGCTCAGAGTCTTCCTCCTGGAATTTCCCAGCTAGAATATCCATTATAATATTGGCAAGTTGGGATATAAGTTGCATTGGATCAATCCTCGACCTCATCAGTTCCCTTGCTCTTTTAACTGTATTTGAAGTGTCCGCGGACAAAGCCAGGTCAAGTAATTCCAGCATCTCGTCATCTGAAACAGTTCCAACCTGCATAAATACGACAAAAGGCTGAATTTAGTCAAAGCACAAAACAAGAAGGCAGCAAATGGTATCATAAAACTCACAAGTTCATAGGCCAATGTCATAGTGATCTTGCTGCCTAACAAACTCAGCTGATCAAGCATCATTTCAGCATCTCGCATTGAGCCATTGGACTTGGAAGAAATGAACTCCAAAGCAGCCTGTTCAAACTCCAATCCTTCTTCCTTACAAATTTTTCCTAGTCTAACAGTAACATCAAGATCCTTTAACTTTGGGAAGTTATATCTTTGAGACCGTGCAACCACTCTTCTTGGCAGTTTATCTAGGTCTGGGGTGATCATAATGAAGACGACGTGTTGAGAGAAACTTTCCAGGCTGGTCAAAAGAGTTGCCCAGGCATCACCTCGGATTAAATGACACTCATCCAAAATGATGACCTTAAATTTTGAGGATATTGGAGGTAAAGTAGCACTTTTAATGAGGGATCTCATCCTACCTCCACGGTTTATTTTCACAGGATCAACTTCCTTAACATCCCTGCTCCTACCTGCGAAATACAACATGCATTCTTGGCATGATCTACACGGTCTTTGATCTTCTAGGGAGAGACAATTTAACGCTGCAGCAAATATCCTTGAAGCAGAAGTCTTTCCAGCTCCACGAGGACCATGAAAAAGATAGAATGTGGTTATTCTACCTTTCAAAATAGCCCCCATAAGTGACCTTGCTGCCACACCTTGTCCAACTAATTCATCAAAAGATTTGGGTCTAAATTTTTTACTTAGACTTCTAGGACTTTCAGAATATGGAACAATCTCACTGTTAACATTCTTCCAGCTCCTACTTCCAGACATATCAGTGCCACCTGATTCTCCCGATATTAATGGATATTCTTCTCCATCAGAAGCAAGAGATGGGTCTCTATATCTAGGGGTTCTCGACCAGCAGCAGGTTATCCCACATCCACGATATTCCTGGCCTAGAGCATCAATCTCATCAGTTGCAAACAGTGATGCACTACGTGTTGACCCATCTAACAAGGTGTCACTAGCACAAAGGGATGGACTGCTTGCTCGGCTTACAAAATCACCTACTGACCCAACTGACCTCTTACATTTATAAGACTGATTTCGTGTTGATGAATGGACTTTGCCTCCAATCTGAGGAGACCTTACTGTCGTTGAACCATGATTCGAATCCACACCCTCCATCTGATCATTGGAAGGGGAAGCACAAGCTAACTCTAATCCATGAATCCTATAATCACCACCATATGTCTGATTTCGTAATTCATCAACATCCTCATGCTTGCCTTTTGTACCAGAAACTAAGGACCCTGATTTTCCAACACACTTGCTTACATTAATAGACTTAGAAACGGATTTAGGAGTACATTCCTTCGATTCAAAATCTGTCACATTTTCTTCCTCTTCACCACAAGTCCCTAAAATTCTACTTAAATCCCAATTATTGCTTAGATTACCCTCTTGGCAACCATTCCCAAACCTCAAAGAAATCCCATTACAAGAATTTGTATCCCAATGCAAACTATCAACTATAGAAGAGAATTTACTCATCGAATTCGTTGATGGATCCCTCAATGACCTCACCCTCCTAAGTGCCACCAGGGTTTTAGAAATAGGTACATCAACTGAATGTCGCCGCCCCTCCATCGTTCAAAAAACTATTCCAACAACCTTACACCTATCTACAATGTACTAAAAATCAGACCTGTGTACAAAATAAGGCCAAAAATCAACATCAATTCAAATAACCCCACCTCCTAACTTAGACAAAAACCCAAAACAAACAGAAACATTGAATACATTACATGATAATAACACAAAAACAATCAAAATCAAACACCCTTTTCCATACATAGTAAATAATAGGAAAACAAGACGATAAACCCAAATCATTGTTTCAGATGAAAACCATTTAACATGTGATCATCTCTAGAAGACATAATTACCAAAAATGGAAGACTAATCAAAAGCAAAACATCAACATTCAAAAAAAACAACTAAAATGCACTATTTCTTGTACCTTTTACCAAAGTAGAACATATAAAAAAAAAAAAACAGCAACTTCTTCCTCCTTTTTTTTCACCAAAAAAACAGCAGGAAATAGAAATGAAAAACCTCAAAAAAAAAAAAAAAAAAAAAAAAAAAAAAAACCAGATGAGAAAATAAGTATTATACTATTAATTTCAACTTACAGTAAAACTACAGCAAGAAGAGGAAAAAATGGAATCTAATCAAAACTATATAATATAAATTTATATAGTAAATTGAACCCAGAAAAAAATACACACATTGCCAAACGACAAATAATTAAAATAATTAATAAATTGATTAAAAATGAGAACCTGAACATTGAAATTCTGAGTTGCTTGAAGTTCACGAGGGCGAGATTATCGGAGAAAAAAAGGGAAATTAAAAAATTTTATATGAAAAAGAAAGTAAACTCCTACAAAATGTAGCTTCAATATTTGTCTAAATGCTAAAATCTCAACACTAACAAACACAGAAAATCAGCAAGAAGAAGAAAATTTTTATGAGTTTTTTTTTTTTTTTTGTTTGAAATTATGTTAGTTTTAAAAGATCAAATTTTTAAGAAGAAAAAAATGATGCTGATGAAATGAGAGGTAATAATTAATTGAAATAAGAAAACCCCAGAAATTATTTTTAACAAGTGCAGAAAAATGTTCAGTAGCCAGATAGTGTAGCAGGGGAGGAGAGAGAAGAAGGGTAACTTGGTAAATTCAAGTGTACTGACAGTTTGAGAGTTAGTTTGGCTTTTTTTTGATGGCTGGCTTGAAAAGTGGAGGGTTCATCACCTATAAATGGGACCAGCAAAATCCACGCTTTTTTTTTTTGCGAGTTTCTAACGCTTTTTCTTCCTATGTTCTAGGCTGCATAGATTAGTACAGAACCAAAAATTAAAATGTACATTGTTCTTATGGCCAGATCTGTTTAGACCTGAACTGATCTAATTAGAATTAAACTGATCTAATTGGAGCTGAATCGTTTATGAGAGAAGGAAATTAGGAAGTGAACTAAATTGATTTGATTGGAGCTTTTGAACTAAAATATAGTTAAAGAGAACAGGTCGGGGTCTAGAGCTTTAGATGTTTATGGATGTCATTACGAAGTAAAATTTTGAGTTTAGTAATCAAGAGAAGAAATTGGAGCTGAACTGTT
Source organism: Chenopodium quinoa (assembly GCF_001683475.1). Classification (NCBI taxonomy): domain Eukaryota; kingdom Viridiplantae; phylum Streptophyta; class Magnoliopsida; order Caryophyllales; family Amaranthaceae; genus Chenopodium; species Chenopodium quinoa. The sequence goes on from NW_018742881.1 coordinate 2,060,147, forward strand.
TATCAGAGAAGAAATTTAGAAAGTGAACTAAATTGATTTGATTGGAGTTGAATTGAACTAAAATATAGCTGAAGAGAACAGGTCGGGGTCTAGAGCTTTAGATGTTTATGGATGACATTACGAAGTAAAATTTTGAGTTTAGTAATGAAGACAAGAAATTCTAGTAAAAGACCTTTGTCTCGTCCCTGTAAAAAATGATACAAAATCTTTATAAAGTTTATTTTGTAATCACAAAGCACAACAAATAAATAATTAAAATTTTAAGGTCCGTCTCATTGAAAATGTGGGAGGAATGATAATAGAAACCAAACCTTTACCATTAGATCACGATTGGTTGACACTACGAGGAGGAATAATAAGGGACATCTAACCTTTACCCCTAGATCATCACGTCTACTTGACCATACGAAGTACATAGCAAGGAATATGATCTAGTTCTAACAAAAATAAAATAATGCGAAGTAAGGTAAGTTCTCACATGATAAGGAAGAGAATAGTGGATGATTATATTTGTTAAATAGTGAGTACTAAGGGTATGTTCTCTTACGTTGAAATTCAGTTCAGTTTAGTTCAGCTCATTTCAGTTAAGGTTCAGCTCAATTCAGTTCAGTTTCTAATTTCCTTCTCTTATAAAATATTCATTTCAGTTCAGTTCAGCTCAGCTCAGTTCAATTGTTCAGTCAATGAGAACAGACCCTAAGTTACAAATTCACGACATAAGTCACTGAAATTATCCTTTGGAAAATATTAGTACAACTTAAATACATAGCCCTAAAAGTCTAAAACTATGTTAACAATTTCTATAATTAACTATGCACTTGGAATAAAAAGATATAATGGTTAAAATAAATAGGTTACAAAGGGCAATTAACAGTAATATAAAAATACCCTAAATAAAATAGGTTCTGAAATTTTGACATTACTATGCTAAGTTGCATATAATTGAGGGTGAGGCCTCTAAATTGTTTAATTACCTTAGCAGGACCACTAATTAGTAAAATGATGATGGTAATTATAATTCAAATCCTATAGTTCAGTGCTAACCCAACTTTCATTGGTTCCTTGCTTCTTTTATAATCATCTACTTTTTCTTTTTCATATTTTAAAGGAGATTAGCATCAACCTAAGCTCAGGTGGATAATATTCATAATTAGCTATGTTTGTTAACTTTGCTTTCTTGATATTGTTACTTTTTTTTTCCCTTTATATATATATATATATATATATATATATATATATATATATATATATATATATATATATATATATATATATATATATATATATATATATATATATATATATATATATATATATATATATATATATATATATATATATATATATATATATATATATATATATATATATATATATATATATATATATCGAGGAGTATGGTAAATTTATATGAGGATTTATACTTGTTAGGAATATATATTCCTAACAATACTGCTAGCTCGTAGTGTTTTTAATACTTTCAGATATCGGACCTCATTCTAGTATTTCTAATACTTCCAAATTTAATGCATGAAAAAAAATAAAGATGAGGAGTATGATAAATTTATACAAGGATTTATACTATTATGTCGTAGTATTTTTAAGAGGTAGGGTATTTAACCTTGTGATTTATCATAAATGGGACCTCATTTTTAATCACTAGACCTTCATATAAGTAACGTATTAGTAATATATTTGTTTCCTATTTTACTAATGTTTACTGAGATGGGATTATTTAGCTAGTTAGCTTGGAAAACGCATGAAGAACTATACTTCATATCAATGTTGTTATATCTAATTTATTATATCATAAGAGATATAAATGACACATGTCCTACCATTTTTTAAATAAAATTTTACATTTAAAACAAATAAACAAAAGAAACACTCGCACTTGTTGCAAAATTAAAATGAAAATTAACAACTTGGGCAGACATAGTTAAATTAAACATTAATGAATAACTAGTTAAATTTGTGAAACCCTGTACAGATAGTCTGGTACCCTCTCATAAGTTAATTTATGACATAAATAAGTTAAACATTAATAATTACTTCAGTAAAAATCTCACTCAAACAACATTCTCTTCTCTATTAGTTGGAAAATAGTCATTGCATATTTGCAGTCAATAATTGTATGACAATTGTAATAAAAATCCTGTGCAAACATGCAATACAGTAATTGTTACTCCAGTAGTCAATACATTGCACAGTTAATTTTTTTAGAAAAATCAAAATTAATTGATGTGTAGTATGTTGTTCCCCACAAATACAATGCTAATTACTCATTTTCCTACCTGCTACCGAACAATAATCACACTAGTTCTACCTTCATTATTGGGTAATTGCACAACCTCACAATTTTGTAAAATAAAAATAAAAAATGATTGTTTAAAATGCGCAAGAAAAGCATATTAATGTATTTCATGAGTAAAAAAAATAAAAAAAGAAAAAGAAATGGTAGTATTTTCTTAATAAAGCCATCATTTTATTATAAGTCAATCCAACCATAAATCATTGATTTGTTACGGGCGTGTTCGGCAAAATATAGCTGTGAAGGTAGCTGTTAACTGTGTAGGTAGCTATTAACTGTGTAGGTAGCTGTTAGCTGTGAATATAGATAATTTAAGTATGAGTGTTCGGTAAAGTATCGGTTGACTAGTTGTTACATATAAAAGTTTAGATTAAATTTCCAACAATTACCTCAAAAGCTACCTCTACTTTCAAAAGCTAATATTTCTAACTTTTCATAAAAGCTACTCTAACAACTAGTTTGTCAAACACTAATGTTTCGGGGTTTTCTGATGTCCTGCGGGAGAGTTACAATTCGGAGACTGGAACCGGACGCCTGTACCTGCAAAATAACGGAGACTCCTGAGAGCTCCGCCTCCAACGGTCAAGTTAGTACCTGATTAAGGAGTAATTAATGCGGAAATTAAAGTAATAAGGTCTCTCTAGGTGAGAGAGTTTAATGTTGGTAATCTGCTTTGTTAGCGAGATCAGCCGGTTATTAGTGTGTTCCGTAATGTTTCAGTCCTGTTCTGTTTCTGTTTCTGTTTCTCCCAACTTAATGAGGATTAATTAAGTATTTATAGTCTTGAGAAGCGTGCCACTCTCTAGGTTTAGGGTAAACCTAGGGCTGACCGGGCCTCTAAACAGGATTGGGCCTTGTTGGCCGGTTTTCCCATTTGGCATGGGTGGACACGTGGCGTGTCTCAATTGGTCCGTAGAGGACGTATCTGTGATTAACACGTGGCAGGCTCCTATTGGCCTACGTGAAGGACACGTGGCGGAACCTGGTTGGTCCACTTGTCAGACGGTGATTGGTGGATAAAAATCCCCTAATCATTTGCCCCTCACAGGTGGCACGTGACTGGTCACGTGTCACCTGTGACAGGTGCCGCACGATGACAGGCGACGGCCTGCTACAGGTGTCACCTTGCAAATGGCCGAGAGATTTTCCCGCCCAAATTTTGAATTTGGCAGCGACCCTTCGCCTTCTCACTTTGCCTATATAAGGAAGTGCTGACTTCGGTCATTTTCACATTTGAGAACTTTGCGAGAACATTCGGACCCCTGAACTTGCTCTGACATTTCGGACCTTTTCTGCCTACCGCCTGTTCTGACAAGCCGACTGCACCGGATTTCCAGAACTTCATCAACCGTCACTCGTTCAGGTAACTCAGTTCTCTTACTCTTAACTTTCTTTTTATTTTTTGAAATGGCACCACGGAAGCACACGACACGACCTAAGTTAGTGATCAGCCGGTCACCGGGGACGGCTGAATCTAGGACTAGGAGTGCCGCCTGCCCTTTTCTGGACCCATCTTTGCCCTTTATACAAAGTCCGACTGTATCTGTGTCTATGCAGAACGTGATGGCCAGAACAAAAAAGACTGCTATGATCTCAAACTCGGACGGCTCCTCCCAAAGGGTGCTCATTAGTGAAACATCTGACCAGGCGCCAGATGTAGAAGTGAAACGAGGCGGCTGCCAAGCCGACAGTTCTGAGGGAGGGGTCAAGGTGGTCCCTTCCCATTTCACCGTTGATATGTCTAATTTTCCTCCTGCTCCTTCTAAGGGAGAGGAGGCGGGCCCCTCTGGGAGAGGGGAGGAGTCGCCCTCTTCGGACTCGTCAGAGGACGAGTCCGAGTCCAGCTCTTCTGGCCACGCTTCTCCAGGCTCAGAAGAAAGAAACAGCCGCCTACAAGAGGCGAGGCTTTCTCATGCAGTTGAGAAGGGGGACAATTGGACGGAGCCGTCCGCCTCTTACAGAGAGGAAAACACCCCCTACTACTGCACGGTGCCCCGGGGCCGGATCGCAGCCATGCAAGACAAAGTGGAGAGCTTTATAGCTAACCACAGAATGGGCCCCGAATTTTTACTGTTCGTGCCGGATCCAGAAGACACTGTCGTCTGGCCGGCTGGTACCAGCTACGATGACGGCTGCTTTGGCTGCTATGTGGCGGCCATCAAAGCTGGACTGCGCTTCCCATTACATCCGGCTGTTCAGCGGATTTTAGATGGGTATGATTTGGGGTTATGGCAGTTAGCCCCCAACTCTTGGGTAAACGTACTCGGCTATGTGGCCGGGTGCGAAATGTACGGGGTGGAGCCAAGCTTTGAGGCTTTCGCCCACATGAACTATCTCAGCCGGACCCCTAAGTCGGGAGGTACCGGCTGGTATCAATTAACAAGCCATAGGGGCTACCTCATGACGAGAGGTAAGGCGAACAAATGGAAGGATTGGCGGAACACCTTCCTTATTATCGAGGGTTCAGACACGGAGCTGAACAAACGCTTTAACAAGTGGAATAGGGATCCGCCTCTTCTCGCAGGCGGCCGCAGCATGCCACCTGTTCCCCCAAAGGCTAAAAAAGAGATCCTAGACAAAGGACTCTTCAAAGTAGAGACTAGGGTGAACTCTACTTCAGGGGTACGAGAGCAAGTACCCCTAAACTGCGTCCTGAGCTTCAAGTGGCTCTATGACGAGTACTTTTTGGCCGCCTGTGGCCTCAGCAGTCGGTGCTCTAGAGGTAGCCGGCCTGACAAATACTCTGTTTTTTCACGCCTTGTTTACTTGGGATCTTTACTAACTTTGCTGTTTATTTTTTTGCAGTTGACGCCATGAGTAAAATAACAGCATCCAAGACTGCGGCGGCCATGTTGCGGGCCTCTCTCATGCAACAGTCTTGTACCGAATCCCCCAACAAGGGGGCACCCTTGGTAGGCTTCGAAACTCTTCCTCTTTTAGGAGTTGTCTTATGCATATACTAACTTTTTTTTTTTTTTTTTTTCAGTCGGGCACTCCAAGAGCTTCTTCCTCGCAACAGCCGGACCCCAAGGCCCGGAGGACGACTGTTGCAAGCTCTCCTGGGTCTTCCAGGAAAACAGTGGCGGCTGAGAAGCAGCCGGCCACTTCTGCTAAAACCCCGGCGGGGCCGCCTAGAAGTATGGACAATTACTTGTAAAAACTTTTACACTTGCTTCCTTCTTGACTAGGTCTAACTTGCTTTTTTACGCTTGATGCAGCCGGCCCTCAGGGGCTTGACTTGGTAGAGGTAGCCAAGTCCATGATCAAAGTAGTTCCTCCATCTGAAAGGGAGACGGTCAGGGGTGTCGGCACCCTTGACCTTGATGGGATTGCAGGGGTCCTTGCTGAGGTATACTCTTTTGAGTATTTGAATTCCAGGACGCCTGTTATCTTTTTTGTTTGGAAACTGACGCCTGTTGTTTTTTTTTTGTACTTAGGCCCTGCTCCGAGTTAACGGCCTTCGCAAGCCGCTTGATCGGAAGAACAAAGAGGTAAAGGCTGCAAAAGCTATGGCCGCCTCTGACTGTGACAAGGCAATGTTTCAAATTGCCCAAAATGAAGTACTGACCATTGATATTCTTTATTATCAGGCGCAGGCTACCGCCGCTGTTCGGGCTCAGTTAGAGGCGGCCCAGAAGAAGAATGACGAGCTGGAGGCGACCATCACAAATCTTAAGGTCGAGCTGAAACCTCTTCGCCAAAAAATGTACTCTTACGAAGCCATGGAGAAATCCTTGGCCAGCGTAAAAGAACGCCTGGTGAGCCAAGAGAAGAGTCTTACCCAAGAGCTCTCGGAAAAGGCCGAGCAAGAGAAGAAAGAGCTCGTCCGGGAGATGATGGAAGACTCCGCTCAAATCCAGCGCATGACCTGGGGCCGCCTGTTCCCCAATGCCGACTTTGCCTCTTGGGAAAGAACGTACCGCCAGTGTTCGGAAACATATAATCAAGAGATCCTGGCGGCTGCTGAAGAAGAGGCGTTGGGAGAAGCGTTGGAGGAGGAGGAGCCGGTTGTGGCGCTTGTGCCACTTGGGGGTAAGGCATCAAAAGAGGATGCAGCTGAAGCCGAGTCCAGCAAGAAGAGTGCTGACCAGGCGGCAGCTGCTAATACTGAACTGCCCCCTTCTTAAGCTTAATGTATTTTTTCCACGGCCTGCGTGCCGTTTGCTTTGTATTTACCCGGCCAGGGGGCCGGGGCTTTGAATATTTTGCTGGTCTTTAATGACCGGCTTATTTTAATGAATTTTTGTTTTGCTTCAAATTTGTCCAAGTATTCCATATCTAATATCCAATTGTTTACTAGACCGACTGTTGTACATGGCCGAACGTTGCAGACAGGTACGGATAGTTAGTACGCCGCCTATGCCCCTGGACGACTGGTTGTTTGTTTCCAGGATAGACGATCAGTCGGCCATTTATTCAATCGGTATTCGAACTATTTTGTCTGGATCCTTTTTAGGCAGGCGTGCCTGTCTTTTTGTAATTTTAACCAAGTAGGAAAGTGGTCTGACCAAGTAAATAGAGTATTACCTAGTCGCCAAGGAATTTAGTAAAGATAGCAAGCGGCGGGTACCGGTTGTTTCCCTTTATTGCCAATGTTGTTGCTTTTAACTCATAATTTGTTAACCTAGCAAGAGTAGTGGTTGAGAGCCCCTGTTTATTAAAAACAGGCGGACGACTCATACCTTTAAGGCTCCATACTAAGTTTGAGTGACTATTAAGTTAACATAGGAGTTACTTAGTCTTCGTCACAATCTAGATTGAGTAGTAGAGGTACCAGGCGGCGGAGGCCGGCTGATCCCCTTGATTTGCCAACGTTTGTTGGCTATTAACTCAATAGGTTACCTAGTAGGAAATAGGGGTTTGAGTGCCCCTGTTTGTTAAAAAAAGACGGACGACTCAAACCTTTTAGGTTCCATACCAAATTTGAGGGAGTGACTATGAGTTAACGTTGGAGTTACTCAGTCGCCGTCACTTTGGTTTGAGAAGTAGAGGTACCAGGCGGCGTAGGCCGGCTAGACCCCTTGATTCGCCAATGTTTGTTGGCTATTAACTCAATAGATACCCCCTGCATTTATCCCAAGTAATACAGGCGGTCATCTGACTCAGATGTCAACTGCTACCACTGGTTTGGTTAGTGATAGAGTTATCCTTGTCTCAAAAACGGCTACGTGGTTGCCCTTGGGGACAGTCGTATAGGTGCCGTGTAATTAGTTTATAGAACAATGTTCCACCCAAAAGGGAGCTGCTCTCTGCGACGAATTTCATCCGGAGGGATGCCGTCGGACGCCTGCTATGATGTTGGGACAGGTCGTATTAGTTTTGTAGATTTGATCAGTTGGCTTGGCGCCTGGTCTGATCATTCGGCCTGTGGCCTTGGTAAGTTCTTGGTGAACGTAGGTGCTAAGTAAAAGGAGGGTAGCCGCCTGTTAGGCACAGGGTTGGCCAGGCCCTAATTGTGAGTAAAATACTCAATGGAGAGTAGCCGACTGTAAAGGTACAGACGGCATGCCCCTCTGAAGATAGAGTGAAAAACTCAATGGAGAGTAGCCGACTGTAAAGATACAGACGGCATGCCCCTCGTAATACAAAATTGAATAGTAAGTGCAAACTTTTATTAAGTAGCTCTTTACTTTACATCATTCAAAAGAAATATTTTTTAAGATTATCTACATTCCAAGTTCGAGGCAACGGTTGTCCGTCTGGTGTTTCCAGACGGTAGGTACCGTCCCTGACTTCCTCATAGATTCGGTAGGGTCCTTCCCAGTTGGGAGTTAGTTTGCCAGACTCATTAGCCCTACCAACTGCTTCCATTTTTCTAAGTACAAAGTCCCCTACTTTGAGTGGACGCCTGTGTACTTTTTTGTTGTATGATCTAGTCATTCTCAGGCGATAGATCTCATGGCGCAAGACAGCATTGCCCCTCTTTTCAGGAAGTGAGTCTAATGTCAGGCGCATGGCTTCCCAGTTTGCCTCTTCGTCATATAGCATTACTCGAAGAGTCGGCTCGTAGTGTTCTATTGGAAGAACAGCTTCCACACCGTAAGTTAGGAGGAATGGAGTTTCTCCAGTCGCCCCTTTTTCAGTCGTCCTAATGGCCCAGAGAACATGTGGTAGTTCATCCGCCCATAGGCCGCCTGCTCGTTCAATCTTTTTCTTGAGACCGTCTGAGATGATTTTATTAAAGGCTTCTACCTGGTCGTTTGCTTGTGGACGGCCGACAGATGCAAAGTAGTTTGCAATTCCTTGGTCTCCCAACCAGCTTTTGAGAACAGGCGTCTCAAATTGGGGACCATTATCAAAAACCATAGACATGGGAACCCCGAACCGAGTGATGACATTTTTCCAAATGAATGAAATTACATCTTTCGTCTTGATTCCCTTTACAGCCTCCGCCTCTACCCATTTAGTGAAGTAGTCAACGGCAACAAGTATGTACCTTCTGCCGCCTGTAGCAGGCGTATATGGACCCAGAATGTCCATGCCCCACTTAGCAAACGGTAGTGGGCTGTGAATGGTAGTGAGGTCAGTAGCCGGACGGTGAATTAGTTTGCCAAACCTTTGGCACTTGTCACATTTTTTCACCATCTCCATTGCATCTGCTTCCAAAGTAGGCCAAAAGTAGCCCTGCCGCCTTGCCCTTTGAGCAAGCATCCTACCACCTATATGAGAAGCACAGTAACCAGAGTGAAGATCATCTAGTATCTCTCGTCCCTTTTCTGGAGTAACACACTTTAAGAAGGGTTGAAGGTACCCCCTCTTGTGAAGTTCTCCCTTAATCATTTCAAAACAGGTGGCTCGTTTTTTCAGTGCTGCCGCCTGTTGAGGATCATCCGGCAGGGTACCATTTGTCAGATATGCCCTGATTGGATCCATCCAGGTTGAGCTTCTGTCTAAGATTCCAATAGGTTCTTCCTCAATGCTTCTCCTCTCCATTACTTCCCAAAAAACAGTTCGAGGAGTATCACAGGAGGCGGATGATGCCAATTTTGAAAGTGCATCCGCCTGGTTGTTTTTCTGATCTCGGCACTTGGGTCAGATGGAAATCCTCAAGGGAGCCGACTGCTTGTCGGACCGCCTGTAAATACTTGATCATGGCCGGATGGGTTGCTTCGTATTCGCCATTGTACTGACTCACTATCAATTGTGAATCGGAACAGGCGTCTATTTTTCTTGCCCCTGCCGCCTTGCACATGCGGATTCCGGCTAGTAAAGCTTCATATTCTGCCTCATTGTTTGAGGCCTGAAAACTGAAGCGTAGAGCATACTCGAACTTGTCGCCCTCTGGCGACTGACATATGACGCCTGCTCCACAACCATTTGAAGTAGAGCTTCCGTCCACATATACCTTCCATACTTGGTCTGAAACTTGAGAGTCAGGAGGACGAGTCATCTCTACAATAAAGTCAGCAAAGGCTTGCCCCTTCACTGCTTTTCTAGGCTCGAAAGTAACTTCGAGGCTCTGTATTTCTATGGCCCATTTGATCATTCGGCCTGACGACTCCATGATGGTCAGCGGCCGCTTGATAGGTTGGTCTGTATACACGACGACTGTATGTGCCAAAAAGTAGGGCTTCAATTTTTTAACAGCCATGAAGAGTGCAAGACCAAATTTCTCCACTAGGGGATACCTCAACTCGGCATTTTTCAGTACGTGACTGACAAAGTAGACCGGGAGCTGACAGCCGTCCCTTTCAGCAAGGAGAACAGCGCTTAACGCATGATCAGAGACGGCCAGGTACATGTAGAGAACCTCTTTGGGCAAAGGGCTGACCAGCCTCGGCAAGGAATGCAAGTGAACTTTTAATTTCTGGAAGGCGGCCTCAGCATCCGGCCCCCATTCAAACCTTGCCTTTTTCTTAATTGCCTGGAAAAAGTATAGGCATTTGTCGCCTGATCGGCTTAGAAATCTTCCCAAGGCCGCCAGACAACCTGTTAACTTCTAAACCTCTCGGATGGTACGAGGCGACTGCATGTCAATGACCGCCTGCACCTTCTCAGGGTTCGCTTCTATTCCTCTCTGACTGATAAGGAATCCGAGAAATTTCCCAGACTCAACTCCAAATACACATTTCTTGGGATTGAGCATGACATGGTGCCGCCTGAGTGTGGCGAAAGTTTCTCGGAGGTCCGTCAGATGATCTTTCTGAAGTTTAGTCTTGACAATCATATCATCAATATATGCCTCGACGTTTCTCCCAATCTGATCAAAGAACACAGTGTTTATCATTCGTTGGAAGGTAGCCGGGGCATTCTTAAGACCAAACGGCATGACCGTGTAACAGTATAACCCCTGATCAGTGACGAAGGCCGTCTTCTCCTGATCTTTCTTCCATAAGGGAATTTGATGGAAACCAGAATAGGCGTCCATAAAACTCATCAAGGCATGGCCGGCTGTTGAGTCGACCAGGTTATCAATTTTAGGCAGAGGGTAACTGTCTTTGGGGCACGCCTTGTTTAAGTCTGTGTAGTCTACACACATTCGCCAGGTGCCATTTGGCTTTTTAACAAGCACCACATTTGCAACCCAGTCAGGGAAGTAACATTGCCGAATGAACCCTACATCAAGTAATTTTTTAACTTCGGCGGCTGCCGCCTGACTTCTTTCTTCGCCATGGTTCCGCTTCTTTTGCCGTACCGGCTTCTTTTTCGGATCCACAGCGAGTTTATGTACCGCCAGATCAGGACTAATGCCTGGCATTTCATGGACTTCAAATGCAAAGATGTCCTTGTATTCTTTCAATAGGTTGTGAAAGTCGTCACCAAGGTTTCTCAGAGCAGTCGTCCCAACTTTGACTGTTCGGTCAGGACGTGAGTCATCTAAGATCAGGTCCGCATGCTCACCAGCCGGCTGAGGGCGGAACTCATCCGGCCGCTCCTCTGCCAATGATTGCTATTTTCTCGCTTTTCTTGCGGACTCTGTCTGGGACGCCTTTCTCTTTTTGCCGCCTGTTTCTTGAACAGGCGCACTCTCCTTGACATTGTCAAGGTCTGTTTTTTCTCCACTTGACCCAGTGGCCATAACAGTGGGCTTGACATCCGAGAGATAGCACTCTCGGGCCATCCTCTGATCTCCCCTAAGGGAGCCGACTGTTCCATTATCCCTCTCAAACTTGAGCAGCATAAGAGACGGGATTATAACAGCCTTGGAATTATTCAGGGTTGGTCGACCCAGAATCATGTTGTAGGCCGAGAGTTCCTCTACTACTAGAAACCGGACTACCATGTGTCGTCCTTCCCCTTTTTCGCCAAGGCGAATGGGCAAATCTACTCTTCCCAGTGGGTGGACGACTCCTCCTCCAAACCCTATTAAAGGGTGGGAGGCTGGATGTATGCAGTCAGTCTGATATTTCAGTTTCGACAGACATTTGCTGCTGATGAGATCTGAGGAGCTCCCGGTATCTATGAGGATTCGGCCAACTCTCTGGTTGGCCACTTTACATTCAATAACGAGAGGGTCGTCATGCGGCCCCCTTACCCCTCCTAGATCCTCTTCAGTGATGACAATCTCAGGAAATGTATATTTGGACGGCCGTCCTTGGTGAACGGAATTTACATCTAACCGCCTTATATTATCTTTGTTGCCCCTAATAGTGGGGCCGCCTCCTGAGAAGCCGCCTGCAATGGTGTAGACGACTGCATCATCTGTATCGGAGCTGTCGGCCTGTTGATTCTTTTTGGCCGACAGCTTTTTTGAGGAAGTGTTCCCCGTAGATTTCTTGACATAAGTGTCAAGATCACCTTGCTCAGCCAGGCGGTCTAGGTACCGCATGAGACTGATGCAATCATTGGTGTGATGACCAACGTCATCATGATAAGCACAAATTTTATCTTGGTTCCGGTTGTTTGCAGAACCCTTCATGGGGACCGGCTTCTCAATTGAGATTCGTCCCTTTATTTCTTTTAGGATAAACTGGTTATCCTTGTTAAACACATACTTTGGGGAGTATGGTTTGAATTCTTTTTTCTTTTTCTGGGTCGGCTGTTTAGAGGAATCAGCCGCCCAGACCTCTTTTCTTTTCTCATCTTTGTTTGACGACTGTTTCTGTCGTCCTTCTCTTTTGTCGAACCTTTTCCCGTCCGACTGTTTTATCGTACACAGATCAGTCGCCTGTATATAGGCTTCTGCTTCAATCAAGGCCTCTTGAAGAGTCGCCACCCTTTTTCGAACCAAATCAAATTTGAAGGTAGACCCGTCTTTGAGACCTCTAAAAAAGTCGGTATAAGCTACCTCATCCGGTAACCCTTGAATCTGTATTCTCATCAGGTTGAACCGCCTGATGTAAGAGCGAAGCCCCTCCCTCTCGCCCTGCTGAATTGTTCCCAAATCAAGGGTCGTTTTCTTCGCAGGGATGTTCATGGCGAAGTTGGAGGCAAATAAGTAAGCAAGCGTCCTGAAGCTATTTACACAACCAGTCGGCAGGTTGCCGAACCATTGCTGTGCGATTCCTTTGAGAGTCGCTGGGAAACACTTGCACCAAGTGGGATCATCCAACCCTTGAAGGTACATCAGGTTGGTGAATGCCATCAGATGGTCTTCTGGGTTAGTAGTGCCGTCATAGGCGCCTACTAGTACATTTTTCACTTTGGCCGGCTGAGCGGCTTCAGTAATTTCCTTGGAGAAGGCCGACGGCTGTTCACCAAGTCTAAGCAACCGTAGCTGCCAGTCCATAGGTTGGACGTTTTTTGCTGTAGGTCCACCAAATGGAGGTGGCTGCATAAAATACTGTTGTTGCGGCACAAATGGTAAGTTTGGTACCGCCTGGGCACTATGAAAGCCGGACTGACGGGAGGTGCCGCCTGACTGACTCTCATGGTACGACTGAGTATGCCTCATCGAGGCATTTCGCAAACTGTCTTGAAAGTCTGAAGTAGAAGCCGACTCTGACAATCGGTCACTCTTCTTCTGCTCTAGCAGTAGCCGAGCATCTGTGAACGTTTGCTTTGACCCGTCCGCCTGAATATGACGAACCGGTTTCCTATTTCCTGTAGGATAACGGAATTTTGTGAAATCAAGGCCAGGTGGCTCCCGCTTCCTAGATTTAGGATGAGGAGTCGCCTCTCGCCCTTGAACTGGCTTCCTCTTCAGTGAAGTGGAAGGTTTCTTGGCCGACTGCTCCTTGACTGAAGCAGGCGGCTTCTTGTTGATCAACTCTTGAATCTCTCCCTTGAAGTCCCTCATGAAGGTCATGAGTTCGTTTCTTGTGATGGGAGCAGACCCATCAGTCGGCTGTTGCCGAGCAGGCGGTGCGCCTGCTGGCTCGCTTCCTGTTTGAAGATGCTCCCGTTCCCTCCTTTCGGTATGACGGGTACGTCGGGCCCTTAGGGTCCCGTCTGGAGCTGTATGAGTTTCAACTTCAAATTCACTTTCGGTGTCATGGTCCGACTGAACTTGAGGGTCGTCTAGGGGACGCCTCTCTTCAGGAGTCGGTACAGACTTGGATGCCATCTCTGAAGTACTCTCCCCACAGACGGCGCCAAATGTTTCGGGGTTTTCTGATGTCCTGCGGGAGAGTTACAATTCGGAGACTGGAACCGGACGCCTGTACCTGCAAAATAACGGAGACTCCTGAGAGCTCCGCCTCCAACGGTCAAGTTAGTACCTGATTAAGGAGTAATTAATGCGGAAATTAAAGTAATAAGGTCTCTCTAGGTGAGAGAGTTTAATGTTGGTAATCTGCTTTGTTAGCGAGATCAGCCGGTTATTAGTGTGTTCCGTAATGTTTCAGTCCTGTTCTGTTTCTGTTTCTGTTTCTCCCAACTTAATGAGGATTAATTAAGTATTTATAGTCTTGAGAAGCGTGCCACTCTCTAGGTTTAGGGTAAACCTAGGGCTGACCGGGCCTCTAAACAGGATTGGGCCTTGTTGGCCGGTTTTCCCATTTGGCATGGGTGGACACGTGGCGTGTCTCAATTGGTCCGTAGAGGACGTATCTGTGATTAACACGTGGCAGGCTCCTATTGGCCTACGTGAAGGACACGTGGCGGAACCTGGTTGGTCCACTTGTCAGACGGTGATTGGTGGATAAAAATCCCCTAATCAACTAACATTTTTTGTTAAGTAGTGGTTGACTTAAACCACTAAAAGTTATTCAAAAGCTAGCGTCGAACACGCTCATATATAGTTGTGAGAACATCATTTTGTAACTTTGAGGTCCCAACTTTGACGCCCATGATAATATGTTACACGTGTGGCCGTGTGGGAAGTATATCCTTCTCCCCCGGTCCTCCCTTATTTGTATTTATGATTTCAAATAACGAATCAAATTTAATTTATACATGAGATAATTGTGCTAAACACCAATAACCTAGCTATTCAATAGACATAATAGATGATTATCTAAATGATAGATGGATTTATCCACACAATATACTACGGAGTATGTAAATTAAAGTTAAAAATACAATGGTATGTATATATCCACCTATCTAAGATATACTTAGATTTTTTAACCCTAAAATAGTTACAAAATATATATACTTCAAAAGCAACTAAAGGAGAGCTTATAAAAGACAAATGTTGTAAACAAAATCATAATTATTTTATGTGCAGTGTTGAGTATCATCTTGTAATGATGTGTTCTATTCACCTAATTTTTATTTATTTGAACTTAATAGACTTTATTAAAACTTATGTTAGTTGTAATTTGTACTTAGATAAAGAATTTATTTTTTCTGAATTAAACTTATCTGAATTTAGCTGAATCATTTAAACCTATTACACTTAAATTAAGTGAAAATAAGGTAAACTGAACGTACCATAATCAACTAAATTAGCCAAAACCCAAGATTCTTATAAAACTTTATACAATTTACTTCATCCATGCTATTTTCACTACTTTCTTTGCTAGTTGTTATTATTTTTTTTTTTTTTTTTTTTTTTGTAATATACTATTTATTTTATTTTATTTTATTTGGTTGTTGGATATAGTGATATACGTAGACAACGTAGTATAAAGGTTGAAGATCTAGGGAGGGGTGACTAAAAAGAAAGTGAGTCAGCAGCTTAGCCGAGAGGTCACGTAGTGTAGTAACAGTTGGAGTACAATTCATTTGTGTCCCACCAACATCACAATTATTCACAAATTTCCTCACGCCAACATATAACTACACTACCACCTTTTTATGCTCACATAAGTCACATTATTTTCTTCCTCCCACTCTTGTTATAAGTGATATAAATGCTTTATAGACCCAAACCTTTCAAATTTTATTATCAAAAACATATAAACAGAAAAAATAGTCATATAAATTTTACGGAGTAATACTTTCTCAATACATACATTTCAAAATATTAAATTTAAAAATTAAAAAAAAATATTTGAAAATGTTCGATGGCTATAAAAATAATAAAAATTGTGACAACTAATTTTAAACAAAATAGGTCGATTAAAAAAATTACAATAATTCTCCATTGATCTTCAAACTGCAGGTGTTAAACTCAATAATATTGTGGAGAAAACGGCTTAACCTTTGTATTGATATTCATCACATACATATACACAATACAAAATATAACCCACCTTGCCTAAAACTCCTAACAAGATAAACTTACCAAATATACAAACATAACATAAATACAGGTGTTAAACTCAAGAATATTGTGGAGAAAACGACTTAACCTTTGTATTGATATTCCTCACATATATATACACAATACAAAATATAACCCACCTTACCTAAAACTCCTAACAAGATAAACTTACCAAATATACAAACATAACATAAATACACTGAAACAACTCTAATAGGAGGTCAAACGCATCAACTTTGACCACACTGGCAGAGCCTATACAAATATCATTCCACAATTTGTGTTACTTAAATTTTGAAGATGTATATTTTCAAAATATTCACACTTTACTCCCTTCATTTCAATATAAATTTCTCACTTTGACTCCTACAAGTATTCACAGGTAGTAATGCGAGTATTTGTTTTTTTTTAGGGCACTTAGCGAGTATTTGTTAGAGTCACCTCAATGTTTATTATTATTATTATTATTATTATTATTATTATTACTATTATTATTATTATTATTATTATTATTATTATTATTATTATTTCTTACATCTAAAGATAGTTAAAAATATTATTGATCAAAAATCCATATTGGTTTTATGTTGGTCAAACTGATGCAAATAGTTTGAAATAAATGGAATAAGATATTAAACAAAACATGCTTGAAAGACATACTCTTAATACCTCGTTATAGTCTATAGTTAAGAATAAGATTACGAGGTGAACTCAAATATGAGTAAAATTAAGCTCATATCCTTTTAGAATCATATACAAGAAACTAATTTCTTTTTTTTTTTATTTTGTGGTAAAGAAGACTTTGGCCAAATCTCAATCTTTACGGTTTTTTTAACATAGTATTTACGGACCAGTGACTTGGAAGTAAAGGGAAGGTTTAAGGATCCTATCTCCCAAACACCCTCACTTGGTAAGATTTGAATTTTAAACCTTTAGAATATGAGATAAAAATTACCAAATGAGCTAACACTTTATTGAGATTAGAAATTAATCTCCTATTCTCTTAAAAATAGTACGAAAAAAGGAATATGTAGTACGAGTAAAATGATGCACATTTATACATTCCGTGCAACAAATAACACACAAACTTGTTTTAAGCTTCTTCGGTGAAGAATTTATTTTTGGTTGATCTCACATTTATGATCTTCTGACTTGTGACTATCACTACCGTTTCGCACCTTATTAAAAGGTCTTCCAACTTTTCCCCAAAACCTCAACGTCTAGTCCTTTGTCCTCCTTTTCAATTCCCTTTTTTTTTAAAAAAACTTTTTTTTTTAAGACACATTTTAAAAATAATTCTTATTTTAGTTTTTATACTCGTACATTAATAATTCAATTCCATGCAACTAATTCTATAGCATGCAACTAATTTCATAGTTGGTCCAATTTATTAGTCAAAAAGTACTTATGTTTTTATGGAAACAAAAGTTAAGTATATAGAGAAGTGTGTATTTCCAATTTTGGGTTCATATACTATAGGGGTAAATTAGTAATTTCGTATTATGTTCCCTACATTGTGATAGGTCTATTTATTTGTTGGGTAGTTTCACCTTTTAATTTTGACGAGCTTAGCTTTTTAGGCTTTTGGGTTGATACTCTCTATAAGAATAGGATGTTGTAATATGTACCCTAATGCTTTGGGAAGCATAAAATAATTTGGCTTTAAGACAAGAGTATTTTGTACTTCTTGCCATGAAAATGGTTATCTAGTTGTTGACCTGTGTTTTTGTGAGGGGGGACATGGAGCAATTTGTACGTGTGATGAGACTATTCTCCGTTGATTTGAAATACTTGTAAAACTCGTATTTTCTTACAAAAATTATGAGTACAAAGTATTACTAGTACATAGAAATTAAATGAATATGTTAATGTGCAAGTATAGTTAATTGAAATAAATCTATGGAGTATTATGTAGAGAAGTTAAACAATAAAGTATCATCAAAAATGATATTGATGAAAAAGAGAGACACAAAGAATTAGTGTAAGTGAAATTAGTAGAAGATCTGGTAATACAGGTATATAAAATAATAGCAATCTTGTGTTCACCTGTCTGGATAGAGAGTATTTAGGAATAGATCGAGGGGGTAATTATATAAATGGGTGATTGGGTATTTAGAATACAAATGATACATATATTGGTTAAACATCGTCACTCGCCCGTATAAAAGTTAGCGAGTGACAACTTATAACCCTTTTTCTATCCAAAATAATAAACGCATATTGTACACATGATTTAGGGTATGTTCACATTTACTTAATTTCAGTTCAGTACAGCTCTAATCAGTTCAGTTCAGTTCAGCTCCAATCAATTCAGTTCAGCTCCTAAATTCCCTATCTCATAAAATATTCCTTTCAGCTCAATTCAGTTCAGTTCAATTCAGCACAATTCAATAAATGTGAACATACCCTTATTCTTATAACTTTATTCTATCAATTTTTGTACGCTTTTTTTGCTTCAAATATTCATTGAATATTTTTTAAACACTATTAAAAGGGTAAAAAACCAAAGAAGAAAAAAGGGGAGGAAATCTATCTATACATATATAAAGGCGTTTATAAGAACGTCCACGTGTCTCGTAGGCCCCTCTCATTACGCCATGTCACCAACTCAACTAATCATTACGCCACGTCATGCACTTATAATAATAGTAAAAAAAAACTCTCCACAAGATTTGAACACGCAACCTCTAAATCTAAAACTAAGTGTTATAACACCAATCTAAGTTATTTTTTATTTATTCTTTTGAATACAAAATATTAATATGTAACAAATGACAATTCAATATGAACAACAAATTTAATTACAAGAAAATTGAGTTATAAATTACAATGTATATTAATGATCAACCCTATGTAATTACCCAGGGTATTGCCCGGGCCCAAAAACTAAAATGAAAATATAGAGGAGTAATTAAGATTAAGCATAGAAATTAATAAAAATAAATTACAAGATTAACCTTTGATTACATAATCGGACATTACATTGAGATTTTTTTTTTTTGTGCAATATTCAATATTATATAGAAATAATTTTTTATCAACTTCTTAATTATTAAACTAACATGTCAATTTTAACTTTTGAGACGTTAAATCATAAGAATTTAACTTTCCTTTTCATTTTTTGTTTGATCACACAATTTATTTTGTCATTATTTGTCGTTAATAATGAGTATTATCAACAGCGAAAAAATAAAATAAAATATTCCGTAATAATTAAGCACTTACTTGGGCAAGAAAAAAAAGGGGGTTAAATGTCACTAAGGTGCTAACTTTTATACTAATATGATTAATTAACCTTGTTTTTACTCCATCTGAAATATAAGTAACAATTGATGAAAACTTCAAAGGTTAGACATGTGGATCATGCAAGAGTAAAATTATTGCATGTGAGTATGTGACAAAGTAGAGTGCATGGAATGAATGCGATAGCCCAAATGAAAAATATGAATCCATGTCAAACTTCAGCCCAAAACAATGCAATGATATACTTCGTAGTTCATCAAATTTTAGATCATGCGAATGCACAGTACTTTAAAATGCTAGACTATTTACACAATCACAATTTACAGATCACAGAGTTAAATTAACTAAAACGAAATATTTTATAATTCCGACTTAAGATAAATTTAATAATAGCCAAAATAACCCCTTAAAACCTTAATCGAACGATTATTATTATACAAAATAATAACGACACGTAAATTAATTGAGATATTATTTGACACGCATACAAGACATTTGATTTTTTTTTTTTGCTAATGTCATGGTCAATTTGGATCCCTAAGGGCAAAGATATCGCCAAACCTTAACTGAACAATTTTCGACACGCAAATTGATAAATTAAAAGTGTAAAAAGGGTATTATATTCTAATTGACAAACGAGTAGTTCGGCCC
This sequence comes from Chenopodium quinoa, assembly GCF_001683475.1. Taxonomy (NCBI): domain Eukaryota; kingdom Viridiplantae; phylum Streptophyta; class Magnoliopsida; order Caryophyllales; family Amaranthaceae; genus Chenopodium; species Chenopodium quinoa. The sequence continues at coordinate 2,079,883 of NW_018742881.1, forward strand.
GGGTCAATTTATGGTAAACAAATATTCATGTTGGGTTTAGGGTCAAATTCGGATTTCGGGTCGGGTCAAGTTCGAGTTGGATTAGTTTGGGTTGGGTCAGTTCGAATAGGTCGATTTAGGCCGGGATAATTTTCAAGACCAATTATCTAGTCAATTTTGGGTCGGGTGAAGTTCGGGTCGGATCAATTCGAATCGAGTCAATTCGAGTCGATTTCAAGTCGGGTCAAGTTCAAGCAGGGTTAGTTCGTTGGGTCAAGCTCAGGTCGAGTCACCAAAAATAAATTCACTCAAAAAAAATTGTGGGGAAATTCCATCTTATTGGTAATTCACCATTTCACCCTATCTACTTTGGTTATTGGGTCACTTCGAGTTGGGTCGTAAAAAAAAGATGAAGTATAAACTTTTAGAGAGTATAAGATTATCACATATGAGTACCATGAAGTTTGATCCATGGACTCGAGGGATATGAGGTAGAAGCAATGTCACTAATCCATCACATCAACCTTGGTGTATATATATATATATATTTTTTTTTAAGGTAAGGAGAATTCCCTTGCAAGTTGGGGGGGGGGGGGGAATAAGGGATCCAACTTGCTTGGGGTGAGAATCGAACCCCATCACATCAACCTTGGTATAGTTTTTTATTGGTGAAGATAAAATACCAAGTATATTATACGGAGTAATTATGTATTTAATAATTTTGACTATAATTACAAATTTGTTTATTGCAGCCATTTAAAATTTATTAATTGTAGCTATTTTAAAATTTATGTTTTGCAAATCGCAGCCATTATAACTTTTTTTTTTTTGTTGCAAATTGCAGCTCAAAAGTGTGTAATAACTTATTATTTGCCACCTAATCCAACTTTTCTCGATTTGCGTGTCAAAACATGTTTCATTAAAGTTTTAAGGGGTCATTTTTACCCTTAAAGATCTAAATTGAGCTCGAAATTCACACAAAAATTAATGTGAGTTTATCGTTTTACCTACCAAAAATTGTATTGATTTGTGAGCAATAACTTTTTTGCCGCGAAAATGAGATACTTACCTTTTTTTTTTACATAGTATAATTTCAAGCTTAAATTGGATGCTTGTGTACTAAATCAACCTCTAGAACCGTTCTGAACATTTTTCAACATGCAAATCGAAGAAAAAAACTAGATCGGGTGACAATTAATTATTACTCATCTGTAATATTTTCGATTTGTAATTTGCAATTTTTTTTTAAATGACTTTAATTTGCAAAACATAAACCACTATAAATTGGCAGAATTTTCTGAATGTATCATTTGTGAAATTAATTTTTACGAGAATGAATGGTGACGGTTGATATTATCCAAATCCAACGATTGACATTATATTGGAGTCATATATTTTCATTTTTTTAATTTTCCCATTCATTTTCAAGCCTTTTTTTTTTTCACTTTTACGCTGCACTTCTTTCTCTCTCCTCCATTGCAGCGAATTCCGAGCTCTCCATTGGAGCGGCTTCCGAGCTTTCGCTCCTCCATTGAAGCAGTTCTTTAGGTATGATGCTCTTTTTCATTTATCGAATATTAATTTCACAATTTAGGGTTTAATTTGATATAATTGCTGATTTATAGTATTCAGTATAGTCAATTTAGGGTTCTTCTAAGGTTTACTAACTATTGACTTGTAAATTATAATCACTGAAGTGGTTTATAGTCAAAAAGAGTGATTTTTTTTTGCTAGAATTTTGATTTGTGAAATTTATGTTGATAATTTGTAAGCCAAAAGAATTATATGTGATTTTTCCGAGGCTAATTCGATAATTGAGTGTAATTTGATTATAAATGTTAGTCCATAGGCGAATAAACCAGATAATCACTCTAGAAATGCGTTTGAGGAAGAAATGAGAAAAGTGGAAGAGATAATTTTGAATTTAGCTGAAATTTTCGGTATTTCTCGAATTGTGAACATGGTAAAGTACTGGTATCTCGATTTCAAGCTTGTAATGTAAACTGACTTGCGTGTTTTGAAATAGGTGTTAATTTACTAACACCTATGGAACTAACGGAAGTTGTTTTTTTTTTTTTTTTTTTTTTTAATTGTCTGCCAATTTAAGTATCTTTAATGTACCTGAGTTTGTGTTGGATGTTGTTTTTCTCGAAATAGTTTAAGCCTGATCCGGCTGCGTGTACAAGGATGGCAAATAGTTTCTAATTAATGTCTGAGTGTGAACCCGAAAATACAAGGCTACAATTATAATGTGTGCTCATGCTGGATTCCATTGTGTTTCAGATCAAGGGTCAATGAAATTAATATCTTGCTTTTGTGCATTTTATGTAAATTGACTTGTGCGATTGTGAGATAGGTGTTGATTTACGAAGCACCTATGGATTTTTTTTATCATTCATAATTGTCAGCCGATTTGAGTATCTAATGTATCCGAGTTTAGGTAATATGTAAGTTTTTTCGAATTAGTTCCAGCCTGATCTGCCTGTGTGAACCACGATGTCAAATAGTATGTAATTTATTTTATACAAAAACTTTATGCCCGAGTTTAAACTTTAAACACGAGGTTACCAATTAAGGTGGCTCATTAAAATGTGTGCACATGGTGGATGCCATTGTGTTTCAGATCAAGGGTTATGAAACTTAATATCCGATTTCGTGAATGTTATTATGTAAACTGACATGTGCGGTTGTGAGATAAGTGTTGAAATACGAATCACCTTTGGAATATTTGCATCAATCATGATTGTCAGCCAAGTTAAGTATCTGATGTACTTACGCTTTGTTTGGATAGCAAAGAAGGAAGGAAAGGAAGGGGAGGGAAAAAGGAGTAAGGGAAGGGAAAAGAAAGGGGAGGGGGAGGTGAGCTCCATTTTCCCTCCAAATCTCTCCAAATTTGGAGGGATTATGCTTATTAAAGAGAAAGGATAAATGGATCCCTCCCTCTCCTTTCCCTTCCTTCCCCCAATCTTTTACCCAAACAAAAGAATTTGTCTCCCCCCTTTTCTCTTCTCTTCTTTTCCTTCCATTTCTTTCTATCCAAACAAAGTGTTAATGTTAAGTTTCTTGAAATAGTTCAAACCTGATCCTCCTGCGTGTGACAAGATGTCAAGCAATTTGTAATTTACTTTACACAAAAAGTTTATGTCTGGCCGTAAACCTGAAAATGTGAGGCTACCAGTTAAGGTGGCTCATTAAAATGTGTGCACATCTTATATACTGTGAAGTGATGGATGCTATTGCGTTTCAGATCAAGGGTTAATGAACTCAATATTTCTGTTTTTTTGGGAGTAGGCTGCATGTACCAGACAACCAGGTTTCCCTATACTGCCTCTAAGGGAACTTCTTAAGAGGCATTGAATATTGTTGACGTTGATGCGGTGTGACTTGATCTCAGCCTTTGTAGCTGTAGCCTGTAAGGTTTACTAAATATTTTAGTGTGTAGCTTTAGTATTTGTTTTTAAAAATAATTTACACTTTGAAGCTACATATAACAATGGTAAAACTATTATAGTCTCACACTCTCACAGTTCACTTAGGATACTTGTATTAGCTATAAATGTACTCATAGCATTGTAGGACATAGGTGGGGTGAATATGGTGGATACTGGATACCTGTCTTGCATATGCACTACTTAGTATTGTAGCATTATAGAGTGACTTGCTAGTTATCCCTTTGTTGCCACGTAACAAAAAATACGAAGCTATCATTACCTCATCATATGTTTTATTTATTTATTTATTTAAAGATGAAACGCTTTGATTTTTACTTTATTTAGTGATTAATAGTTAAAGAAAAGCATTGTGATGTGGGATTTTGTTGAGTTATTCTCGATGTATATTTCAAAGTTTCTTTTTTTGGGTGTATATTTTACACAATTAAATAGTAATGATATTAGTGGTTGAGGCTATACACTAGCAAGTGTGAAGACAAAAGTGTTTAATTTGTAAAAATAAATGAAGTACTCCCTACATTTTATTAATGAAAAATGTAATTCTTAGGAATTTTTGTGCTCCTTGTTCAAGCTGACTGATAGTGAGGTGCACTATGCCAACAGGTGCCAAGAACATAGTCTTATTGTATTTGCCCATGCACTTATAAATCTGGTGTAATATGATACCCTGCACCTAGCAGGTTGACATTTTGTCCTTTCTTGTGTATTATACAGGTGCTTCTTGTAAATTCAGCATCAAAGGACTTTTGGCATTGTTTTGATGACTGAATCAAAGGAGGTCAAATCATCTGGTGATGGCATTTCTGGGTCAGTGAACACTGATCCAGATGCTATGAAAATGGAGATGGTCAAGGAGAAACATACAGAGGACAAGGAGGACGTTGGGGAAAAGGAAGAAGGGGATGATGATAAAGAGAACGCTGAAGAGGAGGAAGAGGAGGAGGAGGATGATGAAGGGGAAGAGGAAGAGGAAGAGGAGGATGAGGAGGAGGAGGAGGATGGAGAGGGGGAAGAAGAAGATACAGAAGAATCAGATGAGGATACAGAGGATGAGCAGGATAACAAATTGGAACCTGGGCCGGTTGATGTGGCAATTGACGGTGGGGAGGAAGAGGAGGATACTGAGGATGAGCTGGAGAACCAATTGGAACCTAGGCCAGCTGATGTGTCCATTGATGGTGGAAAGGTGTTGCATGTGGAGGTTTCTCTGGAAAAGAACTCTGATAAAATTGTAGATTCTCCAACTCACGGGGTCGAAAATAACAAAACAGTGCATGCAGGCAATGTCAAACCGTCAGTAGATGATGATGGTATGTCTGAAGAAATCCAAGCAAAAGCTTGTAATGTCTTTTTGATCATATCTAAAAGGAATTTGGTTAGTCTAGTTGCTTTATATTAAAATTGTGTATGTTTTAAATAATATTCCTTGTTCTCCCCTCAAAAAACAATCATGCAGGTATTCCTGTTCCAGAGGCTTCAGTGAAAAGTAAAGAGGGAACAATAAAGAAACCTGTTATATCTGATGATAAGGGTTCCATAAGACCTGATACTGAAGAGGGCCATGATATAAAATCAGATGATTCACTTAAAGATAGAAGGTCTGGTGATGAAACTATTTCCAGAAATCAATCTTCTTCATTGAAGGAGGAAGAACCAAAGAATGTTGCAAAGACAAAAGAAGGAGCTATGGATGTTGATGACAAAATTCCCAGTCTTGCCTCTAAATTTGACATAGACACTACAGGTGGAGGGGAGTCAGGAACAGAAGATGAACAAGCAGCTTTTATGATGGAGCTTGATAAGTTTCATAAAGAAAGAAGTCTAGACTTTAAGCCACCAAAATTCTATGGAGAGCCACTGAATTTGCTGAAGTAAATCTCTTGAATCTCTGTGTGTTTGCGCCCTTAACCTGTAACATTTTTATTGTTAATATAATATCCTACATTATTTGTGCTGGAGGCTTTTATAGTAATTAAAAATTATTACATTTAGTTGCCAAGTGAGGAAGTTATGTTGGATCATTTATCTCTATTTTCTTTCTACTAGGCTCTGGAGGTCTGTTTTGAAGTTGGGCGGCTATGACAAGGTATATTTATTTCATACTCTCTTTGTTACCATCTAAACCTTGATCTAATTAGTATATGACTTGTCTTCCTTATCCAGAAAAGATAAGTATTGTTTTTAGTGGTGGAACAAGAGGAACTGAGACAAGTAATGGGTTGAACATTATTGACATAATTAGCAGCAAAGCTAATACTTAACTTACTGACGTATCTTTGAATGTTTTTCCTTCTTATAGCTGCAATGCTCTTCACTTTTTACTTGAGAGTCTTCTTAAGGTCTCAGTATTGTAGCTTGCAATTTTAGGCTTATGCACTTTGTAAAATTTTCATTTGAGAATTCTAGTGTGTTTGGTTGCTTAACATAGGCTTGTGTTTTCAATTGATAACATGGAGTGTGGTATTTTAAATTGTCCACTTGTGGAAACTAGTTCATTTCCATATCAGTTATCGTAACCAATTATGACGCTTTGCTATGCAAAGGAAAGCTGCATATTCTTCGTTGTTAAAATTTCGTTTCTAATTGAATAAGCTCTACAAGCTCACTAATTTGAATAATTCTGAAAGTGTATTAAATCTTATTCTACTGAAAGTGTCTTCAGATAATGTTGTCCTGTATTGTTTGGTGGTGCTTATATTGACTTCTTGATTTCCTTCTCGTTCTTTGTCTTCCACTTTTTATATTCCATGTACGCAGCCTAAATATGTCTAAAAGCTTTTATAAATTATTTATTCATTAACTTGAACTAGGATATCAAAGACATTGGTAATTGGGAGAAGTTTCTTTGTTGTATACTAACCTTTCTTTAGCAAGGACAAATGAAAATAAAGGCTATAATCCAGGAGATGTTATTTCCTGTTGAAAACCTAATCAGCAGCTAAAAGCAACATATGGTCGGGAGAGGCTGGTTATGCAGGTGCTTAGGTTTGGGCTATGCAATTTTTTTCGCATAGAATTGATTCATATTAAGTTTCTATAAACTACAAGTATGAACTTATAAAGTGCAAAGTATTGCCTCAGTTTGCTTTTAGTTGCCAAGTTAAAAATTTAAATTACACTATCAATTTGTCAATTTATTCTGGAAGTCTAGATGGGGTATGTCTTTTTTCTAAATCATCACTTAACTAATAATTCGTTCAATAGTTCTATGCTGTGTCAGTGGGTCCAAATGCATACCCTATTACCCTTTTCTTCGAAGTAGCCTATAACTAGGCAAATTAGCTAAGTGGTAGACAAGGTGCCTGTGTTAGGCATTGGTTTTCATGCATGTGAGGTTTTTAAATTTTTTGCTTAAATGATTTGTAAAAATGTACTAGTAATATGTACTTTCTTTGATGGAAAGCAGCAAAATTGTCGTACTATTGTTATGAACTTCTGAACTTCTCTCTTTTGAGTGAAGGGATGATGAAATTTATGATTTTTGTTGAAGCATATTTGAATTCTATTTTATTTCTTGTTTTCAGGTGACTGCTTGTAAATATTGGCGTCAAGTGGGAGAGTCATTTAAACCTCCCAAGTAATGGGCTAAGCCTCTTCCTCCTAACACTTTTTTTGTTCTGATGCCTATTTCTAATTTGCTAGAAAATTTGTTCATGATCCAATTATTTCATTTGACATTGCACATCATACACATGTATTAGTGCAGATCCAGTGATATGGAAGGGTTACCTAAGTTTAATATAGAACACTGACCTTTTTACCTCTCCTATATGCTGTGCATTCCAGTCAAATTTGTAGCAAAGGGGTCCTTTTGAAACATTTTTTCTAAGAACATTAGAAAAAAAAAGTCTATAATTAAAACTATAACCTTAAAAGACAAGGAGTCTTCTGAAGCAGATCATTGGAAAGTAAAAGCAATCCAGTCTTGCTTTTGTGAAAATTTGATGCCAATTTAGGACCAAAAGGGAGGCAAGGTTTATTACTCTGTCCTATAGAGCCTTATGATCAGTATTCCCCATCTCTAAATTCTATTGTTCCTTTCTAGTCGTAGAAATGAAAGAATAGCAAAACGTACCCAGTTCTCAAAAGAAGCTTCTTTCTATTGTTCTTCTCAAATCCGATACAACAAATTTTGATTTGACCTGGTTATTGGGTAAGGCAGCTCAATGATAATAGGGTCAGGGTTAAGGTTAAAGGGCGCTCAAAGGATAGGGTCTTTAATAGACAGGACCCTAATTGGGTAGCGTCAATATAAGGTCAAAATGTTTTTTCCAATTTTATAGATAAAGAACATAGATAATGTAAAAATAATAGCATGAATATTTTTCTATTCATTTATACTTATTTATTGCTCTGTCCTATATTTTTTCAATTGATAGTTTATTGGCCCACCGATTATTTATTTGTTATTGACTTGCGACCCACATTAGTCTGACCCGGAAACGTGACCTTTGACCCACTCGCACTGACCCGCTCAATAACTTCTGGTGAACATCCAAAAAATTAAAAAGTCTTCCAAAGGAACATATCTCCTTAAGTCCTTAGAAGTACCGAATACTCAACCAAAAAAAGAAAATGATTCTTAAGCGCACATTTATTAGGCTATGTAATTTGCAGTTGTCATTTTTGTGGAGTCTTAAAACAAGTTGACTGTGTAATGGACTTCACCTTCATCGTCATAAACTTCAAACACGTAAGACCTTGTGTGTCATTTTCTGTACAAGCTATTGGCTTTCTGAAAAGCAAACACTTTTAAGCTTTTCCTTGAAAAGACACTTGTTTATGATATATGTGATGGGAAGGAACTGAAACTACAAGAGAAACATATTCTTTGAGGGAGAACAATATGAATTGACCTCTGAGAGCCTGAGCAATGTGTAAAAAAACTCAAGGCACTTTAAGGCGATAGGGGTCCTGATGTCCCTTGGTGTTTATTTTTTAAGAAAATTGACTATTGTGTGCCTTGTGCGCTTTTGGTGCATATCTTTGAATGAGCCTCACCTAGGTAAAAAAAATACTCTATCCCAATAACCTAGTGCCCAGGCTCGCTTTTTTATACACTTTCCTCTAGACAATAGATTTCCTATTATACAATCCTAAAAAGGCCTCAAAGATTTGAAATATTGCTGGGATGTTGTTGAACATTAGCTTGTTTTTAATTTCTTATAGGGATATAAATTCACTTTCCTTGCAAACTGAAGATGTGATATGAATACATGACTATCCCTTCACCTTAAAATCCTCCATCAAACCCAGAACCCTACATTATAGCTAAAGTACGACGTAATGTGTCAACAACTAAATGAACCAATGTGGAAAGCTAGGGGTTGATTTGGGAATACGTTTTCTTCTTCCTCCGGCAATCCAATATTGTGTATTATATTGCTCTTTCACTAAAATTATGAAATAAGTAGACTTTAAACACCATCAAATTAAACAAACCAATTTTATCTAAAAGATAGCACTCTTATAGTCTCTTGCAAAGCGTCACCAACTACCTCATTGGCTAGTATGGCCACAATAGTGCAATTCTTTATCGGATTACCCTTAATGGAATCTTTTCTGATAATTTTGACAGGACTTGCACCACAGTGTCATGGACCTTCCGCATATTCTATGAGAAGGTAAGCTCTTTGTTTTGTTAGATCTTATATTCTCTTTCACTCTTTAGAATGAGCCTCACTTGTATTTTAGTATTTCGAACCTTTTTATATGTGTATATTATCACTACCACAATCCTAGGTAGAAGAAAAGAAGAGCCAGATATTCCTGTACATGTAGAATGTGGTTGGTGACTTGGTGCATATTTGTGAATGTTTTGTGGGAGGGCATTTGTCTGTTCCTTGTATGGTCAGTGTTTGATGGTGATATGTATTCCATCATTTCCCCTTCCCCTATCCTCCTTCACATCCAATTCTCAAAAACTAAAGAAATGGGGAAAACAATTGAGAACAGGTGAATGTAGCAGATATGTTATAACTGTAGTCATTTCTTTTATTCCCTTGTGTCTTGCTCTGTTATTTTATATTTTGGTAGTTGCTTGTAAGTTTTGTTTATTATATGATTTGTTGTTGGATTGTGTGTGTGTGTGTTTTAACTATGCATATTAATATTTAATAGTTCTTTTTTGCAGGCTCTTCTTGATTATGAGAGATACAGGACAAGTAGTGATGGCTCTAGCATTCCCGGTTCACTTGCTGTGCCTATGGGAGCTGAAAATCAGGTTTGTGAAATTGTAAAGCTAATCAAATGTGTTTGTTTCTAATACTTGTATTTATCTTATATTCTTATCTAACATGTCACCACTGTAACATTTGGCCATAAGAATATGGGAAAACCCACTTGTATGTGATATCTAATATGTTTCTGAATGGTTGTCCTCAACACCCCTTTATTACTGGACTTACTTCTTTGTGGGTGCCTGTTTTTGTAACATATATATTTCATTCGTAAATGATCCTTTGCAACTTTCTAGTAATATCTGATTTTAAAATGCTAATTTATTATTGGCAATATAAGTTAATAAAGAAAAATTTCTTATGCTTGTACCTCTAGGAGAAATTTCTTTGTACCATCATTTTTGTGCATCATGTATAAGTTCTTAACGACTTTACCAGCAATTTGAATAATGAAGAAGACAAAGTTGTAATGGTAATATGCAAGATAAGGACCAAAGGAGAAGCGTTTATAGTTTATACACTCTTTTTGAACTTGCAGAGGTAGTAACAGAGACTGACTGGATGCTGTGATATGCTGTGGTTTTCAGCTTTCCTTTTTTATCTGTTTGTAGGAGAGAGAGGAAGTTGGAGAAGTATACTCTTTCGGACTTATATATGGGTAGGGTCAGAGATCAGAGACAGTAGAGTCATGCGGTTATGCATAAAGTGGCTATTAGTTTTCTGGTCTTTTCCTGCTAAATAAGCTCAACATATATATCCAGAGTCTGCGGTGAGGAGCCTCTATGACATGGTGACTTTACTCAAGGGAACCAAAAAATTCTACTCCCTCCGTTTCCAATTAAAAGTTCCACATCACCCAAAAACCTTGTCTCTGAATAAAAATCAACTTTCACTTGTGGCTACATGTATCACTTTTAATCAACCAAAACCCACTATCTTCTTTTTACCCTCATTAAATCAACCAAACCATACTATCTTATTTTTACTCGCTTTATATCAACCAATCCCCTTTGTCATGTATTTTATATTCATCATTAATCCACCAAACCTCACTGTCTTCTTCTTTTATTTATTCTCCCTCTTAAACATGTGTGCAAAATGCAAATGGGACTTTATTTAGGGACAGAAGAAGTATGTGAAAGTTTGGTTTTTTTTGCTTGTCCAAACTGTAGTTTCGTTGTGGACTCGGGATAGTTTATGATAGCAAGTAAAAAGGTGTACAATGTGTCTCCACATTTGTTAGTATGAATACCTGTTAGAAGCCTAGTTTATTTATTTTTGGATTATTATTACTATTATTTTTAGCACCTGCTTGACATTTTGTTGTTTTCCCATTTGAAATTTTAACCCTGGATCTTTCAGCAGTTCAGCACATTATGTTGATTATTTTTCTGTTCAAAAAAATATAAGCCTTAAACAAAATTTGTTTTGTTCATTTACTTATATCCAATGTTCTTCTAAACTTCCCAACCCCTAAACGACTTCGTTTCTTGATAGAGGGAAGGTAGAGGAGTATATTAACATTGAATTTGCTAAAATTCTCCTGGGATTGTTTTGCTCACATTGGTAATGCCCAGGGTTCTGGATCAGGAAGGGCCCGCAGGGTTGCTGCAGCTCGAGCTATGGAGGGTTGGCATTCTCAGCGTGTACTTGACAATGGTGAAGTTAGTGACCCAATCATAAAGGTATTTTGATTGTCATGTTGATGATGTTCCATTTTGATTGGTGAAAGCTTTTTTGTGTTTAATATGAATAATTTTGTATTTAGGATAAGAATCTCATCTCGTTGAGCAAGAAAGAAAGACAGCTGAAAAACCTGGGTTTGCTCTCTTACTATGATTTTGTAAATCTATTTGCTAATTTTTTCATTTTCATTTTGCTTGCAACCAGTGGAATCTTTTAATTTATTATAGTCTGCTTAAAATATCGTTATTTCCTCAGGTGAACTGAAACGGAAAAACCCATCTTCAACTGATCATGCCGTGAAACCTGCACGCAAAGTTCAAAAATTACAGTAAGGCATCTAGATTTATGATTTCCTGTGGCTCTGTGATCTTTTAAAATCTGTTTTTAACTTTTCTTTAATACAAGTAGTTTATCTTGCTCTGTTGCACAATTGGTGAATTAATGATCGTTAATAAATTATTTTGTTTCTTCTGGAAGTGGGCAAAAAGAGTAGAAATCCTGGTAGTCTGTATTTTGACTTTTGAGCATAAGAAATCCGCAATTTTTCAAGCTTCAGTTTAGGTGGTGCGATTTTATATTATGTTGTGCATTTCGTCTCCCTCACTTCTTTTAGAACTTCTATATCTTTCAGACTGTCATTTACCTTTTTTCAGGCATTTCTCATCATACTTCATAGTTATTAATGCCATACCCTTTTAATGTTGAGCCCGTTGGTTGCTTGTACTTTTAGTGTTTTTTGGTATGTAAAGTTATAAAAACATCCCAAGGCTTGCCACAGGCAAGTTGGTTGTTAGAAGAACATATTTTTCTTACTTCCTAGAAGATATGAAACTGTTAAAGAAGCAGTTTGTTAAAACCATAGTCTTAATGTGAATCAAGCTTTCTCCTATCACATAACTACCATGTTTATATGATGAACTTTAATTTTTTACAAAATAAAAAACTGATATTGGCTTTTTGCTGAATAGTCCATTGATTAACCTTATGTTAAATTTATTCTCCTACTACCTCTTACCTGTTTTGGAAGCCATGCTGATTGTTTCACTACCTGCCAGATCGGAAACCACAGTAATTGACATTGGATCTCCTGCTGATTGGGTGAAGATTAATGTTCGTGAGACTGTAAGTTTCTAAATCATTGTATCTTTAATAGAATGCTTTCCTTTACAATTTTTTATGTACTTATTGGTTGTATTTTCTTTATCTCTGCATCAGAAAGATTGCTATGAGGTCTATGCTTTAGTTCCAGGGCTACTACGTGAAGAGGTGACATTTATTTCTTGTTCTTAATGTCCTTAAACTAATAGTCATATGTTAATGTATAATTCTTTGTGATATAAAGCTTTTAATCACTGGGGTTCTCCTTGGTGCAGCAGGGCAGATGCCCTTGATGCTGGTACTGGTAGTGAATAATATAAAAATTAGCCAGCACCAACTCTCTAGGACTTTTGGCCCATTGTTTCATTATGTTTGGTGTGTGTTCGTAACATACCAATATGTTGTGGTTTTGCTGGAAATTGGCCTTAAACCCAATTAAAAACCATATCCCATGACTTAGTATTTTTTTGAATTTCTTTTGGAAGGCCCTAAAGTAACCATAGTTTAAATATTCTGTACCTTCAAGCATTCCTTGAAATGGGGCTTTTTATGCCCATAATTCCATTTGTATGATTAAATTAATGTAATATTGTACTGTGTGCATAATATTATGCAGTATTATTGCTGTTAAACTTCTTTCATCATCTTTTTCTTTGTCTTAGAAAAAAAAGTACACGCTAGTCACATCAAATCAGCTTGTTTTAGGCTAATAAATTGGCTTATTTTTAAATGTGTACTCTAGAGATGTAAATGGAGTTTTAAAGTAATGAAGGAAATAAAAAATACATTTTTTGGTGCGATAACCATTGAATGCAGGTGATATTGATTGTAAGAATGTAAGTTAACCTATATGCTTTATTTTACTGTCAACAGGTGCGCGTCCAGTCTGATCCTGCTGGTCGTTTGGTTATATCGGGTGAACCTGAAAATCCTGACAATCCTTGGAGTGTGACACCATTCAAGAAGGTATTCTTTTTTTTTTGGTTACTTTTTTTTTGTAAGAGGAATGGTTAATACGTAAGCTGTGATTAATCTGAAACTCTAAAACAGATTGATCTTTGCTGTTTGTCTGTTAGACTATCCTCTTGCAGGGCTATGAACCATCTGATTTAATCCTGGAAGGATAGAATACCATTAGGCTTGTTTAATTGATTCTTGATGCTATGGATGTATAAGTAGGCATTACATGTAAAAAGAACTATTTCTCTAATTCTTATCAGTAGTGTTGTAACTATTACGGATTATTAATTATTCTGTTCCAAAATACTTCCCTCCCCCCCCCTCCCCCCTCCTTTTTGTGTTAAAATTTCTTTGTTTTTATCTTTAGCCGGGTCCCTCCTCACCTACTGTGTTCTCTCCTAAATCTTTCTTAAGTTTATAAAGCAAGTAAAAGGGGCATAGGGAGTATTAGCTATTTTTTAAAATTATTTTTTATAAAGCTAGTAAGTTTTTTGTTGTTTTTTTTTCCCACCCTTTTCCTGATGTAATCTATATTCCTTTTTCCCTTTGTTTGTTAAGATGTCATTTGTGTTTACTGATCTCCATTTTTTGCTTGCATTATATGGTATCTGAAATACATCACAGTATTGTTTTGGTACTGAGAATGTTCCCCATTGTCTGTTTTGATCAGGTCGTTAGCCTACCGTCAAGAATTGACCCACATCAGACATCAGCCGTGGTAACATTGCATGGACAGTTGTTTGTTCGGGTGCCATTTGAACAATATGACTAGCTTCCAGCAGGTTGCACATAATGATTGAGAGTGTACTGTAATTGTAGGATTGCAGATACTAGTCACATAGGTGAGGATAGCGTGAGCTTGTAGTGCTGTCGATGTTAGGTCTGAGTTCAATCTGTATCTTCCTGTATTCCTCCAACTTTCTGTACTTTTAGACATTCTAGAACTTGCCAATTGCAAGTTTCTTACCAAGAATGAAATTAGGTTCTTCAATGCATAGAATTGAATTTAGTTATCAATTGCATGCTGCAGCCGCTAGCTGATGTTAATGAGTACATATTTTAATTTTTCTATAAAAGATCAAATTTGATGATGTGCGAGAAGGTTTCAAACAAAAAACAAGAAAGAACTGTTTTTTAAACATAAAAAGAAATTATTACAAAATTTTTAAGTAATGAACATACCTTAATTTTATGATGTACTAATGTCATCAATATAATAATTATTTTTTTTTTACTTTTTGTTGTACCAAAGAAAAAAAAATACATATATATTTTTTGTACTCGAATTCCAAACCTTGTTAATCTAAACTGAAAGTGACTACTAGCTCCATATTTTTATTATGTACAATAAAGAAATATATATTATGTCTCACAAATAATGTCCATTAATTACACATTGTCATTCAAAAAATAAAAAAAGAATTGGAGATAGTAGTTCAAATTAATCTGCTCCTACCCTGTACCTTGCTAACAAAAAGAATTGGTGATAGTAGCTCAAATTAATCCGCTCCAACCCCGTACCTTGCTAACCTTAACTGAAAGTGAAGTAACTCAAATTAATCCGACTCAAATCCGATTCAGTCGACTCAATGACCTGGGTTTACTTTTTATTTATTTATTTTTTTGAAACCAAGGTTTACTTATTTATGGACAAATAAGGACTTTCATAAACCTGAAAATTTAAAAGCTAGCCCATCTCAGGCCTTTCAGCAAAGTCAGTCACCCCTTTTTTATTGGGCTTAATGTGCAGTTGAATAGTTACGGGCTATGATGCGAACATCAAATTACGGAGTATATAACACACAAATCAAACCCTGTTTGTAAAATTGAATTCCCGCTTTTTTCTTGTGTTGTTGGTTTGTTCTGAATTTCCGATGCGCAATGCACAGAAACTGTTCGATAAATTGCCTCAAAGAGAAGTTTCACAATTTTCCTGGATCTTTGTTGTAATTTTTGCTTTGGAGATTAAATAATATATTCTAGTGTTTCTGAGATGAAAATTTGGCAGTTAGACCTTGTTTTCTTGTGTGGATTTTGGTGGTTTTAGTGCAGACGATTGGATTCATAAGATTTTAGGTACTTACTTGGTTAACTTAATGTTAATTCTTTCTGGGTGTATGCAAATTGGTGCATTATGTTGTATGAGTGACAAGTTTTCGAGGTTCAGGTTGTTGGGTGGTTAATCCTTTATATGAGTATTGAAAATGGTTATGAGGTTCCTGATTTCCTAAACATAACATCACCACTGAACTAGAAGAGAATTCTGTTTGTCCAAGAAATGGTCTAATATCGAAACTTGACACTTAGCAAACATTCTAAGGATGGATGTGTCGTGATCGCTCGTGGGTGGTATTGAGGACTTGAGGTAATGCAATCTTTGCTTGACTTAAAGTGTGTCTGTACTTTGTCAGATTCTAGAAAGTCTGATGTACATATTTCTTCACTGTTATTACAGGGAATGATGAACTTCAGAGATCATATCGTAGCCTAAACTTGACTAGTCTAGGCTGTTGGTTTTGAAGATATACTGCTGCAGGATTAGGTAGTTTCCTCAACTGGAATGTATAATCTCCTCGGTCTCTCCTATCATTTATTTGACTTGTATTTAATTGATAAGTTTGATGCTAGCCTACTTACGAAACATTCCGCATACACGTGCTAGTAAATTCTTTTAATAAATTCTGTTGGTTTTGCAGTTGGTTGTGTTGCTTCCTGTTCTTATGTGTTTTACATGTCTAGTTAAAGTAGCTAGCCCACTGCATCAAGCATAGTATTGAAAGCTTACTTCTTGGTGCTTAGTAAAATTGGAGAAGTATTCTGATAGGACTTAATGAATGTCTTAAAGATAAGGCCCCTTTTATTGGCTGACATAACCAAATTTTCGAATATGATGCATAATTATTAATTTACCGTAGTATTTATTGTAACTTATAGAATAGAAGAAAGGGTTTCACACTTCCACTATAATAGAAAGAACCCTTTAATCTCCGCGCCATCCCCAAATTCCATGGTATACCCCACGGGTATCATGTAAAATACAGTACTCTATCATTTGGACCTTTGCAGTCTACGGATTGAGGGAGCTACCTTTATAAAAGTACTATCGTTATTCCTATAAGCACTCTACATGAATGTGTGAACGCACTCACATCATCATTAATTAATGTCTTTCTGTAATGGCATTCGTCTATTGCTAATAAGCCATCTAGCTAAGTCCTGTAGCACATATTGAGAATGTTAGTGTTAAATGATTTCTTTTATCATCCTCTACCTATATTCTTCCTCACTTATTCACCCACACCCTGGTTACAGTTTTCTCAAGGGTAGTATTGTGGTGAACTGGTAACTCACATGCATCTTATGGACACTTGTCCTCAAGACATGCGTAACTACCACATCATGACAAAATATATGTCATTATGTTTCATAACCCCACACCCCTAATGTAACAAAATTTGTACAAAAGCAATTTGTATTTGCAGGAAAAGAATTACTCCGTAGAGCAAAATGGCAAGAGTTAAAGTGAGTAAGCAAGTACACTGAATCAAAACCCAGGTGAAGTGGCTGTTTCTTGGAGATTATAACCATCATTGCTTCTATCAAAGAGAGAACACAGGGAGATTTTAGGTTTTTATGAGCAGCTTTTGGGATTTACTTCGCAGTGCCTTTTCTTTAACTGTAGGCACTAATCATTCTCGTCTCTGTGCTGAAGATATTGATGGTGAAATATATAAAAATTTGTGGTCAGTGGAAGCTTTCGGATCCTAGATTACATTTAGATGTCTATCTTGTCCCTCCCCCCCCCCCCCACCCCAGGCTGTGATCCCTATAAAACCCTATGTTTAGGAGAATTTCATGTGTAGATGCTTCTTCAAGTGAATTGCAGTTCCATCACTTCAGTTTCTCAAATAATATTCCTGTAAAGGAGGTTAGGGCCTTTAGGCCAATCGGTGTAACATGTCAAAGAAATTAGTTGCTAAGGGGCTAGTTGAGAGGTTTTAGAGAGTTTAACGATGCTGCTAAAAGTGTTTGGTCTGTTTGTATTCCTTGTTGGTTCAATTTTTGTAATATTTGATGGAAGGATTTGGAAGTTTGGTCCACTCCACGGAAACATGTATGATAAAGATATATGATATATGATTGTAGGAGTCTGGTTTGTCACTGTGGATTGGCAGACATGGATAATACGGAATTTCAGCATTGTAGAGTTTACTAATTTGTAGAAAATAGTTTTGAAAGGTACCATAGGGATCACTTATATGTAGCTACCATACTCTGTACTAGCTCTTAAGAGGACAATTATACTCTTTTTGTGATAGCTGAGTACAATGGTAACAAAAAATTATCTAAATGCGGGGCTGGTTGTGTTCCCCTGTGCTCATGTAAAACTGATAATGGGAATATGCTGCATTTACTGTTCGCAGTTTAAGACTTCATATTCTGCCATTATTTGGGCCAATATGCCGCAATTTCCTCTTTTGTACAGATCTGTGGATGACTCATATCTTGAACAAGCCTGCACCATTAAAGGCTAGGAGGAAACACCACATGTATTCCTTGCAGAGACTATTTATTATTTTGGGATTGATAGAAAATTAGAAACAACGATTTATTTTGAAGGAACATGATGGACCTTTTGAAGGTGTATTTTAGGATTTATTACTTAGAGCTGCTTGCAGGTGTACTACTGAAAGTATGAGGCAAATTATGGTCATCAGATTATATTTTCTTGTGTACAATGTTCCTTTGCTCTATAGTCTTTCTAGAAGGTAGATAGTGATCATAGCCTAATGCCAATTTATTTTACTAAGGAGAAGTTGTGGTAACTAGAAAGAGTAGAAACTCAATTGTATTAATTTTTATGGTCATACCCTGCAATTTAGCCTTCTGGTGATGAATACAAATTCTTTCAATTTTGAAGAGAAGGAAAAAACGAAAAAAGGAACTGCCAAAATATGTGAAGACACACATGCAATCCCCTTGTGATTTGGCAGTATTACATTTTCTCCTGCCTATAGTACTAGGCCAACCGTGGAGTCATGCACCCTATTGTATGGGTGTTGCTTTTGATTCACACCATTAATCAACAACATGCACAATTTTATGTGTGAATCATGTACTTCACTTGTTCTAACAATCTCTAACATGCTGACCTTTTAAGGTTTGGTCAATCTGGTTGTACACATGTTACTTGTTTTCTAGGATGTTACACAACATTTTGGACTCCTGATTGTTGATTTAGTTCTCTATGACTCCTGATAGTTGATTTAGTTCTCTATTTTATTTTCTGTAAGTATCAAAGGGATGAAATCCATACACTAGTTAACTTATTTGCTTGAAACGGAGACAATAAGGTGGAGATTTTATCATCTGATGAATTCTGAAACTACTAAAACTTGGGTAGTTCTTTTCAGACTGAAGCAATTCAATACTGATTGGCAAGAATTAGTTTGGATTTCTATTTCTACAAAATTACAATGATTCATTAGTTCTTAGTAACTCAATATTTGCTATTTATGCATAATTGTATTTATTTTCATACTTCTAAAGTTCTAATGCAATTACAGTTGTCATCTTTGAAAGGAGTAAAGTGAAAAGAAGTGAAGGATTCATGCATAATCATGGTGTTGGTTTGACTTTAAATTAGAGGCTCCTCCCCCATGATAACTAATTGATTTGTTATATGCTATATTTATTTGCAGATAAGACATGAGATCAAGTCATCAATGTTAAATATTATATGGCTTTGGTAATTCAGTATGGTCGATTAATTATGTTTCAAGGCAAAAACATGATTACATGATTACAAGTTACATTTCTTCTTGACTTATGGAGTATATGTGGGATCAGTAAATTTTTCTGTATGTGAATGACACTGTTTGTTGGGGTACAAGAGAATGATTTCCGGTATTGATTTATGCCGCCGTTTCATTCACATATATGCCTTGTTGCTGGACTCCTGCTAATTGATTCTTTTTTAGCCTTTTCTTATCGACAAGATTTTCTAGCATAAAAATAGTAAAGACTCTTATGTTTTTCACCTTTTACTTTCCATTTGTTAAGCACTATGTAGGGTTAATTATACCCTTTACGACTTAAATCTTGCAGCCCTCCTAAATGATTTAGTGTTTTTAGATTCAGATGGGTCCTTAGTTTTTTGAATTTGATTCTTGTTTTTAAAGGCGGGGGACACATAAAAGCTGCTTTTAAGTTTAACTTCTTGTGCACTTGGATAATAGTTGGAACAGATAATTGCATATTTAGGAATCCGCTAATGTGCTACCATAAAAGATAGGAAGTAAAAAAAAAATGTTTGTGAACTCTAAGCTACTGTTCTGAAACTACCAACCGATTGCCATCTTCTTCAGTCAGTTTTTATTCTGTAGCCTGTATTTATGTAAAAAAATATAAGAATAAGTTCTTCAATTAGTGTCACCAATAGGAAATGATGCTAAAGTATCACAATAATGTTTGAATGAAGTTAAAAAAGGATGTGAACAACTTTACAATATGATAAAATTTTGTATCTTATGGAATAGAACTAGATACTAAAGCTTTTTAAAAGACTACTGGGCTATGCTTAAAAAAAACTGCAAATTGGTACTCGCAGCCTCGCAGGTAGGACATATTTCACTGAGTAAAATTCCTTGTAAGCATTAAAATTATATATTCATTGATTGGACAGAGGTGTAAGAATCCTAGGATTTAACCTGTTTATGTAAAGGAGTTCTTCCTGTTTATTTCTAAGTTGGGTGTAAAATTTGGCTCAACTTGGCTAGGCATCCGCACGCCCAGACTACGTGACTTTTTTTTGTAGAAGTTAAGGATAGTCATTGCACTATTTGAGTTGCTGGTGTGGTGGGAAGACCTGCTTCTTTTGTTACCTATTAAATTCCTTTAATACCATCCTAATTATTCCTAAAGAAAACTTCTTGGCACGAGCATGCCTATTAGCAGCTTATGGTTGCAGCCCTTCATGCGCTGCCTCGACTGCTTTGTTGGCTCAGCTGACATGACTAAGTTTTCTATGCGATGTTGAGATCACATTGTAGGCCGTCCGTCAGCAGCCTCCGTCATGCCAAACACCACATGTGCCCATTTTACGTGGTGTCAACTTTGGTTGTTTCTAGATGCCATGGGGGTTGAAATGACATTTGATTGTTGTTTAGAGAACAGTGAAAACCCTGTTTCAACTTGCGTCATTGGCCACTTTAATTTGTCAAGTGTCTTATTTCTTTCAATTAGGCTAATTAGTATGAATAGCATACCTAAATAACCTCCTACTTAAAAGTGAATGGTGTGGTTAATAGAGTGATAAATGTGTGTTTGTTGGGGGTTGATTGACTATAATAGCTGTGTATATATTCATTTAATGTGACATTTTGTCTGCATTAAGGAAAAAGATGCCAAAGAATTACTACAGTGATTTGACTTGCTCAGGTATTTCATGATAAAGCTTGTTCTCAATTAGTTGAAAATAAGTTATATTAAGCTAGTAAAGTTTCTCTTCTCAAAAAAAAAAGCTAGTAAAGTTTCTAAGGGAACTGTACTGATATAGACTTAGGTTCATAATCGTGTGAATTGATCTAGGAGAGGGAATTTCTTTCTCTACGGAGGCAATTCTGATTCTAATGTCAAGACTTACTATTAGGAGAGGGAAGAACCATACTCTAGGGAGGTTCTGTTTGCTTTAGATTCTTATGTTAATGGATCGTCTTCCTAGCAGTTGAAGGAAGAGTCTCATTGTAATTGAAAATTTTAACGGCATAAACTTTATGTAACAAATTGAAGAATGTCCTCGTTTATATATCGTTTATTAATCCATCATGTTTCAAAATGTTACCCTTTCCACTTTGGTTGTTTCATAAAAATGAAGTATTTCCTGTCTAACAGACTATTTCTTTATTTCTCCTGAAACAAAAAGCAAAAATTCACTCTCTTTCTATCCCTCTCTTCCTTGATAAGTTTGCCAAAAATCAAGATTTCATTTGATTTAAAATTGTACTCAATAGTTTCAATACATTTTTCTTCTCAACCAACTTTGGACGTTCTAAATATTCCTTCATTTTATTTAATATGGACAAATATATTCATAAAGTCATTTACCTTTTTGGCCTCACTCTCTTACTACTCTATCACATTTAACTTCTTTGATAATTCTAACACTTCTGATAATCGTAGTACTTTCCTTACTACATATTCTCCTTTTGTATTCAGCTTTAACCAATCCTCTTAATTTCCGATGTCCAAAAGCAACATGAATTTTCTATTAAAGACATCCACTCGTAATTTCTTGTCTCTGGAAGCTTGATAAGCTATGAATATGTACCATCTAGAATGCAGAACCCTTCTCAAACAGCATCTGTCCCCAACAAAAAACCAAGAAATGAAATTCCCAAATGCAAGTGTCGGTAAAGTACCAAATAAAACTTATATCAACCTGAGGGAAGGGAAGATCACAGTCAAATCTATCATAAAATCAGATGAGAAGTTTCAGAGTTTTGGACTTTATAACGTTTACATATATTCCATAAATTAAGGTGGGGGTAATATTTGGAACAAGCAGCTAAGCCTTTGCTGATATTTAAAAGTGATACACGTATCAACTCCCCCCTCCCCGAAAAAAAAAAAATTTAAATAATCCCTCAAAAAATATACAAAGTAATAAGTTATCTTAAAGACTCTAGCTTCGCCGACATATTGATTCTGAGACCAGTTGCATATAAATTTTTGCGAGTTTGGAATTAAAAAAATATGATGTGAAATTACACTAGCTATTGCATGTGATCAATGTCACAAGACTATCAATTCAAAGAGATGAACACATGGTATTGGACCATAAGAGAATTTAAGAGGCTCTAAGCTTTAGAAGTTCTTAAGTTGGGCCCTTTTTCTGCTTATCTTCATATTCATTTTATCTTTCTCTTCAAAATTTTCAGGGTTTCACGTTATCTTTTTTGTCCCCTGTTTAGATCCACAACAGGGTTGACAGTTACATAAATATTGTTAATTCGTTAGAATGTTCTTTTTGTATCAAGAAACAAGCCATGTTATATTTGGCATCTAATATCGTCTCTGTGATTCATCCAACTTCCATGTTAGGAAATTTAGTTGTTACTTGTTAGGGTGATTAGCATTAAAACTTAAAACTCTAGCATTTCTGGCATTCCAATTCTCCCTTAAATTCTTTATCTCTTACGTTTTTAAGTAGAACTTCTACAAATGATGACAATGAGAGGATTTAACATCACTTTGTATCACATTGTTTCAAATTGTTCATGTGTTTTTTTTTTTTTTTTTTAGCTCACAACTAGAGAGAAATTTGAACAATCTCATATCAAATAAGAGTTAAAGGGTAAGAATTGATAATTGAGATATTTGATTTAGTGTGTTGTATCTCAAAGTTGTAAGATTTTTAAATAGTGACACTTACATTTTACAGTCTTTTGGGAGTTTATCTTGGTTGTTAGATATGTTTGTCTATTTTATAACTGTGATTTATGCTTATAACACAATAAAGAGTGGTTTTAAGGATTTTAGAGACCCATAGAAGGCATTTAGGGACAAAAAGGAAGATGATTTTCTGTTATTTGGAGTTGTGATTTACTGATATGGCCTGGATTAATGGATGTTATAATTTTCGAGTTGCATCAAGCATTTATTAAATATCAAAAAAATTTAGTTCTAAGTTTCGAACTAGTCCAAAGTTTGTAACCTCATTGTTTACCCTTTGAACGTCCCACACAAAAAGGTCCTTCATGACCATCACTATCCTAACATTAAGATTTAAGATATCTACATATGGCACACTATTTTCATTCACGACTAGAAATGAATTAGTCCATATGACACTAGGGAAGTAATAGTGCCCATGTGAAGGGTAGCTTTCTATGATGTGCCCAGGTTTTTTAATTGGTTGATTCTTTGACCATTGACGATGGACCTTACATAGGAAAATTTTAAGGCAATTTAGTATCATCACGTCGTTCATGATCTATACCGATACTGATTTAAAACGATAGGATTATTTGGATCCGCTAAGTTGGACTTGTTGGGTGTTAATTTTTTTTGTTATATTACAAAGTTAAACTTGGTATGGGGGTGCACAAGAGGGGGTTGTAGTGCAACATCAAGCAGGTTAATCACAACTGCTGACGGTCTTTTGGTTGTCTGAAACCTACGGCGAACATTGCGGACAAAATATTTAAGAGCAAAGTATTCTAAAATAAGGAGAGGAAATTGTGGGTAAATAGGTTCAAAATTATTGATACGGAGGGACCCAATTGGACCTACTTAAGTTTGATTTTGAGCACAAATGCATGTGCTATTGTCATGAAGATAATGGTACTATTGTGCAATTTAGGAGGTTATTAACTAATCAATCTTTCTCTTGATTTGGTTACGTAATGTGCAATTAAGGCGATTGTTAACTAATTAATCTTTTTCTTGATTTGGTAAATGTCTGTTGGTTGTGTTTGTATTGGTTTACTGAGTTTGATACTATAGGTCTACAGTATAGATTTGTGAAATCACATTAGCTTACTCTTCTCCCTTAGGAAGATCCGTTTTGAAAGTTTTTCTTCATGCTTGTCAATACAAATTTAGATTATTGATCTCTCTAAGTGTGTATAAATATTATAAGAACTTGATACTTCGAAAATATGTATTAAGACGAATCTTGCGAATTTGTGATATACTTGAAATACCTTATGACTTCTCCTTGTGATGCAAAACTAATAGCAACTTAAATTATTTGTTGGTACAAACCAAATTTGTAGATTCAATTGCTTGCCAAAATGCTACATGTTATGTAGAACACGATACATAGAGTGACAATCATGAATTGAAACTTCTATAAACATAGAAACATGTTGAGGTTAGCTTAGTAGTTAGAATTCAATCTTCCTAAAAAAGTTCATAGGATCAATTTGCAGAATCCTTAAGAGGCAGCCATCAAGATTCAAGCATATAAATTTGGTAACTCAATAGAATCACATGAAATGTTAATAAAACATGCATATGTGAAATGATCTCTATATGGCTAGGAAAATTCTCTTCACTTATCTGATTTTATCTAAATTCAACCATTTTTAGAAGCATTCTGTGATTGTGGTAACAGATTTCAGGCTCTCACATATCTGAAGAAGGTATCAGAAAACAACTCTAAAATTATTGAAATAAGCTTTGGAAATCTAAATTGGGCCCTAAAATCTATGCTTCTTTACTGAGTGCTTGGTAAGTGCATTCTTTTTACATGGGACCTTATATTTTCCCCAGTTGATTAATTTGTTAATCTGGGGTATACAGGATTTTGGTTCTTCAGTGCAAATTATTAGACATAATGTACTGATTTATTCATTGTCAAAGATAACAACTAGGGCCCTTTGATTCAGCTAATTAATTTCATAACTTATCTACAAATTCGGTTGTATGATCTTGCCATGTGATACCTACCTTTCTTCTTAAGTACTCATTAATGTGTGATTTTTGTTCATGTTTTGTTGTTTAATTGAATTAACACCATATCTAATGTACTCGAGTCTGTATTATTCCCTAACTGGAAAATTAACAGATTGAGGGAGAAACGTCGATACACTCGAATAATTCAGTAGTGCCCTTAATTCAAGTCTAAGTACAGCTTACTAATTAAGGGTATTATTCATATTAATGACATTTCACCCCTGTTTGTCTAACTAGTTTAGCAAATACACTTTTCCTAATGGAGTCCTAGTAAATTATGAGCATTTGAAGTATCTCCAATAGTGAGGTAGTTATTAAAATTATTGGGGAAGATAATCTTAAAAGATTAAGCACTAATCTGGAATTTTATAAGTTTCTTTTGTACTTTTGGCTCTGTAGTGCCCTGTTTCTTGTTGAAGTCTTTTCCTGATTGAACATAAATGAGACATCCATTTTCCTCCATAATTCCTTTTTTTTTGTGTGTGGGAGATTTTTTTCCGGACTCCGGAAGTTATGTTGTTATCTATGACCCTTTTTTGTTCATTTTATTTCCACTTATTTTAGAATAGATTGTTTAAGATTCATGTTAGAATTAGAAGTCAAATAGATAAGTTCAATTCAAGACAAATAAGGGTTACTAATTTCAATTTAAAACTAAAATAATTTAAATGAAATTTATATAAGTTCTTATTAGTGATGGGTGAGTGAACGTAATATAAGTTATCTATAAATTAGTATACCGGGTGATATGATTTAGCTTGCAACCAAAAAGAAAAGACAACTACTTGTAAATAATTTGGTTTGATAAAAATGAAAAAGGAACTTTTAAAACCTAAATTATTAAGATTAGAGATCAATATGAACTTTAGTCTCATGAGTAATGAGAAGACTGCTTCCTGCTTGGCATTTTCTTGCATGACAATCTGAACTGTCTGTCCTAATTTCCTTACTTGATTTTAGCTATGATGGTGCCAAAATTTCTTTGAGCTCACTCAAAGAAAGCTAGTTGCAAATGTTCAAGTAGTATCAGCTTCCTATTTTCCATATTTGACAAACTTTTCTTTATTTTTTTAGTTTTTCTTTTCAAGGCAGGCTAATTTGCCATTATAAATGATCCAATTACAAGGTGAGTCAATTATGGAAGCTCATATATATCATTTGACTAATTTTTGTTTGATAATTATTATTACTATTATTATTTATTTTTATTTTTTTAACAAGAGCAATTTTCACTATATCATTTCAAATTTAATTGTCACATTAGAGTATGTTTTCACTGGTTTTTTTGACTTTTTTTTTTTTTGTAGGACAAATTACAGATCAATCTCTTAAACCTCGCCGTTGGTAGGAGTCCCTTGCATGCATTTTCCCAAATCCTTTTGTTAGTGCCCTGCCTTTTCTTTTACGTAATTTCAAGTTACAGATTTGGTAAAAGCATGCAAGTCCATTTTGTTTATGTTTGTTCTCTTTTAGTATAGCATTGTTATAGTTATTTCAATATAATGACCTTTTACCTTGAAATTGAGGGACCAATTTTTATAGAAATCTTGTTAAATGTAGGTAAAAACTAGATAGAAAATGCATCATTTTCAGCTAATAAGTACGCCTAACAGACATTAGACATCATCAACTGCAAATTTGCTATTATTTGTGTTAAAACCCACAACCTCCCATGTTTATTGTTTAGGCCCATACTAGACCATGCAATACTTTTAATTATTCTATAGTGTTTGCTAATAATATTGGTACCACATGCGTGATTATCTTTGACAAAAAATATATTAGAAAGAAAACTATGAAAAGTAGATGAGAAAGGCCAATGAAAATGTTTTTGAAATTGTGTATGATTTTGTTTATTTATTTTTCTAAGAAACCTGTTTGGTATCTTAAATGATCAATTAGCTGTTTTCTAAAAAAGATTATCAATTAGCTGATATTAAAGATAGCTGAAAGGTAGATAAGATAAAGTGTATCAAATCAGGATTTCTCACAAGTCAACATGATTCCAGTTCGATTTAGTATTTTTGTAACACTTTGGGAGTGAGGCAAGACTTCCTCAGCTTATTAAGATAGAACGAGCAGAAGGATAAAGGATCCTCTCTCCCAAAGGACTAGTGGAAATTGAATCCCTATCTCAGAGATTGGAAGATGCTCTATGTTCAGCTAAACTACTAATCTTAGCTTGTTTTTGAAACGGTATGAATGTGTATGTATGTAGGGTGTTTTTTTCACTAACGACCAAAAACTACCAGTAGGGTATCCCGTAAAACCAGTAATCACGAAGCACAGTGAGGGACCCACTTAATACCCTAATTAAAAAGGTAGGTCCCACTTAATTTATAGTTTAATCACGCCATTTAACCCGGCTTTTTACCTCTTTATAATCTGCCCCTCCCACCCATTTTTATCATCCAAAAATTAACAGACACACACTTCAAACTTCTTCCCTCCCTTTCTCTCTCTTCCCCCACACAAATTGCACAAAATTGAGATTGAGAGAGAAAGTGAAGCTCTAAAATGGCAAGATATGCAATGCCATTTTTCCTCTTCTTTGCTTTGTTAGCTCCTACCTTTGTTCTTTCTTCACCAGCTGTTGTCCCTGACCCTGAACTTGTTGTACATGAAGTACATAGGTAGGTGCATTCTAATGGCTCCACTTCTTCTAAATGATTTCTTGCATTGTTTAATTAATTCGAGCTCCAAGAGTTTGGGGAATTTTTAAACAATGGGTCCGTGTTTTTTGTCAGATTAGTTTACAATCTACTACATTTGTCCAAAATTAATTGTCACATTGCTACATAACAACTTTTTTTAGGAAGAAGTAACAAAATGTGTCACATTATAGTATGCCGTGCCTCCCAGGTCATTTTTAGAGAATTGAGTCATGGAATTTGAGGCTTTTGTGTTGAGTCCTTATTAAATACAACATTTTATTTGGACTCTAAGGTGGTTGAGCAATTGAGCTTTTGCTTTTAGTTTGTTTTTATATAACTAATAATGTGTTACATATTCTCCCCTGTTTATGCAGGAGTATCAATGAGTCCATTGCTAGGAGAAACTTGGGCTACCTCTCATGTGGAACAGGCAACCCCATTGATGATTGCTGGAGATGTGATCCAAACTGGCATGAGAACCGCCAAAGGCTAGCTGATTGCGCAATTGGGTTTGGAAAGAATGCCATTGGAGGCAAAAACGGGCGCATTTACGTGGTCACCGACTCGGGTGATGATGACCCTGTTAACCCCAAACCAGGCACCCTTAGGTACGCTGTGGTCCAAGATGAACCATTATGGATCATATTCCAAAGAGACATGGTAATCAGATTAAAAGAAGAGTTGATCATGAATTCCTTCAAGACTATTGATGGCAGAGGAGCTAGTGTTCACATTGCTGGTGGACCTTGCATTACCATACAATATGTTACCAACATCATCATTCATGGCATCAACATACATGATTGTAAGCAAGGTGGCAATGCTATGGTGCGGAGTAACCCTCATCATTATGGATGGAGGACGATTTCGGATGGCGACGGGGTGTCTCTCTTTGGTGCTAGCCATGTTTGGGTTGATCATTGTTCATTGTCTAATTGTATGGATGGATTGGTTGATGCTATCATGGGTTCTACTGCCATCACCATTTCTAACAATTACATGACTCACCATGATAAGGTTATGCTGTTAGGACATAGTGATTCTTACACTGCTGATAAGAATATGCAAGCCACCATTGCTTTTAACCATTTTGGTGAAGGTCTTGTTCAGAGGATGCCAAGGTAATTTCTAAAATATTTATCACTCCGTGATTTTTGCTAATTAATGCTTGTTTATATTATCAATATCATCATACTTTTAAAGACCAAGATTTGGTTCATTTTATGCAATAATTGTTGGTAATACTATATTAATAATGCTTGAACAGGGGATTTATTGTATAAAATGTTAAATGTAGACTTTATTTTTTTTTGTAATATTTTTAAAAAAAATCATCTAGTTGAAACACATCTTCTTTTCTAATATTTGGAATATAAATAATTTTCTTTTCTAAAAATGTGGAAACTTCTCAATTTTCGAAATTTGTTAAGATCAATTTCTTTTTAGCCATTTCCAATGAGATATAAAAAATAAAAAATAAATAAAAAAAATAAAAAAAATAAAAAGCTGCAAATACTGAAAAAATGAAAAAGATAGAACTGTTTTAACTAAATTAGTGAAGTGTTCGTACTTTGATAGAGGTCAGGTGAGTCTTGACTATTGAGTATTGTGACATACATAAAAATAAGTGTGATTTCTGGTTTAATTTTTTGCTCTTTTAAACTTTCCTATGCTGTATCAAAATGTAACGCTAGTAATGTCAAAAAGTGGGGCTGATTTTGATTCCACAACAATTGCAGATGTAGACATGGATACTTCCATGTGGTAAACAATGACTACACCCATTGGGAAATGTATGCCATAGGTGGGAGTGCTAATCCTACCATCAATAGTCAAGGCAACAGATTTTTAGCTCCTGATAGAAGATTCAGCAAAGAGGTAACGTTTTCGTAACATTTTCGTACCCACATTTTGTTATCTAAAAATCGATAAAAGTCCTGTGGGTGTTAGAGTATGCCCCATGAGATGCATTTTCACGGTATTATATTAGGCAGTCGGCCTCTTGTGTGAGATATTCATATAGATTCATGTTAGACGTGTTACACGTTTTATATTGTTAAAAGTGACTAAATGAACGTATCATATTTTTTTAGGTGACTAAACACGAGGATGCCCCAGAGAGTGAATGGAAGAACTGGAATTGGAGGTCAGAAGGTGACCTTATGCTTAATGGTGCATTTTTTACGCCGTCGGGTGCTGGTGCTTCAGCAAGCTATGCAAGGGCCTCAAGTTTGGGAGCTAGGCCATCAACCCTTGTTGGCTCAATTACTTCTAATGCTGGTGCACTTAGCTGCAGGAAAGGTTCTCGCTGCTGATCTATAATAACAGCTTTAATTAACAGCAGCAAATTATCTTAACTCAATCGGGTTCAAGATTAATTATTCATAGGAAAATTCTTAATGAAGAGAGAGGGATTAATTATAATCTAAGGGAAAAACCATTAAAAAAATCCACAGTTTTTCCTGGAATTCCCCTTTTTTTTTTTTTTACTTTTGACTTTTTATCTTTGTCTCCTCTCTTCTTTTTATTTTTGTTGTTTTCTTTTGACTGCATTGTTATCAGTTTGATTGTTATTTCTTTTTTTTCACCCTTTTTTTTTTGTAATTGGGTTGACCCAAGAAAATTACAACCTCGGCCTGTTACTCTAAACCAATCATTTGAATTGTAAGGTTAGAGTTACAAGTGCAGATGTGTTGATATATAAATTAATGATACTACACTCTTTTTTAGTTACTTCTTTATTCTTCCTCTCTTGCTATCCATGTTGTGTTATTTGTCCTCGAAAGATGCAAAAATAACGATATGAAAGACGAGTGTGGTGTTATTTTACATAGATACATGGCCTGGATTAGCAATTTTAATGGTTCTTATGATTGTGAGGTACAAATTTTTGTACAATCCAAGAGTTATGTATAATTAACTATTGAGCATTTGAGCTTTTGTGCTACATTGGTCGGCAAATTAAGCTATTTAAAGCTTGGAGTATGGAGTCCACTTCTTAAGTTTCTTGCAGGCAAAAAGGAGGGAAATGAGAAGGACAGATAACCAATAACCAACACTAACATGTGCCCTCAATTAGAGAATGTAAGAATGCAAATAGTGTTACCTTTATACAATAATTATATATGGTCACTTTTACACCCACCTATGGAATATACTTTTTAATGTCTATCAATGATCACAAATCAAATTGAGGTAATGTGGCAAGATTTGAGTTGAAGAGTTGATATCCTTACTTTTTACTATTCCTTATGTGTGATAGCATTTTGTAAGTTGGATCTCAAATTCTCAACTTTAAGTTTCTTCTCCTCTTGCATCTTCTCACTATATACAAAAGGGATAAGGCTTGATCTAGTGATGGTAGAGTTTAATTTCATAAGTTAAAGGTATATCAAATTTTACGAGTCTAACATGCAAATTTGATACTCCTCTATGTAATTCAAGACAATGATGTAGATAGGATATTATTTCAAATTTTAAGTATAATTTCCAATAATATTATAAAAAAAATATATTAATGGGTAAATAAATAAAATATGGCACTCCACGTATGCCACGGTGGAGGAGGTAAGACCTTAAAATAAAGGCATTAATTGAAAGTAACCAAGAGTGGCAAAATTAGGTTAGTAATATGATGATGACAAAAGGGAGGAGACGTAGCACATGCTTCCTGGCCTATCTTCTTTTGATGTAACTGTTTTTTCCAACTAACATACCCTCCACCTCTTTTCCATTATTTTGACCATTCCCTTCTTTCCCATGATATTGACCATCCACTAATCCACTTCAACTTTCAAAATATTAGCCAGCTCCCTAATTTTCTATCCTCCTTGTAAATTAGGTGCCTGTTTATATTTACTAAAGTGAACTGAGCTGAATTGAACTGATTGGAGCTGAACTAAACTGAATAGAGCTAAAATGAATATTTTATGTGAAAACGAAATTAAGAGCTAAACTGATTGGAGCTGAACTGAACTAAAATGAAATTAAGCTAAATTGGACAGGCACTGAGTAAAAATATAATGGAGTAGTTAATAATAAATGTCTACAAGAATTAAGTTCTATGTGTCCTTGACGCTTTGCAAAACAAATACTTGGTATGTATTAATATTGACTTGATTTAACTTAACTTTTATTCTCAGTTTAGCCCGATTTAACTGGAATCGATATTATTAGGGCCTGGACTAATTTGAAATTGCACAAAACTAACTCAGATGGGTTTGGCAACAAAATAAATTTGTTTCAACTAAACTACTTTCAACCTGAATCGCCAATCCGAACTGACGATTTTAATTTGGATTATCTTACATTTTATTTACTCCTTCATTCTTGAATAATTGACACAAAATAACCAATTATTATCATGCAAAAAGGTTATTAGATATGAATTAATGTAAAATTTCATAATATTAACTTTTTTTACTACATAATTTTCACTAATACTCCGTATGTATGAATAATTTCAATCAAATTCAGGTATGGGCATGTATTTTATTTTTAATTGTATTAATTATTCAAAAACGGGAAATATAAAATAT
This sequence comes from Chenopodium quinoa, assembly GCF_001683475.1. Taxonomy (NCBI): domain Eukaryota; kingdom Viridiplantae; phylum Streptophyta; class Magnoliopsida; order Caryophyllales; family Amaranthaceae; genus Chenopodium; species Chenopodium quinoa. The sequence continues at coordinate 2,111,889 of NW_018742881.1, forward strand.
TATGTACACAGCCTGTGACCCTACAATTACAATTTTACATGCAATCAAATGGCTACACATTATACATTTACACATATACTCCATTACTTGGTACAAAATTTATCCTAAAAGACTATGTACGAACTACAAACTGTATCAAGGTTTGAATTTTGGTCCAATCGAGCAAAACATGGGGACATGCGCACTTACATCGAAGAAAATCACATGTTTAAGAGCAACCTAGTCATTGTGTCAAACTTACCAATTTTACCCGTAATTCATGGAATCACAAGTTTTGGACCCTTCTTTTTTTTTTCATCTCATCATCACATCATCATCATCATGTTATATTGTTATTTATTCACGTAAGGCCCAAGCATTTCTTTTACGGAGTATTTTCACAGTCAAAACTTAACTTTGTTTTTACTTTTTGAATCTATGAGATTAATGAGAAGTCATTAGGGTTTTCATATGACCAATAGCCTTTTGGCACTTACAATCATCCCTTAAGAGATCTAAATTCTCAATACAAGAATTAATCACCCTTAAACTAATGGCATCGCTTCTGAAGTGCTCCTGAATAATTTTTGATTTCTTTGCATCGTTCTTGACGGAGCTCCATTGATATATAGTCGCAAAAGTGATGATAAAACTTGATTGGTCATCAAGATCTGCAAATTTGCAAGACGAATCTTCTAAATCTGCACCCCTATAGCAACAGACCCGCAATTCCACAAATTAACGAGACGAATCTTCCAAATTTGTATCCCTGCACACACTAAAAACAAACAAACAACAATACTAAACCCTACATGGAGGGACTGACTATTATCACCATACTGATGGTGATCTTTATTAGCTATAAACATTAGGTTAAAGAAGAATTTGGGGCTTACCATCGATTTTAGCCCCTAGGTTTTAATGTGGGGGCTAGGTTGTTTGAAGAGAGAGAACAGAGAAAATTTTAGGGTTCTTACCTAATAGTCTACTACCAGTAGCTTCTAGAGATTACTATTATAATCTCTGATTTTAGCACATTCTAATTGCATGTTTTAATATATAGTGACATTATTATAAGTATTATTTAGGAGGTATAATTTCAAAATGTTGATATATAACACATTTAGCTACTTACATTTCGTTCTGATAAAAAATGACGGTTTACATAACATTTGGTTCATAAAAGAAGACAGTGTATAATCCCTACCAATAACCAATTGAGCCAATATATATTAATGCTCCCCTAAACTAGTAATCTCTGAAAAATTCCAATTGGATTATGCATTTTTGCGTACCTACCCGTTATAAATGACGGGGCATAATCCTTAAAAATGACCACCTTACTTGAATCGAGCTAGTATGTACAAGAATTAAACTAATTAATGTAAAAATCTTTGATCCAATAATATGCTTTGCCTTTCTACGATCCTACCTAGAAAATTTATAAATAAGTCATAAGACTCATAAGTCATAACTAAGTCATTATTCTTTTGAGCTTCTGAACAAAGCAAAACAGATTAACTTCAGCAGAGTTGATTTCAGCAAAGCAGATGTCAACAAATTATTAAAGCACAGTAGAACTGAGTAGATTTTAGCAGAGCATAGCAGACCACAGCAACTTAAAAGAACATTGCCTAAATTGACGGAATGATTTGGCAAACGACAATACAAAAATACCATAAAAGATAAAGCCTAATTCAATTAGCCTGATGGACCGGTCGCTTTAGGCGGAAATGGATGTCTTTTTAGTCCGCAAATGTCAGCCCATCTCTCGATTTACCATATAATTTATATTGGTTCATTTATTGTGTCAATCATATAACTAATATATAAAGATAAACTTAACCCTTAGTGATATTGCTTCTCAACCGATCCCTGAGGAAATGTTGGGTGCGATAGTACAAGAGATGTGGGAGGAAGGATGCGGTTGGAAATGGACTGTTTTTGCTCCGTACCTTAACCAAGATGTTCTCAAATTGATCAGAAACCATGAGGTTAGACAAGACCCGAATATTGGTGATTTAATCTATTGGAAAGGAAATTCCAAAGGTAAATTTTCAATTAAGTCTGCCATGAGTATAATGCGACATGAGACCGATGTTTTTGATGAGGAATGTTGGGATTTGGTATGGCATGCTCCGGTACAACAGAGAATCCATGCCTTCTTATGGTTGGCCTGTCATGACAGAGTGATGGGGAACTTGAATAGATACAAGCATAATTTGGAAGAGAATCCAAAGTGCTATATTTGTGATCACCCTGAGGAGTGTACGATGCACATCCTTCGTGATTGCCCAATAGCCAAGATTTTATGGAAAAAATTGCTCAATCCCACCCAACAATTTCAGTTCTTTCGTGGTACATTGAAAGATTGGATTACAAAAAATATGAAAAATTCCTTCGTTGGGGAAATTGATGATTGGGATATGAAGTTTGGTATCACTGTTTGGTGGCTATGGAGGTGGAAGAATAGCTATGTTTTTTATAGGAAGGAAGACCTCCCTCTTGATATTAATGCATTATTGCACATAAGATTTGATGAAACTCGTCGCAGCAATATGAAGCAAATCCTGGGTGACAATTTGAGTACAGCTCAAAACCAACAAAGTGACATATCATGGCGTTCTCCTTCTATGGGATGGTATGTTCTCAACTGTGATGGGGCTGCTAAGGGGAGTCCTGGTCCTGCAGGCGGGGTGGAATAATTAGAGATAACGAGGGTCGGTTCATTTCGGCTTTTGCTGCTAATTTCGGGCATTGTAATGCTTTTCGTGCTGAGATTCTAGCACTTGCTAGGGGTCTGGATCTTGCTAAAAACCTCCAGATTTCTCATCTAGAAATTCAACTAGACAACTTAGCTTGTGTTCATCTCATGCGCAATGGAGAAGCAGGTAGTGGTGCGAATATTCATGATATAAATCACTGCCTTTCGAAGCTAAGGGATGCTAATTGGGAAGTCAAGGTTACTCAAATTTATAGAGAAGGGAATCGCGCGGCGGATTGGTTGGCCAACCGCGGTGTCTTGTTAGACACAGATTTAGTCATTTTTAATTATATTCCGTTTGGTCTTGGTAGTATTATAAGCGAGGATGCTAGGGGAATATCTTTCCCTCGCTTAGTTCCTCCATAGGGGCGTTTTTTAGGTTTTAGCTGTTATTTTGCTTTTTTGTTCTTTCGTTTCTGTTTCTTTCTTGGACTTGTTCCTCTTCTGGATATATATATATAAACTTTTAGCCAGGTCACGAGGCATTGATACTTGACATTTTAACTTTTCGCCAAGTGTCGTGCCACGTTGGATAGATTTAAATAGACGATTAAAAAGTTAATTTAAAATTCTATTTGGATATAATTTTAGGATAAAATTGTTAGTTTAGAGTTTTATTTTCAATAAAATACCAATATTTCAGAGGTACAAATTGAATTATAATTTTGTTAAAAATTTTCGATTAAATATAGCAAATCGTCATAAAAGCACATCAATTCTTAACTAATTTTGTATCAATGATAAATTAAAATTTTGACATATAGATTAAAATTTTATCTTCAAGAAACAACCTGCGCATCGCACGGGGCACAAAACTAGTTATAGAATCATCCAATTGTCAACAATAATGCATGTCTTGCTTAATTTACTACAGACCTATTAATTAATATACATGCAACAAATATTTCACCATGTCCTGCCCTGCTATTAACTTAACTCGATTAATTCCATATAGCTCGTAACTTTGCTATTACCCATAGCTTTTTAAGCTGTCATCACAGGTGCAAGTTTCGGTACCAGTATAAATTAAATAGCTCAGATTTGTGTAATAAATAAATAGATCGTGTCTTTATACAACAAGAACCAGAGTCTCTGTATCCCTCTACCTCGACTCTACTGCATTGTAGGATTTCCAACTTAGCAGTAAACTTGAAGACAGATTGCTACTGTTGCAGATCCATTACCATATTTCATATGGAAGGGTCTAGCAAATTTCTTTTTTAGTTAATGTAGTGTAACTTTTATACATGAATTTATTATTTTCTTATAGATTGTATAATAATTTCTTACAGGAATTATCCATTTCGAGATTTTTTTTTAGTTAATGTAGTGTAACTTGTATTTCTTTCTTAATGCAATACTTTTCGATACGAATTTCGCTTAATTTATCTTCGTTTTCATGGATTTTATGGAATTTTTCTTTTTTAATAAATAAATTAAAATTGTCTGTGAGAATCATATGATGATGTTCAAGTTATCTTGATATTCTAGTTTAAAAATTTATTTCAGGAATTGATTGATTAAAAAGTTTAAAATTAGATATTGTCAACACAAACCATTTCTGACTGGAGTTGAGACAATTGCTGACATCATATATGTTGGTGAGTCTATAATTCCAACTGATTTGCTGAGAGCTATAATTGATAAGCTAGAAATTCTAATGAACAAATCAGGTTCTTATTAAACTCTTTTTTTTTTAAAACATACAATAAAATATATTAGTCTCATATGTATTAACGTAATTATAACTTGATTTTCTGTTTGATTTCTATGTGTAAAATAATAATATGTCAAGAATATTAAGCTAATATCACAGCTTAACTTAATTCTATCTTTTGCCAACTAATAAAATACTATCATGTTAAGATGTCTTTATGATTTCTATATTATGTTTTGAGGGTCTTATAATGATGATGATTGTTGTGTCAAGATATATATAAAGTTTTACGTAATTTGTTAATATACGAATAATTTATACATAATTTATTAATTTGTCTAATTCCTCTTATATGTTGCTTGATTATTTATGATATTATTGTTACTGTTTGATTTGTTTGATTACGCCCTTTTTCAGGTTTAAAGTATATTTGTATTTTAAATCACGCCTAAAGATAACTAATAATTTGATTTAGGCTAATATGATTATAATTCAAGTGATTACTAATAATAGATTTATTTGCATTTTGCCATAAAATATAGTTACTCCCATGATTCAATTATGTAACTATATGAGTAATGATTAGCTTGCTGAGGTTCAAATAATTTGCATTTTGCCATAAAATAAATAATGTAACCAATAATACTCTGATGCACAAGTGATCTCATTGATCTTTCACCTTGCATGCACTATTATTATAGATATATAGCCAAAAAAGAAAGGGAGATACTTTTTGGTAACACTATACTTTTTTATTTTCTCAGTGGTAAATTGTAAAAATTCTTATTATTATTGGTAACCTGAATTTTTTATACTAAGCTAATTATAACATTAATAATAAATTGTAATTAAAATATTTAACTAGTTAGTTTATTTTTATTTTATTCTTTCACATTTAAAAAAAATAATTTTTTTTTTTTAAAAAGTCATTTCCACCAACTTAAAAATACCACATCCCTAACCCTCCCCCACCACCAGCCCAGCCCGACCACCCTAACCCCCGGCACCGGCCACAACTAGATTGGCAGAAACCCCTTTCCTTGCACCGGCGGACACCCCCAACCTCCCCCAACCCTGCTAGTGACACCCAACCTCCACTACTAGAAAACAGCTTAATTCCGGCGGAAAAATTCCGTCGGAAACATCCTGTTTTCCGTCGGAAATTGTGTTTCCGACGGAATTTCGTCGAAAAGTTTCGTCGGAATAGTGTTCGTAGGAAAATCGACCATTCCAACAGATTTCATGCGCCGGATGAGGTTTTCTGGTCTGGAATATATTTCCTTTGATTTGTTTGGTTAACACAATGTAATTCTCATATATTATAAGAACATTTCCCAATTTTAGAGGGTGAGAATGTGATTTCATCCCACCTTTTCCAAACTTAGATGGTAAGAATGTAATTTTATGCAAAAATAAACATGGAAAATTTGATTGACCAAGGTACAATGGAGTAATTAAATTTCTATGTTTTGTGGGAAATTCTGTTTCCCGAGTAATTTCAACTTCCCACGTAAGTGTTAACTAAACAACTACTCGTAAAAAAAAAAAAAAAAAAAAAAAAAACTCATAAATTCATTTGCCATGAATTTGTATTTCTCCATTACAAGAGTACAACCAAACAAGGCCTAAATATGTAATCTATTTGTATCCTTTGTAAAAAAAAAAAAAAAAAAAAAAAAAAAATTAGCCTGATGGACCGGGCGCTTTAGGCGGAATTGGATGTCTTTTTTGTCGGCAAATGTCAGCCCATCTGTTGGACATAGAACTGATACACAACCCATTATATATTCTTTATATATCCAGGTTGTATAGGCTCATTAGTGATACACAATCCATAAGATCTTCTTTATCCAGGTTCTGTTGGCCCATTAGTGAAGTGCAACATCATATACAAAAATGGGTTTTGTCTGAAGCTTAAATCAAGTAGTTGACTACTTGACTGAAGCCCAAGACTAGACGAAGAGTTCATCAAATGTTTCATGTCAAATTGTCAATGACTCAAAGCGGGTGGCAAATAAATCGCTTGGTTAAAGTATATTCGATTTAGGTCATATTCTAATGAATGGTCATTTAAGTTTGGGTTGGTTCAAATGGGGTTGAGTCTAGTAGTCATTTTTTCAGCGTAATTATGCTGAAATTTTAATTATTAATCAATTTTGATCATGTATTACTTTGTGATTATGAGATCTCATGAGATGACAAGTCCATTAATAAGTGATATTGTTGTTCCCACATTAGAGAAAGGATGATGACTAAACTTATAAATTACTCTTTTGAGCATTCCAAAGATTCGTAATTCAATTTGTTTTTCCTCATAATCTCATTGATTAATAAATGCTACCCAACCCCATTTAACTATCACTGAAATTTAATACTTTAAGATATGCTATTTATTTTATGGGTAATGCTATATATAGCCCAGGGATATATATAAGCATTAAATATATTCTTGAAAATGATATAAAATTAGGAATTCACAATGGCAAATCAGTGTAATTAGTGTTTATAATTTTTTGATTTCCTAAATTTTTACGATTTTCTAGTGTAAATTTAATGCTTATATGTAGCCCTAAGCTATATATATAACATTTTCCTTATTTTATTTGTAGGAAAATAAAATTTAAGAATGCATGCAAACTTGAGTACTTGACTAAACAAAACAAGTAAATAATGTACATTTTATACAAGTATTTATATATTGAATTAATTTTTTTTTTTTGGTGAGAAGAATCTGTTATTTAAAATAGTTCAATATTATTTCTTATTTAATGTCATTAATTACGTAGCATAATAACTTATGTGATGGATCGTCAACCAGAATTACGATCAAAAATAAAATATATTTTAGCATCTAATATTCTAAAACCTTGACTAATCCACACCCTGAACTAAAGGTAGCTTTCCAGGATCTAGCTTCAACATGAAAATCATAATTAAAAATTTAATGTAGAAAGCACTTTCCCATCCATTTTATAAACAATGGCAGCCGCCCAACCACCGTCCAAATGTCCAATACCACCACGCACCACCGCCCAACCACCCCACCCCATCCTCTTCGAAATAATAATAAACCCTAGCATATACGAAGTATATATATTTATTTATATAAAAAGTAAAAACAGGAAATAAATCAATTTCATACATACTGAGTAGCACATAAAATTACCTTAGCTTCCACATACACGTGTTTGACAAAGTTAGCTAGGCCCCTATTTGACTTGCTACACAGGGCGACTAACATATAAATTTCACCATTAATTAATACACCGTACTCACTCCGTCCCATGATATAGTTCATGTTTGTGTTTTTTCACGATTTAAGATTTAGGAGGAGAAAGTGGATGAAATACATTAATACAAGTGAAAAGTAAAATTATAGACAAAAGTTGGAAAATTTGCAAATTGCAGCCATTTAAAGTTCGTATTTTGCAAATTGCAGCCATTTAAAAATAAAATTGCAAATTGCAGCCCATAAGTTCATATAAATTGTAAATTGCAGCCCGATTTAACATTTTCATCAATTTACAAGTTGAAAAATCTTTGATTAAGGTTTTAGGGGTCATTTTAGTCCTTAGGAGTCCAAACTGAGCTCGGAATTAGCAAAAAAATAACGCAAGTATCTCGTTTTGCGTAACAAAAATGTATCGATTTGTGGAAACTGTAAATATGAGACTCTTACGTTATTGTTTTGCTAATTCCGAGCTCAATTCGGGCCCTTAAGGGCTAAAATGACCCCTAAAACCTTAATCGAAGATTTTATTTTCAACATGTAAACCTTAACCTAAGGGCTGCAATTTACAATTTATACGAACTTTTGGGCTGCAATTTGCAAAAAAAAAAATTAAATGGCTGCAATTTGCAAATTTTCCACAAAAGTTAGAGAGAGAATGTGGAAAAAAGTACAAGACATGTGCAAAATCCAAGGATAATGTAGGAAATACAAAAAATAAAGTTATTTAAAAAGTGAGGGTATGATGGTCTTTACATATTATCAAAAAATTGAAACAAAATCAACATTTTGAATTTCCAAAATAGGAAAATAAGAACTATATTATGGGACGGATGAAGTATATGAAAACACATAGTATAAATTAAAAGTCCTAATAACAAATATTATATTACGAAGTATTTAATATATATATATATATATATATATATATATATATATATTTAGGTGATAACATTTGCATTTTTTTTAAATATTAGTATAAACATATACTCAAAGTTAATAAATAAATAGTGTAATATGTTAAAGTGTGTCTATTATTTTGAAATCAAGGTAGTTAATAAGTAGCGTCAGCCAAATGATGTGATTAGTAACTCTTTAACAAATACCTAAGATTGAGACTGTTAAGATGTCTTGCATTCGCCTGATTTTCACTTATTTGACTAGAACTTAATAAAACTTATTAAAACTTATTATACTTGTAACTTAATCTGAAATTAAATAGCACTTATTAATATTATTTTTTTCCTAAACTAAATTCATTTAAACTTATTAAACCTGAAATAAGTGAAAATAACATCAAAAACAATATATCATTAGTGATAATTTTTCTTAAATAAACCTGGTCCACAATAACATTATTGTGGACCAAACTTATCACGTGACTTATTCAGCTGAGTTTACTCTCCTCTCCTCTCCTCTCCTATTTTCTTACATATTAATTGCTCCAAATTACCAAATTTATTCTTTCCTTCATTTTGCCATTTACTCTGACACATTCTCTCTCTTCCCTTCTTCCATTTTCTCTCTCCTCAGCTCGAGTTCTTCAATGGCGAGAACCAGAGGAGGTGGTACATTTCAACGAAAACGCGGCCTTTGTTCTTCTGCTACAAAAGTCGACGAACCACAACCTTCAGGTAATCTTCGTTTATATCTTTTTTTCTGCAATATTTAGTTGATTAATTGTTGTTTTCTTTAACTGAAATTATTTGGATGAATTTTGTATGAATTTTTGTTTGAATTTTGATTCGTAGTGAAGATCTAGGGTTTTGCGAAGCTTGATTGTTATTTCGTTCAATTTTGATTGTTTTTTGTTTTGTGATTCAATTTTATTGATAATGTGTTGTTGTCGATGATTATTTGTGTAAATTTGAACTGGTTATTTGTTGCTTTTCTTTAATTTCAATTATTTGTATGAATTTTTGTTTTAATTTTGTTTTGTGGTGAAGATCTAGGGTTTTGCTATTTTCGATTTTTATTTTCTTTCAATTTTGATTGTTTCCTGTTTTTTCATTCAATTTTATTGTTAATGTGTTGTTCTCGATTAAGATTTGTGTAATTTTGAGCTGATTAATTATTGTTTTTGTTTAATTGAACTATTTACATGAATTTTATTTCATACTGAAGATCTAGTGTTTTGTGAGGTTTGAATGTAATTTTGATAGCAATATGTTTCATGTATGATTTGTTAATTATGCTTTATATAATAATTATAAAAATTGTCAAAGGTTACTATAATATACATTTTGATTTCTTTTGTATACAAATGTTGTCAAAGGCTTGAAGAAGAATACTAGAGCTAAAAAGAAAAAGAATGCTCCTGAACAAGATGTTTCCAGAGAGCTTCATGAGCATTAGGCAAGTGGTTCACCTTCGTCTCGGCAAAAGAGAACTCGTGAAGATGAACCTGAACCTAGTGTTCACGCTACTGCTCTTGTTTGTGTTAAGAGGCAAAGGACAAGAACAAATAAAGCAACAGTTGAAGCTGGTGGTGATGTACCTATGTAAGTAACTTTGTTTACTTTGTAGTGTTCTGAAAAAATTAGATTTAACGTGCATGTTTGTGTGACTTTGCATTATTATTTCTATTTTGCAGATTGCGACCATTTAAAACTAAATGTAGGTCTTTGCAATTGGTTGACTTGATGTCTAACTTTACTGATGCTCAAAAATTTTCTGTGAATGAAATCGGCTTTGGAGGGTTGTTATCATTGAAGTTGAAAAGGAATCCTACTAGTATTTATAGGTGGCTAATTGATTGTTTTGACTATGGTAGCCGCATGTTTTCAATGGACAATAGTAAGGAGTTTGTGGTCACTGAATATGATGTGTATGACGTATTTTGCCTTCCTTTGAACCCTAATAATGTTGAGGAGATAACTCGATATGCTAATAAAAGTAATCCTGACTTTGTTTTCAAACATAATTGGAGGTTGAATTTTGGGTTGGCAGATGAAAATGACCAAATTCCACTTAATTTGTTAGAGGATAGGATACCTACTTTAGATCAAGGTGGTGATGAGTTTAAGCAACTCTTTGTTATGCATGCAATATCCTCTTTTTTGGCTCCTACTTCTAACCGAACTGCTGATCTTAGGATTGCTAAGGCACTTGATGATGTTGGACAAATTAAAAATTTGAATTGGTGTAAATATGTTCTTGAAAAACTGTGTGAAGGTGTTACAAGTTACCAAAAAGGAGAAATTCAAAACTGTTGTGGTTGTATTTTGATGTTGGAGATTATTTACTTTCATAGGTTGAAATTTAGGAATGTTGAATTAAGTACTTCTTTACCCTTAATTCAACATTGGAATGATGAGTTGATTAGGGACAGAATTAAGAAGGAAAAGTTGTCGAAAAGTTTTGGTTCAGGGATTTTGCTCTGTGATGTGTATCCTGTTAGTCGTAAGCTGAATTTTCAGGATGCTCCCGTGGGTACTACAACGGGAAGTGTGGGAAATGTTGAAAATGTTAGGGAGGGTAATGATGTACCTGGTACAATACAGTTTAATCTCCCACCAGGTTCGATGTCAGATCAGGAGATCCATTCATTTGTTATTGATGTAAGGAATAGCTGACTTTTATTCCTTTTTTTCTTTTGAATTATTGGATTTGATTTCAATATTTATACATGATTTTTTTAATCTCTTTGCAGCCTGTTCATGAACAATTTTTGTTCATGAAAAGAGATATGAATGTGATATCTTGTTTTTACAATGACAAGATAAAGCAGATTCTTCTTTCACGCCGTAATGAGATCCACAATGCTCCTGGTATTAATGATTCTCAGGATGATCATTTTTTTTGGATCCTCAAGTTCAATCTGTGATTGATGAGATCTCTGAACTTGCTATTTGGGTGACAAAAATGCCCGAGGTGTTGGATCAAGTTTCTGCATTTGAGCACAACAAGACAAATGAAGGGAGGGAGGAAATTAGGGAGGAAAATAGGGGAACTTTACCTGTGATTGGCTTTGAAAATATTATTACAAATGGAGGGTCCAGGTGTTCTATTTCTTTTAATTGGAAATCTGATGAAAGGCTTATTGTTATTTCACACTTTTTGAAGTCAAATAACAAGGAAATGAAGCTATTGGATCCATTAGTCTTAGAGATTGTTGACTATTGCATTATCAATGATTCTTGTTTGCCTCCTAAGTAAGTAAGCTTTTGTTTGATTACATTGTTTTTCTTTTATTTTTTTATTTATTTATGAAACACTTTTTTAATTCTTATTTTATATTCTTTGACACAGTGAACTATTGGTATGCTTTCATGAAAATCATTTGATTCAAAGGCAAGAGTTCTACACATTAGGAGAGCCTTCTGAAATCATGAGCAGTAGTATTTTGGATTGCTGGGCGTTGCTTCTCAATGAAAATCAGAAATTTGTTAAGGATGGACCTCGAAAATTGTACTTTGGTTCTTCAATTAGTGTGAGTTTTTTTTATTATTTCAATGTTTATACATGTGTTTACTTTTCACTTATTTTTTTATTTGTTTAAATGTTATGAAGGTTACAATAGTAGAAGCTGCCTGCAGTGATGACAATTCACAACTAGTGGACAATGTATATCAAGAATTGGAGGAGTGGATGAAAATAGCTTGCAATAATTTTGATTTGTCAGAAGTGGAGCTGGTAATACTTTCTTTTTTTGATGCTATGATAATATAGTTCCTTTTTTTTATGTTGTAGTTACCTTTATTTAAATGAGAGTGCATATTGTAAAATACTCTTAGAAAGTCTACATTATAAATTGTTTTGGTTTCTACTGGTACTTTTTATACAATTGTTTTGGTAGTTGTATTTTTTTTTGGAGACTTGAAGACGAGATTTAGAACTGAATGCTGGTTAGATTGGTTGTGAGTATCACAGGTATAAGGTAGCGAATTTTATTGACTGACATATTCTGTACAATAATTCATTGTGATGTGTATGGTAAGAGGGGAAAGAAGCTCTGTAATTCTAAAAGACCTTATGGATGGAACTGTTTCTAATCTTGCACTGGCTTTCCCTCCTTTGAGTCCTTTCCTATCTGGTTATATCTTATTTGTAAGGTGAGAAAGGAATCCTTTTGTGTGATCCATTTGTGACACAGCTCTGGAGCCTATTATTTATATTGTCATACCAAATTTTCCGTTTTATTGCTTCATCTGTGAGAGCATTGGATATGTTCTTTGGTTCAACTCTGTTAGGGTTTGGGAGTTATGGGTAGTTTGAAGGGGCTATTCATCATTTTGGTTTTTGTCTACTGATATTTGGGACTTTGGGTAGAGTGTGAGTCTAGGGTCCTCAATGAACAACTAGTGGGTGTACTGCTTTTTCATCTTTCACTTGTGAATTTGCATTCCTTTTCTTGGAATTTTCAAATTTCCAGCTTGACAGCTTTGCTTTGTATCTTTTCTCTGTTTCTTCCGATTCTTGCTTGATTGACAGATTTTTAAATAGTGTAGAGGCTACTTAAAGCCAACAGCTATTTCTGGCAAAATTTATTCCCTGGTCTCTGCCTAGGATGAACTATTAATAATTGAGCTTATGTCAGAAAATAAAGTGATAGGTCATTTTGCCTTTAATGTGCTGGGAAGCATTAGCCAAAGCAATAGTGTAGAGGCTACTTTGTTTTTTTTATTGCTAATTATGATATCTTTGTTGCAGATATTTTTACCTTGTCTAAGTGGCAATCACTATTGCTTATTTGTGGTGAATTTGACTCAAGGAAAAATTCAGTTTATTGATAATCTGAATTATGATGAGAATGGTCGTAACTTCTTGAAAAAGTTATCTAGTCTCTTGGTATTACTTTCTCACTCTTCCATATTTTCACTATTTTCTTGTCTAAAGGTTTTTACAGTGAGTTTTAGTAATTAGGATTAGAACAAATGTGACTGTGATCTGATTATATGATTTTTTGGTAGTGTGATATGATTAGTACCTTCTTTGATCAAAGACTTACTCAATCTGGAGCTATGGTTGACTATGCTTTGGAGTTTCCTACTTTGAATTGGAGATCTGGCAAAGATAATTCAGATTCTAGTGTTTATACTATAATGAGTATGCTTTTATTCAATGGAGCTGATGAGTTTAAATGTGAAATTTTAAAAACAGTTATGATTCTATTCTTTTTAACTTATTTCTTTTATTTCTTTTAATTAATATCACAATATCTTATATTGATTATATACTTTTTTAGGCTTCAAATAGGAAGATTCTCCGGGTTCAAATTGCTGCATCTTTACTGTTTTATCTGATATGAATGAAGCTAGATCAAATGTAATTGGTAAGGTGGCTGAATTCAAACCTGATAGGCAACGCCTTTCAAAAAAGGTTGAAGAAAGAAGGAAGAAAGAGATTGAGCAGAGGAAGAATAAGAAGAAGCAGACTGTAGACAAGAAGAAGAAAGGAAAGGCTTAAGATATCATAATATTCTGAAACTAAGTAAGGAAAGGCTTAACATTGTGAAACTGATTTTTAAACATAGTTGTTATCATAATTTTCTGAAACTAAGCAAAGTACTTTGAAGAATGTATAGCTAATTAGTATTCATTCAACTTTTGTGTAGGTTATTGAATGAAGAATGGAAAAATATTCATTTTGTGTAAACAAGCTTTTGCCAATATATTATGAAAATGCTATATTGTTTGTTTAATTCAATTATTAAAGATCTCTGTTATCTTATGTCACTATATGTTAAAATAAAGTCACTATATTATTTATAAGGTCCTTGTTTGGTTCAAAAAGGTCACATTTACCATAGGTCACTATATGTTAAAATAAAGTCACTATATTATTTATAAGGTCTTTAGTTGGTTTAAAATGTCACTTCATTACCATAGGTCACTATATGTTAAAATAAAGTCACTATATTATTTACAAGGTCTTTGTTTGGTAAAAAAAGGCTACTTCCTTTTCAATATTTTATAGTGTCAAAAGTATAAGGACTATGTTTTAAATTAATGGTAATTATCATAGGTCACTATATGTTAAAATAAAGTCACTATTTTATTCATAAGGTTACTATTCTAAATATAAAGGTAACTAAGTCAAAATTATGGACTATGTTAACTAATGGTAATAAACTAACAATATAAGGGTATTATATAAAGATTACTATATTAAAATAAAGATCACTATATTGTAAAAAAAGATTACTATTCCAAGAAGTATATATCTCAAAATTAAAGGTTACTATGTTAATCATAAAAGATACTATATCATAATAATCAGTATTTAAGATTTAAGCATTTCAATTTCTTGATTTGTTATCTGTTGATCACAGGAAACATTGAAACAGCTTTAACAACTAAAAGAAGCCTTCTGTGTAGGACAACAAACTACCAATTAACAACAAGTTTAGAGAAAAAAGGTTTGTGTATAAGGTATTACAGTACTCATGTGCTTTATTCCTTGTTTCTTTGAAAAGCAATAAGTACAATTAAGATCAAATCAAAAGACATAATACTACAACAAAGGACACTATGTCAATCATAAAAGACACTATATCATAAAAAAAGACACTATATCTTAAAAAAAAAAAAAAGAAACTATATAAGTATTTAAAAGATATAAAGTTTCCAAGAATGAAATTACAAATAAAAGGTAACCATGTAACAATTCAAGTTACTATGATAAAAAATAATAATATTTGGTGTCTTAAAACTATCAGAGCATATACTTATTATTAATATTTGGTGTTTTGGCACCAAATTCTCTATGTTTCCTCCTCTTCCCCTTTTTCATGTAGTCATAGCTTCCTGGAATCCTTTTATTTGATTGGCCTCCTTTAGTTTTTGCACGAGCTGGGTCTAGTACTTGAACCACATTAGACGAAGTTGCTTCTGAATTCTCTTCTACACCTGTAGTGTTCTCAGAATGGTAGTCAGTTGACTTCATAGCAGAAATAATCTCATCAATTGCACTTGAATCTTTTGCATAGCTTTCTTCTAACACTTTCCTTGCTTTTTCAAACTTGTGGCTCTTAAGATTAAACTATAATACTTCCTCACCATGTGTAGCCGCCAGGGTGTGAAGTTGTTTAATGTCCCCTTCTTCCTTTGCTCTGCCTCAATACTCTCCCAAACTTTATCCTTAGCCACTTTAGTCCACCTGATAGATATGTATTGCTCTGGGATTTTTTCAACAGAATACATGTGTAAGATTCTAAGGCTATGGAAGCATAACCAACCTGACTCTTCAAAATTCTTGCATGGACATTGAATTGTTTGGTTAACAGGATCATAATTTACTGCTTGAGTTGTGCCATCTCTGCCTTCAAGGTACACTTGGTAAACCATTTTGTCTCCATTAATGAATAGCAGTTTAGTTTGAGATCCAATGGCTAGGTTGAATTCTTCTTCAAAGTCCCTGAATAATGTATGTGTATAAACCTCAGCAGCATGTTTTAGTAAGGCAGACATTGGATAGCTTGAAGTAGGAATTGATTTTATGCTATTGAACTCATAAAAATCCTCATTCCTTCTCCAAGTCTTCACTGTCTTCTGAAATATGTTGTAGAATTCTGTCAAACTTGTTTTCTTGTTTGCTTTGAATCCCACTGCATGATTTGTGCTCTCACTTCTCTGTGATGACAAGATTCCCGCGGAGAAAAAGTCCTTACTTAGAGCTGTTGACCACTTGTGCTTCAGTGAGTATAACCTTTTGAACCAACTATTGTTTTTCAGTTTGTACTTTGTCATCATTGAATCCCAACATACTTCAAACTGAGCTTCATTAATACAACCACTCAAGCATTTCATGAAAGCAGCTTTGAATGTATCATCACTCTTCAAAACTCCAAATCTTGTTACAGCATTTTGAATCAAGTGCCATAGACATAATCTATGTCTAGTATTTGGAAATACCTGCACATTTTTATACAGTTACTATAGTTTCAAAATTGGTTATTGCATTTAAAATATAGGTAACTATATAATTTTAGTACAAACATATTTAGATGTAGTGGTATTCAAAAAGTTCCTTCAAAATTTGAAATTACCTTTGGTTGTTGCTGCCATGGCTGCAATTGCCTTTTTGAAGGTCTCAAATAACCACACAAATGAATCTGTGGTCTCATCACCAATAAAAGAACAAGCAAACATAGTGTTCTTCCAGTGATTGTTTATTCCTACAAAGGGTGCACAGATGAGGTTGTAACGATTAGTCCTATATGTGGTGTCAAATACAGTGACATCCCCATATATTTTATAATCTTCAAGCATCATGGAATCCCTCCAAAACAAGTTCCAAACCCTTCCATCTGAATCCACCTTACTCTGAAAAAGAAGTTAGGGTCCTCAGAATAAGCTTCCTGTAGTTTGTCACAAACTACTTGAGAATCTCCTCCTTCAATGGCCTTTATTTTCAGTTTATAACAATAATTCATGTGGTCTTTCACTGTATGACCAATAGCATCTTCTCCACCAGCTTCATTTGACATGTAATTAAAGGATTCCATAGGTCTTAGTCTAGATTCTTGCATGGCCTCAATTACTTGCCCTTTAATTCTAGTCATTGCACGCTCTGAACGGTGGAAATGGTTCCATTGTGGTCTAGTGAGTGGATGATTGTGCACCAACACATGCTGAACTATCTCAAATTGCCCTTCCTCATTCAATTTTGCTATTATCAAAGCATTACAGTTTGTCCTTGTTATTGGAACCCTCCTACTTTGTCTTGTTTTTTTTTAACTGAAGAACTTTCCTCTGTCAAGAGTTCTTCTGCAATTTTTTCCTTTTTTTTACTAGAATTTCTTAATCCTGCTGCAGAACATACAAAGAACTTTTTGGTGATGATATCTTTAGTTCCAATTTTGCTTGTTTGTTTTGCTTTTCTAACACTAAAACCAACTGCAGCAGCATGTTGACAATACAATTCATGTATTTTCGCAAGTGTTGCTCGAGTTTCTCCTACTAACCAACCACTAATCTCATCGTTATTACTTGCACCTGTTTTTATAAAAAATAGATCACTATACTATCACTAAAGGCAACTATGTTACTTAAAAGTGGCTTTGCATGTCAGAAAAGCTTTAACAAGCATCATATAAGTACAATGTATTTATTTTTAAAAATAGATTACTATACTATTACTAAAGGCAACTATATTACTTAAAAGTTGCTTAATTATGCATAATCGCTTAATTTTCAATCAACATCAATTACACTTAATCGCTTAACTTTCACAATTACGCATAACTGCTTAATTCACAATTACGCATAATTCAATAAACATAAATTACGCATAATTACTTAATTTTCAATCAACATAAATATGCATAATCGCTTAATTCACAATTGCATAATATAATCGCCTAATTCAAATTATCAAATTAAAACCTAAATGTCTAATTTAATCTTCAAATCAAACAATTGATTGCATAATCGTTTAATTCACATTATCGAATTCTAATATGAATTGCATATAAATATATCGTATAATACCTTGAGGTTTCATTAGAGATTGATTTTCGTCATGAACTTCATTATCATCCTCAGCTTCAATAATAGCTTGTTCTTCATCTTCAACAGCTTCATTCAGATCGAAATTGATGACATTAATATCGAAGTTTTCTATAGTGTCCTGTATACTTCGATTTAGATCCATTTCAATTGATTGTATAGAAGAATTCTCCATGAAATTTGAAGAAATTGATTGATTAAGTAGAAAATAAAACCTAGAATTGCGTACAATTAGAAGGAGAGAGATGAAAATTCGAGCTCTATTTTAGTTGTTAATGGCGTCGAACTGGAAGGAAATTAGTAGGTTGTGGCAGAAGAAATGGCTTGTGAAATAAGTTAGTGGACTGGGCTGTGAAATAAGTTAGTAGGAGATGGGCTGTTCAGTGGGTTGTGGCACGTGAGACCCTAAGGTCCACAATAAATTTATTGTGGACCAGGTCCACCCAAGAATTTTTGCATTAGTGAATGTTGATGTTGGTAAAAGTAAAAAAAAAACACCATAACTGAAAAACTTGAATGTTGTTGAAAGTTGATAAAGTTAGTTTGAAAGGTGGTTGGTGGTTAAATGTCGACAATTAGACTAGGAAAATATTCCTTAATATACGCAAACTCTCTTATCCTAAACACTAGATCTTCAAACATATTACGTATCAATTGGGTACAAGATGTTGATTCTTCACAAATTAAAGTCAATCAAAATTAATTAATTTGATGAATTTTAACTTTGAATAGTCATGACTTCTTATTTATATAATTTATATCCAAGTTGAAATATACAAGTACAAGTTATAAGATTAAGGACTACCTTGACGTACAACTAATGGCTCTCATTAATCGTAGAAATGTCATAAAAACCTTCCTAATTATATCATTTGTAGGCTAATACTAACCCTTTCAAAGCAAATAATCAAATTAGTCAGAGCAGTGCACCTAATAATATTCTAGAATCATGAGTTTGGTAGGATGAAATAAATGTAATGTGAGGGTCCATATATATTTGGCTAGGCTAATTTATGTACGTGCACAACGTGCTCTATCTTTTTCAGCATTTAGTAGTGTTCAACTGCTCATTTAGAAAGCTAATTTTCCTACTTCATTCCGAGTAATATTAACCTTACAACTCTTGCTGGAGTTGCATCTCCATAAGCCAATTTGGTAGCTAAGTACTCAGTTAATTTTAGGGAAAAAAAAAAAGATCATGATAAGCTCACGCGCATTTTAATAAGTTTATGATTCGAGGTTAAGTTATCAACGAAACTTATTCTTAATACCCCTTGGTTTAAAATAAATACCCCAATTATGTATGTTTTATTATAGATGCCTAGCTAGTCATATTAAGGTTCTATTTGACTGGTTCATCTGAATAATTCTATTTTACATGAATTTATTTTATTTTTACTAGACTATTTATCTTTATTTGTATTTTTTAATTTTTGAAGTTATTTTTTCAAATATTTAATTTATTTAAACTTATGTTATATGAACATATTTTATAAGAAATTATATTTACATAACTTTTTTATTGAAATAATCTAAACTTATCAATAGAAGAAAGTGAGGGTACTAAGGACATGTTCTCTTCAGCTTAATTTCAGTTCAATTCAGTTCAGTTCCTAATTAATTTTCTTTTCTCATTATTTCAGCTCTATTCAGTCAGTTCAATTCAGTTCAACTCCAATCATCAATTCAATTAAGTTTAGTTCCGTTGTTTTCAATAAATCAAACAAGCCCTAAGACCTTGAATTTCTTTAATTTTAATTTACATGTTAATTTTCTGATCAGCTAGATAATTATACGAATTATTAAGTTTTTATTAGGTGGCTTGGATTCAAATGAATATATAGCATGCATATTGACATGCTAAGAATTCACAATCTTATAGTGCACATAGTTGCGATTGTATATCTCTACTTTACACTCATCCATCACTCACTACGTACAAATGGCTTATGATGATCTATAATAGGATGCTAGAATCCCAACGTTTATTAGAGGCTCAACTCTTGACTAATGTAATTGACCTTTGGATAATTTGAAGACACAAACTAAAAGTTTTAATATACATTTTTATTCTTAACTTCTTGTTATAATCAATCTAGACAATCAAAAATGCAGTCATAGTCACCTAGTCTTACATTGTATAATGATTCCTTCAATTCATGCAAAGTTTATCCAAGAAATTAAAATTAGTGTATAATTATTAATTAATTACGTAGTGCTCTCATGCTTTGTCATGTAAGTTAGCCAAAAGTTTAGCAAAGAGACTTTTTTAAGTAACTTTATCTTCTTAAATTAAAGAAAAGTATTAGAATTACTAAGTATTACATCATATGTTAATTTTGCACCCACAAAAGAAACGAAAAGAATTAGACAGCAACCAAACAACTTGGGACTTTTCTAATTACTTAACGTATATATTCATCTTAGCCAAATTGTTGACGATGGTGCACTTTTCCACCTAACATAATTAACATTAAATTAAGCTTACTAATTGTAATTATCTATTGTTAATGATGCACTTTTCCACCATCACATTACACTAGGCTACTATAATATGTAGAGTGATGAGCAATGTTTAGGTATCTTATCCAAAACTATACTTCTTATTGGAGATTTGATATTCCAAATTCACTATTCCAATATTAGATTCCATTAATCTTATGTTAGTGGATCTTCATATACTCTTAGATATATATTTGTTAATTTTGGAATTGACTGCATTATGCAAAGAGTACTCAAACTTTATACATTTTGTTTAAAACAGGATGATTCATTATTTTTATTTTTTATTTTTAATGAGCTTATTTTAATTCAATTATTCAAACGTGAAATTATTTGAGCTTATTAGACCTTATTAAAGTTTTTTTTTCGTCTTATTACAGAACTTAGATAATTATTATTAGCTTATAAGCTTTTAGCTTGGTATTATTATTAGCTTATAAAACTTATTTTCTTAAAATAAGTGAAAATAATAAGGTGAATTGATAATAATTTCAGTGATCGTTAACCAAACAAGATGTACTCAAAGTTGTTGTCAAATCTATAATACTCTATGATTCATATTACTACGCCACATGGCATTTGCCACTTGACTACATATATTACACAATTAATGGTTACTTGCTAACCTACAAGTTTATTTTAATTAAAGTAGCATCTTAGCATATATACAAATATAATATTTCATGTGATATATATACTATGATATGCAATATATGAATTGAACTAATAATGCTACAAATTCTGCAATTCCAGCAACATCATGATATTGGTGTTCCTTGTAAAAGATCATAGGGTCCCATGCCAACTAAATATAAATATATTCGGCAAAAAAGTGGGCAAAATATACTCCAAATTCTTTTGGCTAATAAGAAAAGGGGCCAATTTTGGTTAAGAATGTTTTCTTGTTCCTTCATAACTTGGCCTTACCACTAAAGCTAGGGTTGTATATTATTGTATTATCAATGGATTTGCAAAATGGATTGTGTCTAGGAAAGACCTCAACAGTACAATAATGGTTTGGGCTTCCACTATGCACATGCCTAAATGTCTTAAAACTTAACAAGCATCATCTAAAAATCTTATATTGTCTTGTTTATTTGTTACATATTAATTATAAATCTTACTATATACTTGTATTTAATATTTGATAATCCGTAATAAGAATTGAAATTGTAACTTGAGATCAACTAGTTGGAGTATTAGCTTGTCTAAAAATCTTATATTGTGATAGATACTCAAATTTTAACTTATTTTCTTTGCATTATTGCTTTTGTAATCGGCTTTTTCACCAAAACATACTGATATTTTAAAAGACGTAGAGATTGTTGATGTACTAAGACTTAAGTTACCCGAGTTCACCTGTAATACATACGATATAATCTGAGTAATTCAAATTGGATAAATTTAAAATAATAGTGACATAGTGTATGTAGAGAGATAATTTAAAACCTTTTGCTCAAATTTATGATCTGATTTATATTTATTTATTTCTATAATGAAATATATGAAAATTGTTCCTCACTTCTTATTGCTTGGTTGCACACTTGCACTATAGTATTACTCCATAGTATATATTATAGCTACAAAAGAAATTTGGTAGCACTAAATAAATTGCAACCGCAAAAAAATTAAAAATTAAAAGAAACAACATCCAAACGACTAGACACTTTCTTACCAATTACTTAATTAATTATAGAGAAGTTGCTATTACTATATTGCGGATTCTAATGCATCCGTAGCTCGATCTTAACTGAAAGGTCGAAGATGCTACACTTTTCAAACATGACATTAAACTATCGAAAGAAATAGGAAAAGTATTAGTAAATTATTGACAATGCTTTGCACTTTCCACCAAAACAAATAAAAAGCAAACTAAAATAGGAATTGATTAAACAAATAGTAAAAAATAAAATAAATACTTCGTATATATAATACATATAAAAATAATATGGATCGCGGCGGATCGTCATGGGTCGAATCTAATACTCCGTAGATGCTTGTGTCAAAAATATATAGATTCAGTCCTTATAAAGTATCAATGGACCACTTGCAACTATTCTACGTATTGATCTGAAGTCATATACTCGTACAACATATTTCTTTTTTTTTTTAAATTGCAATACTTCTCTTTTTATGCTTGTCGATGCATAATTTTATTCGTTAATATCTTTAATTATCAATATGTAAAAAATATAATATTAAAATAGTATAAATCGAGACGAACCTAACAAGATTTTACGTAACTATATTTTTTATTTACTTAAGTATAAATCATCAAAACTAATCAAAGTAAAACACATAAATAGTGTAACAGTCAAACTGCTGCAACTTTATAAAAATCGGAGAAAGTTATCAATAACGACAACATAAGAATATAAGACTCAAATGCCAACAGTTCTTATAAAATGAATTGAGGTCAATATTGCTATAGAGATGGCAACAAGTTTAATTTGTTTTAGTACGGAGTACTAGTTTGTAATTCTTCTTCTAGTACTAGTTTGTAATCTTTTTTTAACCTTTGTCGGAAAAAAAAAAGTCAAATTGATTTGTTTTTATTACAGTCTACACATATTATGTACACTAAAAAAAAGGATGGAAGAATTTTATAAACAAACTATATTAAAAAAAAAAAAAAAAGAAGCAAAACTTAATGATGAATATATATATAGTGAATAAAATCATCGAATGATAAAAATTAAAATAAAATAATAACAAGGGTTGTAGTTAGATGAGATGATAAGTGGAATTTGATACGGAGTAAGATTGGATGGAAAGACAAAGATCTAAGTTATGTCGAACAAAAAATAAAACTTTTTAATTTATATTATACTTCGTATCACTTTATTAGTTTGTCTTGAATTTTACGTAGCACTCAAAACTTTATGTAACTAATTATAAGCTAGCGATATGATCATCTAATCATCTATTATGTATGTCGGCATGTTTATAGATTTTTTTAGAAAAGAGGATCAAAGATTCAAAGATCTGATCTTAATATAAATCTAATCTTGTAAATCATCAAACAGTATCGTACTATTCCATACTTGTTTGCATTGGGAGCTTGGGACAGAATCCATAAACATGTTAAGATACATTATAAACAAATTCTAACATACAAAAAACACATAATACATTAAATAATATTATTATGAAGATACTATCAATAAAGATAATAACAACAAGATACTAAATAACATGTTATAAATATCTTTGGAAATCACAAAAGTGTTTTGGGCAGAAATATCTTAAAACATGAAGGTGTAACGTGGCAATCTTGTATCTACGGGTACTTGCTTGATACGTATGGTTTAGTGTAAGCTGTATACTGTATAAATAATGTGTTTTTATGGAAAAAGTTAGAATAGAAGAGAAAAAAGTGTTTAAACTTTAATTTAATTTTGTAGTCGGCAGTTAGTTGTTCACACAATTACACATGAATCAAGTTCATCAATACTATAAACAACTAAAAGGTTCAATATGACATATATTATTACTACAATTAAAATCTACGTAGAAATGTAGAATATAAGTAGTATTTATTTATGGTATGCCAAAAATTTCACACTTTGTTAGAAGGCTTTTTAAGTCAATTAAATAAATAAACTAACCTTAATCTATCTATACTAGTCTATATCTATACTAGTCTATATATACTAGTATTTAAAAACAAAAACCATCAACCCTATAATGCCACATGTACATTTCATTTTTTTTTTCTCCAATGCCACATGTCACCTTAAATTTAATTCAATACATATATGAATGATTAAATGTTGTTTGGTTCACTTTCCTCCAATTTAATTTCTACTACAATTACATTCAATTTTCACCTCTTCTTCTCCTCTATAAACTATTCATTTGCCAATATAAATATATTAAAAAATAATTATTTATATAGTATAACTATAACTAAACCGTGTGTTGCATGGGCCAGAAGGCTAGTTGGATTCGAATAATTTATACCAATGCTTAGAATGACCAAATTCTTTTCCGGGGCCTAGCCCCTCGTGTGCAAAAAAAAAAAAAAAAAAAAAAAAGTGTAAAATGACCAATTATTAAACTTATGTTAAACTAATGAAGAGGGTGATGTATGTGGTTAAAGGGTTTATCTTTATATTGCCAAGTTAAGAAAAAAATTCGTGTGTATTTTGGTTAGTCTTGTTTTTTAAGTGTTACAATTCTTACAAAAATACTATAATAGCTTTTCTTTTAATATTTTAACTATGAATTACATTAAATTGAAATATTAAATCATGATATGATACGTACAATCAAGATAATGCTTTTCTATATTATTGTGATCGAATTTGTGATTGATAAATGCAATAACAATTGGATGTACGAAAATTTACTGCCGGTGAAATATGGCGGATGTTTGTGGAGGACCTGTGATGATTGAAAAGGACGATATGGAAGATGAGAAAAGATATTTCCAAGACGAATTATTATTATTATTATTATTATTATTATTATTATTATTATTATATATATTATATATAATTTTATTTTTTTTTGGTTCTAAGGAAATTAGAATGAATCAATTGATTTGATCCATTCATCCATATGATGTGTATCATTATTAGTAAAGAAAATTTGTTACTCCTAGTAATTAATTTAAGGAAAGCTTGCAAACATTTTGAATATTACTATTACTACCTCCAATTGTTTTTTTTTTTTTAGTTGCAACTTTAAAATATTTTATATCTTGTAAATAATACCCCAAAGTTGTAACTAAAAAAAATCAGAGGTGGTATTAATATTAATCCTACATGGCAAAAGGTGCAAAATTTAGTTAGTATCTTAATTACTAGAGTAAATATTAAAAATTTGTAGTCACATAATATATTTAATTAAAATTTACTAATAATTATTATTAGCAATACTTTTTGATATAAATAAAGTTAAAATATATGAGTTAAAAAAAAATTATTATACTACATCCGTTTCAAATTACATGCAACAATTGAATTTTTTATATTACTCAAAGAGTCAAATGTTGCACATCATAATGTGAAATGAAGATAGTATAATATTTAAAATTTCCTCATTTTTTTAATCACAAAAAAAAATAAAATAATTTACATTATTTACACGCACACTCCTTTAATAATCTTTTGTGATTTATACGTTTAGAAAAAAAATATAATCATGTTCATGTGAGATCTTCTTATATTGGTCTCGATAAACACTTAATTAATACCCAACTAAAAGTGAATGGATAAAACATATTTTAAGGTAAAGAGTATACACTCTAACTTTTGTAATTTATAGTAATGATAAAACATAATCATGTGCCTAGAAATCTTGTTCAATTCAAATTTGTTAAAGAAGCGTGTCAACTAAAAACACCCGAAAGATGTAATGCACTTTCATAGTTTCATCTTCACAATACTCATATTAGGGATTGTTCTCTTCCGTTGAAATTCAGCTCAGTTCAGTTCAGTTCAGCTCAGTTCAGTTCAGCTCAGTTCAGTTCAACTCAGCTCTTAATTTACGTCTAATGATATTGCTAATGATATAAAGCCAAATTTCATTCTTTTAAACTCTTATTACAACGACGACAACAACAACAACAATAATAATAATGGTAATAATAATAATAATATTAATAATAATAATAATAATATTAACAGTAATAACAACAATAATAATAATAATAATCAATAAATAATAATAATAATAATAATAACAATAATAATTGAAATAATAATACTAATAATAATAATCAATAAATAATAATAATAATAATAATCATCAATAAATAATAATAATAATAATAATAATAATCAATAAATAATAATAATAATAATCAAAATTAATAATCAAAATTATTTATAATAATAATAATAATAATATTATTATTATTATTATTATTATTATTATGTACATTTGTATATACACATATGTATAGTAATAAATAATCAAAGATCACTAATCCGTAGTTAGAAATCACTAATTAATAAGTTCAGTTCAGCTGAGTTCAGTCAATCGGAACATGCCCTTATTTATCCACCAATCCTATCCTCTATAATTATTCTATTAGTTGAATGATAGATAATAATTTGAGAAACATTGAATGACATAAATTTAAGTTATGATTTTTGCTTGACATTATAAGTAGTTGCCACGTGTAATTACTATTTGAGAGGTTTATCCAAAACAGAAAATGTATGTGGCTGTCCATGTGTAAAAGGATTAGCTTGAAATTGACACGTAGGATGGGCTTTTTGCTTTTGGGCGTTTCATTAGCCCAAGAGCCGGATTTTCCCCCCTTCTTCAGTCTTCAACGTTGCTAAAAAGAAAAATATCTGACCCTTCAAAAAAAAAAAAAGAAAAAAAAAATTATGCTTTTTCCACGTCAATCTCCTAAGTAAAAAAATATCCTAGGTTTAGACATGTCATAAATCAATCATAAGAGTTCCATATTTGGTTGTCCACCCACATTTATTATTCATTGCTTTCTTGATTAGGTTTTGTAAGATTTGCATAGTTAATAAAAACACGAAAATTTCATTTGGTTGAACATAATAAGGGTATGTTCATATTTATTGAACTGAACTGATTGAAGTTGAGCTGAAATGAACTGAAATAAAATAAATATTTTATGAGAGAAGAAAATTAGGAGTTAAATTGAACTGAAATTAAGATGAAGTGAACAAACCATAAGTTCTACTACTAATAATATGGATTTATGAGAAATCCACATAACTTAGGTAGTTCCATCATTTTTAGTAAGAAAAACATCTTAAAAGTTGGTGAATAAAACACTTACATGCAAATACGTTTTGTATATGTTTACTTCTAGAAAAATCCATTTCCATTTATAAGTTAATCAAACAAGTACTCTACAATGTTGAACATTGTCTAATCAAGCCAATTTAGGTCTAAAGGTAGCAGCTTGAACTTATAATATCTTGCTTTATTATACTTCCTCCATTTTTTATTACTTGACCCGTTTTGACTTTTATACTATTCACTATCCCTCTTTTGACCATATTTTGTGAATAATATGTAAGGAAAAATATATTCATGTATGATCTTTTTGGATTCGTCTCAATAAGTACTATCATAATATATAACTTTTATAATTTTTACTTATAGAGAATTTAAGTTATTGATCGTTAAAGTTTTGTATTGACAAGTGTGATAAAATAAACAGGTCAAGTAAAAAAAAACGGAGGAAGTATATGATTGTTTTGAAAGGGGTTAAAGATAAGACTTCTTTGCAGGCCATATATCAATCTATCTACCGTATTCATATACAACCTAGAATTGACAATTTAAAAAAGTCAATTGTAAGTTATCATAGGAATATAATAACATAAGCAAGAATCATTCTATTAATTTTTATATCAAAAATTGATCTCATGGCTTTAAAATATAATAACCGTATTCTATTATTATTATTATTATTATTATTATTATTATTATTATTATTTTATTTATTATTTGCATCAGTTTGATCGACACATTTGCCGAGACGTAATTTTGACCATTAATATCTTTAACTATTAACTAGTAAAAATTATAACAAAATTATATTATGAAACTAGACATTATGACGAATATAATGATATATTATATTATATAATAACAATTATTTATTTTGTAAAGGTGAAAAAATTATGTCAAGCATGTGAATAATACAAAAATCAAAGTGATACATTAAAAAAAAAAAAACACGAAGGGGAGTACTATTTTGTATTGTAAATAATAAGCCTAAAAACGAAGGTATACTTTTTAGTTTTAATGTGCTGCCAATCCTGCCATGATTGTGAAGACTTTGTCCAAGTCTTATGCTCAAGAGTCAAGAATATGAATCATTAAAACTTTAAAAGAATTTTCTGAAGTTGATGTAAATAACATGTAATGCAGTACGTAAGTTAGTTAAAAAAAATTTAAATAAATTAAAAAAGAAAAAAGGCTGTAAAATTTTCTACTATGTATAATTTGATCTGTTCGATTCATGCACGCAGTTGTTTTAAAAGTTGGCACTAAGAATTATTGTTGGTTTATGTTTTCTAATAAATTTTCACTCATACATCTTTAATCTATCACATGCATCGATGCATCATTGCATCCTAAAAATGGGCCTAGCTAAACAACCAAAATAAGGAGGGGTTGATTTAATTCCGCTATATTGATAAAGAAAAAAAAAAAGTTTCATACAAAACTAAGGGCCTGTTCTCTTCCGTTGAAATTCAGTTTAGTTCAGTTCAGTTCAGCTCTTAATTTACGTCTAATGATATCGCTAATGATATAAAGCCAAATTTCATTCTTTTAACCTCTTATTACAACAACGACGACGACAACAACAACAACAACAACAACAACAATAATAATAATATTAACAACAACAACAACAATAATAATAATAATAATAATAATAATAATAATAATCAATAAGTAATAAATAATAATAATAATAATCATCAATAAATAATAATAATAATAATAATTGAAATAATAATACTAATAATAATAATAATCAATAAATAATAATAATAACAATAACAATAACAATAATAATAATCAATAAATAATAATAATAATAATAATAATCAATAATTAATAATAATAATAATAATATTAATAATAATATGTACATTTGTATATACACATATGTATAGTAATAAATAATCAATAAATAATCAAAGATCACTAATCCGTAGTTAAAAATCACTAATTAATAAGTTCAGTTCAGTTCAGACAATCGGAACAGGCCCTAATTAGCGATTATGGGAGGAATTCTTCTACCTTACAAAATGATCCGGTGGGACTACAATGAGTATCAACGAATTAACGCATTGACCCACTTTAATTGTTATAAGAGTAACTGAGTAATAGAATAAAGTAAATTTTATCACATTGGTTTTAATTAAGTTAAATACACTTTGAGTTTTATCTTTTCAACTCATAAGCTTTATTTGACCCTAAATTCACAAGTATAACTTTGATCGTTATGTACGTATAGAAAAGAAATGTTACTCCGTATTATAGAGTGTAAAAGTTATCTTAGATTTATTTCAAATTTTCAATGTATATTTTCAGTAAATTATTAATTTCCATACTTTATACATCCCTTGTTTTTAAAATTGATGCATCATCATAGAAAAATGGCACAAATTATTGCAAATGATGATTAGGGTTTTTAGTTCTAAAATATGTGCGGGTGGAGTGAGACATAATTAATAATGACCAAATTTACGAATATATACTCCCCGTTCTTTTGTTAAAGTCCCATTTCGACATTTTTAACATTTATTACTCATAATGTAAAGAAATGAAACTCTAATAAAAAGACGGAGAGAATATTAATCAAAATGTTAAATTTAATTGGTAATAAAGATAATATCAAGCTAAAGAAGCTACGTATTTCATATCCTGTCGACTCATTTTTTACCAATAAGACCCTATTACATCATATTGTTAAATGCTGTTAAAACAACTAATGCTGTTATTAATAATGACAACTCAAAAAACCGGTAACATATCATACGGAGTAATTAATTCCAATAAAAAAGGACCCATTTAAATTTCATTTTCCCTACAAAAAAAATAAACAAAAAAAAAAGAAGAAGAAATATAAGCAGATAAGTTGTTCAAAAAACTTATAAAAAAAATATATAAGCAGATAAGCCCTCCCCTAGCTGTGCCACGTCTACCCATCTCAACTCTCTCATTTTCCTGCTAGTCATCGTAAACACCACGCGCTAAATCAGACGCGTGTAAACACAATCAAATTTCCTCCCATTTTTTCTCTCTTAACTCTCTATATAAGTCCACTTCACATCTCCTCTTTCGCTTCAACAACGTCCATGATATTCTTTCAATCACAATTACCACCAAAACAAAAAATCAACCAAAAAACCAACACTAAAACATCATGTGTCCTACCAATTTCGCCGACGAATTCGCCGATAAATCTCTCGAAGCTTCTCTTTTCGCCGGGAAACTCGCCGGAAACCTCCCGCAACCTGACCTCAATGTTGTTACCTCCGCCGGCGTTCGCATTCCTGCTCATTCTCACATTCTGGTAATCATTTTCTCCGGTTTTGTAATTTTTTACTATGCCGTTGAAACAAGAAGAACTTTTAGAGACGAATTTTTTTTTTTTTTTTTGAAATTGAGTATTGATTTGAATTGGAATATGATTTTTAAAAGGCAATGGCGTCGCCGGTAGTTGAGAATATGGTGGAAAAGCCGAAGATGAATCGGAAAACAGGGGAGAAAGCGATTCCGATTCTTGGAGTTCCTTGTGACGCCGTCTCCGCCTTTGTCCGATTCCTTTACACTTACCGGTAATTTTTCTTTCCTTATTTGTTTATTTTTAGATATTATTAACGCGTTATTAAGAGATTTTAGTATTATTGATGATAAAGGACTATAAACTTTGTTGGAATATTGGTTAATTTGCCATGTATAATTGACAAATATCTTGATTTACCGTTTTTTTTAGGTAGGAAATTCCGAAATAATTACTCGCACCATTTTTTTTTTAAAAATAAATTACCGTACTACTTTTGTAATTTAAAATGTATTCTCTCTATCCCTTTTGTTAAATTTTTATTTCTAGTGTTTATTCTTCAAATAATAAATAGAAATAGGAATCTAATTAAGGGATTTAGGATTGCAGAATTAGTTACAATTATCGGAAAAATTAATCGGTGATCGGAAGAGTAACTATATTAGTCCATATTTCGACATGAGACAACATTTTCGTACATATTGATAGTGTTGCATACTTGCATTTATACACGGTTTTAGATTTTTAATTGTTGTCCTCGTCAAGAAAAAAAAAAAAAAAGAAAAAAAAAAAAAGGATTTTAATTGTTGTAATTTTAGGAACAAATGGTCAAAAAGATGCGATGATGTTGAATCCTGTTTTCCTTTTGGCTCGTGGCTTGACTTTTCTTGCTAGAAATTAGGAAACATTTGACGAATTCTTAATTTTTTTTTTTTTTAGAGGACTAGTGTTATTACACAATGAATGACGAAATCTACTACGTATATGTTAAGCAATAAGCATAATACTATTCATGTAGTTGATTAGTATGCCTGATTTTATATTTATGCTCTGTTATTATTGTCAATCCCTGTAATTTTTGCTGATTTACTACGTATTTTTGTTTTAGTGAAATCTTCATACAGAGTATTGAATTTTTTGTTGAATACAATTGATTATTAAGGATTAATGTTTAGCTAATTAATTCTGATTTTAATGACCAAATTAAATGATGTTTCAATCATAGTGTGTTAGGATTTAATTTTGATGTATAATAAAGATTGGAATCATTTTGTGAGAAAAAAAAAAATCAAAGTAAAAAGAACCAAAAAAATCTGATGGAGTAAAAAAATAAAAATAAAATTGAATTCCTTAGTAGAATTTGCTGATTAACTTTAGTATTGAATTCATGACAATTAGACACGTTGGTGTGTTTTGTATTAAAAAAAAAAAAAACAAAAAACAAAAAACAAAAAAAAAAAAAAATACAATTTTGCAATGAGAAAGTATAAGAGCAACCTCCCAACCATGAGATGTGATTCATAAAGAATCAAAAGAAGCATTAATTTTTATGTAATTTGATGCTTTCACATTGCCAAAGCATTAATATAATAGAAAGCGAAATGTATTTTTCCATAACAAGGAATAATGCTATATGCTAAAACATTTTAACAATATTTGTTATTGCTATTTGCTATAGAGGTTAATTCAATAATTGTTTCTATAAGAACATTGAGTTTTGGTAAATCGCAATCATGCTGAATTGCTGATGGTATGGTTGTTAATTGTTTATGATCAGCTGCACGAACGAAGAGATGGAGAAATATGGAATCCATCTCCTAGCACTTTCTCATGTGTTCGCAGTGCCAACACTGAAGCAAAGATGTAGCAAAGGATTAGCTGAAAGGCTAGTCGTTGATAATGTTATCGATGTACTTCAATTGGCTAGACTGTGTGATGCACCGGATCTTTACCTCAAGGGTATGAAGTTTGCTGCAACTAAGTTTAAGGCTATTGAAAAGACTGAGGGCTACAAATTTCTTCAAAAGCATGATCCTTGGTTGGAGCTAGAGATCTTACAGTTCATTGAGGAAAATGTATTGGTAAGCAATTATTTACTTGCTTGATTTTTTGAGTGCTGTGAAATATCTCAACCTTATTGATTGTGTTTTTGGCATGCGATTTGGTGTTTTTTCAGCCCACCTGAATAGATGATAAAGTTACGTATGACCTGGTTTTCTTCACCTTATTATTACCAAAGTTTTTGAATTGAAATCATTGATTAAAACTACGGAGTACACCATATCATTATGAGATTTTTTTATAAGTATTGTTAAATCCAAAATATCGGATTGCACTAATTGTGGTTAATTTTCTTAAAATGGTCGTTACAAATACATTGAACATCATAGCTTTCCAATTCATTGGATGATTATATTTTGTTTATTTATGAAAAATATCTGATGTTAATTCAAAGTGATAATCACAACTGATTAGAAAGCCTGAATTTTTTGTTAACCAATAATAACCGTGCTTTTGATTAACTTAGGCAAGATATTTCAAGTTTTTTGGAAGAGGTCAAATTTGTGCTGTTTCAATTCTAATCAGATGTTTGCTTTGCTTTTTTGTGTGGAGGAAATAAAATGCGTCTTTTACAAGAACTAGAAATAAAGTTTTCATCCTTGACACTTTTTAAAACAGTTAGTCAAATTTTGTAGGTTTCAAGTCCAACTTTTTTTATTAACAGTAATTTACTCCGTAGAAATAGTATTTTTGATAGTGATTTTAATTTGCGTCTAAATTTATATTTCTAGATTACATTTGTCCATATAATATGTAAAACTTAAATGGTATAGTACCTCAACCAAACTTGACCTTGTGTTGTTTATTAAGAGTCTCAACTCAAATACTCTCTTGTGCATACTAACAATATACAAACTTAATACAAGTATAAAGTATTAATATACGCAATCATCTGCAATTTTGAGAGTCTCGACTCATTTACACCCTTATTAACAACATACGCGCAAGAAGCACGAGTGGTAAAACCAAATACAAGTAAAATAAAATCATGTGCCATGTCTTGTTTGATTATAAGGGGCGGCAATTGATGATAGTGCTTACAAAGCTGGATTTTTTAACATCAAATTGCAGAGAAAGAAGAGGACAAAGAAGAACAAGGAAGAACAAAACTTGTACATACAGCTAAGCGAAGCAATGGACTGTTTAGTGCACATATGCACAGAAGGGTGCACCGGTGTGGGTCCCTATGACATGGAACCCTCCAAGAAGAAGGAGCCTTGCAAAAGATTTTCCACGTGTCAGGGCCTCCAGCTGTTGATCAAACACTTTGCCACGTGTAAGAAGAGGGTCAATGGTGGGTGCTCAAGATGCAAGCGCATGTGGCAACTTCTTAAACTTCATGCTTCTATGTGTGAACAACCAGGCAATTGCAGAGTTCCTCTTTGCAGGTAATATTTTACCTAAATTTGTCTTTTTTATTAGCTTAGATATTTTTATATGTGCCCTTAATCTTATGTTCTCATTTGAGTTTGTGAGATAGTGGCGTGCCTCAATGCTAGATTTTGGTAGCTAAAGGTCATTGATTGAATATACCTAAAACTTTATTATACAAAGTTAATTGTGTGTTGGATGGTCTCACTCAAGACTAGCTGTATGTATGAGATGACGAGACTTAACATTAGTTCTCAAATATCATTGAATTCCAATAGCTTATCATCTAAGTTGGTTGATATCGACAAGAATAACTAATATACCCTACTATATAGGTATCAAATTGAGACATTGGGTGTGACCAAGATTCGACCTTACATCTTGTAAACGTGTTTTCTACTTCTTTTTAGCTTCCTTTAGGCTCTAGAACAACCTTCCATATGAATGTGCTTTCGGCGAGTTGGTCTACCAATGTTAGAAATGTGGATCTGTGGGATCCTTCTTTAACAACAAAAAAATCCAGCCATTTTATCCTTTAATTTATTACTTATAAGATCAAATTTTGGCCTTTTTTGAGTACCTTTCAACTCCCTAAAGTTGTGATCATGTAGGACAATCATTTATAATTAAAGCAGATTTGGACTCACAAACCTCAATTTGTCCTGTTTCCGCAATAATAGGACCTTATCAAAATATAATTTCACCCATTATTTCCGCACTTTGATGCCATTTGTTAGCTATCACACCCACAAATGGGGCCTATTCAAAGCATTGTTTTTTTTCGCAAGACTTCTACAACTAGGGAAGGTTGATCATCACCTTAGTTGTTGGCTTGTAGTTCATGCGTAGCTTTTGCCTACCTTTAGTTTTTTTTGTATATGAACCTTTCTAACTTATCGGCGTTATCGCTTTAATGTTTACGGAGTATATGTTTCTATATACCTTGTATAGATTCAATGTCCTAATCTTCCATGACCCCATGAGCTTGTCTTTTTTTTTTTGTTCAAAGGACGTGCTCGCTTTTACGATTGAACTTTTATTATGATTTTCTTTTAATAGTACTCGAATTCAACTTGTATAGTTAATTTTTGTAACTTCAAAAGATAGAAACGACATTTATTTAGAAACAGGATTATGAGTAATTAACACTAGATATTTTTTAAAAAAATTGCACGTGTTTGGTAGGAGATTAAATATAGTACGAATACAACAAAATCACTGATAGATAGGAAAAGTCGATATTGTAACATCAAATGTGTAAAGAGAACGATAATTATTAGTGTTTGCTTTATAATTGACATATTGTGGCCGTTTTTGTGTGATCAATAATTTCATGTGTGCCATGTTTTCTATGAAGTTATATTTCATTGTCATAAGGAAATAGATATGATGTCCTCAAAAAAAAAAAAAAAAGGAAATAGATATGATAATTTGTTGATGGGTCATCAATTTTATGTAATTGTAATGTAGGAGTACTTCGTATTGCTAATTATTGATGTTGATATTATTGAAAACGTTTACAGACAATTCAAGTTGAAGATGCAACAAGAGAAGAAAGGAGATGATGCAAAGTGGAGGCTATTGGTGAGGAAGGTAGTCTCAGCCAAGACCATATCTTCTCTGTCTCGGTCTAAAGACTCTAAACCACAACCAAAGAGAGAACTTCAGCACGCAATTTCTTGCCTCCAAGGTCTCCAAGCTTGACGGGTCTATCAATCCAATGTCTATAATGTTTCCCTCCCACCTTTTTTTTCTCCGAGTTATGTATAAAGTTGAGTATGGTATGAAAAATTACAACGTTAGGAAGCTCTCATCTCGAGGGGAAAGAACCACACACCCTTATTGGAACTTGGGTGGTGGTTGTATAATAGATTATATTAGTAGTATAGTTTAGGAGATTTCAGTGATCTCTCCAAGCTGTAGGTATTAGAGGAGAGTTGTTGAAATGTGATGGTAATATTGTGAATAATTTTGTAGATGATGTGAAAGTTAGTTGTCTAAATAATGAAAATGATATGAAATATTGTTTGTTGTTTAAAGAAATTGCTCAATGTTATCTACATAGCCTGGTCCGGTGGCCCCAATTGCCAGACTGGCGGTTCGAAAGGCAAAACTCTCTATGGTAGTTTTATACTTATCATAAAGGCCTAATGTGACAATTAACTTTCTATGTTTTAGGTTTTATCATGCATTATCTGCAATAATAGAGCATCTATAGAACTCTATTGTTGATTTTTAAAGAGGCTATGTAGATACAAAGTTTGATCTAATACGGATGGTTTCTTATAAAGCCATAAAGGCTACGTAGATAAGTTTGGTTTACAAATAATAAGTTATGTAAGGGTTACTCAATTTCAAATTACAATTAAAAAAAGTTTTGAAAGATCTAATAAGTTCAAGTCGGGTAAAACACACCCATAGGTGGTAGTGGTTCGTTGCCTATAATGGTTAGTGTAAGAAAAGGTGACGTTGATGGCAGAGCACCAGTGCTTAAGGTTGGGTGTTGGTTAGTGTGCGAGGAGTTACTGAAATGGTGAAGGCAACTTGGGAGTAGGGATGGCAACGGGTCGGACTCGGAGCGGATTATGCTAAATCCGACTTCGACCCGACAGGAAGTCGGAGGTTAAATCCGACATCCGACTCCGACATCCGACTCCGACTTTAATATCCGACCTCCGACTCCGACTCCGATCCGACCCGACTCCGAGTTTTTTTTTTCATTATTCAATATATTTTGAGATGTTGGGCTATTTGGGCCTTTACAACCCTCATCCAATGCCACCATGACCCATACAAAAATCCACTATCTATTAGAGTCGGAGTCGGATAATCCGTTAAAGTTGGACATTTGTCGGAGTCGGATTTTTTTCTCGGATTTTTTGTAGGATCCGACTCCGACCCTCCTCCGACTCGGAGTCGGATTATTTTAACTGAGTCGAACTCGGATTACTTTTTTCTCGGACTCGGAGTGGATATTTTTATCTCAGATTGGGGCGGAGTAGGATCGGATCCGGATTAGATTGCCATCCCTACTTGGGAGGGGGATAAATGATCAATGGTATTCAAGGTAAAGATAGGACAAAAGGTTCTCTTTTATTATTGGGTCGTCTACTTTATTGGATTGAGAAATGTGAATTACTCTATAAATCCAATTATCCAAACAATTCATTTATGAGTTTATGACCAAGTGTGGGAAGATGTCCAACTTTTCGTGTAAGTTTATGAGCCATTTAAGAGACTTGTACTTAAAGAGGAGATACAAAATTCTTGCTCTTACTAATATCCAAAATGTGCAAAGGTCCAATATAATTATAGTCTTAGAGATTGTTACTTGTAAAGTTGTAATGAATAATTAGGTGTGAACCTTGGCCCATTTTCACAACTTTTGAATACTTGATAAAATGAATCAATACTTCAATAGCTGTATTAAAAAAACATGCGTGTCATTTTAATTTCCTTTAAGGCTTCAAGTAAATTACATTAGTATAAACTTTTCTAAATATAATGCTTCCCTGATATAGAAATATTATTTTTATCAAATAAATTGACAAACTTTTACAAAATATTACCAAAAATGTAATAACCAAAATGACCATTGATATATTTATCCAAAAATTCTTCTAAATATTCATAAAATATCTCTTAATAAAAATATATTCACAAATTACAATATCCATATAATATTAACGGGTTTTCAAAAAAAAAAAATCCATATAATATTAAATTTAGGGATCATTTGGTTAGGGGTATTCATCAAAGGATAAGCAAATCAAACATTTTTTTCCCTTAGATCTGTTTGTTACCCCCCCCCCCCTCCTTTCCTTTTTTTTTTTCTCCCTTTTGTCCTCTTCATTCCTCCAAACTTCCAAATTATTCTAAGTTTATTCCCAACCCCTACTAGGTAAATCAGTAAATGTGTAGGATATCATTTATTTGAGGAGTTGTTTCTCTTCTTTTTATTAGGCACTTGAGCTCATGTATAGTCGTATAGAGGAGGGTAATTATGAAGTGTGGGTTAATTACTGTCCTATGAATATTGCTTCATATTTACTATCAGACACTTTGTCTCTCGATTAATATATTTTGGGTTGTCGCTTTTTTCTCAAAAAAAAAAAAAAAAAAAAAAAAAACTTATTCCCTTTCCTTTTATATGTACCAAACAATCCATTAAAAAATTATATCTATTTTGAGATTAATATTATTTTATTTATTAATAAGATACAAATTCCCTCATATAGAAAAATAATAAGATAAAATTAAATTTACTCCATATTAATTTCATTTTATTCACATAGGCCAAGGTACAATTGATAAGATATATTGGTCATTCCTTCATTTATTTACATAGGCCAAGGTACAATATATTGATCATTCATTCATGATACTTATTGATACTCCTATTAATTTTTAATACTCCGCACTATTTTACTAAATTGGATTACCATTATATTTATTTGGGTAATGATATATGTAATTCTTAGAGTTATATAAAAAGTATTAAATCTTTATAAAATGAAATTAAGTACGGAGTAGAAAATTCATGACAAAATCACGCGTAAATGGATTTATTTAATTTAGGAAATTTTGATTTTTACCACCTTCAAATAACGACTTTATTGAATTTACCACCTCCAAAAAAAAAGATTTACTTTACCACCTCATAAAAAAATAAAACATCAGTTTTACCACCAATCACCTCCAACTAACGGATTCCGTCCATAAATCCGTTAGTGGGGCCTACCTTGCACACATGTCGCCATATTATTGGGTAAGTTTAAAAAAAAATTAAAAAAATCCCCATTAATCAACCGGTGTTGCTACCACCGTCGGGACCCCCACCGCCGACCGGCCACGACCAGCCCCCACCACCTAACCTCTACGACCAGCCCCACCACCGCACCGCACAACCACAACCACCTTTCCACCAATTTTTATTTATTTTTTTGCTCTGTTTTCTCGAAAGCCACAACAATGGCGTCTCTTCCAATGGAGTTAATCACCTCCATTCTTTTCGATTACCCACTAAATCACTACTTCGCTTCAAATGCGTTTCCAAGGCTTGGCATTCCTTAATCAATCAGCAGCACCCATTTAATCAGACTTCATCTCGCTCATTCTCTCTCCTCTGACCGTCGTCTTCTTATCCTCAACCATGGAAGTCACCTGGAATCGACTCCATTGAAGTGGGGTTCTGAGCTTGATGCTAAAAACGATTGACAAGATTTGATTTACCCAATTCTTTTTCTGGTTTTGAGGTTTCGATTTGTGGGTGTTGTAATGGATTAATTGCTTTGGTTTGTAGAAATGTTGAT
Source organism: Chenopodium quinoa (assembly GCF_001683475.1). Lineage (NCBI taxonomy): Eukaryota > Viridiplantae > Streptophyta > Magnoliopsida > Caryophyllales > Amaranthaceae > Chenopodium > Chenopodium quinoa. The sequence goes on from NW_018742881.1 coordinate 2,151,242, forward strand.
GATAATCGATTTGTATCCCTGTTGTTGGTGATTTGGCTTCTTAGTTTTTGGCAGCCACCAAATCCCGACCACCCATAAATCCCCTTCTAATTCCGACCACTCTAAAAACCCTAGCCACCACCAAATTTCGCACTCCTAAAACCCTAACCACCACCTAATTCCGACCACCTCCCTAACCCACACACCAAATTCCGGCCCCTCCTAAGTCACACACGAAATTCCGACCAACCGAGGTAGTTGATTTCGTTGCTGGTTGGTTTACACGAAAGATCGGGGAAGATGAAGAAGAAACGTCAAAAAGGTGGGCCCTACTAACGGATTCGTGGACGGAATCCGTTAGTTGGTGGTAAAATCGATTTTTTGGAAATTTTGTTGGTGGTAAAGTAAATCTTTTTTTTTGGAGGTGGTAAATTCAATTAAGTGGTTATTTGAAGGTGGTAAAAGTCAAAATTTCCTTTAATTTATGTTAATTCATCCTCAATATTTCTTTTTTAGCTTTAATGGCTATGTTTATCATTTTTCTATTTACTACTCGTAGTATTTTTCTTCATATTCCCATTCTCACATAATAAATTTAAATTATTTTTAGTAATTATTGTTGAAATAAATGTAGTAACAAGTCCAAAATTAGTAAAAATAAAAATCAAAATTAGTGGTTCCTGGCTTCCTAGTCAACTACATTAGAAAATTCAAATCTTTGACTTTATAAAATTCCATATATAATTATATTCTATATTTCATGAGATAAACTATCTATATCTTCACTAACCCTTGAATCATTCACACAATCCACAACAATGGCAGACCCAAATACAAACAACCCAGCATTAGAACCCGATTCAGACAACCCGGATCAAGCGGGTTTGGAGCTAGCCCAATTCGGAGCCGGGTGTTTCTGGGGTGTTGAGTTAGCCTTTCAGAGAATTGAAGGTGTGGTTAAAACTGAAGTTGGGTATTCTCAAGGTCATCTTCCTGACCCCAATTACAAGCTTGTTTGCTCCGGAACTACTAACCATGTTGAAGTTGTTCGGGTTCATTTTGACCCGAATGTGTGCCCTTATACTAATCTTCTTGACCTTTTTTGGTCTCGACATGATCCTACCACTCTTAATCGTCAGGTATAATCTTTTTGTAATTATAATAAGGAATTCTATTGTAATTGTTTTTTTTTTTTTTTAAATTTTAAATTTTGATTGTGGTAAGTTTTCAATTTTTGATGTATGACATACGTAATTTGATATGAAATTTTAGTTTGTTTGTTTGTATAAAGGTAATTACTTTTGTTGGGATGGTACTGTGGTATCTACTATCTGTTTCGGGTGAAAACAATGGGACCTTGTCGAAGGTCCGATGAACTGGAGAAGACTAGATTCGATCCAAGTAACGTTGGGCCGAAGGTTTCCTGCACAGTAAATACACGTAAACTAGCCTCGGGGGTGTTGCCGAGGAAGGCCCCTCCGATGCTAAAGTCAGTACAGTGCGTAGAAAGAGAACACTATGCAAGAGAATTAATTGCTTGAGGCTTTGCTTGAATGAATGTACAAATGTAATATTGATGGCTTTTATACCTCTGCATACATGGAGAAGTTGGGCCTTAGCCCAATTGGCTTGCCTTGAGGACTGATCTTTGACTTTAGCACAATTGGAGAAATGAACCTTGACCTTGGGCTTTTAATTGGATCATTTAATGCCTAAGCCCAATTGGACTAAATTGGACCCAAACAACTTGCCCCCCAGACCCGATTTGGAAGGATGACGGGTCGGGTTTGATTTAATCAGAAAAGGAGGGAAGTGAATGATTTAATTAATCCAAAAATTTGAATTTAAACCGTAATTAAACCGTAATTAATGAGATAACAACAGTTAAGGCGGATAATTGTGGAAGTTGGACGGATAATGGGCAGTTTAATCGCAAGGTCGTGTGTTTAACGGTTACTTAGTGGGGTATTTAAGAGAAATTGAAACGCGGACTCCCTGAGCATTAAGCTTAGAAACTGAGACTTGCCACTACCAATTCGTAAATCGGCAACTTTCGCTTCAGATTAAGGTAAATTCCTTTGATTTTAGTTTATTTTTCTTCGAATTTGAACTCCTTCCTTTTTTTTCGACTTTTTTCTTCGAAATTATCAATGGCGAGAGGAGTTAGGGGTAGAGCCCGTGCTCCAAGAAGAGCAAGGCCAATTCCCGATCCCAGGAACAGGATTGGGACCTGGAATGGACGAAGAGCAGAGTCTGACCCTGCTGAAGGGATCAGGGCGACTCCAGTTTCCTCGGCTCCTCCTCAGAGAACGGAGGGGCCGAGCGCTTCTGGGCGGGACGATGAAGTTCCCGATGTCCTTTGGGATATCCTTCCCGGGTTTTCAGAGTGGGAGGATGCCGAAGTAGCTTCGGCCATGATAAAGAACCGCCCCTACTCATGGTGGGTGGAGAATGCCGAACAGTATCGGTTTGCCGAACAAATTGAGTTGCATTACGGCATCCTTGAAGCTGATGGGTATTGGTGCCGAATGCCCGTGGCATCCGATAGAATCCATCGTCCACCCCCGGGGTATGTGGGGGTGTACATAAGACAACTTCAGTATGGGCTGAGGTTCCCTTTGGACGTATTCGTCCGAGACTTGCTGATCCACTACAATATTTCCCTATGTCAACTAACTCCTACTAGCATCCGAAGGGTGATGACATACTTATGGGTCTGCAAGTTCTTCAGGTATGTGTCGAACCTGCACTGCTTCAAAAAGCTTCATCGGCTAGTGCCAAATATTCAAAGTGGGCACGGAAGTCATGGTTCTGGGTGGTACCGGATTGAGTCTCGGCCCCAGTACCTAACCATGTGGCCGAACGACTCTTCAGACAAGGACTGGAGAGGTCAATGGATTTGGGTTAGGGCACCCACAGACCCGGGCCACCCTTGCGTCTTCAGCGCTCCCCGGTACCTTGCTGAGCCTGATCCCGACATGGGAAGTTTAGGTCCCCCCGCAGATAACGGCCCAGATCCAAACCTTAATCAACAGAATATCTTCGGCAAGCTGCCGAACCGGGGGGGGGGGCAGCGGCCGAATGCAGCATATCCCGGAGACTTGGCTCCCCGATACGCATTATGTTTTCCAAGAGAACATGCTAGCAGCTGTCGGCCTCAACCGAAAGTTTAAGGATGGTAAGCTTCTTCGGCTGGGGCCGAGGCTTTTTAATTATCTCTTTTTCTCCTCTCACTTCGCTTTTTTATGCTGTGCCAACCTGACTGAACTGACCTTTCCCCTTTTCTTTTTCAGAGCGGGACGAGACCAACGTCGGCATTAACTACGCTCGTCTTGGCGTCAACCGAGAACGAGTTGTAACTGATCGGGCCCCCTCTATCACTGAACCGCGGCATAGAGAAGTTCATCTAGACTCTTCCCACTTCCAAATTGAGGCTGTTGCTCTGTATCAAAGGCAGAAGCCTTGGTGGAAGAAGAGAGATCCCTGGTTTCAGCTGCTGGACAAAGAAGCTGAAGCTGCCCGTACGGCCGAAGAGGTTGCACGGGTTATTGAAGCTTGTGAAGGAGGAGAAGGGTCCTCCAGGGCTGCTGAAGAAGAAGCTGCAGCTAGGGCAGCTGAAGAAGACGAGGCTTTGCTGAAGACCTCGGTGAGCTTTCAGACTTAATTTTGTCTGTTTCTGTTTGTTGTTTTGTTTTTACTCACATTCTTCCTCCCCCCGTCTTTTTCAGTCTAAAGAGAGTAATAGAAACAGAGAAGGGAAAGCCCCTATTCGTCCCGAAGACCAGATACAAGAAGAGTCCTCAGACTCAGACATGGACGAGCAGCCGCTTCAGAAAAGGCGCCGAAGAATGACCATCATCGGCCCCCATGACTTTCAGCGGAGGCCGATGACCATCGGCGTCGAAATAAGGGAACCCGAGGAAGGCAATGGATCGCCGAGGGTTCCCCGGCCACCACCTCAATCACCTCCAAAGACCCCTCTGCCACCTCCCGAGATGGAGGTGGATCAGAAAACTCCCGAACCTAAGGGAGGGGTCCAAGAAGAAGTTCAAGAGAGTGCTGCTGAGCACAAGAATGAGGATGCCGTGATGCCCAGTGCTGAGGGTTTCACGACAGATATTGCAAGAGAGGTTGAGGCTTTCGTCCTCACCCCTGAAGAAGAAGAGGTCATAATAATTGACTCTTCTGAGAAGGAGGATGCTGAGCCATCCAAAGATAAAGAAGCTCCGTCGTCATCCTTTCCTTCCTTCCAGACTCTGCAATCTGGAGAAATGGGTTTCTCGGCCCCCCGAATTCCAATCCCAGATCACATCTGGGACCTCATATGGGGTCAGAACCGAGAAGGTGCTGCAGCCTACTTCGGCGATTTTGCTGGCACGTCCGAAGTAGATAGGGCAAGAATCTGGTCGCTGAAGGCCACTGCTGGGATGGGCGAATCCAGCATATCAGTTCCTGACCCGGCCAGGTCTAACCAACTGCTGATGATGCAGGTGATTTTCCTTGCCTTTATCTCCTCTAAAATTCAGCTCTATTTTTTATTTTAACTTGTGCTCCTGTTTTCAGTTCGTGCACAATCAGACTCTCACTGTAGAGCTGATAGATACCCTACAAGATAGGGTAGACGCTGCCGAGCACGACAAAAAGGTAGCCGAAGAGGAGTTAAAGCTTGCTAAGCTGAAGCAAGCAGCAGCAAAAGGGTGAAGAATATGAGAAAAAAGCTGTTGAAGCCTTCAAAACCTTCTGCGATTCTGTGGAGAAGGAAGTTTTTCCCCCACTGATGGAAGGGGAAAAATTCCTCCAAGAGCACATGGGAGTGGACATCTCCAAATTCAAGGCTACCATTGAGAGCCGAATCCAGGAAGGAGCTGCTGCACAAGTTGAAGTGCAGCAACGGCTAGAACCTCTTGAAGCCAGCAGAATGGCTGCTGAAGAGATGCTTCAAGCCAGGGATGTCCAACTCTCAGAGGCTGCTGCTGTTGCTGAAGCTCAGAGAGCTAAGCTCTAAGAAGCTGAGGATCAGCTGATTGCCAAAAAGGAAGAAGTGGCCCAGGCCCAGACAGAGGCTTCCCAAGTTCAGCAGCAGCTGAATGAGCTAAAAGGTTCCTCCTTCAAGCTCGCCGATGAGCTGAAGAAATTTAAGGAAGACTTGGAGGAGACCCAGAAGAAGTTGGCTGATGCTGAGGCTCTACTCAAAGTCCGTGTCTATACCCAGGAAGAATATGAAATGAGTTTCAGAAACGGGTTCAGAGTGTGCCGAAGAGTCTGCCTTCATGCTGAGCCGTAGTTGGACTGGTCCAAATGTGCTGAATGGGTCCAGAATCCCGAAGACCCTCATATGAAGTATGCAACTCCAGTCGAAGCTGAAATCCTTAAGGCTGAGGAAGCCGAAGAAGAAGCTGAGAGAATTGAGTTGGAGGCTGAACAGAGGGAAAGGGAGGCTCGGCAGAGTGCAAAGGCTGCTTCTTCTGCTGCTGGGGCTGAGACCACCATGGGGCCCAACAATGCTGACCATTCTGATCCTCGGGCTGAAGCATAGGAACTCGGGCAGTCGTCTTCAGAATCTTGCGGTTCATCATGCGCTCAACTTTAGACTTGCCGCTTTCTGAATTTTTGCCTTGTTTGTTTTTTGCTTCAGCTTGCCTTGTCGTACAAAACAGTTTATTTTTTTGCTTCTGTACGTATTTCGGCAGCTGTTATTTTCCGCTTATGGGCGGCTGCCGATATAGTTTCTTAACTTACTTGAACTTGTAGCTCAATTTCTGAGCATAAATTATTAATTTGATGTTCTTTTCTTCAGCTGCTTTGTTTTTGAGTGCTTTACTGTTTCTTCAATTCTGCTGAACATAAACTTGCACTGGTAGTGCTTCTTGCCCCCCCAGAAATTGAAGTATGGCTTCAGCTGAATAAACAATTTCTTTTTTTCTTAAAAATGGGTATTCGAAACACAGGGCCAACTGAAGGCAATGCTTCGCATAATGGCTTTCTGGGATAGGCAATATCTCAGAATTGTCCATGGACTCACGCCTTTGGAGAACAAATCTTACTGAAGCTTGACTTCAGCTGAAAGACTAGAGTTCTTTAAAAAGACAAGTTTGTCAGCAATTTGAAACCCGGTTACCCGAAGGCGAAGGTTTCAGACGAGGCTGAATAAACAATTTCCAACAGTTGCTGTTATCCTTGATTTTCTGTCTATCATTGGAAAATGGATATCCGAAACACAGGGCCAACTGAAGGCAATGTTTCGGATAATGGCTTTCTGGGATACAAGGCTCAGTTAAGGCAATATCCCAGAATTGTCCATGGACTCATGTCTTTGGAGAACAAGTCTTACTAAAGTTTGACTTCAGCTAAAAGACCAGTGTTCTTTAAAAAGACGAGTTTTGTCAGCAATCTGAAACCCAGTTACCCGAAGGCAAAGGTTTCAGACGAGGCTGAATAAAAAACCCTTAAAGAGTAGATAGAACCAAGAAAACTTTGAAAGGATAAAAAGTTGCAAATATTTATATAAATGGCGGCTCCAAGGCCTTTCATTAGTTCAAAATGTACTTACAAAGATTGTTCTGCCCCGAAGGGTTTACACATGATATTTTTTCAGTACATCAGCGTTCCAGTGATTTTTCAACTCAGTTCCATCCAACTGCCGAAGTCGGTATGTCCCTGGCTGAAGCTCATCACAGATTTCATAAGGCCCTTCCCATGCAGCTGAGAGTTTCCCATGGATTCGGCCTTTCTGAACTGCAGCAGCATTTCGAAGGACAAGGTCTCCAATTTTAAGAGGCCTTGCATGGACCCTTCGGTTATAAAATTTGCTGATTCTCTGCTTATAAGCGGCCATTCTGTCTCGAGTTGAGTCTCTTACTTCGTCGAGGAAATCGAGAGATTCCCTCATCAGTCGCTCATTCTCAGCCGAGAAGTGGTGCACTCGTAGGCTCTCAGAGCCAATTTCCACTGGAAGAACGGCTTCGGCACCATACACCAGTTCCAAAGGTGAATAGCCCGTTGCCATTTTTTCAGTTGTCCGAAGGGACCAAAGGGTTCCAGGGAGCTCCTCCAGCCACTTGGACTTTTAATCTTCCACCCTCTTCTTGAGGGCATTTAGGATCTGTTTATTTGCAGCTTCGGCTTGTCCGTTACTTTGCGGGTGGCATACCGCTGAATATGCCAGTTTTGATGCCGAACTGATCTGTATACCGCTTCAATGGTAAGTTATCAAATTGCCTCCCATGATCGAAGACAAATACTCTCGGGATGCCAAAACGAGTGATGATATTCTGCCAGATAAATTTTCTGACAGTTTGCTCTGTAATGTTCGAGGCTGCTTCGGCCTCGATCCATTTACTGAAGTAGTCAACACCAACTATCAGCCATTTTTTTCTGGTACACAGCCTCTGGAAATGGTCCTAGTATATCCAGTCCCCATTGGGCAAACGGGAGTGGATTAAGGATCGGCTGAAGATCCCTTGCTGGCTGGTGGATAACTGGAGCGTATTTTTGACATTTTTCGCATTTCCGGACCAGCTCCTTAGCATCTGCGATCATGGTGGGCCAGTAATATCCAGCCCTCAATGCCTTGTGGGCTAAGGTCCTTCCCCCAATGTGGTTCCCACAGATGCCGAGGTGAATCTCCCGTAGGATATAATCTGCATCTGTTGGTCCCACGCATTTCAGCAATGGGGCTGAGAAGGACTTTTTCAGAAGTTCCCCCCTGAAGACAATGAACCTTGAGTTGGCTCTCTTCATCTTGGAGGCCAAAGCTTTATCTTCGGGAGTTTCTCCCCGAAGCTTGAAAGCTAGGATGGGGTCCATCCAACTAGGCTCTGGGTCAGCGCAGCACACTTCAGGTGCTTCGTCGACACTTCTCTCTCGACGCACTTCTACATATACAGATCTGTTCAGCTCGGTAAGAGATGAACTGGCAAGTTTGGAGAGTGCATCGGCTTGAGTATTCTGACCCCTTGGGATCAGCTGAACCTCAAAAGTTTTCAGCTCTGCAATGACTGACTTGGTCTTGGCAAGATAAGCTATCATGGAGGGCTCTTTGGCCTCGTAGCTGCCGCTAATCTGATATGCAACTAGCTGAGAGTCTGTTTTCAGGCAGACATGATCGGCTTCCAGGGAGATGCACAATTCTAGGCCGGCGATTGCTGCCTCATATTCGGCTTCGTTGTTCGAGGCCTTAAAAGAAAATTTGAGTGCATACTCAAAGGATTTGCCTTCGGGAGAAGTTATCACTACTCCTGCCCCCGAACCGTTTTTGGTGGAAGATCCATCCGTAAACACGGTCCAGACTTTCTTTTCATTGTCTAGCGCTTCTTGGTATGAGCATTCGGCCAGGAAATCCGCTAGAGCTTGAGCCTTAATGGCAGCCCTCGGACGGTAGCTGATGCTGAATTCGGTGAGCTCAAAAGCCCACTTGGCTAGCCTACCAGATTTTTCAACCTTGCCGAGAACTTTTTCCAACGGCTGATCAGTTAAGACCACTATCTGATGGCAATCAAAATAGGGCCTCAGCTTCCGAGCAGCTACTACTACCGCGAAAGCGACTTTCTGGAGTAGAGGGTAGCGAGTCTCGGCATCCGTTAGTGTATGACTGACAAAGTAGATCGGTTGCTGACTTTTACTTTCTTCCTTCAGCAGTACTGCACTGATGGTGGCTGGGCTAACGGCCACATACAGGTACAAAGTTTCTCCTTCTGCTGGGCTAGCCAGCGTTGGGAGTTGAGCCAGATGCTCCTGAAGCTGTTTAAAGGCGTCTTTTTGCTCTTCCTCCCAAACGAGCTCTTTTGTTTTCGGGAGTTTCAGGGCTTTGAAGAAAGGTAACCCCTTATCCGAAGCTCTGGAAATGAACCTCGAGAGGGCTTCCATTCTTCCGGTGAGCCGCTGAACATCCCGCTTTGTTTTCGGCTCAGGAAGGTCGAGCGCTGCTTTGACTTTAGAGGATTGGCATCAATCCCCCTTTTGCTGACTATGAACCCAAGGAATTTCCCTGACTTCACGCCGAAGACACACTTCTTCGGATTCAGCTTCATTTGATGCTTTCTTAAGGTGGCGAAAGTTTCAGCCAGGTCCTTAACATGGTCCTCAGGTTTTTTGCTTTTGACGATCGAATCGTCGACATAGACTTCCATGTTTCGGCCCTTTTGATCGGCAAAAACTTGATCCACCAGCCTTTGATAGGTTGCTCCCGCATTTTTCAATCCGAAGGGCATCATTTTGTAATTGTACACCCAGCGTTCGTGACGAATGCTGTCTTTGCTCGATCGTCGGGGTGCAGGAAGATCTGATGATACCCCGAGAATGCGTCCATGAAACTAAGCAAGGCATGGCCACTTGTCGAATCGACTAGCTGATCGATTCCTCGCAAGGGATAGAAATCCTTCGGGAAGCCTTATTTAGGTCCGTGAAGTCAACGCACATCCTCCAGGTACCATTGGCCTTCTGAACCATCACCACATTTGCCAGCCATTCTGGATATTGGCAAGGTTCGATGAAGCCTGCCTCCAGCAATTTTTTGACCTCGGCTGCGATGTCCCGGTTCTTATTAGCGGAGTAATTCCGCCTCTTTTGCTTAACTGGTCGACACGTTGGGTCAACATTAAGCTTATGGGAGATGAGGTCTGGACTTATCCCGGGCATATCAGTTGCCGAGAAAGCAAACACATCTCTGTTGTCCCGAAGGAGCTGAATAAGTTCACAACGGGTGTTCGGATCAAGGTCCATCCCGATTGTTACACATTTCTCAACGTCTCCTTCGGCCAACTCAACTGTTTCAGTCTGTTGGTCCATGCCCATTGCTGATGGACTGGACTCTTCATAATCTGGCCTGCTGCCTATGTCAGCAGGTGTCCCAGTCTTTTTGTTCTTCGGCTGGCTCTCTGAGTCCTGCTGTTCAGCTGAAGAGCTACCTTTTCCCTTTCGAGCCCTTTACCTCTGGGTACAGATCCTTGGGCCGAAGCACTTAGGCCTTTCGGCTTTTTTTGTGCTTGGCTCTCTTTCTTTTTCTTTCTCCTCCTCATCCTTGTCGTCATCTGGGCGACTACTGGATGGCTTGAGGTAGTTGCACCTTCGGGCGTCCTTTTGGTTGCCCTGTATCCTTTCGGGGAAGCCGCGTCTGAGACGTAAATCATCAGCTGATGATAAGTTGAGACGACCCCTTGGATCTCATGAATTATGGGTCTCCCCAAAATCACGTTGTACACTGAAGGAGCGTCAATGACCAAAAATTCAATCATGACGTTCCTGGCTGCCTCATCGCAGCCGATGGTGATAGGAAGTGTCACCTTCCCATCTGGATAAGTTGAAGCCCCGTTGAACCCGGATACCGGGTAGGGTACCGGCGTAAGGTGCTTGGGCTTCAGCTTGATTTGATTGTAGGCCTTTCGGAACAGAATGTTTGCTCCGCTGCCACCGTCAACAAGGACCTTACTGACGTCGTGGTTGGCCACCGTGGCGATGATCACCAACGGATCCTCGTGAGGGAACGTTATCCCCGGCAGTCGGCGGCTGTGAACGTCATGTTCGGCACCGGGATGGGGAGACTGAATGTCAGCGTTGTTCACCTGGTGAGTCAAAGCCCTAAGGTGTCGCTTGTGCTCCCTCCGAGAGCATATTCCTCCCGAGATAACATTGATCGGAGAGAATTTCCCCTCCGGCTTTTTACTGTTCTTCCGGGGGAAGTCGAGGTCTTGCCGAGAGTCCTTTGCTGACTTCTCGGACTCTTTTTTCTCGCGGTGATCCGCGATGTATTTTTTCAAGTATCCCTTCCGGACCATGTCCTCTATCTGGTCCTTCAGTTGGATACACTCCTCAGTGTTGTGTCCCGGAGACTCGTGGAACTCGCACCACTGATTTTTATTTTTTCGCTGATACCACTCTGGGAGTGGTCTCGGCTTTCGGTAACTCTGCTCCTCCTTCGTCACGCTGTAAATTTTTGGCGCGTGGAAGAGAGAGCGGAGTGTAGGACTCGTATCTGCCTGTGTATGAGGCAGATTTTTCCTTCTTTGGGTCGCTGGCCGAAGATTGCTCCGAGGCCTTTGACTTTCCCTTTGCCTTATGGCCTTGGCCTTCAGACAAGGGTATTTGTCTTTGTTTC